>NC_092416.1:62849504-63490575 GCF_040894005.1 Engystomops pustulosus | reverse complement strand
TAGGTTAGGAATATACCCTAACAAGCTAAGCACGTTACCTAGATGTATTTGAGAATATTTAGAGGTTGAAATATTAGTGTAAATATGCTCCTTGAAAACAATGGGATAATAGCATAACTATGATAACTAAATTACAGGATGAAGATAACCGTCTGCAGCTCCGGCTCAACTGCTCCATTCCAATGAGTGGCCCCTCAGTGTTATGGAAATGGGTGGAGGACATTGTCTTCATTAGAATGGGCTCCCCATGTGATGCTGTAGCAGTTTTGATCCCCCTACTTATTGTATGGGGATTTGGCAGCAAAGTCTTCCTCAACCTAGACCTAGAGTGGACTCTGTGCTTTAGCACCTCATGGGCAAACTGTATTTTAGTCAGTAAGTTATATGTTAGGAATATGCCCTAACAAGCTTATCATGTGACCTAGACATTTTAGGAATACTTAGAAGTTGAAATGTAAGGGTGAATATGCTACTTGAAAACATTGGGATAATAGCAAAACTATGATAACTAAATAACAGGATGAAGATAACCGTCTGCAGCTCCGGCTCGACTGCTCCATTCCAATGAGTGGCCCCTCAGTGTTATGGAAATGGGCGGAGGACATTGTCTTCATTAGAATGGGCTCCCCATGTGATGCTGTAGCAGTTTTGATCCCCCTACTTATTGTATGGGGATTTGGCAGCAAAGTCTTCCTCAACCTAGACCTGGAGTGGACTCTGTGCTTTAGCACCTGATGGGCAAACTGTATTTTAGTCAGTAAGTTATATGTTAGGAATATACCCTAACAAGCTTCTCATGATACCTAAACATTTTAGGAATACTTAGAAGTTGAAATGTAAGAGTAAATATGGCACTTGAAAACATTGGGATAATAGTAAAACTATGATAACTAAATAACAGGATGAAGATAACCGTCTGCAGCTCCGGCTCGACTGCTCCATTCCAATGAGTGGCCCATCAATGTTATGGAAATGGGCGGAGGACATTGTCTTCATTAGAATGGGCTCCCCATCTGATGCTGCAGCAGTTTGGATTCCACTACTTTTTGTATGGAGATTTAGCAGGAAAGTCTTACGCAACCTAGACCTGGAGTGGAATCTGTGCTTTAGCACCTCATGGGCAAACTGTATTTTAGTCAGTAAGTTATATGTTAGGAATATGCCCTAACAAGCTTATCATATGACCTAGACGTTTTACGAATACTTAGAAGTTGAAATGTAAGGGTGAATATGCTACTTGAAAACATTGGGATAAAAGCAAAACTATGATAACTAAATAACAGGATGAAGATAACCGTCTGCAGCTCCGGCTCGACTGCTCCATTCCAATGAGTGGCCCCTCAATGTTATGGAAATGGGCGGAGGACATTGTCTTCATTAGAATGGGCTCCCCATGTGATGCTGTAGCAGTTTTGATCCCCCTACTTATTGTATGGGGATTTGGCAGCAAAGTCTTCCTCAACCTAGACCTGGAGTGGATTTTGTGCTTCAGCACCTCATGGGCAAACTGTATTTTAGTTATTAAGTTATAAATTAGGCAAATAACCCTAAAGGTTTACAATTTTATTTAGATGGTTTAAGACTATTTGAGATCTAAGTTTACATATGCTACTTGAAAACTCTGGTATAAATTGCATAACTAGAGGTTGTAATTACTGTTCTATACTTCAGCCAATCTTATTAATTAGAGGTACACAAGCATGCCCTGTACAAATAATTTTTCTGTAGTTTAGCAAACCCAAAAAGGACTTTATACCTTTGATGTTTTTTTTAACTCTTTCATTCCCACATTGTGTAAAACTCTGCTATAAAACTCAGCCCGTCTAAGAATTGTAATTTTTTCGGGCACCCCCACTTATGGGCTATTCTTAACTTTTACCCCCTCCAACACATAACACGCTGAAAAAATTAAGGGTTTTGCACCTTTGAGCAGTAAAAAAGATTGGCTTTTTATAGTAGAGTAAGTTACCCTGCTACATTCCCTTAATTATTTGAAACTTGATTATAGAAGATTTCCACCAATAGTGGTAGAATATTCACCTATTCTTGTGATGGTTAGGACGGCTATGGGGGTTATGGAGGAGGCCGTTTTTTGTATAGGTGAACTTTAATCAATTTGCAAATAATTTAAAAAAACGACACAAATTATGATAGCATATATTTTCCATTAATAATATCATGGCTTAAATGAATGACAGTCCCTGCAAGGTATATATCTCTAATTAAGCCTTTGCCAAGATCCCTGCATAAGCTATGGCAAGTGATTATTGTATGGAGGTTTAGCAGGAAAGTCTTCCTCAACCTAGACCTGGACTCTCTGCTTTAGCGCCTCAGGGGCAAACTCTTTTTAAATCAGTAATTTATAGGTTAGGAATATACCCTAACAAGCTAAGCACGTTACCTAGATGTTTTAGGAATACTTAGTTGAAATATAAGCATAAATATGCTCCTTGAATACAATGGGGTAATAGTATAACTGTGATAACTAAATTACAGGATGAAGACAACCGTCTGCTCCACTGCTCGACTGCTTCTTTTCAAAGAATGGCCCCTCAATGTTATGGAAATAGGCTGTTTCGCACCGAATTGCCCAGGTTTTTGGCGCATACAATCTGATTGTGTTGCATCGGCGCCAGCTTGCATGCGACAGAAATCGCAAATGGGACGTTGGTCAACCCGACGGATTCAGACAAACCGTTGAATTTAAAAAAGGATTTGTGATCAAGCACTCTAAGATCAAGCAAGCTATGGCAAGTGATTATTGTATGGGGGTTTAGCAGAAAAGTCTTCCTCAAGCTAAACCTAGATCGGACTCTGTGCTTTAGCACCTCATGGGAAAACTAGATGTTTTTAGCATACTTAGAAGTTGAAATATTAGGGTATATATGCTTTTTGAAAACATTGGGATAATAGCATGATAACTAAATTACAAGATGAAGACAACTGTCTGAAAGCATGGCTCGACTGCTCCATTCTATTGAGTTGTCCCTTTATGTTATGGAAATGGGCAGAGGACATTGCCTTCATTTGAATAGGCTTGTTGTGTGATACTGTGGCAGCTTTGATTCTTGGACTTATTGTATGTGGTTTAGCAGGAAAGTCTTTCTCAACGTGAAGTGGACTCTGTGCTTTTGTACCTCTTGGGCAAACTGTATTTTAATCAGTAAATTATAGGTTAGGAAAATGACCTACAAAGTTTGCCATAGTACCTTGATGTTTTTCGAAAACTTATAATTTGAGATGTAAGGGTAAATATGCTACTTGAAAACATTGGCATGATACCATAACTATGACCACTAAATTACAGGTTGGAGACAACCACCTGCAGCTCAGCTAGTCTGCTCCATTCTATTGAGTGGCCCCTCAATGTTAAAAAATAAGCAGAGGACATTGTCTTCATAAGAATGGGCTTACCCAGAGCTGCCACCGTAGCCATTGATTTTCTAGCCACCACCTGTCCACCACAGCCGATCACTCCCGTTGCTGCTTGGATACCAGGCGGCTCCACACGGATTCAGAGGTACAGTGTACTCATGTATGGCAGGGGTGTGGGACAGGGGGGATTGGGCTGGCCAGGTGCACCTGGGTGGTCTGTCCCCTTTGACTTCGATTTTCCTCTTTTACAGCTGGTCTGTGAAGAAGTCATCTATATGGAGTGACAATGAGCAGGTTGGGAAGTCGCACTTTCCATTAGTGATGATCTTTAATGAGGTGGCAGCCATGGCTGAAGTTCCCGGTGTAATTGGAGGATTACACCGATCTGTGGCTTGTATTCCTATAGTACAATATTTCTCTGGATTTGCTTTCATCAGACTAATTACAGTGTGGCTTAGGGGACGAGAAAACGTGATTATTACTATATCTTTCCTGAGGGGATAATCTTTGCTACTATAACCAAACGCTACTCCTCGGAGTTTAAACTTAGTGTGGCATAGTGGAGAAGTAAACCTAAACTGTGACTTGTATTATCAGATTACTACTGCTTTCTTAAGGGGACAACCTTTGCTATCCTAACAAAATGCTGCCTTCAGGAGTTGAAACCATAGTCTGGTATGGTGGAGGAGCAAATGTGAACTCTGACTTGTATTACCAGATTATAACAGCTTTTATGAGGGGACAATCTTTGCTATACTAACAAAATGCTGCCTCCAGGAGATGAATCACAGTCTGGTATAGTGGAGGAGTAAATGGGAACTGTGACTTGTATTACCATATCACTACAGCCTTCCTGAGGGGTCAATCTCTGCTATACTAACAAAACGTTGCTTCCAGGAGACGAATTATAGTCTGGTATAGTGGAGTAGTACTACAGCTTACTTGTGGGGACAGGGGATAGTGGAGGAGCAAATGTGAATTTTGACCTGTATTACCAGATTATTACAGCTTTCCTGAGGGGACAATCTTTGCTACACTAATAAAAAGCTGTTTACAGGGGATTAACCATAGTGTGGCATAGCAGAGGTGCAAATGTTAACTGTGATTTAAATTACCAGATTATTTTAGCCTTCATGAGGGGACAATTTTTGCTATATTCACAAAACGCTGCTCCCAGGAGGTTAATTATTTGTTAGACTATGACTGTCTTTTTGAGGGGATTATTTCTGCTTCACTAGCAAAACATGGTTTTAAGGATTATCCATAGTCGGTCATAGTGGAAGTGCAAAACGTGAACTGTGACGTGTATTATAAGATCGCTATAGTCCTCTGGTGGGGATATTTGAAATTATGGCCCCTAAAAAAATGGAGGAAAATGTTAGCATAAAAGAAAAGTTCTTAAGAGAAAGGTCTAGGAGAGCTAATTTGAGAATAGTTGGTTATCCGGAAGAGAGCGGGAAAAGGGTCTCAGTGAAATCCACTCAGAAATGGCTGAGGGATATTTATAGACCGGAAGGTCTTCTTGACAATTTTGTGGTGGAAAGGGCTCACAGTCACTTCTCGGAAACCAGTTCCAGGTGCTCCACTCAGAACCATCTTAGTGAAATGCCTAAATTCACAGGACAGAGATTATATAATTCGGAATTCAAGAGTGAAAGAGTCTGAGTTAAAAAGAAACTCTATGAAGCTAAAATTCAATTCCCACTTTTATTCCCCTCCAAGTTGAGGGTGATATATAACAATAAAACCTGAAGTAGCCTCAGAATGGCTGGATCCATTCAATGAATAAGTAATTGATATATCTCTTTCTTGGATAGGTGCACTCTTAGTCAGCTAGACTAAGTACATCCCTCCAGTAAAATGTTTTTACTTTATCCGTACCTTATGGCCAATTGCTAGCTGTCTCCGGCGCATGCGATCTAACTTCATGCTTTGCCCGATCGCCTCAGTGCAGTGCGCAGTCTCCAGCACTTAGTTTTCGGCACTTAGTTGGAGGGATGTACTTAGTCTAACTGATGTTATTTGTCCATCTCATAGTCACTCTATGAGATCTGATAAGATAACATACGAGTGGCTAAATGATGGAATAGGGAGGAACTACTTAGATAATATAGTCCCAAACAATTTGTGCCGCCATCACTTATAGCCCAATACCCCTGATGAAGCCAGTGAGCTGGTGAAACATGTTGGGGGGGCTATTAGATTTGGATTTTAAAATCAATGTGTGTGTGGATGAGTGAAAAATGACTAGCTAATGAGCTAAGATTTGTACTGCAGATGGAGTTAGCCCAGCAAAAGGCATCAATAGCGAGTTACAGAAACATAGAAATTGCTGCAGTGTGTGGACGGGCATGAGTGTACAATAACTAAGTTTGAGACATGAGTTAACAATGATGTAGCAAATGAAGAGATCTAATATAAATACTGACACCTAGTGTCTACATTGAAAATTGTGCTACATTGTATCCAACAGAACGTCACTCATTAGCTGCTGAGAACATAGGAGTGCCCACTGTGACACTGAGCTATATAGTGCACACTACAAATAATTAAGCAATAATAAAAACTCTCCACACAACATTGGGCTTTTAAAGATAAGTTTATTTGCATTAGTAACATTAGAATAAAAGTTATTTTTTTAATGACACTTAAATATGGGTGGTATCGTTTTGCCTTAGCCAATATTCTGTAAATAAGCTAACCCTGCTAAGTGCCTTTGCCCTAAAAGTTCTGCTTAGTAAATAAAGGGACCTAAACGGTCCATTATATTGGCATTATATTGGCAAGATTGTGAAATGCACTTACTAAAAATGCATTAACAGAGAAGAAGTTTGTATTCACATTTACATTTAATAGTGTGATGGCCAACTTTCTACCGCAGATTATTAATCCAGAACAGATCCTACAACAGGCAACAACAGTCTTTCCACAAGAGGACCTACCCCTAAACTAATCTGACATCACCCTAGCATTCAATGATCTTTCCAAAACATACAAACAATACATACGCTCCAGCTAGAAAACAACCAGCCTTGAGACATATCTAAAACAACGTCTAGTGTATAGAGGCCTAAGGATAAATCTATCACCGAACACACATAAGGAAGATGATGTTGGATTCATCAGGGGGTGGCAAAAACTGATGACTGAGAACTCACTCTGGATGATAGATTATCTACTGACCTATGAGAGATCACACTTAAATAAAGTGAGCGAGAAGTTGCAGAAAGAAATAAGCGAGACACAAGTCTTTAACCAACAACCTGAATTTAAGACTTTAGAAACAAAGCTACAAAAGAACATTGACACACTAGCGAATGAGATCAAAGAAAAAAAGCATAAGAAATATATCTGAGATAGACAAGACTTTGAGCCTGGACAAATTTGAAACAATGAAACAAGAAAGAAAGTGACCGCTCACTCACATTTGCATTCTCAATGTAGACAAGGTCCGACTCCACTCCAGCTCCTGGTGCACGGAATTAGCAGTCCTGTCGGATGACTGAGCAATGTACAAGTTGAGAAACCGAAGGTATTCCAGCACTCGATTTCTTTAAAAATAAATGATTTTTATTGTATAAACGTTAAAAAACGCAATGTCACTTCTTGCATAACATACGAAAAAAAGGATCCATGCGTTTCGGACTAGTGTGCTTTCGTCCTTATTCATGATCTGAATAACATTGTGGTCTGCCATCTTAAAAAGGAAATGACCAGGTGAATTAGCATATAATTAATTAACTGTTGCATGCTAGCAGTGGAAATACTATCTACAATCCAAACACTATTGATCAAAGTATACAATTGCACATTAGAACAAATTCATCACATATACATATGTGCTATTTACAAACAAGATGTTGATACATCAGGAAAAAATGAGTGCATTTAAATGCATAACTGCAAGTTACGTTATAAATCACATGACCGGAGGATTACTTCACAACATTTGGATGATCAACACAGGTGTCCTATAGCATAAATATTCTAACAGTTTTCAATACACCGTATCTATTTTGTTATTCGGACCTATCAACATTTTGCTATTTAATGCTAGACTATATAACTATAAGTAGTGGTATAAGTCACATGACCGGAGGATTACTCCACAACATTTAAGCGAACAACACAGGTAGAGACTTGAAATGTTTTTATCTGTAGATTTAGAGCCATCTGTTACATGTTCTGCAATTCTCTTTTTGAGAGAACGGATGGTACTCCCGATGTACTGTACTTTACAAATATTGCAATAAGCTAAATAAACAACATATTTGGTATTGCAATTTATGAATGTTTTAATGTTTCTTGGTTTATTGTCTTGTTGGGAAGAAAAAACTTTTTTATTAGTCATAAATTTACATACACTACATCTGTTCCCACATCAAGCGTAAGAACCTTTCATGTTTAGCCATGTATCTGTTTTACCCTGTGATACAGAAGAAAACATAGAGGGTGAAACTACATTTCCTACTGTGCGTGTTCTTCGGGAAACAAATTGACATCCTGGACGTAAAATATTTTTAAGTTTGGTATCTGCTTCCAATATTGGTAAATATCTTTTTACTGTTTTTAGGATTTCTTTGTAATCCTCACTGTATGTGGTGGAGAAGACAACTTTACAGAGGGTGAAATCCTGTCTATTATTTCTGCATTGATTCTTTAAGAGAGACTCTCTAGTTCTACCACTGGCAATAGTCTTTGCTCTCGCTATGTCCCTATCTGAGTACCCTCTATTTTTTAGCCTGTTTGTCATGCTGATACATTCCTCAAAATAAGTGTGAGGGCTACTACAGCTTCTCCTTGCTCTGATTCTGAATTCTGAATTCTCCTACAGGTAGATTTCGGATTACATGTTGTGGTTGGCAACTGGTGGCTTGAAGAATCGAGTTGCCACTGATTTCTTTACGGTATAATATAGACTCAATATTGCCCGTGGCATTGTCTCCCTTCAAAGTCACATCTAGAAAAGTAATATTGTTTCTACCAATATTGTGTGTAATCATTGTTATTTATATACAGCATGAAATCTGATACAGATGTGGTCGAACCCCTCCATATGAGCAGACCATCATCTATGTATCTTCCATAGAAGTAAATAAAATCATGAAAAGGATTATTATCAGAATAGATATTTTCTTGTTCCCACCGGGAAACATAAATGTTTGCTAATGACAGGGAAAAACATGAGCCCATAGGGCATCCTTGAGTTTGTAGAATAAATTGTGAAAAAATTGTTCTTTGATAGGACATGATTCACTGTTAAGATATATTGCTGTAATTCTGTAGTGTAAGATGTGTATTTTTCCATGTGATATTGCAGAACCATTAATGCCGTTTCATGAGGTATACTTGTGTATAACGCTGAAATATCACATGTGACCCATATGCAATCTTGGTGCTGTGTAATGTTAGACATAGTCCTTAGAACTTGTTTGGTATCCTGTAGATGTCCTGGCATCTGTCTCACTATCGGTTGGAGATGCAAATCTAGCCAATTACTGAGGCGTTCTAATAGTGAATCCACTCCAGAAATAATGGGGCGTAAGGGGGACGGAAAAATTCCCTTATGTAGTTTATGGAGGGCATGAAATATCGGACACAATGGGGGTCATTTACTAAGGGCCCGATTCGTGTTTTCCCGACGTGTTACCCGAATATTTCCGTTTTGCGACGATTTTCCCTGAATTGCCCCAGGATGTTGGTGCACGCGATCGGATTGTGTCGCATCGGCGCCTGCATGCACGCGACAGAAATCAGGGGGCGTGGCCGAACGAAAACCCGACGAATTTGGAATAACCGCTGCATTAAAAAAAAAGTGTTGCTGGACTCGCGCTTACCTTCACCAGGAATAGGCTCGTACATTCCGGCGGGCCTCGGCGGACTTCAGCACAGCAGCGCCACCTGGTGGACGTTGGAGGAATCATTATAGATTTCTCATATAGCCCACTATTCTAAATTGTTAGTGAGCCCCCTTTATCCGCCATACGTATCGTAATATGTTTATTATTCTGTAACACTTATAATGCGTTTTTTTTTTTTTTTTTTTTTTTAAGTATTTTTATTAAATTTTTCAAATTACATTAACAAAGGGTAGGTAATCAACCTACATTTATCCGAGTGCAATCGGATTATTGAAATTAAACCAAATATAAGTTACATAGATAATGATATGGATAATTGTTACATCCATTAACAATAGAACGTAAAACATAACTTATATATATGGTGATCGAGTTTTGCATGTTAGATATAACCTGTTTGTGATTGTATGTTCATTGTCTTTGTGTGTCTTGTAACGTAATGTGTCGTTCAGGTGGAGTGTGTCCTTTAGTTTCGTTGTAGATATTAGGACTTCTCGGTGCCACGAACGTTTTTTAGTTTCAGTCAGTGTTTGTGACTTTCCTGTGTTTCTGTTTAGATCCTAAAGTGTGGGGAGGATGTCCAGATAGCCCATTTTTTCTGAAAGGCAGCTTTGCTTCGGGAGTTGGAGGCTAAAGCCAGTTCGTAAGCATATGTGGTGTTTAGGGTATCCACCACTTCGGAGAATGGTGGGCACTGTGGCTGTTTCCAATGCCGAGTGATAACCAGTTTTGTGATTATCCGTATGTGTGCTATTACTGTTCTCTGGGATGGTTTGAACGATGTAAGATCCATCAGGAGTAATGCTGTTTTGGGCGTGAGAATGTAGGGCCTGCCGAGTAGAGATGAGATCAATGCGTTAATCTGTGCCCATAGTGGGGCGATAGAGGTACACTTCCATAGAGTGTGCAGTAGTGACCCCTCGTGTCCACAGCTTCTCCAACATTTTGGTGAAGTATTTGGGTATATGAGGTGGAGGCGTGATGGAGTGAAGTACCATCGTAGGCTAGTTTTGATGGCGGCTTCCTGGAATTGTGTGCATTTAAAAATTTTGTATATACCTTTCAGTGTTTGTCGCCATTCTGAGTCTGAGAGGTGTATTTTGAGATCTCTACTCCAGTTCTCCAACGGTTTAGTCTGAGTCAGTAGTGTTTTGTCATCTATTGCATTGTATAATGATGTTATTCCTTTGGATTTCTTTCCTTTGTTAGTAAAGACCCTAAGGGCTTCATCAGTTATCAGTGGGGAGGAGGTATGGAGTGAGGATAGTAGATCATTTATTCTGTGAACTGCTAGGAATTCAGACTCTGGGATATTGAATCTTTCTGCTAAGTCGCATATCGTTACTTTCTGAGAGTCTGGTTTAATATCATATAAGGAATTAATTTCCTTGTTTTTCCAGCGTTTTAGCTGTAGATCATCTATTTGTTCCTCTAGAAACTCGATCGGTACTTGTTGTAAGGGCAGTTTGTTTTTGTTTTTTGTCTTTGTCAGAAATGTCGCCCATGCCCAGTCTGAAGCCTGTATTGTATGTATGTCTGACTTGGGTGGTTTCAACTTCCACATAATTGCAATCATTCTGTTTTTTAGGGAAGAGGTTCTAGTAAGTGACATTTCCAGTTCCACCCATTCTTTTTGTTTGTTCGCGTTCCACCAGTGCGTCAATTGATCAACTATGCATGCGATATGGTAGTCTTCTAAATTGGGTACCCCCAGCCCTCCTGCCTGTCTGTGTTTAGTCAATATTGTCATGGATGTTCTTGGCTTGTTGCCTTGCCATATAAATTTGGACAATTGTTTTTTGGCCTGTTGAAAGAATGTTTTAGGGAGTTTAATGGGGATGGTCCTGAATAGATAAAGGAATTTGGGTAAGATCATCATCTTGTATAGGGCGATCCTCCCAAACCATGATGAAATGTGGGTGGTATACTCGTTCATTTCTTTTGTGGTCTTATTCAGTATAGTTAGAAAGTTGTTTTTATATAAGTCTGTTGTCGGTGTCGATAGTTTAATTCCTAGGTAGTCTATACTTGAGGTTTGCCAGTCAAGATCAAATTGCTTCCGTAATGAGTTTATATCTGCGGCTGCTAAGGAGATAGGTAGGATTTGGGTTTTGGTTGAGTTCACTTTATAATACGAGATTTGTCCAAAAGCTTTTAGGACTTCAAGTGATTGCTGCAGTGAGGTTGAGGGGTTTGAGAGCATTAAAATAACATCGTCCGCAAATAGTGCGAGTTTATGGGATTTATTTACTATTTCAACCCCTTTTATTTTATCATTGGACCTAATTGCCTCCGCTAGTGGTTCAATGGACAGATTAAAGAAGGTTGGAGAGAATGGGCAGCCTTGACGGGTTCCATTTGTTAGTGGAAAGGAGTTTGACAGCACCCCATTAACTAGTACCTGGGCGTTGGGATTGGAATATAAAGCCTGGATTGCCGAATATATTGGGCCTGAGAAGCCAAACTTTTTTAATGCGGCAAAGGCGTACGCCCAATTTACCCGGTCAAACGCCTTCTCTGCGTCGACCGTCACGAAGACCGCCGGGATTTTTTCTTTTTCACAATGTTGCATTAGAGATATAACTTTCCGGGTGTTATCTGGAGCCTGTCTTTCTGGTGTAAAGCCTGTTTGGTCGTTCTTGATGAGTAATGGGGTTACTTTCATCACTCGATTTCCTAGTATTTTGGCGTAAATTTTTATATCCCCATTGAGCAAAGATATGGGTCTATAGTTTGAGGTCTCTTGTGGGTTTTTGCCGGGTTTTGGGATGGTGGTGATAATGGCATTTAACATGTCAGCAGGGAAGTTACCTTCTTCCATGGCTTTGTTAAAGATCACTTCCATGTGAGGGGCCAGTATGTCTGCGTATTTTTGATAGTACTCATTAATGAACCCATCTGGGCCTGGTGCCTTATGTTTGGGTAGTGACCTAATGCTTGAAATGATTTCTGTTATCGTTATTGGATCGTTTAGATCCTTTAATTGTGTTTCGGATAGTTTTGGTAAGTCCAATTTTCCCAAAAACTCGTCTATCGCTGCTTGGGATGGTATGGGAGTGTCAGGGTTTTCTTTTAGATTGTATAAGGCACTGTAGTAGTCTTGAAAGGACTTAGCTATTCCTCTAGGGGATAGGGTTTTGTCTTTTGTAATTGGATGGTTTATGCATGCTATTTTACTTTTCTGTATCATTTCTTTCACTTTTGAGGCAAGTAGTTTCCCTGCTTTATTACCCTGTGAGTAGTGTGTTAGTTTTAGCTTTTTAAGATTTTTTTCATATTTGTATAGTAGTAAGTTGCGGAGATGGTCTCTTTCAGTTTTTAATTGTTCTATTATTATGGGGTCTGGTACCTTTTTGTTGCTCCTTTCTAGTCTCTGAATGTTTTCCAGTGTCCTGTTTATTTCCGCCTCTCTGCGTCGTTTTATTCTACCACTAAGGTTTTGTATGAGTCCTCTGACATATACCTTGTGAGCTGACCATTTTGTGAATTCGTCTAGTCCGGGAGTTGTGTTAAGTTGGTAATAGTCGTTTATGAACTTTTCTATCTCCTTAATGTTCTGGTCATTTGTCAGCAAGTATGCATTCAGTCTCCATATATAGTCATTGTGTTTGGGATGTTTGTCAGATACGATAATAGATGTTGGGGCATGGTCGGACCATGTGATCTCGTCTATTGTCGTTTTTTCTATCCTGTCCAGGAGGTCTTTATCTGTCAGAAATAGGTCTATTCTTGAGTAGGTTAAATGTCGGGAGGAGAAGAAGGTGAAGTCTCTCTCGTCTGTATGAAGTACTCTCCATACGTCGAACAGTGAGTTTTCTGAGATTGTCTTGTCTAGACTTGTGTTCAAGTTGGGGTTCTGTGAGGTAGTGTCGATAGAAGGTGAGGGGGGAGCGTTAAAATCCCCACATATTACCAAGTTGCCTTTTTGTACTTTCTTTGCTGTTTTAATCACCTTCTTTACAAATCGTATTTGGTGTCTGTTAGGGCCATACACATTCACTAGAGTCATTTCTACATTGTTGATAGTACATATTATCACCAAGTATCTACTCTGTGGGTCCACTATTTGTGAGTGTATTGTCACTGCCAAGGAGTCCTTAAACGCTATCAGCACTCCTCTTTTTTTTTTTTGGAATGTGGAATAAACAATTGTTGGGAAGTGTTTGTGGTACACTCTTGGGGTTTTCTCCAACGCTAAATGTGTCTCCTGTGCACACAGAATGTCACATTTCTGGGTCATTGCCTCCCGCCACATAAATGCTCTCTTGTGAGGGCTATTCAAGCCTCTTACATTAATGGAGGTGATTTTAAAGCCCATGTTGGTGACTCAAAGGTTTAGCTCGATATAGGGCAGGTTACCCCTACCTGGGGTTTGCTTAATGGGCTCTGGGTATATGTGGTTTTATGTGTCGATATGTGTCTAGGGATCAGATATTTTCGTCCACCAATATGTTGCAAATATACAAACAGGTAAAACCAATTTTAACAGTTTTTTAGGTACAGTAATCGTACTCTAATAAATGGGATTGTGTGGTATTCACGTGAGTGAGTCTCGTCTGCCTGAGCAGCCTCTATTAGGTGGTATAACTGTCTACCAACCTTCTGCATGTTGTGTGGTTATACATTATGTAGCTTTAGGTTAGTACTGAACAAACTTGCATATTTAACCTTGCAAACAGTAACATAGTAAAACAGAAATGGTACCAGAGTGTCCTCTGTTGGGTTTTATTATTCCTGTCATCTTCTGATCAGGTTTCTTCAGGGAGATCCCACGTACTGATGAGTTTCATTCCTTCTTCCGCTGAGTGTACTGTGTGGATGGTGTCTTGCTGCTTGACTAGTAGTTTAGTCGGGAATCCCCACCTGTACGATATTCCATGTTTGCGCAGAATAGTAGTTAGTGGTTGAAAGGTTCTCCTAGCTTGAAGAGTATTTGCCGATAGGTCAGCATACAACTTGATTGCGTTGTAGGGAGCTGGTAGAGTCGGGTGCTTCCTGGAGAAGGCCAATAGCTGGTCTTTGGTGTTATAAAAAGTAAAACGTGCTAGAACATCTCTGGGAGTAGAGTCTGGCAAGCTTCTTGGCTTAGGGACCCTGTGGGCTCTGTCCACACAAAGTTCATAGTCGGTCATAGATCTTAAACATGTTCTGGTTAGTTTTATTACATAGTCTCTCAGTTGTGGGCCAGATACTGATTCTGATATTCCTCTAAATTTGACGTTGTTTCGTCTATTGCGGTCTTCAAAGTCGACCAATTTTGCTTGCATTTGTGATACTCTTTCCTCCAGCGCTTGGTGTTCATCAGCCAGAGTATTGAATTCTTCAGCATATTCTGCCATTTTAGTCTCCACATGTGTAACTTGCTCTTGTATTACAGAGATGGAGGATTGCAGGGGACTCACCGCTTTTAGTAGATTAGATGTTAGGGATGTCCTCAGGGCTTGTAGCATGTCTTTTAACAGGTGCTCTGTGACCGCTTTGTCGAATGTCTGAAACGCCGCGAAGGCGTCTGCTTCTTCGGCCTCATTAACCCCTACCTGGATCTCAGGTTCGTTCTCCCAGGGTTCTGCATGAGGGTTTAGCTGCAGCCTTTGTTTTTGCTTTAGCGGACTGCCTGTTGGAGTCTGGGTTGGCTGTGTGCTCTGGTGTTGTGCTGGCTTATTCTTGCCTTGTTTTGTGTCCCCGGGGGCCATCTTGTTTCTGCCCGGGGAGGGAGAGTCTGTCCACTTGCCGGGTATGTCAAATTCTGGGTCTGCTGGTTTACTGAGGGATCTATTTGTGGCTCTGAGCGGTGGTGTATGCTTTAGAGTCGGCTCGGGTACCTGTGCTGTGGCGTGCTGTAACTCCGGCCCGTCAGACCTCTTCAGCCGCGTGGCGCCGGCGCCATGTTTGTTGCGGCTGCCCTTAGCCGAGAAGAACTGCGGAATCCGCTTGTTTGGCAGGTCGGTATCTCCCCCTCTTTTGCCCATATGTTCTGGGTGTTATGCTTAGCACCTTCGAGGGTGCTGGGTGTCGCTGGCGAGGGGTAACTGCTCCGTATTGCTGCTCAGGAGACGGAGCTAGCGCTTCACGCAGCCATCTTCACTGGTGGCTAAACCACGCCCCCCATGCGGTTTTTTTTTTGAGCATGAGATAAATTGTGCTTAATATATTTTCTGGAACTGTTCAATTCTTGTAGATATTTCTCCACTAATGATTGAAACAAGTCCATTTCTGGTGTCCTTGACTTGATCGGGTAAAACTCAGGATTTTGTAGTTTCATGTATGGTACTTCTTCTTGCCCAATTTTGTCTATTGACGAAAGTTGATGTAAATCCGATAAGGTACACTGATCCCTACAGTCCAAATCTTGATATTCATTTGTCTTTTGGTTTAGGCCTTGCAGTTCGAATTCACATCTTGTGAATTGTTCTCCATCAGATTGTTCTCCATTGTTATAAACCGCATCCTCCTTATAGAATTGGCGTTTTAGAGTCAGTGTTCTTATAAATTTATTGACATCCAATAATGTATGATAAAAATCAAACCTGTAGATGGAACAAAATTTAACCCTTTGCTAAGTACTTGAATTTGCTCAGGTGACAATATATTTGATGAAAGATTAATCACTGTTAGTTCTTGTATTTCTTCTTGGTTGAATTGGTCGCCCTCGCGTTGTATTGCATTGCATTGCAGCGGCACTTGTGCTTGCGTCCTTCCCTCCTGCTACGTTTTTGGCTTGTGTACCATCCGTTTTCTCAAAAAGAGAATAGCACAACATGTAACATGTCTCTCCATACATTTTTATCATATACACAAAGGTGACTTTTCTTCTTTGGAAGTCACTGGCATAGAGAGGGTTTCCATTCCAATGAGGGGAGGCAACAGAACACACAAATTCCGCAATCGCCAGATGTTTTGGATTCTAGCATTAAATACTAGAATGCCGATAGGTCTGAACAGTAAAACAGACACTATGTATTTATATTGCAAATCGTTAAAGTATTTATGCTGTGGGATTATACCTGTGTTGTTCGCTTAAATGTTGTGGAGTAATCCTCCGGTCATGTGACTTATACCGCTACTTGTAGTTATATAGTCTAGCATTAAATATCAAAATGCCGATAGGTCCAAATAACAAAATAGATACGGTGTATTGAAAACTGTTAGAATATTTATGCTATAGGACACCTGTGTTGATCATCCAAATGTTGTGAAGTAATCCTCCGGTCATGTGATTTATAATGTAACTTGCAGTCATGCATTTAATGCACTCATTTTTTCCTGGTGTATCAACATCTTGTTTGTAAATAGCATATATGTATATGTGATGAATTTGTTCTAATGTGCAATTGTATACTTTGATCAATAGTGTTTGGATTGTAGATAGTATTTCCGAGTCTGATTTCTCTGGATCTGAAGATCCTAGATCAAACGCCACTAATAGACAACAAAAAGGGGGAACATAATGAAAGAACTCTAAAAACTGGAAATCGCCTCATCATAAAAGACCACTGGCACAAACTAACTCACACAGTGAAACAGCAACATGCACACCTTTACCAATGCAAAATCACTCAACAAGTATATCACCATTTACTTCTTTTGCACAACCCTTGAATACATCCACTACAAATACCAACACAAGTGGAGCACCAACAGTGAGCACCAACCAGGACCAAACTCAATTGGCCCCTCACCAATAAATAAATGGGACACAAACCTCCATCTTGCCGCACTTGATCACGACTGCACATCAAGCTCCTTTTTTAGGAACCCCGGCCCCTCAAGTACAATTGAGGGACTGGGAAAAATGGGGCTACAACAAATAAGCACTTTAGACAAACAAATGATAAGGAAAACTTGATAATTGATCTATTGTCTAAGAATCTGGACCAGTATACTGTAGAGTTACTACAAAGGGGTCTTTCGTTCACACCAACCCCACTTACAGATACATTTCTATGGATCAAGGACATCAACTTGTTCGCAAGGAAACTGGCACTACATAAGCTACATAAAAGTGAACTTCTTGAACAAAGGAAAAGAGGGATGAGAGACACAATAACACTAAATACTCTGATAGAACTAGAGTATGAAAATGAAGTGGGACCAGCACCAGTCACTTTGCTCAGCATCTAATATTTCTGACGCAGAGCGCTAAGGGGTTAAATGTTAAATCCTGCACTCAGTCCGAATCAGTCGGATCGTCCAATGGCCTGCCCCACGATTTTTGTTACATGAAAGCCGGCGTGGATGTGCCAAAATCCGATTGCGTGCGCCAAAATCCTCTGCTAAATGCGTCACAAATCGGAAATCGGCAGAGTATCCGACGATAGTGCAGTCCGCGGAACCTTAGTAAATGAGCCCCATTGTCTTCATTAGAATGGGCTTCCCATGTGATGCTACTGCAGTTTGCATTCACGTACTTATTGTATGTGGTTGTGCAGGAAAGTCTTCCTCAACCTAGACCTGGAGTGGACTCATGGACAAACTGTTATTTAGTCAATAAGTTATAGGTTAGGCAAATGACCCAACAAGTTTACCGTGTGAAAGGGAAACTCTCAGGAGAAATTGACCAAATAGACTACTACCAGTATTTTGCTAATCAGCTTCAATATTATGTTTCTGTCATGACCCAGTGAAGGAATCATCCAGAAAATCTACTTTGAAATGAAATGTAAATTGGTTGTATAAAGTCATGGAGGCTGAGAGTTTAACACTGAAATCAAGCTCTCTCTTCCTCAGAAAGCCTCTGTCACTGTAATTAATAGTCCTGCATACAGAGTCATCACTATCCAGATCTCCTGAAGTCTGATGCATGATGTCAATCACAGAAAAGGAGGCATTGAGAGCTTCCAACCTTGACTTCAGTGTTAAACACTCGGCCTCCTTGACTTTATACAACAAATTTACTTCTAACGTCAAAGTTAATTTTCAGGCTGATGCCACCACACTGAGCCATGAAAGAAAAGCTAGAAGATGTTACACTGCTTGATAATACACTGGTAGTGTTTTTTAGGCCAATTGCTAATGACAGATTCCCTTTAACTAGTTGTTTTTAGAAAACTTAGAACTTCAGATATAAGGGTAAATATGCTTCCTGAAAACATTGGGATAATAGTAAAACTATGATAACTAAATAACAGGATGAAGATAACCGTCTGCAGCTCCGACTCGACTGCTCCATTCCAATGAGTGGCCCCTCAATGTTATGGAAAAGAGCGGGGGACATTGTCTTCATTAGAATGGGCTCCCCATGTGATACTGAGCTGGTTTGCATGGTGATTTAGCAGGAGAGTGTACATCAGAATGGACCTGGAGTGGACTATCACGCCCGTTATTAATAAGAGATACACCACCATGCCCTGTTCAAATCACATCTCACACCTTTGCTATTTTTTTTATTAAAAATGTTAACTTTAATTATTTGATTCCCACATGGCATAAAACTCTGCTATAAAATTCAGCCTGCTTATGAATTATAATTCTGTCGGGTACCCCCCACGCTATTCCCCCCCCCCAACACATGACACACTGAATATTCTAAGGGTGTTGCAGTAAAAAAGATTGTCTACAGTAAGTTGCCTTGCTACTTTCTCTTAATTATTTGAAACTTTATTTTATATGGTTTTTACCGCTGTTTTTTGTATAGTTAAACGTTAATCAATTTATACAAACGACACAAATTAAAATGGTGTATGTTTTCCATTAATAATATAATGGCTTAAATTTATGACAGTCCCTGCCAAGTATAAATCTCTGCTTTAGCATTTGCCAGGATCATGGCTGAAGAAATGGCAAATGCTTATTGTATGAGGGTTTAGCAGGAAAGTCTTCCTCAACCTAGACCTGGGTTGGACTGATGGGCAATCTGTATTTTAGTCAGAAAGTTGTAGATTAGGAATATTCCCTAACAAGCTAACCACGTTACCTAGGCATTTTAAGAATACTTAGAAGTTGAAATGTAAGGGTGAATATGCTACTTGAAAACATTGGGATGATAGCAAAACTATGATAACTAAATTACAGGATGAAGATAACCGTCTGCAGCTCCGGCTCGACTGCTCCATTCCAATGAGTGGCTCCTCAATGTTATGAAAATGGGCGGAGGACATTGGGGGTCATTTACTAAGGGCCCGATTCGCTTTTTCCCGACATGTTACCCGAATATAACCGATTTGCGCCGATTTCCCCCAGGATTTTGGCGCACATGATCAGATTGTGGCGCATCGGCGCCAGCATGCACGCGACGGAAATCGTGGGGAGTGGCCGAACTAAAACCCAACGGATTTCGGAAAAACCGAAAATTGCACTTACCTTCACTCAGCCCGGCTCGGTGTATTCCAGTGCATTCCGATGCTCTTCAGCGCATCAGCGCCACCTAGTGGACGGCGGAGGAACTACCTTAATAAATCCCGGCCGGACCCGAATCCAGCGCAGAGAACGCGCCGCTGGATCGCGAATGGGCCGGGTAAGTAAATCTGCCCCATTGTCTTCATTAGAATGGGCTCCCCATGTGACGCTGCAGCAGTTTGGATTTCCTGTACTTATTGTATGAGGGTTTAGCACAGGGGTCAGGAACCTTTTTGGCTCAGAGAGCCATGAACGCCACATATTTTAAAATGTTATTCCGTAAGAGCCGTACAATATGCCCATGACCCCAGTAGATAGGTAGTCTCAGTGTCACGGGTGCCCCTGCGAACTACAGTACGTCTCAGATCGCAGGCACAACTGTGCCCCTTTTCGTGGCGGCGCCCCCTTTCTGAGCTCACTCACCTCTCCACATTCCTGCTCCCGCTGGCACTCGCATATTTAAAGCTACCCACTTTCCGGGTCCTAGAACCCAGCATTCCCCGCTGGATCTTAGTGCTTCATGCCTATGAGGAAGCATTCCACAGTGTTTTCTTCCCAAGTGTTGACCTCCCGGACCTGTTCCTGATACTGCTCCTTCGCTGCCAGTCCTGACCTTGCATCATTGCCGCTTACCTCGACCTTGGCTGCCACTGTGGACAATGCTGCGCGTGGAACGACCTGGTGGTACCAGGCTGCAGCAAGACCATCCTGCTTTGCGGCGGGCTCTGCTGAAGACTGGGTGCCACTTAGATTCCGGTCCCAGGTGTCCCCTTACATCATTATCCGCAGTGGTCCAGGGGGTTCACTACTCCAAATCCTGACACCCATCACATGCCTCCCAGTAGATAGGTATGCCCTGCACATACCCCCAGTAGCTAGGTAGCCACAGTACATGCTCCCCAGTAGATGGGTAGCCACAGCAAAAAAAAAAAAATTAATATTCACTTCCCAGCGCTCCCCGCAGCCAGCTCCCCATTGCTCCCACGCTCTTCTCTTTGACCCAGGTTTAGACGATGGCGGCGATGGCACCTGGGTTGTACAAAGGACGTAGGCAGCGGTAACATTGCTGCCTGTGTCCAGTGATCAGTCTAAGACACACACAGCAGCCATTACTATTTATTAAAGATCTGTCTGAGAGCCAGATGCAGTCAACAAAAGAGCCATATCTGGCTCCCGAGCCATAGGTTCCCTACCCCTGGTTTAGCAGGAAAGTCTTCCTCAACCTAGACCTGGAGTGGACTCTGTGCTTCAGCACCTCATGGGCAAACTGTATTTTACAAATTTAAGTCTGAACATAGATATTTGTAGAAAAGTAGGGTCTTAATTTGGTCGGAATATAGTGTAGACAAGTGAGGTTTCGGCGTGTAATCCTTCTTCAGATACTATAATATGAATATACTGGAACAATAATAAAAAAAAAAATGGTATTAGGGTAGTCATATAAGTGAACATATATTTTGTTGACATATTCATGTATTGACATGAATTGATGCGTCACTATCGTGTGAGTGCTGTGTGTCGGCTAGTGGTAGACCTGTAGCTCCTCCCTTCTATTGGTTCAATGCAGCTAATAACGAATGGGAGAAGTGTAGTGTCCACAGGTAAATGTTATTGGTTAAGAGGAAGAGCAGGCTAAACTATGTGTCTGGTTGATATCAGTAGGGAGAAACACGTACGTGCATGAGACAGCGCAGCTGGCTAACAATTACGTGATGGCAAAGTGCACAGCTCGAGGTGCTTGCCGAGATATTGAACGCGAGATGGCAGGGCAGGAAGTGGCTGAAAAGAGAACTGTAGGAGTAGTTTGGACAACACAGCTGGCTGGAGTCTTGGTGAATGCTTGACTGCTGGATCCAGAAGCCTACTTCCCTGACTGGTAGCTGCCTGTGAATATAAGTTTTTATTTCAGCATGCGGCTGGCACACCATCATTATAATGATATGCCTGGGCAACATTTTATGCAACCTATAAGGTATGTTTAGGGTTTTAACAGGCGTCTCGCTGTTAACAAGTTTAACAAAGACTTGAAAAAAAAATTGAGTTAGCATTTTTAAAAATGGGGTGATTTGTGGGGAGTTTCAAATATATAGAACTTTGAAAACCCTTATGGAGATGAATCGCCCTTTAAAAATTTTGAATCTGAAATTTACTTAAAAATTTGGAAAATCACTATGCGAACTGTAAGCCTCCTAAAAAAAAATTGTCAACATAAAGCATACATATGGTTAATGTTAGTTAACAACCAATTTGGGTGGTTAGACTAACTGTATGTGGAGAATTATCATGGATGCTCCTGCGACCCATGTCTCAGGTCACAGGTGCACCTGTGTACCTCTGGATCGAGGGTCCCCAGTGCGGCAGCTGCAGGGTAACTCACCTGTCCACGCTCCAGCCACAGCTCCTGTTGTTCGGAGCATGTGTCCCTATCCCCTAGTGCGCCCCGGGTCCTGTCAGTTTAAAGGGCCAACGCATCGCTAATTGGCGCTAGTTGGTCACTGCCCTGATACATAGCCTGTCTCTTCCTTTGTCTCGCTGCAGGATCTTTGTTCCCTGTTGCCTGAGAGAAGGTGTTTTACTGAGACTATTGTGCTTTATCCATTGTGACCTCTGCTTCATGTCCTGACCTCGATTCTCTGCCGCCTATCATGACCTTCAGCCTGACTACTACTCTAGAAATTCGAAAATCTCAAATTTCTCATTTATTTTATAAATAACTGTCTGAAAGTAAACTCGCTAAGATAAAGCGTTCCAAAGTTATAACTGCATATCATGACACAGGCAGATAGGGCTGTGTCCTAAAGGTGAAAATGAGCCGTGTCCTTACGGGGTTACAGCCTGCCATATTAACTAATATACTTTCCAGCAGTAACCCCTTCTTAATATACTTCAACCCCCCTTCTTACCTGTACATTTAGTCTTTTACTGTATATACTCGTGTATAAGCCGAGTTTTTCAGCACAAAAAATGTGCTGAAAAATGTCCCCTCGGCTTATACACAAGTCTATTACAAAAAAATGTACCCACTTAAAAAAAATAAACTTATATACTCACCCTCCGATGTCTGCGCGGCTCCCCGATGTCAGCGCGGCTCACCGATGTCCCCGATGTCAGCGCGTCCCGTCTTCTTTCTTCTCAGCGGCTCCTCTTCTTTCTTTTTGCTTCTCTCATGGATGCGGCGCATTCATGAAGCGGCCGCTGCTGACGTCATAGTATGGGCGGCCAGGAAGAAAACATGACCGCGTCCATGAGAGAAGCAGAAGAAAGAAGATGAGCCGCGGAGAAGAAAGAAGACCAGATGTGCTGACATCGGGGAGCCGGGCTGACATCGGAGGATGAGTATGTAAGTTTATTTTTTTAAAGTGCTGTGGGGGACGGCTGTATACTAGGGGCAGGCTGTATACTACTAGGGACAGGCTGTATACTACTAGGGGCAGGCTGTATGCTACTAGGGGCAGGCTGTATACTACTAGGGGCTGGCTGTATACTTTATGGGGACTGGCAGGCTGTATACTACATGGGGGCTGGCAGGCTGTATACTACTAGAGGCTGTAAGGCTGTATACTACTAGGGGCGGGCAGGCTGTATACTACATGGGGGCAGGCTGGCTGTATACTACAGGGGGCAGGCTGGCTGTATACTACATGGGGGCAGGCTGGCTGTATACTACATGGGTGCATGCTGGCTGTATACTACTGGGGGCTGGCTGGCTGTATGCTGCTAGGGGCTGGCTAGCTGTGTACTACAGGGGGCTGGTGGCTGTATGCTACTAGGGGCTGGCAGGCTGTATACTACTGGGAGCTGGCTGACTATATACTACTGGGGGCTTGCTGGCTATATACTGGGGGGGGGGGTCTGTGACCAATACATTTCCCACCCTCAGCTTATACTCGATTCAATAGTTTTTCCCATTTTTGGTGGTAAAATTAGGGGTCTCGGCTTATACTTGGGTCGGCTTATACTCGAGTATATACGGTAGTTCTTTAGAAAACCTAAATAGGGCATTTAACCATTGAGGCTTTTTAAATAGGCTAACTTTAATCATTTCAGTCATACCGTAAAATTCTGCTATAGCCTGTGCCAGAATACTGGTATGAGCAAAAGCAAAATGGCAGGCTGGGGCATTCATGGCTCTGCCTCTTTTCTTCCTCCATGCCCCAGTACATGATGCGCAATTGCCATAGAGAGATAGAAAATTGCATATCTGAGTGTGCCATCATATGTTGCAGCATTTTTGAAACTTTTAGAACTGTGTAGAAGCCATTATACATACCAAACATAATGCCAAGAAACCATCCTTATTAACATACTGGCTAGCAACCCTGCTTAATATTCTAAACCCCGTTTAATATTCTATCTTGCAACTGTCAAAAAAATACTGTCTAGCAGCTCCCATATTCAAAATATTCTCTCCAGCAGTTTTCCTTATTAGTAGACTGTCCATCAGCCCCCTTAAGGAAGTATTATTATACTTTCTAACAGGTTTCTTTATTAACATGCTGATCAGCATGCCTCTCCCCTTAATATACAATCTTGTAACTGCCACAAAATTTCCAGCAGCCCACCCTTAATAATATACTGTCCAGCCACCCCCCTTGTGAGCATATTGGCAGAATTCCCTGAATGTTAATATGCCATCCGGCCACACCCACTAATTCATATACTGTATATCAGCCCACTGAATTAATTAGTATACTTTCCATAAGAACACTCCTCTTGAAGGGAATCGGTCATCAGAATCACCCTTTTCTGGCTCCCCTATGCTCTCATGGAAAAAAGTGTACACATTGCCAAAGAGTTTTTTTTCTGAAAAAAAATATGTTAGATCAAAGTTTCAAACCTTTTTGTATGCAGAGTTGTGTCACTAGTCCTGTGAGTGTGGCCTGTAAGGAGTGGGGCTGACATGTATGACGTACTAATGGGGGAAGCAATATAGGAGGGACATGGGGGACATGGGAGTTTTTTAAATTTGAAATCGATGCATGACGCAGTTATTTCCCGAGGATTTTAGCAAACCCAAAGAGGTCCTTCCACCTTTTTTTTTTTTTTAAATAGGTTAAAATTAATTCACTCGGGTCCATACTTTTCTTCTCTGCAAAACTTTTGCAAACCCCCAACACAAGTATGGGCTGTGTATAGCTACAACTTTATACTTTTTGCGTACATTTTGTGGTCCCCTAAATTTTTATGGGCTGGCCATGTCAAAAATAAAGCAGAAGCTAGGGCGTGGTCTACTTTTTGTGGCACGGCCAAGCACCTAAAACACGTTGTGGTGGGATATACAGCCATATGGATATATTTAAGAGCTGTATTACGCATCACAGTATGGATATAAAACGGCCCCGAAATATGTATGTGTAAATGGAGTCAAACATAGAATGCCAGCTAACTCAAGTAAGTATGCTAAGGTGTGTCATGAGTTAGTTTTCCAATACAACTTATGTTCGTGGCCATCTGTGGGACAATATAAAGAACGGCCCCTTTTACATGGCCTGATTTTTCCGGTTGTATGATATCCAACAGTACCATACCATTTCAGTATAGGCAGCGTACAGCCACATACGTTTCAATAAGCAAAGTGTCCGTCTTTATGAATGGACATACTGCCCACTATAATGTACCGTACACTGGAAAAAATATAGCTTGCTCTATCTTTCCCTGTGTCTATGGCCGTACTACACTCCTCCCTGTGGTGTGGGGAGGGGTGCACAACACTCACCCATTCTCTCTCCAGTGCCTGGCTGTATGTTTGCCCAAGATACAACCCAGGTGAGTATACCTTTGTGTTTACACACACTATACACAGACACAATCACTACAATGACATCACACACTATACAGACACACACGTAAGCACTACAATGGCATCACACACACTATGCACACACAATCACTACAATGACATCACACACACAACACACATAAGCACTGCAATGACGTCACACACAAAATACACACATAAGCACTACAATGACATCACACACACAATATACACACATAAGCACTACAATGACATCACACACACTATACACTCACATAAGCACTACAATAACATCACACACACTATACACACACATAAGCACTACAATGACATCACACACACTATACACACACACATAAACACTGCAATGACATCACACACACAATACACACACAACAGCACTGCAATGACATCACACACACACAAGCACTACAATGACATCACACACACTATACACACACATAAGCACTACAATGACATCACACAATATACACACACATAAGCACTGCAATGACATCACAGACACACAAGCACTGCAATGACATCACACACACACACAATACACACACACATAAGCACTGCAATGACAATCACACAATAACTTTATAATCAGTGACACACCCCATCATGTAGCAGTGACTCTGCTCTAATCACGTGACCTCTGCCCAGTCACTGCGCTGTTATGAAAGTTGCATTGTAGCGGCTTATGCAACTAAGCCCCGCCCACATAACCATAGCTGGATGAGCAAGTGTCACCTTCAGCCCCGCCCTAATGCAGTGCAGTGCTCTGATTGGTCAAGGAGCTTCCAAGGCGGGATCTATATACAAGTAACGTGAGGAAGCGCTGTCCCGGGTGTTGTGAGTGTCGGAACCGCGGACGCGATGGGAAGCGTGGACCTGGCGAAGCTCGGAGGTCTCCTGGTGAAGAACGCGCTGACCGGGGAGGTGAGCCGGGGGTGCAGGTCACACGTCATTCTGCTCCCTGCTGTAGCACAGCATCTTGGGATCATTCGCCGGGTTGTATGTGTATATATAACAATCAAAGATGTGCAGTACTGTTTGCCCGGGCATTGAAGAGGTCCACATTTCAGGTTGAGATCAGTGGAGCTGCAGTACCGCACACAGCCACTGGACAGACGTGGCACTGTTTAATGAAAGAAAGCAGGGCACCCACAACTTAGGCTGAGGGGGTCCTTATATTCACCCTCCTTGTCATCACCGTCGAAGCATAAATGGTGATTAGTGGGAACTTCTCTAGAGTGGTCCTGGTGACCTCCGCTGGTGGGATCTCTATTGGCCCCAGACCCCCCTATACTGCCAGCATTTTCATGCGGTTTTTTAAATCATTGAAATGCTTAAAGTACATCTACCACCGGGATGATGGACTGTATGCAAATGATCCCGAGGGTCTCTAGACTACATTAACACCTATGGAGTTGGGATCCCCTCAGGCTCATTTGCATACAGTCTTTCACCCTGGTGGTAGATGCCCTTTAAAGAGAACCCATCAGGCAAAATAACCCCCTAAACTAAATATATTTCCATAAACTGCCATTAGAAAGCATTGCCTCTATCCCTTCATTGTCCCTCTACATGCCTGTAAACCTAAACAATGAGGTCCTAAAGTTGTATGCAAATGACCTGTGAAATGTCCATATTCAAGCTGTCTGGCTCATTCATGAGTGGGAGGCGCAACCACACCCCCAGTGCATGACTGACAAGCTGTATAATGATGTGCTTCCTGGTGCTGGCTGCCACGCCCCCTGCCTCCTGTGTGTGTATAGGAGAGATACAACAGCTCCAGGATGCAGCCATGTCATAGCAGAACTAGTCAGGTACTTGTGTAGCTGATGTCTGTGTATTAGGAGGATGCAGCATGTCAGCAGATGCAGCACACACACTAGCAATGCTTAACTATACATTACACACAGACATAAGCAGGGGGAGGGGTAACAGGAGTGACATCACTGCCTCTGACCATGTGACCAGCCTCATTTACATAATAAAGAATAGATGATTTTGCAATGATTAATGTATGAATTGACTAGATAAAGGCTGTGATGGATCCTTGTGAGCTGCTCCAACAGGTAGTGGTGACAGGACAAGTGACACAGACCTGATGACAGGTGTCCTTTAAATATCAAGCCTTTGTCTCCTTATCTAAATGAGAGATGTGCGCTGGCACCACGGTCAGACTGGATGGCATAACAGATGCATAGAAATGCCTCAGGGAATTGTGTAAGTTGTAATTTTGTAAGAGACTTAACATTTCTTGCAGTTATGCAAATAGTCTATAAACAAGTGGAGCAGGACTTTCTTGTGTATGACCCGGAGACCTATAGACCCCTCATCTAATCATCTTCGATGGTGCCCAGATATGGGCTCTCCTTGTATGATGATCAGTGACACATCCTATATGATGTGAAAAAGAGGAGTAAAGTCTGATATCTACGTTAAAGGGAACCACCTTTTTCAAAAACAGATATTGACTGGTTTCAATAGAATCCTAATAGTACAAAGTCGCCCTTCCTTTCCCTAAAAAAAAACAACTCAGAATCTTGCAAGATTAAGTTTAATTCTCTATTTGGTAACCAGGCAGACGAGCCAGCAAGTCGGACAGGCGTGGCCTCCATGGCTGCATCTCCTCCCACAGTCAGCCACCGATTCCTCATCATAGTCATCTGGCCGAATTCCTTCGCCTGCGCACTGCACTCCTGTTATCTGTCGTGCGCAGTGAACTCTGGAGCGGGTTTGTGTCCTCCACCCACTCACTGCGCATGTGCGGCTTCCTGCACATCGTCGCTAAGTAGTGAGCGGGTGGAAGATGTACAGCTACTGCAAGGCGAGGGTTTTTTTCTAGGGAAGAGGAGCGTGCCCCCGTGATAATTAGGGCTCTATGGGAACCTGCAAATATCTGTTTTTAGGAAAAAGGTGGTGGCAGGTTGGCTTTAAGCAAAGATGAGTCCATGTCAGTCTAGCACTGGTTTGACCCCAGATGTGACACTTTGTACTTTCAGGCGGTGGAGTTACAGTCATTGTGGAGAGACAACACAAGTGTCTTCTTCTTCCTGAGACGATTTGGCTGCCAGATTTGCCGGTGGACGGCAAAAGAAGTTTCCAAATTGCAAGAATCGTTCAGTGCCAACCAAATACGTCTGATAGGGATTGGACCAGAGAATGTGGGGCTGCAAGAATTTGTGGAAGGAAAATATTTTTCTGGGGGTAGGTTTGTATGTAAATGAGTAAGGCAAATACGGGTCATAGTAGCCTGGAGTCCTTACATCATAGTTGACAAAGATACAGTCTTTGCATCATATTTTTGTTTGATGCAAGGACTCCTGGCTACTGAAGTGTGTGAAGGACCTGACCAGCACATTGGTCCGTTTCCAAGCGGGTCTAAGTTTGGCCCCATAAAACAATAACCTGTCCAAATCCATCTAATGACCTATATATCATCAGTGCCTCGTTGACTTTAATGGCAGCTGTTCAATCGTGGGGTCATTTTACCAGAAAGAATAGCTAGTGTGCCTAAAACTTGCCTTGGTATGGATGTATGCTGAATTTCCCTTGATCCTCAAGACATTTTTTTTTTCCCCGTAAAACTGGTGATTACAGCGCTGAACTTGCTGTTCTGTGGGGAAGCAGAGACTCCATGCTTCATGAATCCCGTCCTTGGTACTGTGATCAGTCCATGATATCCAGACAGCAGACGGTGTGTGACTCACTGACCGACCAGGGCCGTGTATCGCTCTTTGTGGTGGTCTGTAACCCCTCATACATTGCTGTAACAATGTATGTAACTCATTTTGCTTCCAGAATATATTTGACAATAGTTTTGACCTTTACATAAAGCTGCATGACGTGCTCCTAACCTGTTAATGAACAGCCGGCCTCCCCCTAGGTGTAAACTCCACCTCATCCTTTATCTATAGTTTACAGCTTGATGTTGTGTAAGTCTGTGTCACTGGTTGTGTAACTGAAGATCTTGTCTCTGTTTCAGAACTGTATCTGGATGAATCAAAGCAGAGCTACAAAGAGCTGGGATTCAAGAGGTTGGTGTCTGGAGAAGGAAGACAGAGCCCCCTCTATGGGCAGAGTGGGGGAGATACGTGACCCCCTGCAAGAATTTGGGGTTCAAAAATGGCAGAGTAAAAGATGCTGGGTGTTCCTTGATGTATGGAAACTCTCAGCAGTAGATAGAGAAGATTGGTTTGCTGCCGGCGGTGGTCTCAGTCTCCACAGGAACAGGCTCTTGGTATTCAGATGCAAATGTTGAAGGAAATTCGGAGAAAAGTGACGCTGCTTAGACCCAGTAGTTGGGTCTTTCTCAGGTGCAGGGTCATGTCATGTACATGTATTTGGAAAACTAACTTTACAGTTGGTAATATAAAGTAATACCCATGCACTGATTTGGGGAGATTAGAAGTGTTTGAGGTAAAACTGTTCTCGTTGCCCAATCAGAGCTTGACTTCATCTTTTATTTTCCCAATGCTGTTTATAAAGCTCAAGTTAAACTCTGATTTGTTGATATCTATAATAATCCTGCTGTTAGACACTTCTGATAAATCCTCCTCCATTGATCTAATCTATAAACTACATGGAGGTGCCCAGGTAGGGTGGAGTTCATGATGCCCTGCCTCTTTATGCCTGAATTTGCAGAGCGGTGCCTGTAAAGTATGGACTGTCCTGGCAAATCTGGAGTAGTTGACAAGTATTGTATGGTAATGGTTTATAAGCTGTAGTAATATCCCAAGACAGAATTAAAGTAAACCTACCATCTGAATCCCTCATGATAAACCAGGGACACTTATTCATAGATCCAGGGACTGTGACTGTGGTAATCTTCTTATATTTGTTATCCATAGCCTCCTTCCATCTAAAAGTTGTAAAATTATGCTAATTAGTCATAAGGATTGGGGGGGCTGTTATCAGTGCTCCTTTTTGCTCTGGCTTAATACGCTGTTATGTCTACCCCTGCTCCCTTGGCACTTACCTCTCCCTCTGTCTGATGTAATCTCCCTGCAGCAGCAAAAGTTTCGGCACATGGTGGGAGAGGTAGATGCTCTTTACATACTATAACAGCTTGTGAATCTGCAGCATGGTGGGGCTGTGGTAACATCCAAAAAAACCTTCAGGCCCTTTAGCTTGATTTTAGAAGGAAGAAGGCCATGAATGACTAATATAAGATTACCAGAGTCACAGTGATTTGATCTATGGAGTAAGTGCCCCTCTATCATGCTGGATTTTTATGGTAGGTAAGTTTAATGAAAGCAATGGGACTATATATATATATCTCAATCAATTTGTTAAAATGTATGCATTTCATGGTAAAACATATCCCTTCAAAAATAAAGTTCGGTCATAAATATAAGAGGACATGTGGCCTGCAAAATATATGCAGATGTGCCAACATTTTCACACATTTTTATAGTGTACACTAACCCAACCAATAGGAAGTTGGTCTACTCTTAAAGGAAATCAACCATTGAAAATAACAAAAAAAATAAAAAAATACTAGAAATGCTCACCTCGCCCACTATACTCTTTACCCTGATCCCGACACTGTCAGTCGCCAGTCTTGGATCACCTAGAAACGAAACTTCTAATTAGCTGGCCGGAGCATGCGGACAAGATGCTGGGAGATGCCCTCGTGATGTCACCTTCCTCTCCCAGCATGGGAGTTGGCGAGGGCGTGCATAATTAGCAGTCCAGAACACCGAACACCGCTCTCCGTCCTGCTAATTATAAGTTTGGGGATCCCGACGGACTAGATTAGCGACGGACAACGTTGGGATCAAGGTGAAGAGGAGCGTAGGAGAGTATTTCTAGCCTTTATTTGTTTCAGTGGCTGATTTGACAGATGAATTATCTCACAAGACATTTTGATGAATCAATTTGAGTGTCTAGAGTAACTTGGGGTACATTTTAGTAAGGTTTTCCCATGGGATAGAGCCTAACTTGCTGACCAGTTGGAGTCTCAGTGCTGAGACCCCCACAGATTAGAAAAAACGAGGAGTCCGTCGGACCCCTCAACACCCCGTCAGACTAATGGAGCAGACAGTTGCGCGTGACCATTCTGCTCCATTCATCTCCATGGAGTTGACAGAAATTGCTTAGCGCCTGCTCCATAAGTCTGACGGAGCGGAGAGAGCTCCGACGACTCCTTGTTTTCGATGCCCCCACTGATCAGCAAGTTAGGCCTAACTTTAGTTTGTGGGAAAATCCATTTAACATGATGCCTATAACAATGCTCAGTTCTGAGTTTAGAAATGAGGTGTTGACTTTGTCAGTTCTAATCGAATTAATGTATAAATTGCGATCTCTGGAGAGGTACAGTTTTGGAATACCTGCAGCCCCTTCCATTTAGAACCGTTTTTGTAGGGAATTGCTTCCCGTGCTATATGGGTTCACATATTTTTTTTTTTTTTCGGATCATAGGTACAATGCTCTTTCTGTAGTTCCTGCAGCTCTTGGAAAGAAGGTTCGAGACATTGTTACCAAGGTGAGAAAAAAGTAGATTTCACATTTATGTTATTTTATGGGGGGTTTGGGACAGTTAGTCACCCACAGAAGCCAAATCGCCTTGTATAATATCTGTTCAGACATGCAATAAAAAACAGACGCTTATATTCCTTGACATGAGTGTTTTTCATCTGTTTTTGCCATGTGGGATTTGCAATGGACCCATTGTATTCCACACGCGCTTACTTTTTAAGGTGTGTGAAAAACCCCCTATGCAAGTCTATGGAGACGCATCAAAAATGCAATGCACTGGAAGCATAACAGATTAGTCTGATGCGTCTTATTGGACTCCTCTCTTCGTAACTATAAGGTTGGCTTCATACGAGCAAGTTTGTGCTGTCAAAATCGCCAGACTGGCAAGAGTTCTGCCAAGCGCATGCGGCGAGTTTGACTGAACTAACTCGCTCATGTGCAGATGACCTTTGACGTAATAGTACTGCATGGTGGGAGGTGCGTTCCTGCATTAAGCAGTACTATTATGTCATGCTCCTAAACAGAGCCGGTACCAGAAACTGGGCTCCAACTGTATGTTACAGCTGGCACCCGTCTCTAGCACCCGCGATCGTAGTTTCCTCTGATCATGGGCATTAACCCCTTACACGTCACGGTCTGCCAGTGCCCCGGGGCTGCGTGGCTACACCTGGGAGCCTGCCTTCTGACAGGAGTGTTACATAACAGTGTAACACATCTGCATTACACTGTGTTAGATGAAGAGGAGCTTGAACAAGCGATCAGAGCATCACTTGTTCAAGCCAACCTGTAAAATAAAAGAAAAAAAGTTTACAAATACAACCCTTACTAGAAACATTTTTTAATAAAAAGAATTAATTAAATAGTTAAAGTCCTCTAAATACAAACACTCCCAATACCTATTTTATGAAGTAAAAAAGCACAAAATCCCCAAGGAAACCCCCACATACGGTATCGCTGCATCTGTACAAAAAATCAGAAACATTATTTGACCCACTTGGTGAACGCCGTTAAAACAAAACCCGAAAAACTTGCCAAAAACTGTCATTTTTTCATAAAATCCCTTCTAAATCTAAAGAGTGGCCAAAAAAGTTTTGTGCGCCAAAATGGTACCACTGAAAAGGACAACTCAAGACACTCAAAAATAAACCCTAAAACACCTAAAAATATAAAAGTTATGTCTCTGAAAAGATGGCGATTGAGATTTGTATAGATGAGATTTTCGCTATATTAGTTTTTCTTCAGTAAAAATATATTAAACTATATAAATGATGTATCACCACAATCATAGCGGTCTATAGAATAAATATAATATGCTATTATTATGGTACGGTGTACGGCCCCAAAAAATACAAGAAGAAAGGAAACCAAAATTGACGATTTTCTTTTCCTAAATAAATCTTAAGAGTTAATAAAACCTCATCAATAATCTAATGACCAACAAAAATTAAGTATTTGTAAAGTGCATCTCATGTCGCAGAAAATAAGCCCTTATATGTCCAAATTGCCCAAAAAATAAAGATTGTATAGTCAAAAAAACAATAAAAAGTGACAATGAATAATCTGCTCTGAATAACGCAGCCTCCATTTGATGCCCTGGCGTGTGCCCATACAGCAGGTTACCACCACATATGGGGTATTGTTACACTCGGGAGAAATTGTAAACCACAAGAGCAAGACAGGATGTATGCAAACAATATGAAAACTTTATTAAGCCAAGAAATGCATAAAAACAATTAAAAAGCACTACAGGTGCTATAGTCCAGCAACCATCCCTGGTTATATGCTTGGGGCCTTTTGGCCTACATATATCTTTGGGACCCTTCCTTGTTGGATACTCGGGAGAAATTGGGTATCAAAACTTGTGGAGCGTTTATCAATTTTTTGAAAAACACATTCATATAGCCAAAAAAATGAAAATTTCAAAATTACATCCAATTTTGTTTTATCCCCTGTAAAATAATTAAAGGGTTAACAAACTTCATGAAAGTTGTTTTGCATACATTGAGGGGTGTAGTTTCTATAATGGGGCAATTTAGGTTTTACTTTTATTTAGGCCTCTTAAAGTGACTTGAAACCTGAGCAGGTCCCTCAATAGCACGATTTGTTTTTTTTAATGAAAATGAAAAATCGCGCCTAACGTTCAAAGCCCCATAACATCTTTAAAAAAATGTGAGAATTCGTAAAAAAAACCATGTCCAGATAAAGTAGACATTCGGTGAATGTTAGTTATTACGTTTTTTGCTGTTATGACTGTGTGGAAAAAATAGAACATTTTGAATTTCAAAAATCGAGAATATTTCCAAATATTCACCAAATATACTTTTTTTTTTTTTTTTTTTTTTTTCATTAATAAACGCAAAACGTAGCACCAAAATTTTTCAACTATTTCAAAACCACTTGGATATGTTAAAGGGTTCCAAAGTTACAACCACTTATATTGACACAGGGCAGAATTTTAAAAAATGGGCCGTGTCAGGAAGGTGAAAAGTGGCTTTGGCATTAAGGGGTTAATGTTGGTCACTCCCTCAAGTAATACACAGAGATTTGGAACACGTTAAACCAAATGGTCATAAGGACTTTTAGTTGCTTTACTGTCCCCAATTGCCAAGCTTTTTTTAAAAATTTTTTTATTTTAACATGTTATGTTTTCCAGGCTAATGCAGATGGAGTGCAAGGAAACTTCAGTGGAGATCTCCTCCAGAGTGGGGGGATGTTAATTGTCAGTAAAGGTAAAAGCTTTTTATATTGCACATTAATTTTGCAATTTACATTTTATGGGCTAAACTCTGAATTAAATGTGGAGACTTTACCCAAAACAGCCACAAGGTGGCAGCAGAGAACTCTGTGGCTTTTAAACCTGTAAAACAGTGTCTGCAGCATGAGCCGTTAGAACTACAACTCTCATCATGTTCTTTGAAGTATTGCTCTAACTTGTGGCTACAGTAATCTTTTATTTAATGGAACGTGTGTTTTTGCCACTAGGTGGAGAAAAGGTTTTGCTTCATTTTGTTCAAGACTCACCTGGTGACCACGTTCCTTTAGAAACTCTGGTGAAAACTCTAGGCATTTCCGCAAATGTGACTGAAGGCCAGCGCCCTCAGGTAGGAGAGCAGGATGTTATGGAGTAAATTGCACATGGCAGTACCTACCTGCTACTGATGGCCTATCATGTGAATCCCAGAATCTCTTACTGAATCTTAATTTTTTTTTTTTTCATGACAATGTTGTTTCTAGATGTAAAATTCTGTACTCATTGGGGGATATTTATCATGGCCTCTGTGCCACGTCATTGGCATAGAAGCCCTGAAATAATTGCAAATGCTTATTGCTAGCACTTGCGATTATTTTGCCACCTTCACACCAGACTCTTCCCGACCCTAAGGCCCTTGATGTATCGTGCTGCGGAAATGCACGAGCGCCAGCGTATGATAAATATCCCCCATTGTGTTTATGAAGCATTATAGGTCTACACTCTCATTGTAAGACCTCATTGGATCATCACTTCTCCAGCACAACAAGCCTAGACCTGAGGAAGCACTCGTTGGAGTGCGAAACGCGTTGTCCAAAATATCTTTGAATAAGAGGAAACCTCTTACCCCTGATGACCAGCGCCTTTCTGACGTCCCATTTTTACACATAGGGTGGCACCACCAGTGGTTTCACAGTGTTATGTATATTTTTGTGAATGTGACTCTGATGTTAAAGGACATCTACGACCAGGATGAAGGACTGTATGCAAATGAGCCTGAGGGACTATAGACTCCATACGTGTTAATGGAGCTTGGAGCCCCTCAGGCTCATTTGCACACAGTCCTTCATCCTGGTGGTGGATCCCCTTAAAGGTGAGGTTAGCGTAAGAATCACTAGGCATAAGGTTATAGTACAAGATTTAGGTGCTAATATAATTGTGGTGCTTGATGCATGGTTGACAATGATGTAGCACAGATGTGATTTATCAGGGTGTGTCCCATTTTTTCCGGGGTACAAGGCCTGCAATAATCGCACGGCACTGTGAACTGCCAGGCATTGCGATTATTACTACCTTTACGCCGAGAAGGGGAGGCCACTGCACTCGCTACAGCCAGTGAGCTGCCATGAGTTAAAGTTTGCAGACTGTAGCACAATATTACACCAGGCATGGCCTGTTGAATAAATGTATAGCGGCATAGCATATTTTTAAAACTTTTTCAAGAAAAAAACCCTTTGATGTCTGATTGTCCAAATAGAAATGTCACCTATATAAATGGCACTTTGTTAGCCGGGTGCACCCCTATGTGAGCACAACCACTCTCCTCTCTGTGAGGAAGGGCAGTGGCAGGCTTCTAGTTGGTTATTACAGCAGAGGGGAAGGGAACAAATGGGATGCAGAGATCAATGAACACAACAGTTTGAGCAAACCTACCCCCCCTGTCCATGCACAGTCCTGCTGCTACCACATACAAAGTTATGGTTACACATTTCTCCATGGCTGCTACAGTAAACTCGGCAGCTTTGCATGGTGAAAACTACTGACAGATTCCCTGTGGCTCATAACTATAAGACGCAGTCTTCTGTTTAAATAAGGGAGCTTGGAATCCAAAAATGTTAGCTTCAAACACTGTAATGAGTTCAAAGTAATGAATTGGCTCAAAATTGTGTGGACAGTACAAGTTTTTTTTATTACAAAATTGGTTTAATGTTGTCTATCTAACAATTGGTAGAACAATTCTGTGTCTCTGATCCTTTAGACGATGACCTCTGGGGGAATTTCCCTTGTAAGTGAGTTGATAGAAGGGGATGAGTGAAACCTGTAGAACCTGTCGGGGCTTTAGAGAAAGTGAATTGTTCCGGCCTGTACGGTGCATATCTGTAGTCATATTCTCTTCTACCCACTGACTTCTTTCTCTTCCCATAGTGTAATGATGACGTGTGCACAAGATGAGTGAAGCCTTCCGCACTGCGCATCACAGAAGTCATTTGACCTCTCAGATTATGTCCTTTGCACCGACTACATCCTACCACTAACTGAAGGGGCTTCTATAGGAGTATGACGAGTGGGGTCTTCAATATTATGTATAATTATTGTTTATCATTTTGCACCTTTTGTAATATGACTTTCTTTAGAGGAATATACCATTTTTCTGAGTTTCCCTCAGATACTCCAGGGATCAACTGGTAAACAGAGAATGGAACATAACGCGCTAGCACCGTTCTCTGTGTAGTGGCTGAACTGATTTATTGCAGCTTAGCTCCCTGAATTGACCAGAGATCAGCAGTAACCAGGTCTGGCCACAATATTGAAATGGAGCTGTCATTTTATTTTCTGTTTTATTAATTGCCTAGCTCAGTTGATCTGTCAGGATGTTGGGTTGGACCTCCACTAATATGATATTGATAATTTGGATGTTTTATCACAACTGATTTGCACAAGTCTGGCATCTTGTTTTTCACATATCCTCCTAAAACATTGTCTAAGTGATGTGAAACATGCGTCTGACTAGTACATGCTCTAGTTTTTAATGGATCGGATGCACGGTCTGTTAAAATAAGGCCCCTTTCACACAAACCACACCACCACTTTTACACTTCCTTTATCATACCGTTTTGGTACTGGTAGCATCCATTTGAATGGCTGTATTACCCACCCTACCATACTGTACACAGGGAAAAAGATTGAGCATTTTCTACCTTCTCCCAAACATCCGGCCGGGCGGCCCTCTTACCTATTGAGAGGGTAGGGGTAAGCAGTGCGCCCGGGCCGTAATGTGAAAGAGGCCTAGGGGTGTGGGCGCTTATTCATTAAACTTTGCATTCAGTGCAGACATGTACCGTCCATTCAAAATCAGATCGCATGCAGCCAATATTTGTGTACCCCTGCCCTTAAGTTACATGCACATGAACGTAGGTTTCTATCAATGTTCTTTTGATGAAAACTACGGCGTTGCTAGGTAACACAATTGTGTGACCCTTCAGAAGGTTGGGACGAGCTAGTGCCATGATTTGTTATCTTTCAGATTTATTTGCTTACCTGCAAAAATGGTTGACACATGGACCATTGTTGTGGACATACAGCTTGGCAATGGATTACACACTGATCAGTCACAGACTGGAAATAAATGCAGCCAGAGAAAAACACATTATCAAAGGGGTTTCCCTGTGAAAGAAAGTTCTCAAATTTGAATCCCCTAGTGATGTTTACACAATAAAGATAATTTTTAACCCTTTACTTTACAATTTTACTCAGTTTTATTGTTGATTTAGCTCATACAACTCAGTGACGGTCAATGTAAGTATCTAGAGTGTGGGCGGGGACTCTCTAATCAGACATTTCATGATTCCTCTGTGCTAGGAGATGCTGTGTGCTGACAATGTGCTTAAAGTATCAGGGTTAAGGTTTTTTAAACACTTTTATTCAGGTTCTAAACATTCTTCTAACATATGCAGTCATTGCAGTGGTAGCTCCTGCCTGGCAAGGCAGGAGTTAAGTGTTTTGTATGATTCAAGATCTGTCATCCAATCACTTGTATTGCATTCTGTCTAATGTAAGCTGAGATGTAATTGGAGGAGCAGCCACCACCTGACCAGAGGAGTTGCAAAACCCCTGGCCAGGAATGTTCTAGAGAGCAGTCTCTCCCTGGAGGGAGAAGAGCTCAGTTCTAGTCAGACCTGAGGGTCTGCAGGACACCAGAAGAGTTTAGTTTTAGCCTAGCTCAGATCAGAAGAAGCAGACTGGGTTATCCCAGTCCAGACTCTATTCAGCCAGCATACCATACGAGAGCAGGAAGAGCCTAGCCCCTGCCTCTGAGGAGTGGAGCTAATAGCTAGTTAGTGAGAAAAGGGGTATCATCCTACCTTTAAGGGTGATACCTGAAGCAATCCAGGATAAAGCTGAAGCATCCTATTAGGACACAGCTACCTCCCAGCCTGCCCTCTGCATCCAGGCTGAGAATCCCTCCTGTGGCTCCCTCCAACTTGCATCTCAGCACTCCACTACTCTGTTAAAGGCACGTTGCTGCGGTTCCTGTCGGTTCCAATAAAGAACTGTAAGTTGTTTTTGTTCAACCTCTGCCTCCGTCTGGTCCCTGCTACTACAGCTGCCATCATCACCGGCACCCTGTCCACCACACAGAGACTCATACTCTAGACACTAAAGGGTTGCCCCAGGGAGATCCGCTATAGCCGCCTCTCCCTCATCATTTCTTGCCAACACCACCCTGCTGGAGACCTGCCAGGCTGTAGGACAGCCCTCCGGTTCCCCATACCAAGCACCGTGACACTAGCATGCCTAGGCCGCAACCGCCAGCCACTCAGGTACTGCGGGCCCCGGCTGACTCCAGGCCCCGAGAAAAAGCTAGGCCCTGGTGGGGGATGTTGCACATCTGACACATAGAAAAAGAGAGGTGAGATCCATGGGATGGATATAACAAACAATGACACTCAGCTCAGCTAACCTGCTTATAACACACACTTACAGCACTGCTTTATGTCTCCCTCCTGGATAAAGACCTTATCTGTCTGTAGCTAGTAGAGTAATTCTCTACACACTGCTGCTTGCTGGCAGGAAGTGCCTGTGTCTGAGCTGGTCTTGTGATGTAGGAGCAAGGGACAGGAGGCAGAGGGCACTGCAGTGTGCAGACAAGAGCAGCTATTCATGAAAGGATGGCTGTATTTAAGGAAGTTATACGGTCATATCCAGGGAGAAATTGGAAACACCAGGACTAATAGAGACAGGCTGAAATTATATCTGTAAAAAACTGTTCTTTTCTTAATCTGAGTATATATTTTTTGTGATCAATTTTCGGAAGTTAAAAGCCTTAATTTCCGTTGCTCTCTTTATCCCTCCCAGGGTTTCCTTTATGATAACATTTCAGTTCCGTTGTTCTGGGAGGGCTATTGAGTGTCTAGATTTTTTGAGATCTAAAGAACTTACACATCATCATCTACTATTCCAGACTATGAGAAAGCCATAAAAACATAGCCCACAAGAAAATGTCCCAATTTTTGTCAATTTCACCATATTTGAAAGAATTTTCCATCTTCCCAGTAAATGGCATGGAATATTTAAATACCATCACTTGGAATTACAATTTGTTACGTAGAACACCTCATACACCTCCTTACATAGACTGTCAATGTCATAAAAATGTCATTTTTAAAAGAGGAGAGTAAAAATCGAAATGCAAAAGGGCATTAGCAGGAAGGGATTAAATACTGACAATGAGTACAATTTGTTAGGCAGAAAACAACCCCCCATACAGTTCCGTAGATCCAAAATGTAAAAAAAATATGGAATTTTATGGTTTTCGATTTTTGGTGATGCATATTCGGAAAAATACTGTGTGTTTAGGGTTTAACCCCTTAACATCGCAGGACATAAATAATCCCTTCTATGTCCAAAGTGGCAAAAAAATATAAAAAAATTGTATAGCCTTTAAAGGGAACCTGTCACCGGGGACCTCATTTTTTTTACTAAAGACAGGTTGCAGAAGCCCATCATACCTGCAGTGCAAAATGTCTTTGTGCTTTATCTCAGCATTTTCATTACAATATAATTGTGTGTTTTAACTTACCTGGCTTCCTGATAGAATCCTGTGGTGAGTCCTGGGGTTAGCTTTTTTTTTTTTTTTATTAAAACGCACAGTTAATGCAAAGTTAAGATGCACAATTAAGCTACATTCACATGAACATACAGAAGATAAAGACCTGATTGACATGGGCAGGCAAAACAGCCTCAATCAGGTAATAAACATGCACCAAAAGTTTGAACGCGAGTGATATACCACCCAAAGAAAAAAATTTTTTGCAACAAAGAATACTTTATTATGTGCCAAATACATTAACAATAAATACAATTACTGGACAAGCAACATATGTTAAAAACTCTGCAATAGATGGCTGAACAAAAAGCCTCAAGGTAGGTGAGACAATCATGAGGGTTGTCATAAAGTACCAATGCACTATAGTGCAAGGTTACAAGACAGTAAACGATAACACATATAAAATAGTATGGCCGAGACAGTAACAAATACCATACCCAATAATGACCAGCAGAGGCATTCCTCATTCCTATAATATAAATGTGTGTATGAGTGTGTAGATGTGTGTGATTGTATAAACGTGTCTATACAAATATGTATAGAAGGGGGTCCCCATGCAGAAATCCGCTATGGGGCCCAAGCTCTTCTAGTTACACCCCTGATAATGGGTCAAGACATGTTCATATGTGGCTGCAAGCAGAAGTGAATTGTCATATTTTTTAACAAAAAGATGTTCTGTGAATAGAGAATAATACTTCTTTATATAGCATCATAATTTTCTGTATCACTTTACAGATCATGGGGTACATATAAATAATACATTACAAAGCAATGACAATTCTAAGTATAATTGAAGGTTCAGTCCTATGATTGATAACAATCACTCATCTAACAAAAACTCCTAAAATTTAGATTTCACGTTTAGACATGATAATAGGAAGGGGGCGTTTAAAACAAAAGAGCCAGGTGCAACCCTGCAAATCTCTACAATCTGCGGCTATAAGACAGCTAAACTAAGCAGTATTCTTTGCTGGGAGAATTAATATGACAATGCACATTAGATGTTGGTCTTACATTTTGGCTTATTTCCCTCCCTGTAAATGTAAGTAAATATTCAAGTTTTCATGATATTAAATGTACATTTTTATGGGGCAAAGCGAGTGCAGCTCTGGAGTATAATACAGGCTGCAATTCAGGATCACCATCCGTATGTGCACATATGGCACCGTATCCGTATAAAATATGGTGGTCTGATAAATGATGGATGGCTGACTATTGGCTAGCTGACAGAATGCATCTTCCACTGGTTCTGGACACTGAACTTATATACAGCAGCATACGGTGCACAACCATATGAAGCCTGTATTTTATATATTCCCATTGACTTCTATGGTGTATACAGACGCAAATACATGAAAAAATAGGACATGTTCTATATGTTTATATGGCTCAAAAACGATATGGTGCACAATACGGCCATTCAATGCTGTATTGCACGTTGAAAATGCATTTGTGTGAATGGAGCCTAAGTAATGAATATAGACAATCACATATAGTGAGTGCCAGTTTGGTGTATAATAATGGGTAAATGTAAGTGCTAATAGGTGCGTGAAGTGTTAATTTATGTAGAATACAAGTCCCTCCTAGTGGATAAGAGGTGCCCAAGTACATTGTCACTCCAGATATACAAGTAATTAGCATCTCAGCATTCAGGTTCGATGCAATGTGATGATTATTATATTTGAAAATTGTGCAATCCACAGGAAATTATATGACGTTTCGGTAAACGAGTTGACCTTCTTCAGACACTATGGAACAGTTCAATAATGTCTAAAGAAAGTCACTGCGTTGGCCGAAACTATGGATTGTACAATTTTGGAATAAAATAATCACCTTACTGCAGTGTTGCTAATTAAATTTTGTAATGTACTAAGGCACTAAACCATTGTTACTAAACCATTTTAGGTTTTATGGTTTCCTACAAGGGCCAATTCTGCTTGTAAGTCTGTATGACTGTTATATTCTTACCTTAACTAACAACCCCCCCATTACATGTCAGTAAAGTTTTCCATGTAAATAAACAACAACCCCCACCATAACTGTAACTTCTACTTTCTGTTCATCAATTTTCCTCTTCAACACCTGACAACCAATCAACTAAGGGCCCATGCAATAAAATCTATAGCAGTCTCACCATCAAAGAATTAAAGGGGTTGTCCGAGTTTAAAAAAAAAAAAAAATATATGTGGCCGGGAGGGGGGTGACTAAAACAATAAAGCTGTACTTACCTCCGGTGCCCTCCGGTATCCAGCGCTGCTGTCGCTCTGGTCCGGGCGCCATGTAAACAAACATGGCCGCCGGAGCAGCGCTGGACTCAGTTCCGGCCGGACCCGACAACCTTCCGGCCCCCATACACAATGCTGTGTATAGGGACGGATAGGCGTACCCGGCCACGGCCGGCCGGAAGCTGAGTCCAGCGCTGCTCCGGCGGCCATGTTTGTTTACATGGCGCCCGGACCGGAGCGACAGCAGCGCTGGATACCGGAGGTAAGTACAGCTTTATTGTTTTAGTCACGCCCCCTCTCCCGGCCACATATATTTTATTTTTTTTTTAAACTCGGACAACCCCTTTAAAGTATGAGAACACACCAGAGACATTGACAAATCGAAAAATGAAATGGATGACAGTTGTCTAAAAACTAAAAGTCATTTCAACAAAATTTCATCAGAGCAATTCTAAACTCTTGAGGTTCATCCGCATTGATCATACTCATCGAGGCTCAAGTAGAGGAAATGTGAGTAATAGATTAGTACAATTAGCATCACAATGGATATATCGTCTGGGGACTATGTCATCCAGAGGGCTGAATGAATCTCTAGTGTTTAGCTAATTTTTGTATATTTTTATTAGGTGTTTGCTGCCTTGTTTGTTTATATTCTAGTTTATTTAGGTTTAAAAAAAAATCTACTTTCCATATTCTCATACAGATTGTTGAGGTCCTCGTTCTTTCTGGATGGATTGTCATTTTGGTCTTCGACTGGAGGTTTGATTCGGAATGGCCAACAACCGCAGATTCCTGCATTGGAGCTGCGCATGCGCGATAGTCCAGAAAAGGTCTCAATGAGACATGAGACTCCCTTATCCCTGTATAATTTGTGATTGTCCCTTAGGTGAATTAAATATCACCTGATCCACGCCTATTGTAGATGTCTCCCGATGATGATACACGCTTCAGGTGCGCACAAGGGATTTCTCACTTTGCTATTATTTAAGATTGGATTGACTAATAGTTCTGTTTATTTCATTATGCATTAGTATGTTGACTTGGGTCATGTCCTCTCTTTATGTATAGATTTAGTATATGTGCTTAAAATTTCCCTTTTATTTTCTTACATGCCTAAACACACCCAGTTTCTTTTTCATACTCTTCATAGAAAATAGCCATATTTTATGAATGGGAATTTTAGTTACTTTTGTTAATAAAGAGATAGTATTTTATGTTTACACATTTTTCTTTCAGCATATTGTTAATTGGGAGTTGATTCCTTTGTGTAATAGGTGTTTTGTATCCTATACTCTGTATTCTGGTATTTTGACCCTTTTCTTGTATTCACACTATCCTTTTGCCTTGTGATTTTGTACTTTGCCCTCTTGGTTTCGTCCCGGCTCTGGTGACTATTTTTCTTTGTATGTATTGTTGTGTCTTCATCTCTCTGTGTACTTTGGCGCAGAAAGGGAACATTTAGGGAACGTTTAGTTGTCCCATATCATCTAGGGTAAGCAAGGTAAAAAGGCAGGGACAGCTGGGAAGGGGGATTAGTCTCCGTGCCAATATCTCTCCGGCTGTGTCACCTTTCTGGTTCCAAAGCCAGCATTACACCAGCCAAACATTTATACTGACAGTATCAAGATAGCTACACATCAATGTGCTGTATATAGACAATGTCAGTATCAAGTACCAAATAATTATTGTAATGTGTACACAAGAATAGAGTTTTATAAATGGAAATTGGTGTTCAGAAGTAAACAGACATACTACAACTTTGTCTTTTACTAGTAAAATATTCTGTTAAAGTGCATATTTCTGTGCCTTTGTATTAGCTCTTAAGTAATTCCGCATGCAAATTCATGTGTTACTTATTGTCCACAGCCTTGTGATGAGTTTGTGGTTGTAAATCAGGTATACTTGGCTTAGAAGTTGATGCGCCTTCAGAATCTTGGATAATTCTTTGGTTTGTTTAGAATTTAGAACATGGGAAAGAAACTTTTCTGAAGTGACTGACGAGTTACTAGCAGGACGATAAAAACTATCTACCAAGCATTAGCCTGTAGTGACCCTAAGGGGGAAAATACACTCACCGGCCACTTTATTAGGTACACCATGCTAGTAAAGGGTTGGACCCCCTTTTGCCTTCAGAACTGCCTCAATTCTTTGTGGCATAGATTCAACAAGGTGCTGGAAGCATTCCTCAGAGATTTTGGTCCATATTGACATGATGGCATCACACAGTTGCCGCAGATTTGTTGGCTGCACATCCATGATGCGAATCTCCCGTTCCACCACATCCCAAAGATGCTCTATTGGATTGAGATCTGGTGACTGTGGAGGCCATTTGAGTACAGTGAACTCATTGTCATGTTCAAGAAACCAGTCTGAGATGATTCCAGCTTTATGACATGGCGCATTATCCTGCTGAAAGTAGCCATCAGATGTTGGGTACATTGTGGTCATAAAGGGATGGACATGGTCAGCAACAATACTCAGGTAGGCTGTGGCATTGCAACGATGCTCAATTGGTACCAGGGGGCCCAAAGAGTGCCAAGAAAATATTCCCCACACCATGACACCACCACCACCAGCCTGAACCGTTGATACAAGGCAGGATGGATCCATGCTTTCATGTTGTTTACGCCAAATTCTGACCCTACCATCCGAATGTCGCAGCAGAAATCGAGACTCATCAGACCAGGCAACGTTTTTCCAATCTTCTACTGTCCAATTTCGATGAGCTTGTGCAAATTGTAGCCTCAGTTTCCTGTTCTTAGCTGAAAGGAGTGGCACCCGGTGTGGTCTTCTGCTGCTGTAGCCCATCCGCCTCAAAGTTCGACGTACTGTGCATTCAGAGATGCTCTTCTGCCTACCTTGGTTGTAACGGGTGGAGATTTGAGTCACTGTTGCCTTTCTATCAGCTTGAACCAGTCTGCCCATTCTCTTCTGACCTCTGGCATAAACAAGGCATTTCCGCCCACAGAACTGCCGCTCACTGGATGTTTTTCTTTTTCGGACCATTCTCTGTAAACCCTAGAGATGTTTGTGCGTGAAAATCCCAGTAGATCAGCAGTTTCTGAAATTCTCAGACCAGCCCTTCTGGCACCAACAACCATGCCACGTTCAAAGGCACTCAAATCACCTTTCTTCCCCATACTGATGCTCGGTTTGAACTGCAGGAGATTGTCTTGACCATGTCTACATGCCTAAATGCACTGAGTTGCCACCATGTGATTGGCTGCATATCAGTTAGCAGGAGCATTGGTGTCCAACTTGGTCTTATTTTTAAGGGACTCTGTCACCAGCTTTTACACCAAATTACCAGCACCCTCATTTAAGACATGAAATATGCTTTCTTTTAAGATACAATTTCAACGCCATGTGGAAGATGCACTATTCAAGGCTGGAAATGCAGCATAATTTCAGATGTCCCCATCTTGAGTTGTGTAACACCGAGTACCATGTTTTTGGGGTGTCGCTTTAAAGTTGCAGTTACAGACAGACATAGTTGGGAATACAAGATGCAGAAAAATATAAATTTCCTAACTATATGCTCAAATATTTCTGGTCCTGTAGCACGCAGAACAACAAGTCTGATCATTCATACAAACCTTGTTTGACATGACATGGAGTTTTTAAGAGGATAAAATGCTAACTCTTTCTAAAATCATGTACATACTACATTATACTACATCAGATTCATCATCCCGCTTCAGGCACTGTGATTCATTTGGTGCAGTAGCAGGCTCACTTTGCTTTGGTATGGCCCTGTATATATTTAAGAGTCTTAGGCCTCTTTCACACTGCCGCTTGCATGTCCACTCATAGCCCATGTGAGCATGTAAACACCGGAAAAGATAGAGTATTCTCTATCTTTTCCTTTGCACGGTAAAGTGGCACATGCGTGTGTGCACTGTTCTGCGGCCAGGCACCAAATTTGTGACTGGATATATGTCCCCACAACGGCAGTGTGAAAGGGGCCTTAGTTCCAGTCCTGTATCTGGTTCTGTTTCTATGTAGTATACCTGGTTCTGTTATATATGTAGATGTGTTCAGAAGGAGTGAGAAGGCTATGTCAAAAGCTATGAAAACACTAGACAGAGAAGGCGGTTGTCAGCCAGCAGGTAGTGTATGTTACACTCAGGTAAATGGCTGGACTGTTTAATGGGTGGGTGTTTCTTTGTGGTTGGTATTACCCACTCACTCATTAAACATTGCCAGTATCTAGTATAAAACTATACTAAACTGTGGACAGACTGATGATTACAGATATTTGGCAAGAATACACTAGAATTGACAAATGGAAGGGATTATACTAGACTGACAGCTGACAGTTATTATACTTGAATGTTTATACGATTTGGGGATATGCTACATCTGACACAGTTATGGATATTGAAAAAAATGCAATTATGATGGCCTATACCAGATTTATCACATTTATTTACCTAGGGGCCTCCACCAACCTTAATATGACTGGCGGTTTTTATCATAAATGGGGTTACAGCTTATGGAGCAGTTGCGTCATCAAGATCCTAAGTTCTTGCAGCTACAGTATAATAGCAAATATTGGAAAAAAACATCCTAACAGGTTAAAGTGCCCAGAGAAGATACTGAATACAGGAATTTATTCTTCTTTAAATTTCTGGAGATAAAGAAACAAAAGTCAGTAACAAAGCCAAAAGTTATCACTAGTGGAAAAGTGAAAAGGCAAAAAAAGAGAATTTTCCAGGTTGAACCAAAAATACCAGGAGGCAGAATCCATAGGCAAAACTAAGGTAAGTCCCAGGGTCAAAGAACAATGCAAAATGTAAAGGGAAAAATCCACTTGAGGACGATAGGACAGCCAGATGTTCTTTAAATGTTCTCCCAGGGTGTCATTTCAGAGGGGCTGTTGTTGTGAAAATTTAAGAGGTAAGTAGTAATTGTTGTCAGGAGACTTGTGAAAACATGGAACGTAACCCACTATTTTATCACTATAGATCTCAACAGTCTCTAATTATATTAAATAATAAATAGTTTTGCCAAATATCATCCAATCAGATCTATTGATTTAGCTGCAATTTGATTGGTTCCTATAAATAAAAACCTTGTTTTTGCTTGAATTTATGTGATTTATGTTTTTTCCAAACATGACAGCACTGATAATTTAACCTTGGAAAATGTTATTTTTGGAACCTCATGTAACATCTGATGCTTATCCAGTTTTAGGTCCAAACAAATGCATTCCCCTCCCAATGTGTTTTCAATAATTGATGGCAACAAATTCATAATGTCTTTAAATTGGTTTACAGGCTTGTAAACAATTACCTGGAGAATATTTTGATTCTCATAATGTTCCTACCGTTGATTCATAAATGAATAAAGTAGCAAGAGGTCTCTGATGTCTTTTTATGTGGAAATTAGCAATTCAATTGGAGGGTGCAATTAATGATTCTATTTATTCATTTTTGAAAAATATTTGCAGGTAGAATCTTAAAGGAGCTAGTCAAAGAAATGTGTTTTTCTAGCTATCGAGATGAAGCCATCACAAAATAGTTTAGCAATAATTAGGAGTAGAGGTGAAGCCCAGAACCCACCACAGCCAAATTGCATGCCCACCACCTTCTAGGCATGACAGGGATAGCTTTTATGGCATGTTGGGTTGGTATGTTTGGTGATATTGGAGGCACTATCTCTACATCTCTTACATGGAGGTAGCTGTGAAAATATTTTTTGTGGTAAGGACCAAACTAATTCAGGACAAGATGGTTCTTTTGTTTGACTAGACAATCCCAGTTAATACTGCTATGCATATATAGCTGGTCTTGCTATTGCTAAGCAAACAATCTGGTATAGGCCACTTATGAATTATATGTTCTTTTAGATACCTGGAAGTCCTATTCAACAAGTGGTTCTAACCTGTAATAATCCTTTACCTTATTGGGTTTAATACCAGAGAGACAAGGTGACTATAGTTCCCCAATTGCCAGTATGCAATATGAATAACTCATTTTATCGCAGAAGACTTGAAGAAAACCTGATGGTATGATTTTGTATTTTCTCATCATATTTGTTTTCATGTATACAGATGCCTAAATCCAGACTTTCCCATATGATGGTTAAGATACTGCTAAGACTTTCTGCTGAATTTTGAGGCAAAAATAATTTTTAACAGAACCCATAGTTACCACTGACAGGTTAAACTCCATGTGAAATGATGCAGAGTTCACACAACACCTGCAAGCAGATCATCAATCACATGACCCAAGTTTTATTTTTATGCTCCCTGTCATGGTGCATCTTAAGCATACAGTAAAAATGTGTTAAGATAAGTTTTCCCAGAAACGCAGCTTTCTCTCATACATATTTTTTGGAAATATAAAAGAACTTAATTGAAGGCCAAATGAGTAGCACATGGTTTGGTTTCTCAGTCCATTAAGAAGACGTTACATCATGTTCTTCCTTTGGCTTTCCTCAACATTTGTTCTAGCTTAATGACTGGTACTCAATATCTATGGTCTATGTTCAATCATGAAATTATAAAAAAATATACTTCTGTGCTTCATTATTGGCTTTACTTGTATCTAAATGATAACATTTTTTTATCTCTGATCTTTGGCACCTCAGGGTTGTCATACAGACACAATGGGGGTCATTTACTAAGGGCCTGATTCGCGTTTTCCCGACGTGTTACCCGAATATTTCCGATTTGCGCCGATTGTACCTGAATTGCCCCGGGATTTTGTCGCACGCGATCAGATTGTGGCGCATCGGCGCTGGCATGCACGCGACGGAAATCGGGGGCCGTGGCCGAACGAAAACCCGACGGATTCGGAAAAACCGCCGCATTTAAGAAAAAAAATGTGTTGCGAAAATTACACTTACCTTCACCAGGTATAGGCCGGTGAATTTCAGGGCATTCCAGCGCGCCTCCGGGGAACTTCAGCGCAGCAGCGCCACCTGGCGGAGGAACTACCTTAGTGAATCCCGGCCGGACCCGAATCCACCGCAGAGATCGCGCCGCTGGATCGCGAACGGACCGGGTAAGTAAATCTGCCCCAATGTCCACTTTTGACCTCTATTTTTTTTAAATAGACAAAGCGTTATTTACTAGTTTTATTGGATTCTTAAAAGGGTTTGTCATGAATGATGCGCTGCCTTGTCACCTGGGGTGCGACTGTACTGGTTAATTTACTTGGCCCACTCATCTTGTGTTCACCACACACTCAGGACACAAATTGATTATAGATCACACCTCATACAGTTTCACATTCCAATTATGGATCTGCTGCCACCACTTATTGAATATACACTGGGACAGTAAGTATCCCACTCTACATCCGCTCTTGCCTTTCCAGCAGTCACCTAGTCACACAGCTAGACATGCACCCTCAGCACTGTAGCAGGCACACAGATAACCACCCATTACAAGGCTATGAATACGCAGAGCATACAGGGACCAAAATTAAAGTGCAAAGCTTTAACACAAAAGGGAGTTCAGTGCTTTCAAAAGGATGTTAGAAAAGTTACCGAAAAGGAGCTCATATTTCGTCCTTTCACTCTGGCACGATGGTACTTGCTGGAACAGCTGAAAGGGTCTTAAGGCAGATGGGGTATCGGGTAAAAGAGGAAGGGAGGGGGATCTTCACCCAGGTATGGACCAGTATCAGGTGTATGTAAATTGTGGACCACTTTAGGGAAATGTGATATCCTACGGTATTTGATATTAATACATTGTAATATATGTTAAATGTTTAAAAGGGCCTGCAAGCCTGGAATTTGATGTATTTCTTTGTTTGATAAATGCAAAAATAAAATACAAAAAATATATATAAATAAAAAGTTACAAAAATTAAATGAAACAAAACACGGCAAAACGGTTAAAAACTAAAAAGGGAGAAAACTTACAAGCTAAAGTAATTCCTGGTTCCCTGGAGGTGGGAGAAATATGGAACACCTAGCTTGTACCGACAGCCTCCATAGAGCAAACCCCTATATCAGTGGTGTCAAACCTATGGCGTGGGTGCCAGAGGTGGCACTCAATGCCCTCTCTGTTGTCACCCAAACCATTTACACAGCACAGAGTTCACCAAACAAACTCAAATAATTCTCCTGCAGTCCCAGGAGACTGAAGCTGCCCTCAGCACTACACATAGGGGCAGATTTACTTACCCGGTCCGTTCGCGATCCAGCTGCGCGTCCTCTGCGGTGGATTCGGGTCCGGCCGGGATTCACTAAGGTAGTTCCTCCACCGTCCACCAGGTGGCGCTGCTGCGCTGAAAAGCATCGTTCCGCACTGGAATTCACCGGGCCGGACCAAGTGAAGGTAAGCGCGTCCCAAGCGACACTTTTTTTGTTTTAAATGCAGCGGTTTTTCCGAATCCGTCGGGTTTTCGCTCGGCCACGCCCCACGATTTCCGTTGCATGCATGCCAGCGCCGTTGCACCAAAATCCGATCGCGTGCGCCAAAATCCTGGGGCAATACAGGGAAAATCGGCGCAAATCGGAAATATTCGGGTAACACGTCGGGAAAACGCGAATCGGGCCCTTAGTAAATGACCCCCATAATGTCTACTTGGGACTACAGGAATAGTGAGAGTTGTCTAAAGGGCTGCATAAGTTTTGGAGCTCTTCGTGCTGGCCCCACATTTCTTCCTTGTACAGGGGGACCCTGAAGAGAAGCTACAATGATAGTTCTTCTTTCAACTCTATTGGTGCCATCAAGAGGACGAAATGATTGAAAGTTGTGGCAGAACAGTTAGTAATAACTTACTACTCAAACTGCTTTGATTGCACTTTGTGATAAATCATTGGGTTTTGGTTGAAATTTGGGCACTTGGTCTCTAAAAGGTTCGCTATCACTGCCCTATATCATATTGTTCAATATGTTCTCTGTTTGGTTCATGTTTCAGAACCTCCCATTGATTAATTAGTCCACAGGGTCTTTCAGGATTGGAGAAACTTAATGAAGGGGGGAATCCAGGAAATTGTAAACAGTTTCTTTGTTTCCAAGTCCTCATGCAGGATGGCGGGGAAGACCAAGTGTCTTTTGAAGTCTGCACAGACCAGTCTTCTGTTCAGAGTTTATCAGTCTGTAGAATCTCCAGGATGTCGTAAAAGCTGCCTGGACACCTTAATAGATGCCAATTGTCCTTTACAATTGTTCTACACACTTAATAATATTTTTTCCATGACAGGGTTGTTCGACCATCAGAAAAATTTAGCAAGTGGACTGAAGAGGACTTAAAAAAACCTTTACACCTCCTCCCTGCATCAGGGTTCTTGAGCAGAGCCGTTGTGCCTCTGTAGACAAACAGGGCAGGACACTGGGAGCCCTGGAGGAGGTGAGTCAAAGTTTTTTTTTTTAAATGCCCTCCCTAGCCATCCTGCTAATTTTTTTTGGTAGTCGGACAACCCCTTTAATGTGATTAAACTATGGAGCCATGATTAAAGTTTCTTAGGCAACAATGTAACTTGAGGGGGTTGACAGGCACAGGAGCCTTAGAGGGCCCATAATGTGTATCTCCTTCATACAGAGACTCAGTTATACCTAAACTTAAGCTTTATCCCTGTTATTAAGAGTTAATTGACTATATCTAAAGGTGGGCATTCACTGTGGAGATTATTGTAGGGCTCCACTTGTTTTAGACTACACTATGTTGTATCTCGTTTTAGTATATTTTTTTTGTCTGAGAATATTTAAAGCATTGGCAAAACATAAAATTTTGATCTGGATTTTGAGTGATACACTAAGCCGGAGGAAACAAGGTCTTTGAAGATGGAAAATGTTGTGTGGCCAAAACTGAGCTAAGTTCCCTAAGAATAGTTGAGTGAATGCCATGTACTTAGGTACTTTTATTGATGCTAATTATATCCAGCTTTCCAGACTTTTCTTCTTTTCCAAGTATTTTTGTATAGGTAAGATTTTATTCCTCTGTAAGGCTACATTCACACAAAAGTATGGGGGACATATATATAGGGGCAACGTATATATGGCGTATATACAACCCCCATACACGGCAATGGGCTCATGGCGGACTACAGGAGCGGTACGGTGCCGCACACATGCGGCACCATAACATTTCGTAGCTGGGAGAAAGATAGGACATGTTCTATTTTTCCCCCGAATACGGCACCGCCGGCCATATATCACTATGGAGAGGAGCAGGGGTGAGCAGCGCCAATGTATGCGTATGCCATACATCATGTGAATGTAGCCTAAGAAATTATTTTTGGAATCACTTTGAGATTATTATTTGGCTAACTCCTTGGACTATCAGCAGTAAGTGGATAATTTAAATGCAAAGTCTATTGTAATTAGAGATGAGCGAGCACTAAAATGCTTGGGTGCTCGTTATTCGAGACAAACTTTTCCCAATGCTCGAGTGCTCGTCTCGAATAACGAGCCCCATTGAAGTCAATGGGAGACTCAAGCATTTTTCAAGGGGACCAAGGGTCTGCACAGGGAAGCTTGGCCAAACACCTGGAAACCTCAGAAAATGATGTAAACACCACGGAAATGGTCAGGAAACAGCAGAAGCAGCATGCATGGATGCCTCTGAGGCTGCTTAATCGCACCATTATGCCAAAATTATGGGCAACAGCATGGCCATGACAGAGTGGCCGAATGAGGCTAGATAGCATCTAAAACATCCAAGAATTGACCCTGACACTATAGGGGACGGCATGCAGAGGCAGCGGCAGCAGCGGCAGGCTAGAGAGTGTCATAGCGACATACCCTAAATGGACTCAGGCTTCAAACCAATGGGTGACAGAGAGGAAACAAAGGAGGTGAGCAAGAAGCGCTGAAATGATTTCTTATGTCAACAAAAGGTTGACGGTATATTTAGTCGATAACACAGCATGGTGGCGACATAGTGACCAAGTTCCATAACGTATTTGGTGAAACAGACGAAAAATGAGCCTGACACAGCTTGTTAGATAAGGGGACGACATGTGGAGGCAGCCGTGGAGACAACTTCCATGATTAAGAGTGACAGTATGGGGCATCCATATTGCTGCTATGATTGCAACTTCAGGTCCCCAGCATGGCGGCGACAGATGGGCCGAGTTCCATTATGTATCTGGTGAAACTCTGCCTGACACAGCTCGTTTGATAAGGGGACGATGTATGGAGGCAGTAAAGTAGTAGTAGATTAAAGGTGCTGCAGTTAAAACTATGTTAGTTGGATCTTGGGATGGAGCTGGCGGTCTGCTGCCAGGCGAGCTTTCCCCTGTCCAAGCCCCTGTCTCTCGGCTCCTCCCCAAACAGCACTTCTAAGAAACTTTTGTATAAGATCAAGTGTAGTAGTGTTCTTATAAGTTTGGGTTATGGCGGGTGAGGGGAATGTAAACAGATGCGCAAGAAGCGCTGAAATAATATCGGTAAATGATAAAAGTTTGCCAGTATATTTTGGGATTACACAGCAGGGTGGCGACAAAGTTAACAAGTTTGATGTGGAAGCCATGAAAACAACCCAAAATTCTGCCTGACACAGCTCGTTTGCTAAGGGGACGATGTATGGAGGCAGCTATATGGACGGCTTTGGGAGGCAGAAATGGAGATGATGTGTGGAGGTAGCAATGGAGACAACGTGTGGAGGCAGCTATAAAGATGACGTGTGGAGGCTGCTATGGAGACAATTAAATTTGGATAGTGCCTGTATGTGGCAGTCCAAAAAAGTTTTCAAACCAGAGGAGCAGGTAGGTGGTCCTCCAGAAAATTAAATAGATTGAGTGCCTGTATGTGGTACTCCCAAAAATTGTTTAAAACAGAGGACCGGGTAGGTGGCCCTCCAGAAAAATTAAATACATAGAGTACTATAGCTAGAGCCAGTTGGCCCTGGCAAAAAATATCCAGTTGCCTCTGCTTTAGTGTACAAAGAGGAGGAGAAAGAGGAAAATGATGAGGAGGAGTGCATACATTATTCAGGTTGAGCTTCTTTCACCTAGTGGAGAATGGAAATCCTGAAAAATCCAGGCTTTATTCATCTTGATAAGCGTCAGCCTGTCATCGCTGTCAGTCGACAGGCGTGTACGCTTATCAGTGATGATGCCACAAGCTGCACTGAAAACCCGCTCAGACAACACGCTAGTGGCAGGGCAGGCAAGAACCTCCAAGGCGTACTGCGCCAGTTCGTGCCACATGTCCAGCTTTGAAACCCAGTAGTTGTAGGGAGCTGTGTGATCATTTAGGATGATGGTATGGTCAGCTAAGTACTCCCTCACCATCGTTCTGTATTCATGCATTCTCACACTCCTTTCCTCTCCAGGGATGAGAGTGTAAAGATTTTGCTTGTACGGTGGGTCCAGGAGAGTGAATACCCAGTAATCGGTGCTGGAATAAATTCTTTGAACGCGAGGGTCACGGGATAGGCAGCCTAGCATGAAATCTGCCATATGCGCCAGAGTCCCAACTAGCAAGAATTCACTCCCCTCACTGGCCTGACTGTCCATCTCCTCCTCCTCCAACTCCTTCAACTCCTCTTCTTCTGCCCATACACGATGAACAGTGAAGGTCTGAGCAATGCTCCCCTCTTCTGTCTCGCCAACATTCTCCTCCACTTCCTCCTCATCCTCCTCCACCTCCTCCGATATGCGCTGAGAAACAGACCTGAGGGTGCTTTGGCTATCAACAAGGGAATCTTCTTCCCCCGTCTCTTGTGACGAGTGCAAAGCTTCTGACTTCATGCTGGCCAGAGAGTTTTTCAACAGGCCAAGCAACGGGATGGTGAGGCTGATGATGGCGGCATCGCCACTGACCATCTGTGTTGACTCCTCAAAGTTACTCAGCACTTGACAGATATCAGACATCCATATCCACTCCTCATTGTAGACTTGAGGAAGCTGACTGACCTGACTACCAGTTCTGGTGGAAGTTGACATCTGGCAGTCTACAATCGCTCTGCGCTGCTGGTAAACTCTGGATAACATGGTTAATGTTGAATTCCACCTCGTGGGCACGTCGCACAACAGTCGGTGAGCGGGAAGTTGGAGGCGGCGCTGCGCTGCCCTGAGAGTGGCAGCATCTGTGCTGGACTTCCTGAAATGCGCACAGATGCGGCGCACCTTCGTGAGCAAATCAGACAGATTGATGTATGTCTTGAGGAACCGCTGAACTATGAGATTTAACACATGGGCCAGGCATGGCACATGTGTCAGTCTGCCGAGTTGCAGAGCCGCCACCAAGTTACGGCCATGGTCACACACAACCATGCCTGGCTTCAGGTTCAGCGGTGCCAGCCACAGATAAGTCTGCGCCGTGATGCCCTGTAATAGCTTTTGGGCGGTGTGCCTTTTATCGCCTAGGCTCAGCAGTTTGAGCACCGCCTGCTGTCGCTTAGCGACGGCACTGCTGCTGTGCCTACAGCTACCGACTGATGGCGCCATGCCCACGGATGGTAATTTGGAGGAGGAGGTGGAGGAGGGGTGGGAGGAGGAGGAGGCATAGTAGGCCTGAGGGACCTGGACCGAGGTAGGCCCCGCAATCCTCGGCGTCGGCAGTATATGACCAGCCGCAAGGTCAGACTCGGTCCCAGCCTCCACCAAGTTAACCCAATGTGCCGTCAGCGATATATAGTGGCCCTACCCGGCAGCACTCGTCCACATGCCCATGGTCAGGTGGACCTTGTCAGAAACGGCGTTGGTCAGGGCACGGATGATGTTGTCTGACACGTGCTGGTGCAGGGCTGGGACGGCACATTGGGAAAAGTAGTGGCGGCTGGGGACAGAATACCGAGGGGCGGCCGCCGCCATGAGGTTGCGAAAGGCCTCGGTCTCTACCAGCCTATAGGGCAGCATCTCCAAGTAGTTTGGAGATGTGGACGTTGAGGGCTTGGGCGTGTGGGTGGATTGCACTGTACTTCCTCTTGCGCTCCAGCGTCTGGGGTATGGAGAGCTGAACGCTGTGCATGGAGACATTGGTGGATGCTGTGGAGGATCGTGGAGGTGAAGGTGTGGTTTTCGCACGGAAGGTGTTTGGGCCGGGGTCCTGGGCAGGAGGCTGACTAGCAGAGGCAGCAGATGACACAGGGGAAGGAGCAGTGGTGTGCCCTGCCGGAGGTGAACGGGCTTGGTTCCATAGCATTCATATGCCTGCGCATACTGGTGGTGGTTAAGCTAGTAGTGGTGGAACCCCTGCTGATCCTGGTGTGGCACAGGTTGCACACCACAGTCCGTCGGTCATCCGGTGTTTCTTTAAAGAACCTCCAGACTTCTGAAAATCTAGCCCTCGCCACGAGAGCTTCACTACATGAAACATTTGGCGCTGATGCACCAGCTCTGGCCCTGCCTCTCCGTCTGGCCCCACCACTGCCTCTTCCAACCTGTTCTCGTCGAGGACTCTCCTCCGTCTCAGAAGCACTGTGTTCACCCGGCCTATCAACCCAGCTTGGGTCTGTCACCTCATCATCCTCCGATCCCTCAGTCTGCTCCCCCCTCGGACTTCCTGCCCTGACAACAACTTCACCACTGTCTGACAACCGTGTCTCCTCATCGTCCGACACCTCTTTACACTCTTCTTCCACTACGTCAACAATGTCATCATCACCCAGAGACTGCGACCGGTGGAAAACCTGGGCATCGGAAAATGAGCTCAGCAGCAACCGGACAAGTGATTTGTGACTGTGGGAAGGGTCCAGAAAACAGTTCCTCAGAGTATGCCGGTTTAATTGCCAAATTTTCCTGGGAGTGGGCAGACTGGGGGGAAGGAGGCTGAGGTGGAGGAGTGCTGATTTCGGGGACATGGGTGGACTGCGTGGAAGACTGACTGGTGGACAAATGGCTCGAAGCATTGTCCGCAATCCACGACATCACCTGTTCGCATTGTTCTGGCCTCAACAGTGCTCTACCACGAGTCCCAGTAACTTGAGAAATGAACCTAGGGAGTGTAGCTCTGCGGCATTTTTTAAATTTTTTTGTTTTTTTTTAGTTGTGTTTTTTTTTTTTTTACAAAACGATGCTATCCTATTGCTATGGCTAGTTTCTAACCTACACTGTCAGCACACAACTGGATTTTGTGCTGTGCCTGATGACTTTGAGTTTTAAAAAAAAAATACAAGTAAAAAAAAAAATCAGCAGACTGTGCCTAATTCAATCAAACCCCTGATAAATTGTCCCACTTAGGTGTTTGAGATGTGTGTGTCACTAGGAGCTAAATAGAACGTTCCCAAGTCTCTCTGCAAATTCCTCACAATATGGTACTAGCTGCACTACTAGTGCCAGCAAGGCCAGCCACAAGCAAATTAACATAATATATATATATATATAACGCTATTGTAGGCCTAAGAAAGTCGGTTGGGTTCTTGTATGCCTAGTTTCTAACAGCACACAACAACTGGATTTTAAGTCACTTTAAGTTTTGAAGAAAAAAAAAATCGTCAGACTGTGCCTAATTCAATCAAACCCCTAATAAATTGTCCCACTTAGGCGTTTGAGATGTGTGTGTCACTAAGAGCTAAATATAACGTTCCCATGTCTCTCTGCAAATTCCTCACAATATGGTACTAGCTGCACTACTAGTGCCAGCAAGCCCAGCCACAAGCAAACAAAAAAAAATATATATATAACGCTATTCTAGCCCTAACAAGGGCTGTTGGGTTCTTGTAGACTCACTCCTGCCTAACAGTAAGCTAATATAACACCCTAACGCTATCCCTGCAGCAGCAGAAGCTCTCTCCCGAACGGCATCCAGACAGAGAATGATGCGAGCAGCGCGGGCAGGGGCTAGTCTATCCCAGGGTCACCTGATCAGGCCAGCCAACCACTGCTATCGACGTGTAAGGGTACCACGTCATGCTGGGTGGAGTGCAGAGTCTCCTGGCTTGTTATTGGCTCTGTTTCTGGCCGCCAAAAATCAAAATGGCGGGAGATGCCATTTTCTCGAGCTGGCGAAGTATTCGTCCGAGCAACGAGCAGTTACGAGTTCGCTAATGCTCGAACAAGCATCAAGCTCGGATGAGTGTGTTTGCTCATCTCTAATTATAATATTATTGTCTCATTTGTCTGTTCCTGCCTTCTATCGCACTTATAAAGAGAAACTCTAGGAATGACCAATACACTGTGGTATGCCTAGTATGGGGCCTGAGGGGGCTGCCAGGAATTCAATTCAACTTTTGGTGTTTCACCCTCTCAAGGCTTTTTCTGTGGCATATAACTATGGACCAGGGATTGCTCCTTTAATCTTTTACATAATATTGTGATATTTTGCCCTGAAAAGAAATTACATTTGTGTTTCAAGTTAGAAAATCAAATGTGTTTTTTGGAAAACTGTTCATATGACACAAACAGTTTACAATACAAGAGCCATATGGATTCTCTGGATAATCAGATTACCTTGTTTGAGTAGCATTTTAAATAAAAATTTAAAGGCAATTTACCACCTTTATTTATAATCTGCTAGCAGTATATCGTAGAGAAGACTGAGCACCGGAACGCTCCCTTACATGCAGAAATTTGTGTTGCGTGAGCACAGTGCAGCCGCGACACAAAAAGTTGTGTGCGACACAAATGTGGTGTATATACTTCTTAAATACCTGTGCAGGCAGTTTGCAGAAAGTCTGACAGAAAACTGGCGCACAGAGCTTAGTAAATGTGCCCCTATGTCTCTGCAACATACTGTCAGCAGATTATGTTTGGGGGAGGTGGTAGACTCTCTTTAAGGAGTGACTTTAGATGAAGCTTTACTATTGTCCAGAATTGGCAGCCTTGGTTTCAATGGGGCATGTGTATCTTAACGTGAACCTGTGATCAGGAATGTGCTTTTTAGCTGGTTTCACTAGCTTATGCTATGCTGCCTTTGACAGCATTCTGTATCATTTCAGTAGTTTATAATAGTTTATTTCACATTACCTGGGTCCCTGTCAGCAGCATGTGGCAAGTTCCTAGGGAGGAGGCAGCTGCAGTCAGTGTCATTCTCCTCTCCTCCACACTCATGCAGCTGCCTCCCCTGCCCCACTTTATATTATGCGCAATGGGCAGGGGGGGGTGGCCTGGTTTAAAGGAAGTATATATTAGGAGCCTGAGACATAGGCACACACAATCTGCAGATGCCCCTCCCCAAGGACTCACTACACACTGCTGGCAGGGAGCCAGGTAATGGGAATGTAAATATAAACTACTGAAATAATTCAGAATGATGACAGAGTTACTTTTAAAATCAGCCAGGGGCGGACTGGGAATTTAAAGTGGCCCTGGAAAAAATTGTAAAAGAGGCCCAATTCTATGGACGGGGTCATAACAAGTAGGTGTGGTCAGACAATGTGTGTGGAGTTAGCACAGACAAATTGTTGGTATGTTGGTAAATCACCTAAATGCAAAACAAGAACATCTTAAGTGAGTCTAAAGTGCAAAGAATTTGACCTGTAGATCAGCAAATGCTGCAAACACACAAGCTGGAAAGATTTAAATACCATTCCTCTGTGCCATACATGTAAAATGCAAATCTACTACGTACATGAATAATGCTACAATAACACATTTAGAAGTTAATCCTGCCTTCTGTATACAAAATAAAACTACTACAATACCTCCTCCCATATACAAGATATATTCTTGAAAATAGAGGACAGTTTCATAGAAGTTAACTACTATAATACTGCCCCTTATATACAAGAATATAACTACTATAATACTGCCCCCTATGTACAAGAATATAACTACTATAATACTGCCCCTATGTACAAGAATATAACTACTATAATACTGCCCCCTATGTACAAGAATATAACTACTATAATACTGCCTCCTATGTACAAGAATGTAACTGCTATAATACTGCCCCCTATGTACAAGAATATAACTACTATAATACTGCCCCTATGTACAAGAATATAACTACTATAATACTGCCCCCTATGTACAAGAATATAACTACTATAATACTGCCTCCTATGTACAAGAATACAACTACTATAATACTGCCCCCTATGTACAAGAATATAACTACTATAATACTACCCCTATGTACAATAATATAACTACTATAATACTGCCCAAATGTTCAAGATGGCACTTTGTCGCCAACAAGTGATCAAAAGGTTGATACATCATCTCATACCGCAAAAATTCACACCGGCACAGTTCAGTAAATCTTTTTTTTTTTTTTGTACAGAAGGTTTTAATTGTTTTAAATGTGTTAATACACAATAAACTCTATAAAAATATAATATCTCTGTGATCGTACTGACCCAAAGAATACATTTGACATGTCATTTGGGGAGCACAATGAAAGTTGTAGAAACTAAGCTCAGTAAAAATGGCAGAAATGTATTTTTTCAACAATTTTGCAGCATTTGTAATTTTTTTCCCACTTCCCAGTACACGACATGTAATATTAAACACTGTCACTATGAAGTGCAATATGTTACGCAGAAAACAAGCCCTCATACAGCTCTGTACACAGAAACATGAAAAAGTAATGAATTTTTGAAGGTGGGGAGTGAAAGATGGAAACGCAAAAACTAAAAATGGCCTGGGCATTAAGGGGTTAATAACAATATATCTAGTGAAAACCTAACAATAGATAGTATCCCACAATAACATGCTCGTTTAATTAGTTTTGTAATAATTAGTCCCCCTGCCCTCCTAATAATAATGTGTCTGTGTCTGTGTTGTTCCTGCCTCCAGCGGTTCCCACGTAGAGTCGGCGGCCGGCCCGCGCACCACAGTGCAGCACTTACTGCGCGCCGACGCTCTTAAACGCCACACAGGTCGCGCAATGACATCAATTGTGCGACCTATGTAGTGGAGAGTAACCTACAGACGCAGCAGTGTGTTAATTAATGGTGTGCTTGTACAGTTGTAGAAAGGCCGGGGAATGCGAGACCGGCCCTGACCAGCCCGAAACCAGTCCGCCCCTGAAATCAGCATAGCATAAGCTATTGGAACCTGTCACCAGCTAAAAATGACATTCCTGTTGACAGGTTCACTTTAAGTCTGGTATTGTGCATCTTTTTTGTTTTCTTGTGTGACTGTATTTTATTGTATTTTAGATGTATTAATACATGAAGAGTTTGAGGAGTTTAGGTCTTTAGTAAATTTGTTACTTTTTAAAACAAAAGTTGCTCTAATGCCTCGAAGTTATTTCCTACACCTCTAAAAAGAAAGTCGCAATTTTCACATCTGGAATCATGTGATTGCTCAGTGAATACAGCAGAAAAATTGACCATAGCAAACTTTGAAGAAGATTGTCTGTTACAAAAAAAATTGCAAAACTGCAAGTGTGACCCGAAATTTGCAAATCAAGAAGAGAAATGCTATCCAAAATGAAGATACATTTGCCCCATTTAGTGTTTGAGTTTCTTTGTTCTTTGTTTTGAGATGATGATAAGTAAATTAGTTCAATATCAAATCAGTCCCTGTGAGAGGCGAATAATACAACTGCACTGACAAAACTGCTGTCAGTCTCCTCAGAACATTGACAGATAATGTACAAAATCAATTGGAATATTCTTTATTTTCACTGAAATTCATGTAACGACAACTACCCTAAGGGTGCGACCACACGTTCAGTTTGTAAGATGCAGTTTTTGATGCCTAAACCAGGAATGGAGTAAAAGTAGGAGGAGGAACAGACCCTTCCAATTATTTGTCTCAACCCATTATCATCCACACCTGCTTTTGGCTTCAAAAACTGCAACTGAAAAACTGAACGTGTGGACAGGTCTCAAAAAAGTAGTAAAATACAAGAGGCTGCACACACCATTAACATGTCTTTTTAATGAAAAATAATCATTTGACACACAATAATGACACCATTTACCATTGAAACATGACATCATAGCAATCTGAAAAGAACATACATGTAAGATAATCATTTCTCTGTTACAGAAAGCCTGAGAAGACATATAGCACGATGTAGATTTATATTTATTTATATATATATATATATACTTTATTTTTTAAAACAAAATTACATAGACTTTGTATATATTTCTCTAAAACAAATCACTTTCAAGCAGCTGTCTGATATGTGAAAATGACCAGTCCTGAATATCATAGTTTTTCCGTAAAAAAATATTGAGCTTTGTGTAGATTTTTGGATAGCACACTTCTGGATGATGCCATTATTCAGACTATATATATATGTATATATTTATACTTTGTATATTACATAAAATATATTTTCTAACACTCTTGATAGTACTGTAACGGGTAGGGTAAATGCTTATTTGCAATATAAATATGCATTCCTGTGTCATTAAAGGATAGATACAAAGGGGCTTAAAATTTAAGGTTCAAAAGTTGGAAAGTTTGCATAAAAATGTCTCTATGTTCCAGCTACTGAAAGCCAAAATATAATGGCCGCCAACATTGAAGGGAATATTCCTGATTCTGTAATCAATTTCTTCAAAGCATTAGAGCGGGGAGAATTTAGCATTTCTCTACTATAATAAAATACCATGTCAGGCAAAGATGATACAATGGGCCAGATTTATATTTACTATGTGCAGTTTACCTTGCGAATGTGCAGGGTGTGCCGGATTATTGAATACTTCAATTATATGGCACCCCCTGTACTGCTCGGGAAGTAAGCACCATCTTTTTTTGGTGCACCTTTAACATACAGGGTGCGACATAATTCTGTCAAGTCTCTGTATTGAACACCGACTAAGCACTAAGACTCCCCTTTAGGTCTTGCTGAAACAGTGCAGCTGTGACACAAAACTGGCGCAAACATTTCTTAAATGCATGTGCAAACAGATTACAAGTTCTTTTATGCGCCAACTCAAACAGAAAACTGGCATAGCCGGTATAATAGATCTGGTCCATTGAGTTATGCCTAGTGCCAGACCTTTTTTAAGGTTTTTTAATTTATGTAATTTTCTGTATTACTTTTGTGTAGGGTGTTCCATTAGGTGTATTCATTAATCAGGTAGAGATGCCAAATTCTGCAAGCAATTTCTACTTATCAAGGTCACTAACAAATTTCAGTGCTCCTGGTGGATATATAATGGATAGTTTAGGAAATGTTTGTCAAAAACATCTGCAAGAAGTTTTGTAGTTTTAATAACTAGATATATTAGCCTGTAATAACAGTACCCTAAACTAGTTACATGTTTTAGGGGCCCCTTACAAACCACTAAAGACAGTAAAATATATTTAACCAAATGGCCATTCTACCTTTGAATATAATACATATATGAGGACATCTTTACAACTGGGTTTTGTATGATTTAACATGACATCAAATAAAAAATGGGAATTATTATGGATATTGTAGAGAAAAATGCTAGTCTTGTACTGTTGTAGTAGAATAGAACATGCCACCTATAGGCCACAGGTAAGACAATTTCATGAAGTGCCATTAACATTTTAATGATATGTGTCCAGTTGTGAGTAGCCTGGGGGGGGTAACCTTCATAAACTGACATAAGAGATATTACATTATCTCTTATTACATTATCTTAATTGTTTTGTAACAACAACATGAAATGAAAGCAACAGAGACATACAACATGATATCAAAAGCCAAGTCAACTTGAGGAAAAATACTTCTTCTTGGAACTAGTCTTTGAAAACCTGACAGCAGAATTTTTATAACAGTCAAGCCAATAAAACAGTCATTTCCACCACAACTTTCTCCATGGGACATACTGCCTAAAACTCTAACACTTGCTTTTGTGTCAAAGGAACCCTAAAACAGTATGCCTGTCTCCTTGCTTGTCCTGACTTGCTACACACACCATGGCTCTGACCTGGTCAGAGGGAAATACCAGGCACATTGTTGGCTAGAACTGTTCACTATGTATAAGCCAGCCCAGTAGATTTTTTCAGGTTGATAGTTAAGAATCAAAGCTTGAAACTACCAGACTCTGCATCTTTCTACAGGGTGCATTGTTGTGCCTTTTTTGCAGTTAAATTCTTCAGAGAAAGCTTCAAAGTTTTGTAAGGATCCCATTACCCTGAAATAAAAATGAGCTTTACAGATTAGAATGTTTGGGGTAGAGGTTGCTAGACCTTTAACCATTTCACAGATGATATGGGGGGATGAAACTGTTAATGTTCATCCAGCTTTACGGAGCATGAGAAAATGATGAAAAGATTGTGAAGAATAGGACCAGAATCAATGTTAGGGGGGATGAGAGAAGTAATAAGAAGAAATAATGTAAGGTAGAATAACGTACCAAAGAAGAAAGTCAACAACACCATATGGCTTGTATAGACTGCGAGATATGTGTCTAATTTTATAGTTAGAAGCAGATGACTTTGGGTCTGACATCCAGCAGATGCACTGATGAGCTGTTTTTGGTTGCCTTTCACTCTGAAATTATACATTGGATGGAGCCAGAAGCAATAGATTCCCTACTTGTACTACAATACAAGTGAATGACAGCTGAGCTGCGGACTGGCAAGGCAACTAGACAGGGGTTGAACTTTTCATTGTATAGCAATTACTAATATTGTATAGTAATGGTGGTCGTGGAAAGGTCATCAATACGAAATTCCTGAAAATGTTTTCAGGGTGGGCCTTTTAGTAAGTAAGGGAGGTTTAACTTTACATTGAGACAGAAGTGTGAAATGCAAATCTTAATAACTGACTCCAGTATTTCCAGGCACACATACATGACTCACCTGTACTTAAATGGGCTGTGCACATCTGTCTTTATTGAATGCCTGGCATACTCTGGCCGATAAGATCCGCACCATACCTGTGTGTACAAGACATTTTCCCCAGGCTCATAATTAATGTTACACACATAGCAAGTCTCTCTATTTTCTTCAGATCAATTCAATTAAATGATTATCAATGATAAGTTATCAATAACCCAAATTTATTAACGTTATTGGTTAGGGATATTTAATTAGTATCAATGAGACATACTACACCCCCCATCATGATCCCCCTGGTTGGACAGTGTTCAACGGGGTGTTTCTGTCTCTCTCTATTTTGAGTGCAGAATTCTCAACACTCAAAGATAAAGTATCTATAGACAACATTCATGTGACACTATATGGCCCAATTTCTGTGACTCCCCCCACCCCCCAAGGGCTGTGTGTGATTGTGTAATACAGTTTTTCTTGAACTCTAAAATCCAATTAAATAAAAAGTACTCAGTTTAAAAAGTGGGAAAGCAGTATAGTATTCCATGATAATGCAGATTTAGGTTACTGTGGGGAGGTAGGTCAGGGTAGAAACTGTTGTCCTTTTTGTGAGTTTGCCATTAAAGACCTCCATTGAAGGTGTATGAAGATTTAAAGGCCATACCTTTAAGGTATTGCCCCCAGAGTCTGTCTGGCTCTTTAGCATAATTTCCACAGATTTCCACAGTCAGAGTGCCTGGATCTATACGTAAATGTCCCTGGTTTATACATGCTTGATTCTGATGGTAGATTTCCTTTAAAAGGATGCCATCAATTTTAGTGCTTAAGAAAGACTGACCGTATTAACGTTTACCCAACAAAAATGTACCCCACTCCCCCTTTCCCAAAAAACCAACACAACTACAATTCTTGGGATAAAAAACTGGGGGTCGGCCACAGCTTTATTATTTACATAACAAAATAAGTGACCTGTGGGAAGAACCCTGACCCTTACCCTAACTTCACCTTGCATGCCTGGCCCCGCCTCCGCGGGGGCATGTCCTAGTTGTTTCGTCAGGTGATTTAACTAACCGCCGAGAGGGTCAAGATTCCACCACAGGCCAAGCTGTGACTACCAACAACAACATGAATAATGCAATAACAAAGATCAAAGAATAAAATATTAACAAAAACCATAATATACAATATTAACATAGGGAGGGTGGGTGGGATCTCTTGAGCGCGGAGCAGTCAAAGAGGCTGGCTAGCTCCGCGCTCAAGAATAAATATCCTGGCCCGCTGCCCCCCAGTGGCCAGCGGAACTCACTGGCCACCAATGAAAATTAAAACAGAGGAGGAAAGGGGAGGGGGAGAGCAGGAGGGACCGTGCCCCTTAAAGGAGCCAGAGCATGGCCAGTCCTGCAGCCCCCCCGCTTATACAGCCTACGGGCTGAGCAGACTGACCGTATTAACGTTTACCCAACAAAAATGTACCCCACTCCCCCTTTCCCAAAAAACCAACACAACTACAATTCTTGGGATAAAAAACTGGGGGTCGGCCACAGTTTTATTATTTACATAACAAAATAAGTGACCTGTGGGAAGAACCCTGATCCTTACCCTAACTTCACCTTGCATGCCTGGCCCCGCCTCCGCAGGGGCATGTCCTAGTTGTTCCGTCAGGTGATTTAACTAACCGCCGAGAGGGTCAAGATTCCACCACAGGCCACTAGGAGAACAGTGTAACCCTACACTGTGCTCCGACCCCCACACAAGAGGAATAAGGCCCTCTCGATGGCGTCCTGCAACCCAGAAAGGAAGATATCCAGGCCGATGTCATTCAAGTGAACACCGTCCTCCCTCATGAGGCCCGTATTATCTCCTTCCAGCTGCCGATGCCTAACCACTACCCCACACCTGGACCTAACAAAACGCGCCACCCTCATAATCAGCATACGCCTCGCCATTTCGATGGAGTCGGGGTTACGGGCACCATTCCAGATTCCTCGCGGCACGATCTCCGACCATACCACCACCAAGTCCTGGAAGAAGGCTGCGAAACGCTCAAAATCCGACTTCATAACTGAAATCAGTTCCGCCAGACGTGTTGAACACATGTCGTTCCCTCCGGCATGCACCACAAGCACCGCCGGACCCGGGGAAGACTTGCTGATCGCCACCACTTCAGGTAGCACTTGCAGCCATTTCAGGCCCCTGATTCCCCTCCAAGACAGGTCCGCATTGGTGAACCCCAAGTTTAAACCTCCCGGCCGAACTGCTGCTCGCCGAGCCGCCCAATATATATAGGAGTGGCCGACCAGCCAAACCCTAGGCCGGGGAAAACCATGGCTGTTCCAGGTGCTCTCCGCCAATGAGGATTGGATCAACGGTGTCAACTGTTCACCACCAGGTCCCACAGGAAGGGGGGGCAGGGGTACCCCTCTGGGTCCGCCAGGGGGTGGAAATCCCTGAAACGTTGTAGCTGAAAACGAGATAACACATCAGCAACCACATTAAACTCGCCAAGAACATGCCTAGCCCTGAAGACTATATTCAACTGCAAACATCGCAGAACCAAATGCCTAAGCAGGGCAAGAACCTGCAAAGAACTGGAGGTGAGACCATTCAGGGCCCGGACCGTACTTTCGTTGTCTGACCAAAAACGAATCCTTTTATTTGCCATCTCATGACCCCAAAGTTCCACAGCCACCACAATCGGAAAGAGTTCTAGCAAGGTCAAATTCTTTGTGAAATCCCTCTCCAACCACTGCGGCGGCCACCGTTCTGCTGACCACTGCTTACCAAAAATAGCACCGTACCCCACCAATCCTGCCGCGTCCGTATATAACTGTAAGTCAGCATTGTCAATCTCGTGTTCAAGAAATGCTGACACACCAGTATAATCCGTCAAAAAGGACCTCCAGACCCGCAAATCGTCTTTCAGAACCGCCGTCAAACGTATATGATGATATGGCTTCGAAACACCGGCCGTAGCCAGCGACAACCTCCTGGCAAAAACTCTACCCATGGGAAAAATTCTACACGCAAAGGCCAACTGGCCCAGCACAGACTGCAGCCGCTGCAAGGTCACGTTATCGGACAAAAGGCACAAGTCAATGTCACCCCGCAAACGTTCCAATTTATCAGCAGGGAGGCTGAGAGTCATTTCTTCTGAGTCAATCAAAATACCCAGAAAGGTCAGGCGGTGAGTGGGACCTTCCGTCTTCTCTGCTGACAAAGGAACACCGAAAAAATCTGCGAAGTGACGGAACATGTTCAATAGTCTCAAACAATCGTGAGAGTCCTTCGGACCCACAAACAAAAAATCATCCAAATAATGAATGACCCAATTCGAACCAGCCTCTAAACGAAGAACCCACTCCAAAAAATTGCTAAACATTTCAAAAAACCTACAGGATATAGAGCAACCCATCGGAAGGCACATGTCCACAAAGAAAGAATCGTTAATTCTGCAACCCAGTAGATGAAAACAGGACGGATGCACCGGGAGGAGGCGGAAAGCCGACTCAATGTCCGACTTAGCCATAAGGGCCCCCGGACCGGCTTTATTTAACAAGAGAACCGCTTTGTCAAAGGAAGTGTAAGAAACAGCCACCTCCTCCCGGGGAATACCATCATTGACTGAGTCACCCTCCGGATACGACAAATGGTGTATCAGGCGAAACTTACCCGACTCTTTCTTTGGGACCAAACCCAGCGGAGAGACCCGCAAATTTTCAAAAGGCGGCAACGAAAAGGGGCCCGCCATCCTGCTCAACTCAACCTCCTTTAACAATTTTTCCTCAACCAGTAACTCGTTGTCCCTAAACGATTTAAGATTGTTTGACAACATCAGACCGTCACACGGTACAAACGGAATCACAAAACCAAAGGTAAAACCGTCAAGCAGCACTTTTGCCTCCTGCTTCAGGTGGTAATTGTCTAACCACGGCCGCATCCTTTGCACCTGAACCGGAGTCCTCCCCCCTGACAGCTGTGGAAGATTTCGCAGGGGTTCTCTGCCTTTTAAAGCACCGGAGAGCGGAATGGGCCCCGCCACATATGGAGCATTCGTGCTTGAACTTACAGGATGCAAAGAAGCGGCAGTGGCCTTCGTTAAACAACCAACAGGATCCCGGACGCTTGGAAGCCGCCCCGGACTGCGAGCCCGAGACGGCTCCCGAAGGAAAGGGAGCCTGAGGCTTCTGTGTCATCATAAACTGAATCCAAACATCAGTCGCTTTAGTCGCCCATCCAACCTCCGGACTCGCCGCTAAGCGACGCCAAAACTCCTCGTCATATCTCCACCAAGCTAAACCTCCATGCAACTTATGCGCAGTATATATAGTATCCAAATACACAAACATATCCTGCGCACAGGCAGGCTTCTGTCGCACAATGATACTAGACATAACCGCAAAGGCTTGAAGCCAGTTGCCAAAGGTCCTTGCGACCTTAGGCTTCTTGTCATCACCCTTCTCAAAACGCTTCTCCTTATCTACTGTCAACTGATCAGGAGATAACAATGACCAAATATCAATATACTCAAAATTAACAATTTTCTCCCGGAGGTCAGCAGCCACCCGCGTGCCCAAAGGAGCTACGCCACAAAACAAGGAATCTCTAAAAAGCATCCCTGCTGACCCCGGGGCCTGCACAGGCGGCAACGATGTCGCCCCTGGGGATGCCCCGGAGGCACCAGCCTCCATTCTTGCCACAACTGCCTTAAGGGCGCCCACAACATCATCACCAGCAATAGCAGACTTTTTCCATGCGGTCTCACAGGACAACTCACCCGCCGGAGGAACGACCTGCTGCAGAACCACTGGAGGAGGAGGCGCCATGGGTGCGCTAGGCAACGCTGAGGATGGGACCGTTGGCGGTACCCTAGCTTCATCTACCCCATGAGGTGGAGAAGAGTGTTGCCGTCTCCGCGACCGCCTCTCTCTGGAGCGGGTGTGACCACCGCTGGACGAGGATGAACAGCGCCTGGAATAGGTCCGGCCCCAGCTGGATCTACCAGACCGCCTGCTGTCTCTGTCACGAGACCTGGACCGCTTACGGCTCACCCAAGTTGAGCGGGAAAAGGAACGGGAAGATCGAGATCGGTGTCTACACCGTCCCTCCGGGCTGTGCGGCCGAGGCCCAGCCCCCGAGCGGTACCCGCGTTGCGGAAATTCCGAACAGCTGCAGGCCACGCTGGAGTGGCTATGACAGCTGTGTCAGTATGTGGTGTGTGAACTGTATCACTGCTGGCACCCAGCCCAAACCACCTAGCTAAACGACCAGGCTGTTTGGGAAGGGAACCAGCAGGGGGAGCAGCTGTAACCTGTGCTGCGCCTGAAGGCACAGCCAGGTTAACTGGGTGAGAAGACGCAGGAGCAGGCGTGCCCTGCATCTCCTCCCCACGCGGGGACCTTGTCACTGCCGGCGTCGGCCCGCCTGCTGCGGCGACGCACGGCTACTGGCCTTAGCAGAGCGCGACATGCGCTCTGCCGGCCGCGGAGCCGAGGCAGGGTTCCAAGACGGAGCCCGCGCTCGGCTCCGAGTCTTGATGGGGGAGGGACTAAGCCTGCACGGCGCACGACCGCGCCGTGCAGGCCGGGCAGCGGGGGGATCGGGCACCGGAGGAGCCGACACAGGAAGAGAGGGAGCCGGCTGGGACAGCAACGGAGTTAACCAGCCGGAGCCCTCTCTCCTCAGCTTCTCTTCAAGCAGGGCCAACAACGCGGGGTCCGCCATTATACTTGCGGGTCCAGGATCTCTTGAGCGCGGAGCAGTCAAAGAGGCTGGCTAGCTCCGCGCTCAAGAATAAATATCCTGGCCCGCTGCCCCCCAGTGGCCAGCGGAACTCACTGGCCACCAATGAAAATTAAAACAGAGGAGGAAAGGGGAGGGGGAGAGCAGGAGGGACCGTGCCCCTTAAAGGAGCCAGAGCACGGCCAGTCCTGCAGCCCCCCCGCTTATACAGCCTGCGGGCTGAGCAATGTGTTCTGCATGTAAAGCTCTGTATAACCTACTGACTAGTAATAGGGAATAAGTATCAAGAACCTATATTATGCCGAGATTAGTGCCTGATTATGCATCAATATAGTGCATATAGTGCAAACAGTTCTTCTTGTCAATATGGAATATGTATTAACTGCGCATAATGTACAAACAGTTTTGACTTGTGTTTCAGAGTTAGTATCAAAACTTTATATCATATCAACAGTACTAAATTTAATAATAAAAAATAGTATCAAAACCATATATTATACAAATAGTGACTTTAAAGTAATAGGACTCAATGGGGCACATTTATCACTAGTCTGGCTTTGTCTGTTTTTCAGGACTTTTCTTGGTCTTTCTACTGGTCAGATGTATCTTACTGGTTTTCCCTTATTGATACTAGTGGCGTCTGTTCTTTAGTGAATTTGCAACTTTTTAAAACAAACGTTTTCAAAAGTCGCAATCAGTTCCAAACTAATTTCTACGTCTAGTCAGGGGCAGCCACAGATTTGCAACTTTCTGGATTTAGGTGATAACTCAAGGAACACTGCAGAAAACTAGACAATGGCAAACTTTGAAGGAAGTCTAAAGGTGCAAAAAAGTCACAAATGAGCACAAACACCATGAAAAGTCTCAAAAATGAAAGAAAAGGCAAACTAAAAGTTTGATACATGTGCCCCAATGCCTCATATTTTAGCAAAAGAACTACATAGTAAAAGCCCATCTGATATTAAACATTGTAGGCATATCTGATCAATAAAGAAAACCTGGAAATATCTCTTTTTTTGTAGTTTTATAGGACAGCCCAGATATACAAATCAAAAAGTTAAAATCACCTGTGCAAAGTTCAGGAAGAAAAGCTGCTTGTGTGTCAGGTCCAGGCCCGGTAACTTTGGCTCTTTGCCATGTCTCTCCACCCATTTTAGATATGCCTATAAGATAACCAAGAAGATATCAATATCTATGCGAGCAACCTTTGAAACTTTAGGTAGAACTATCTATTAATGGGAAAACTATTGAGACATTTTTATTTTATTGCTCGTTAGAATTGCCTTTGTCAAGAGGCATCTGCACAATAAAAAGCCACCCGTATTATAAAGGACACCTGGTAGGTATAAGTGGGAAGTTTTTAATTGAAAATAGGTCCAATGAAGGCCAAGTTACACCACCTTCATCTATGTGTTACAGTGTGTGTCTTTCTTATGTAAGGAAACATGAGACTCTTGAATTGGACCCAACTGTAGTTAAAATTTTATGAAATTAAAATGAAAAAAACCAAGAACCATATAATCCTGAGCCAGCTGAATAATGAGTCTGACACTGTAACTAACTCGTCATGAAAGATTGCAGATTTGACCACATTAAATAGTGCGCCGCTTTCTGAAAACCATGAAGAACATTAATTATTGTGACATTTCAATGTCAGGACTCTGTCACTATCCATCCATTCTCACTGGCAATAACAGGGATGGAGAAAAAAAACCTCATCACACTTTACCTTGTAAGCTTGTCGGACACCACCGTTATCTGCAATATTTTCTCCCAGGGTAATGATACCACTTACCTAAAAAATGACAAGTCATGATTACATGTAATTTATACCGTCTCTCAAATAGAATAGAGTTAAGGTCAATGTATCATAAAACAGATGAATAAGAAGGGTGGGAATTTAAAAGAGGATCTATCAAATCTTAAAATACCAATGTTAAGAAACAAAATTTTAAGGATACACACAAAATAAGAAAACTCTCTAAATCAACTTTGAAGTTAAATGATAACTGGTTATGTAAAGTCAAGGAGACATGAATTTTAACACTGAAGTCAAACTCTAAGAACATCCCCTCTTCTAGGATTGACATAATTTACCAAACTCCAGAAGAGCCGGTTATGATGTGTCTGTATAATTGCCAGTCCTACGACTGGCAATTAGGCCTCATCTACATGGCCGTAATTTGTCACACAATTTGTGGCTAACTCACAGCCCTATTGACTTCTATCATGCATGGTCTTGGTTTTACCACACCATGAACTTGGGAGGCTGCTGCTTTGCAAAATATAGAGCAGACATCTGATTTTCGACACTTTGAATAGATGTGGGTGGAGGCAGGGAGACCTCAGATCTAAACTCTCCACCTGCCAAACTTTATACAGCCATTTAACTGCAAAATGAATTTTTTTCTGGATGATACCACCATATTGGGCCATGAAAGGAACATGATCTGAAAGCTGATGTGCTGCTTGACATTATAACCACTACAGGGGTTTATTAGATTAATTTATGCTGTCAAGTTCCCTTTGAAAAGAGTCAAAATGTCCAGTAATAGGAAGAAAAAGCAGCACTCACCAGTAAAATCTTCTTTTAAGTACAATAAAAAACCAAAGCAGTCAGAGTGGAAAGGAGTAGAATTGGTTGTTGCTCTTATAACAACCCCTGGTTCCATCCACCATGGCTGCTTTGGGTTTTTGATTTACTTGAAATAAAAGGAAGCAGATTTTACTGGTAAGTGCCACATTTTATATCTACTTTTTGACCACCCTAACTAACAATGCCTGCATTATTCTGACTGACAATTCTCTCTTCAAATCACTGCTCTGCCTCCTTGTACTTAGGGACTGTTTGCTAATATTCAACTATAGACATATAAAGCTCTATGTACATATGGGAAATTTTTTGTTGTGTCAATTTTTTTACACAATGCCTTGTGTTTCATTCATGACATGTGACCAGAGACATCATCGCAGGTCCCTCAGCCTTCTAATAAGAGCAAAATGTGCACCATGTATATGATCACATGAAACCACAGCAACCTCCATGGAGGATGGAGAGGAGTAGAAGTCCATGGAGGCTGCTGGGACTTTATGTGGTCAGATACATGCATGGGGTACAGTTTGCTATTATTAAGAGGCTAAAGTACCTGAGATAATGTCACTCTGGTCACATGACATGAACTGTGACCAGTAAGGAGACAAAAAGCATGGGGAGGATTAGATGGGAGGGGCCAGCCGAACAGGACACTCCCCATGATGCCAAGGATTATAAGATAAAAGGTAATTTGTGTGGATGTCAGAGAAACTATTTTTAGCTGAAAGAAGGGTGTCAGTCAGTTATTATGGCTCTATAGGAAACTGCCACTGCCTGTATATGTGGAGTAAGTTTAGTAAGTTTCTTCTTGTTTTATTTTTTGTTGTTATTATTATAAGAAATCATCATAGTTATTAACCCACTTCATGTCTACTATACCTCTGGCACAATGTTATGTAGATGAGTTGAGTCCAACTCAAATACTTATTCAGTCAAATAAAATGTAGATATCTAATTGTTTATTTTAAGAAAAAGAAAAACATACATTTTGATTACCAGCCAGTTCCCAAGTGTAATTGCCATATTGATAGACCATGCATCGAGACTGGTCTTTGAAATGCATTGCAGAAAAGTTACTCCACCAGTCAAACATATTTCCATCCTTGTCAAAATTCCTTCCTGTAAATGGCAACCAACAATGAGATTCCTACAGTTTATAAACTGTTCTGTAAAAGTGCATTCATATATATGACTCTGAGATCATCAAAAGATTACTTTTGGGATCATTGCTTCAAAACTATGCTAGGAGAGATGATGCAGAAGAAACACCCTGCCACTTTAAAAAGACAGATGTTCAAATGTTTCTGCATGTTGAGGATAACATCAGGGCTACTGATAATTCGCCCATGAATGGGATGACCTAAAAGTGTCATAAAGTACTAGTTTCATAGATACATTATTGGTGGCTCATTGTCTTAGTAAAGCATAAATGACATGTGATCATTACCATTGTCATCAAAGCCATGAGTGATTTCATGACCAATGACCATGCCGATTCCACCAAAGTTCAGTGCTTGAGGCTGTTGTTTACTGAAAAATGGGGGCTGCAGGATCCCAGCAGGAAATACTGAAATAATATATAGAATATTACAAACATTACTGGTTGCATTAATTTAATGCCAGAGAAGGATTGGCACAATAATATATAATCACATGTGACAGTATGGAAAAGAAGCTTGAAGGAAATCTACCACCAGGATCAAGGATTATAGACAAAGCACAGTGACATACTGGTGTGTGCCCTCTCTGGCAAGATCCACTCCTCTTTAAGCTTTATAATTTTTAAAGCCTTTTTATGTAAAGGCTGGCAGAGGGGACAGACACCCATATGTCAGTGTGCTTGGTTTACAAACCTTCCTCCTGGTGGTAGATGTCTTTTAAATTATAGGAAGGAAGACAATATTGGCAAATTAAAACATTATTGAACTCATTGTTGGAATAACTCACCGATCTGATTCCTATTGGGGGAATAGAAGGCATCGGCCACTGCTGCACCAATTATCCAGCTAAAAGAAAGTAATGGAAGTAATGGATACATTTGATGGTGACATATTAGGTCCTCTGTGGCTTATTTTAGTCTCTACAGACTGATATATACTCTATGTTGTGTTTAAATCAAAGATATAAAATATAGTGAACCTGTCTCTGAAAATGCAATCCAATTTCCAAGGTGAGGCATCTTATAAAGCATGAGGAGCTAAGAAGATTAATAAATAAGTTTTGTCGCAAAATGTTTCATGTCTTTTTTTTATTTTATCTGGCCACGCTTGACTGAAAGAAATTGTGTCATATAAAGATGTCAACTATTCTGTGGTGTGCTGGATCCATCATATTTCAAATGATTTCCAACATTCCATCACAAATTGTTGCAAATCTACTCCACCGTCACCTCTGCCTTTGTACAATTCCCTTGACAACCTCAAAAATGTGCACAAGGTGGTCTTAAAGTTTGCTTATTTTGTGAGTTAGCTAAAAGCCAATAGTATTTTAATAAATTGGCAGATTCAATACCGAAATGTCCTTAAAGTGGAAAAAAAAAAAGACTCCCAAAGCATGTCTAGTACTAATTCAGCTCAAACGATTGGGTCGAACCTCATGACTAAATGACTGATTCTAAGAGTAGAAAGAGCTGACAAACATTCAGATAGGACATTGGGGCAGATTTACTTACCCGGTCCATTCACGATCCAGCGGCATGTTCTCTGTGGAGGATTCGGCTCCACTAGGTGCCCGATGTCCACTAGGTGTCGCTGCTGCGCTGAAGTCCGTCGGAGTTCACCAAGCTACGCTGGGTGCAGGTAAGTGCGTGTCAAGCGACATTTTTTTTTAAAATACGGCGGTTTTTCCGATTCCGTTGGGTTTTCTTATGGCCAGGCCCCCCGATTTCCGCCGCGTGTATGCCTGCGCAGATGCGCCACAATCCAATCGCGTGCGCCAAAAACCCGGGGCAATTCAGGTAAAATCAGTGCAAAATGGAAAAATTTGGGTAACCCACCGGAAAAACGTGATTCAGGCCTTTAGTAAATCAGCTCCTCATGCTCTATGACATTCTGCCTGCAGATAAAATATAATGGAAAATCTTTCCAGATTATCCTGCTCTAAAGCATAAAGCCGGCTGATAGGAAACCATAGACAATCTGCTTAACTCCTCTTGCTCTATAAGACACTGCCTACATATAAGACTCTATTTACAATCCTCTCAGTTCCACCCTCTGTACAACATGCTGCTTGCTGATAGGACACTATGAATTATCTGCTCAACCCCTCCTGCCCTATAACACACTGCTTGCAGATAGGACACTATTTACAATACTCTTAGGTCCACCCTCTGTATAACATGATTCTTGCAGATATAACACTATTCACAATCTGCACAGTTATTCCTGCCCTACAACACACTGCCTGCAGATAGGACACTATTTACAATCCTCTTAGCTCCACCCTCTGTATAACATGCTTCTTGCAGATAGGACACTATATACAATCTGCACAGCTACTCCTGCCCTATAACACGCTGCCGGCAAATTGGACAGATACAGACAGGAACCTAGACACATTGACACAAGCCGTACACATTGCCTAATAGGGGTTTCTTTGAAATCAAATTTCTTTGATTGACTTATTTTCATAGGTGTTAGAACTTACGCATCAGGGTCAACTGGCTCTCGCAGCTTTTTTAGACTCTTTTGTGCCGTAGCTTTAAGGATTTCCAGTATGTTTTCAAAATATTTCTCCTCACTAAAGTTTAACTGAAAAGAAAAAGGAAAAAATAAAAGATGCGTCTCATGCATTAGATGAATCCAGCTTGATCTGTGTTTTTATGAGGCTATTATATTTGTCAGGTGGACTTTCAGCATTGCAATTACACTGACCTTCCCTCTCCGGTATAAGCATTTTATGAAAGCGCTCAGAGCTGTCACAAGTACTGTTCAAGTTACTGCAAATCAAAGGAACTCCTGCCAGATGTCTGTGACCTGGAGAAGATGACTTGAACCGCAGGAGCCGAAACAAATGACACTCAAAGCAATGTGAAAATGCCTGACGGTGGGTGAAGATCTGTCTCTCTTGAATTGTTATGTCACAATTAAAACTGATTTCAAGCCTTTGATGCATCATCTAAAGAAAGCAGGGATTCGGAGAGTATACCAACAGGCAGGCTCGGCACTGAAACTGCAATTATCTACTGAGAGCTGCACATTTTACAGCTGATGCTGTTCCAACATCAGTAGCAGCAACATGGGGGACCACAACATGCAGCAGCATCTTAGTTATCCTTCATAATGGTGGGAATTACATAGGATAGTAACAGAATGGATACTCTGTGCTGTGCAGTCTGAAGAAAAATGTCATCCCTCTCTCATACGTACCTTGAATCGCTGTCATATTCCACCACCGCAGTGTTAACATCTTTCCTGCAGGTTCTTTTTAATGTCCTGACTGCTGCTAATACTCATGTAAGGTGCACTCACAATCCCTCTGTAATCTATCCAGCATTATAATATGCTGCCAGCAGTTTTTAGAAAAATGCACAGGGATGTCACCAATATCTTTATCATTTCTGTCAATTATTACGTTTCTGAGAAATTCCCATTTTAATCCATATGTTAATGAGGCAGTTGGTGCATGAAGGTCACATCCTTATCACTCGATCACCGATACTTCTTTCCACACCTGCTTCCAGCAGAGGAATAGCAGTGCTCCGGGTGTTGAGGACATATCTTGGGTGAACCAGCTGTCTCATTAAGATATGGATTAAAATGGGATTATCTTGGATATGGCCTAATAAACAGGGATCATAAATGTATGATAGAAATCACAGTGCTTTCTCTACAAAACTCTGTGTGACTACTTTTACCAATAACCATAGGAACTTTTGGGATACCTGATAATTGACATCACTTTACAGCTGTTTTGCCTGCCAATTAATTTATTTATACCATCGATAGAGGAGATTTATCAAAAGTGTCTAAGAACAAAACTGTTTTAATTGCCCATGGCTACCAATCAGAAAATGAATGGTTGCCATGAGCATTGGAAAACAGAAAGTTTCTACTGTCCCCTTCTGGAAACTTCATAAATGTTTACAGGTGGTCCCCTACTTAAGGACACCTAAGTTACAGACAACCCCTAGTTACAGACGGACCCCTCTGACCTCTGGTGAAGCTTCCTGAATGCTTTACTATATTCCCAGATTGCAATACTCAGCTGTAAGGTGTCAGTAATGAAGCTTTATTGATAATCCTTGGTCCCATTACAGGAAAAAATGTTTAAACTCCAATTGTCACTGGGGCAAAAAATTTTTTTTTTGGATCTACAATTATAAAATATACAGTTTCGACTTACATACAAATTCAACTTAAGAACAAACCTCCGGAACCTATCTTGTACGTAACTGGGATACTGGCTGTATTCAGAAATACAATAAAACCATGGCTGAGGTACATCAGAAAGGGAAATACACACAAGGGGGGGGGGGGGGTAGTGCCTCTGTTTTGAACTGTGCCAAGGAGTTGCCTGCTTGATCAAGAACTCCTTGGTAGTGTCCACAACACATGTACTTTCCCATCTGGTATACCACTGCCATGATGTATTTTTAATAAACATTTATAACGTTTTTAAGGAAATTGACCATTGAAGTCAAGCATGATAAACCAAGGACACTTATTCATAGGAGTGCGGAAGGTAGTCCAGCTCAAACCACGTGTGGAACGCTGAGTGTTGGAGAGCACGGGTCCTCGCCCCAGACGAGTAGAATCCACAAAGCCAAGAAATTCATAGAAATTCACTTATTCATAGATCCAGGCACTGTGACTGGTAATCTTCTTATATTTGTTATCCATGACCTCCTTCATTCAAAAATCTAATTTTAAAATTATGCTAACCTGCCAAAAGTACTCTATAGTTGCCAGAGCCCATCCATGCTCTAGCTTCATTGGCAGTTACACTAGCCATGAATACTGAAGGAGCATGAGTACCGAGGGAGCAGGGGGAGGGTGAGACATGTTCCTCTCAAACAATTCTGATAAATCTCGCCCGTAGTGTGAAAATTGTGAAAATCACTCGATCAGTCGTCAGGATTTTTTTAAAATAAGTTTGCATACACACTTGTACTACCTTCTACCCACTTTTCCAGTCTTACAATTTACCACTATTGCTGGATCTGTCCTTTTTCAGACGAGTAAGAAGAACTATCAAAGTAAATCACTAATAAAGTACTTACTGCAAATGACTCCTGGTCCAGTTTATCATTTTGATCTTCCAGAATATAATCTGGATATCCAATTTGCTCTTTAATTGACAGTGCCTAAAAAATATTCAATGCAAAAATGTGAGGATGTGATTAATGCATTTAGCATTTCTGGAGCCATTGGTCTCAACTACTCAATCCTTCTACATGGACGTCTACAATCTACAATCCGCAACACTCACTCACACTCTGGAATCTTACACTGACCATCACTAAGTGATAGGAGCTAAACCAGCAATAAAACTGAGTAACACTGTAAAGTAAGGGGTTAAAAATGATCTTTATTGTGTGAACATGAGTAATTTCTTTCGTGGGCAATCCCTTTTAAGTTTGTACTTATGAATACTATCATAAGGTCATTGAAGGTAGATTGGTTAAGGGAATAAAGGGGTCTTTTGCTAACACACTTCATTATTTTCTATGTATTAAAGTATCTATAATTGTACCTAATAAATATATTTTTAAACAATAATTAGCATTCTTTAACTTCCAATACGGAACTGGGTAACATGACCCCTGAAGGCCAAAACAGAAAAAGTAGCCCCTTCCCTTTAATTTAACCCTAAGATGTCAATGTACAACTAGAGTGTATGATGTGCTCCTGAACCTGCACCATATTATAATAACACAAATCCTTAGGACACCAGTACAGTTATGTCAAAACAGGGAGCAAAACACTACCTGCTTGTCAATCACGGCAGATTTCACTGTTGAGTGGTTCAAGTCTTGCCCTCAAAAAGCCAAATCAGGCGCTGCTCTTACATTGGATGTTGTTGAAGTATTAAGTTGAGTTCGGTCTGCATGTAACCACCATAATTGGTAGCTAAGTAGTATAGAACATACTGGCTTCTAAAATTTTATAATTAAAATCTAGATTTGTTGAAAAGATTTGGAGCCATGTATCAGAAAAACAAGCCGATACATACAAATTAATAAAAAGGACACGGTGTGAAAAGTCAGAGAGTCACTCTGAACCCTATTTAGAGGAGATTATTATTAGCAAGAATGCTCATTATTTGGGGAATGTAAACATTCTACATGCCGAGCTGTTTTTCTGTAGTTGTTTTGATATCACAAATTTACAAGAATTTCCAAACCAGGACCTGTACTGATGCTGAAGAAGCATGAGCCAGGAGAAGACCACACACCAGGAAGAGCAGAATGTGCACATACATCATTGTCTCATTAATTAAACATCAGAATTCTTGATTAGAGACTCAGTAAATTAAGAAATCATTCTGTATTTCTTAAGGTCATAAACACCTCAGCTCTGAGTGGCACATTAGTCAATGTGTTTGTAGTATTGTAGTATTATAGTTTCATCTAATTGCTGGCTAAACAAAAACTTCTAATAAACTTTTTAATTAAATACAAATGAATCACAGAACATCTGAATATTACAGGAATAATCAGTGTTTTAACTCTAAAGTGTTTTTGGCCTATTTAGCCAAGTTCCCACTTCTATATTAAGTACAACTTACAACATAGTTTCTTCACATTGAAATGAAAAAGAATCATAACATTTCCATGGTAGGTATATATAGATAAAACCCCAAAATGGCACAAGACAAAACCAGAGATGGAGCGGTTTCCCGAGGGTGGGGGTGGGGAACCACTCCACACTGGACACTTCCATGGGACTAGGGACACTACTCTGAATATAGAAAGGTAAACTTTTAAATAACTTTTTTTTTCGGAAAATGACAGTTTTACTATAAAAACTCTTTTTTTAATGTTTACAGTATTCTCTATGGGAAAATGGGAGAGACAGAAAAAGGGCTCCTGATGACAGGTTCACTTTAATATACTTTTCCGTATAGATGTCAAGAAATATTTAAAGCAACAAAGAATATTGTTATATCAAGACAAGTCAAATGTGTATGGCATGCTTAATATAGATGTGATTGTGGGCAAGGTCAGGGAAAGCTGCTTCACACTCAGCCATTGTGGTCTCACACAAGATGTCAATGGCTTTGTGTCACTTACAAAGTTTCTTAGCACTGGTAGTCGTGAGTGGTCTATAAGAACTGAAGGGCAAAGTACTTCTGGCTTTTCACACACTGGATTCACAGATTATTACTTCATCAACCACTGTTGTATCTTGGTAATAAGGATTTTTAAACACATGCATAAACAATTTGGCATAGAGAAAACCATGGCTCTGTTAGCTAACTTGTAAGGCAGTCCCCTTAACATCAAGAATGACTTCCAGGAAGCCTAATGACATGATGCAGGATTTGATGTTAAGAGAGCTGCCTTACAAGATAGCTAAAAGAGAAAGGGTTTTCAATATCCCATCCTGGAAAACGTATTTGCATATTTTCCAAGAATCCCCTAGACAATGGCTATATGTCTCCATACCTAGAAGGCGGCCTTAATTGGAAAAAGCCTCCATAAGGATAACACTTACTTTCCGACCCTGACCTAATTTATAATGTGGAGTATTCTATTTATTGGTGAATATCATGGTATTGAATTGACCTATCTTGACCTAATTCACCTCTATACTTTTTATTGTATTGATGGATCCCTCGTAACAATATAAAAAAACAACATAAACTTAATGGGAAAAAAATACGAGACTCAAGCTTCAGGGCATATCCAAAATGCTCCTGTAGACATTTTCTGCCATAAATTGAGGATACTGACTGACCTTTTCTCGTGCCTTTTCTTTTGATGTTTCATCCATCCACTGTAATTCATCCAAAGTCTCAATAAAAACTTCACGCACTTTATTTATGAGGTCACTGATCTAGAAGATTTCACGGAAAATATCACAAATGAATATAATGAATATCCTTGTATGTCCATAAGAATAAAAAATCTATTTCTGCCGTAGTGTGCACTAAAAAACTGTCTGTACCACATTTATAAAAGGTTTTAGACAGTTTTCTGGCTCTCATACAACTATCTAGACAAAAGAGGCATGGTCCATTAAAAGGGGGCGTGGCCTGAAATCAAATTTGTCCATGCACCAGAAATACTGCTGACCCGGCAGAATTTTGTCCTCATTTTCTGGCATAAAGTAAGCCAACAAATAGGAGGTGCAGAGTATGGCTAGACAGTCTTATACTGGGACAGATTTATCATCCAACACCAGACACTTATATGAATCTGGTGTAGAATAAGACTGTCTAGTCTATGGGGCATATTTATCAGGACCTCTGCGGCAAGCCAGTGGCACAGAGGCCCTAAAATAATCGCAAATGCTAGTTTATTGCTAGCACTTGCGATTATTTGCCCCGATCCGCCACCTTCACGCCAGTTGGGCATGAAGGGGCGTGACTGTCCCCGCGCCTGCGCACTCGCTGCTGCCGGCGACTTTTCATATGTGGCGGAAGCGGAAGCATCTTGATGTATGCCGCTGTGTACATGCAGCGGCGGGGCTATCATACGCTGGAGCATGAGCGCCAGCGTATGATAAATATCCCCATATATGTCCACGTAAGTGGTGGTGTTGCCTATAATTTAGCGACTGAATTTTTAAAACTTTTTCCGGAGAGGATGAAAAAAACCCCAAAGTTTATAATACGAATGCAGCAATGTCATATATTGGGGATTAAATGAACTGAATAGAACAAAGGGGATTTGATGATTTATTTTTTTAATATTTAATTTTACTTGTTTTACTTTTAAAAAAACTTTTTTATATTGTCCCAGGAGGGTACTTGAAGGTGTAAAATCTTGATAACACTTTCAATAAATTGTAATATGATGGTGTTGCGATGTCTTCTGGCTGTCTGCATAAGGTTTATAAGGCAGAACCTAATATTATGTTAACTATGGTGGCTTGGAGGCCTTCATCAGGCCACCAGCTGCAATGGCAAGGCATCAGTTCCCTCTGTTCGTGGTGTGGGGGGTTCCAATGAGTACCGCAGCCTCTAAGAAGTTAAAGAGTAGGAGCTCGGCTATCAGTATATGCTGGGTTTCTGCAGTGAAAGCATGATCTCAGCTTCTGAACCCATGCAGTCACTGTGATGGTACAGTGTGTTGTGGTGTCCAAATGCAGACTTGACCACAATTTTGTGATGTTCTTTTAATCTTATAATACTCCTAACACCCAAACAAAATTCCAGAAAAACCCAATAAACTAGCCTAAGACTTTTCAATACTCCAGAGTTTTTATTAAATTCTTATTTAATAAAAGGTTCAGTAACTTAATTATATAGATTGTGTTTGAATTTCCAATTGTTTTAAGGATATCTGTCTGAGATAAAAACACTGGGATAGATGTATCATACATTGTGTGCCTTTTTTTAGATTATAAAACATGAAAAATGTAAATTCCTGACACACTACGTGGAATTTGAGTATTTTTTGTCCTTTGCACTAAGCATGCCTCTTTTAAAAAAAAGTGGGCATGGTGACTAAGACTGCCAGCCAAATATCAAAGAATGCTACTCATTGCAGGGGAATGCCATTGCGAAGATGCCATTGGTTTTTAAAGAACCAAGTAAGTTAGATGCATGTTACAAAACCAAGACTTAAAGCATGCTCAACCTAATTTATAATGCGGAGTATTCTATCCATATGTGAATATCATGGTAGTGTGAATGTTACATACCATCCTCTTGCTCTCACCAGCAAATGTTTCCTTTACATACATGGCTCCAACAGCGTTCTCCATGTTGCTGTTCACATAGCTAACACACTCTCTCCATCTAGCTTCTTCTAATGTGGTCCCATAAAGAGCCTTCACAGAAAAAACAAAAAACTTCAGACTTGACTGGGATGAACATCTGCCTAAAGTTTTAGGTCTACTCAATTGTCTTGCTCTTGGTGCTTGAATTGGTTTAATGCTCCAAAAAGTGTACACTAATTCTAATAAAATTGGATATAGCCTATTTCCTCATAAGTTTATAGCAAACAGTGGCTTCTTCTGACACATTTTGCCTTAATGAAGTTAGCCTAAACTTAAAACAGCTCAAGCTAAAGCATAGACAATTGAATAAACCTGATGAAGGCATACTTTCAAGATCCTGCATTGTCACAATTAATTAAAGGGGTTGGGGAATTCATGTATTTTGGAATGTGTGTGGGGCAGGATATCATGTAATTTACCAATATACATATATTAAACAGTCTGTACTGCTTTCTAGAAGTGTAAAGTACGGTATATACTCGAGTATAAGCCGAGTTTTGAGCAAGCGGCTGACCTCATAGTATGTGCGCTGCCAGCTGGCTGATAATATACTAGAGCATGGGCTGGCTATATACTGGGGACATGGTCTGGCCAGCTATATACTGAAAGCATGGGCTGGAAAACTATATACTGGGTCAGTAAAGCTATATACTGGAGGGAAGGGGCTGGTTGGTTACTGAAGGCATGGGCTGGCAGACTATATACTGGGGCATTCAGGCTATATACTGTAGGGAAGGGGTTGGCTGTATACTTGGGCAGGGGGCTGCTAGCAATATGTACTAGGAGGCTGGCTGGCTATATACTGGTGGGGGCTGTGGCCTGTACATTTCCCACCCTAGGCTTATACTCAAATTAATAGGTTTTCACAGTTTTTTTGTGGTAACATACTTGAGTGTATATGGTAATTATCTTTTACCTCATAAGCTGCCATATATGTCTGTAAAATGTCAGAAGATGGCAGTAAGGTCATGTGATCCTAACTGTCCATTACCAATTGACCTTAGGTCTGTATTCATGAACACTGTTGTAAGGTTCTGAAAGGTAGATTAGTCATGGACAGGATCACATGACTCTTCATCTTTGTCCATTTTATGGAGAGGGATGTCTGGCTGGTGAGGTAAAATACATTTTTGAACCAGGAGACTTTCCTTTACATTTCAAGAAAGTAATGTGCCATATTTAATAGATGTATGTTGGTTACCCAATATCCTGCCCCTCGCACATAACAGAAAACTTGATGTAAACTGGCCAATCCCTCAAGACTCAATGGCATCTGCCTGGACCAGATGTAAAACATACATCCTTAAAGGAGTATTCTCGTCTGGGCATTAACATCCAGTTTAGATAATCTGCCATATAAAAACATTTCTTCAATTGGATGTTATTAAAAAAATTTTCCTGTGTGAAGATAATTTCTCATAAATGTAGTCATATAGTCCCTGAGAAACAAGACTGTGTCCTTGGTTACTGCCACCTCTGCTCCAGTGATTGCACAAGGAAACAAAAAGTTTTTGTATATGAAATGTCTGGGAGTTATTGCATGTCCCACAGCCATCCTGTGGTAATGAACGCTGAATCCAGGTGGTCAGGCAGGACTCATTAGCGCATGTCTGGCCAGCATTGCCAGAGTGCGGGGTGGTCGTATCCAAGGAAGCTATCTCAGTTCTAAGGGACAACATGGCTACATTTATGAGAAATTATCTTCACACAGAAACATTTTTTTTACTAACATCCAATTGAAGAAATCTTTACATATGGCAAATGAATTAAATTAAATGTGAATGCCCAGATGGGAATACCCATTTAAAGATATCATGATAAAGTTACCAGTAGAACCTAAAACATATGGACTAACCTTTCTGTAGTTGGCCCTTGCATCTTTATAGCGTCTGCTCAGGCTGCTAACTCGGTCAATTGCCAATCGCCAAACTAGATAATTCTGCAGAGTGCTGGAGGAAATAAGAAATTATTGTAATAGTGAATTTATTAACATTGCAAACTGAGTACTTTATAATGACCTCTTCTTCTACATAAAACAGTGGAAGTTTGCGTCATACCACAATTCTTCATCTTTGGTTACCCAAGACTCACAGTTTGTCGTGAATAAACTCTTTATTGTCTTGGCACATATATGTCAAATTTAGAAAAGAATGTTGGAATAATATAGCAATACCTGTACACTAAGGCTTGGCTTAGATGTGCCCTGACTGTGATGCCATGGCCATGACTGCCATTACCCTACAATAGTAATGGTAATTTATTTATTAGATTACAATACTGTAGTCTTTGCCAGATAGCAACTAATTTATTTGGCTGCTTAATCAGCCCCTATTGGTTAATGGGAAAAATTGTTACATTTCCTTTATAATGAAGTTGCAATAAACTTGAACCCTGCAGACAAGCTGTGAGAATCTGCACAAGAATGAGTTTATAAGGACTGTAATGTTAAAGGGATTGTGCCAGGATAAGAAACTACCTCTATCTAAAGGATAGCTAGAATCCAAATGTAGCACCCATACAATCTCTGGCAGTCCTGCATGACAACTAATCAATTTTGGCAGAGGTATGAGGACCCTTATTCTTGGGATTGGTGGGTACCCATCCATTAGAGCCCCACTCAATCATAAGAGTGGAATTGGGCACCTGGAACATATGTTATAGGAGGACCATGGTGTCTTTCTATGTCAATGCCACGGAAGATGACTTCCCCTAAGAGGACAATTGTTTTAGGGGGACCCTCTACAAAAAGTAATTGTCCAAAATCAGCACAACCCAAATAATTTGTTGGGCCATAGTTTAGCTTCTTCAAGATATACTGTACATATTCCATGTTGCTTTAACAAATAAATATTAACTAAATGAGACTCCTGCTCATATTATAATGGTGTAATGTCACTTTGTTTTATGCTTTTGTTCATCCATATACAATTTATATGACCTGGAATCTGATTATTTACACTAAACTTTCTTTTTTGCAATAATTGAATTATTATTATTTTTTTATAAAAATGAAATTATTAAGACCATAACAATAACAATACTGAACATAAGCATTGAGACCCCGATAATACATTTGACTGCACACTAATGCACATGTCTCTGAGGATATGAGGACCTCCTGGTAGGGGACCATATGATACAATGTATGCAGTAATTAATCTATTTAGTACACATCATTGATAGGATGTTGGATTATAAGTGAAGACAAGTTAGCAGAAAGATAATTAGTTGCAGAAGAGAAATAAAAATGTGGTTGTCGTGGGAAGCAAAACTAATAAATTGTGGCTGGAAGCTGTAAATGAACTGTGAATTGTCCTGGGACGCCTAAGAATAGGGATATTGTACAGTAACAAGTCAAAGAGACGAATGCAAATGGTTATTATTACAATTAACAAACTATGAAAAATAAATGATGGCGGCAGTAGTGGGGGGTAGAATTTATTTTAGTTGGCAACAGGGATTAACCCTGTATTACCCAATGCAAATCCTGGATTAAGCCAGTTGAACCAAGATAATTCAGGCCGGCCATAGAAATAGAAATGAAGTAGTGATATTTAGGCATGTACAACTACACAAAGCATAGTGTAAATGGTAATGTGAATTGGGGAGTCTTCAATTTTATTTTGATCCATACAGAAATGTTTGAATTATTTTGCAAGCCATATAAACTATAAAAAAGGTCAAAAAGGTTACTTGGGTAGGATGTTTCGTTGAGAGAGCATCATGGGAGTTGTAATTTCTGGAGGGATACCGATTGGAGGCTATTGATGTCAGACACTCATATACAGTATGTATAAATCCACTGCAGAGAAACCAAAGACTGTCTATGGTTCTTTTATCTTGGTGTCATTTTCAATGACTGTACATAGGCAAACCTACTTTACAGTATATTGTGTGTATACCTATATAACTCTATTGCTCCAATACATATTAAGTTTTGCATGTAATCTTAATTACTGGAACTATCTATGGGTCTATCGAGAATAGAAGCCCAGAAAATTACTTACATACCAGTGAAGTAGATGTACTCTTATATTTTTGAGAAGTCCATGCATAGAGTTGCTTCATTTTTCCGTTTCAAAATATACCAAAAATAATATCCTTGCATTTATTATCAGGAAGGGCTCATTAAACAAAAACTATCATCAAAATTCAGCATGGTAAACCAGAGGCACTTACTCATAGATCCAGGCACTGTGAATGTGGTAATTGTCTTATATTTGTTATCCATGTCCTCTTTCCTTCTAAAATCAACTTGAAATTATGCTAATGAGTCTGAAGGGCTGTTGGGGCTATTCCCAGAGCCCCTCTGTGCTGCAGTTTCATGGGCTGTTTGAGTGTGCAAGGAGCACTAACCCCTCCCACTGTGTGCTGAAACTTCATGTGATGCAGAGAGATTACATCAGGCAGAGGGAGCAGGGAAGTGCTGGAGGAAGAACAGGGGAGGAGGGGAGACAGTCTTGGAATCTGCAGCACGGAGGGGCTCTGGGAAAACCTCTAGGAGCCCCTAAGGCTCATTAGCATAACTGTAAAAGTTCAGGTGACTATGGATAAAAAATATAAGAAGATTACCACAGTCATGGTCCCTGGATCTATGAGTAAGTGCCCCTGGTTTATCCATCCATCGATGGTAGATCTCCTTTAAGTTCTGGTCCTAACCTCTCTTTGTGAGTAGTTGAACATCCATTAATAGCATGTATTTTACTAAAGCATGCAATGAAAATGAACCATTACAAAATATTCAAAAAATATACAAATACATATATACAGTATACTCAGTTGCAGTCAACCATCAAGTTCCTCTAAGACATTACAATGGGTCCACACACAGCGTGATGAGAGCTGCTGAGTTAAATATTGTCTATTGACGACAAAACCTCAAAACTAAATATACTAAAAGTAATTACCTTGCTGAATAATTAGAGAGAATTGTTTTAAGCTGATGTAGATAAGGAACTCCATAGACCACAACTTCCTCTTCAGGATGGAGCTGAATGTTGACAGATGTCATTACGTTTTGGATGAAGCTGGTCCAATTAAAATCCTACAACAAAAAAGTTAGTTATGTAACATTATTTATACAGGGGCGAACATTTACTAAGGGGTGTGCGCCAGGTTTCTGTCAGACTTTCCGATTCTTTAAGGTGAAAACTGCTTGCACAAGTATTTAAGAAGTACCTGTGCCACATATGTGTTGCATGCGACTGTTTTGTGTGCTTCATGTGACACAAATTTCTGCACTGAAGGGGGCATTGCAGACTGTGCATCAGATTTAACATGCAAACTCCGACAGAATTGTGTTGCACGCTCTATGTTAAAGGTGCACTAAAAAAAAAGTTGGTGCACTGTGTTGGAGCAGTAAAGGGAGCGCCAGATTCATGCAGAACGTGCACCAGAAACCCTGGTGCAGCCTGCACTATACACAGGCTAACTGCATGTAGTACAGACTGCATTCCATTTTTAAGACAAGGCAGATAAAAAGTTGATGTGGGAAATTTATCATATGCCAGCATATGATGTAAACCATGCCCCTGGCGTACAGGCCTTGATAAATCTCTCCCAATAATTTTTACTTGGAACATTTACTTATAGATCTAAATACCATCACTGTGGTAATCTTCTTATATTTGTTATCCATGACCTCCTTTCTTCTAAAATCAATGTTTAAAATTATGCTAATGATCTAGAAGAGCTCTGGGGGGCATTGTCAGTGCTCCTCCTTGTTGTACCTTAACATGCTGTTTTCCTGTGCAGGGGCATGTTTCGCCCTTACCCTGCTCCCTCAGTACTTCCCCCTCCATTTGTTGGTAATCTCACATAGTGTTCCTGTACAGTGTAACAAGCTAGGAAGCCAGATGAACAAAATATTAGGTGCTCTGGTAACACCCCCAGAGTACTGCTAGCTCCTAAGCATAATTTTAAAAGTTAATTTTAGAAGGGTAACAAATATAACAAGATTGCCACAGTCATAGTTCCCTTGTTTATCATGCTTAATTTTCATAGTAGATTTACTTTATTAAAAACAGAAATTTGGGTAACAAAACTAATGGTAGATGCTATGATTTCCATTCTGATTGACACTTTAAGCTTCAAAAGCGCCTTTTATAAAAGATATATTTTAGCCATGGCTTGTCATAAATTATAATTTACATCTATTGCAAACTTCTGCTGGAACTCAGTAAGGGTCATTTTATTGTATAACAAGGTGACATCGTTCCGTTCCTCAGATGGTGCTGTTGCCTGAAAGACAAAGAAGACTGTTTTATGTCTTGCAGTGTAGGAAGAACTCTTCCCGCAATGATCGGTGGTAAAATAATCTTCACCTTTGCTATATCTGACTCTAAATCCATCACACGAGCCATTTCTTCCTGCACGTAATTGTCATCTTTCGTGAGGTTCTTGTCTTCTCGTACCATTCTGGCTATGGTGATCATAAACTGGAGGTAGGCTTCTCTAATCTGTAGACAAAAATAGGTCATATGTAGTGGGCCGGTGAGCTCAGCACAATGATGTTCTATACAAGGGGCATATTCAATTTATGTGGCCAGGTGGTCTACAGTGTCCATGTAAAATCAATGAAACTTGCGAGAAGAGCCCATATTTCCTTTACTATGTGATTGTTGCTTTGTAAAAGACATCAGCCTTGTGTAGACAAGCATGAGAAATATTCTTTACAGAAAGAAAGACTCGTCCATTGCGTGGCACCTCTTCTCAAACCATGGATACTCTTTGATATTGATGACCTGAATGTGTCCTTTAAGGCTGTAAACCAATGGAACTTGACCCACAAAAACACAGGCAATGGGCGTACTCTTTTGATAGGTATGACCAGCAGCAAACTCTTGCAGTTTTCAGTAGCTAATAAATATATAATGGTGTATGGTTTTAATCTACAAAATCTAAATAAAGATTGCATAACTATGCAAAGACTCTTCATATAGAAGAGACTCTGTGTAGAAAAGAATCTTCATGTTAGAGAAGAAAGTTCAGTCTTCTCCAAGAGCAGTGTCTGTGAAATGCACTATACATATGGCTTTTATCAGGAGACGGTTCTCCTCATTGAGTAATTTATAGCGCCAGACATCAAGCCCCACTGAGTAAAGATGTTATTATCCTCAGGATGTTGAGATTCCCACTATTTTATATCTACAAACAGACTAATCTGCAACTTTAAATGGTACCACTACATGGAATTCCACTATGAGAAATAATCTGGACCCAATAAAGATTGCTGTCCTGTGCTACAATGGACTTAAGTCTGGTTCATGTGCTGTATGCAGTGCAGTATTCTGGGGAACACAAGGATTTTAGATAAATACTTAATGTGCACAAGTTAAAGTCTTCCAGAAGTTTTCACCATACACAGCTGCAGATAGCGTTAGGTAACCATACCTTTGTGTGGTTGTTATTAGCAGCCGGACTGTGAAAGATGCTGTGATGGTTCCGGACTGCTGAAGGGTATGCAATTTATTATCATTTTTTATAGATTCACCCTGAACACATAGATTATGGAAGTTACACTGGTCCATGCAATCTTCCGTATGGAACAACACTTGCCCACAACCCTGATTGGTTGAAAGACCCCTTCCACTAGCCTTAGGGAAACAGAATCTTCACAGTATGATAGGCTGCCACCAGCTTCTCATCTGATATAAGCCCGGTTTGTAATGCATTATATTGGGTTAGAAGCCAACCTGATATATAATATGTATACAACCGAAACAAGGACATGGGGATTTGTAGATAGGGGTTAAACACAAGTTATATTTTATATTTAATTGCCTTAAAGACAAATTTGACAAGCAGTACATACAATATATATATATTATATATAATACAAGTGTAGGACTACAAGTATCAGCAATCAGTGAGTTCGTTACCTTTTGCTGATCAATGGTGAAAGATGGTCCACGCTTTATGATTCCTCCTGCCATCAATAGTAAGATGTCTCCCAGGGAAGAATAATGGACACAAGGGGACACACCCCTTCACATGCAAAGGAGAGCTTTAGCAACTCTCCTACCTTGGATCAGATCTGAGACTTTGGAGGCGTTCTAGCTTATCAAATGAAAGTCATAGGGTCATGGTTCTGGTCTCATTGGATCTGGATGAATCCCTGGATTACATTGAGACCAGACATGTCCTACTTACTATGCTCCCATTGAGTTATTTATGTCTCTGTGTCTAAGGATGCTAGATCAAATTGAGACACAGGTAAGCATTACCCTGGCTACCCGTGAAGCATAACTCCATAACTTGTCCATAACTGATGTATTAATTATACAAGCACATGGGTTTTTATGATCCTTAGTCTGAAAAGTGGTAGGATTTCATTATTTATTCAAGATAAGACTGGGGGGGGGGCGGTGAGGGATATTGATGCACTGATGAACAAGACAAAACCTGGCGTGTAACTCTTCCTTGTGCATGTATATTCCTAAATTTCACCACAGATACATTTATATTCCATGATTGTAGCTGAACTCGGAGCACTTGGTGTGTTCTTTGAACTCTTCATTCAAGGTGTTCTCCAGCCCCTCCTTTCTCCTATTACTAAATAACCAGAAGCCTACAACCACTCTTACACAGACCAGAGGGGATATAAATATAAATGCATTTTTAACAGTCCTGCAGCGTCTGACAAAACACAAAATGCTAAGGTTACACATATCTCCAGGACTGCTACTTAACACGGTTGCAGCTTTGTATGGTCAAAACTACTGATAGACAACATGTAAGCTAGGACCATATTGAGCCATCTAAGGGCTATGCTGCTAGACATAGTAAGGAACATGCATGCACCATGACCAAAAACTGTGACTGCCATGTCTGTTCCCTTTTTGAAACACTCTTTGAAACCATTAAGCTAGTTGCCTCTTGTAAGAAACTTTAGGTCATTTAAACAGTATTGTATGTACTCGGTGTGTGGTTGCACTTCATCTTACTGTACTTTTAGCTGTTTTTCAAAATATTGGTCCAAATATGTCACCTACCCTTTGTTTTTGTTTTGTTTTTTTAAATTTTTATTATTTTATTTGCAAAAAGAAAGCAAAAATATTATATACAAAACAAAAAAGAAAGTAGCATACCATATCATAACATATGGTGACATTAAACATATGACATATTGATATTGACTTATCACATGTCTTATCCCTTAGCACTTATCTAATTCTAATAATGTCCACATTCTATTATCAACATCTACCTTGAGGCCAAGATTCTCTCAAGGAAGAAGAAGAGAAAGAAAAAAGGGAAAGAAAGAAGAAAAAGAAAAGAAAAAGGGTAGTCAATCATATAATATAGATGTGAACAATCCGAATTTCTTTATATATTTCTTATATATAATAACCCCTAAATAGATCTGGTTTTGAGCTTTTCTAAAGCTATCCAGAACTGTTGCGAGAATTTACTTTTGAAATACTAGCTTCCAAAGAGGGACATACCCCTTCTTTCCAATGTTGAGCTATTTCCATTCTCACTGCACAAAAGATGTGAGACACAAAATATGTTGTTTTAATCTTTCCTCATAACAAAGACCATACCCCTTATCATTTTTGTGGCTCTAAGTTGAACCCTCTCCAGCTCATCCTTTTTATGGACCGGAGCCCAGAATTGGACAGCATATTCCTGGTGAGGCCGAACCAATGCCTTGTACAGTGGTAATATTACATTGCATGCTGGTATTCAATTTATGATCTACTAGTACCCCCAGGTCCTTCTCATCAAGGGACTCACCCAGATTTATTCCCCCAAGGACATATGTTGCCTGTCTATCTTAGTTTCCTTGGTAAAAATCTAAACCTGTTGTTAAAAGAGCTGGTTCCACTGACAGAGCTACCTCTTTCCCACAAACTTTAGAGATAACCATAAAATTGTCCCGCCAAAATGTATGTACCATCACACATGGAATGTAGAAAACATCCAACTATGCCACATCCCTTCCAGCAAAGATCACTTTTTTTACCACCATTAAATTAGTTTACTAGTTCTGGAACAATAATGCTAGCTATATTGGATTTTTTTCCTAATTCTATGGGGAATCTTTGCATGTTCAGTTTTCTGACAATATTATGTCATTTTATAGAGCTACAAATTCTCATATAAACCAAAAAGTCACACTTTGCAACGATACCAGCATCCCAACCTTCATCAAAAGGGCCTAGTCTGTTATCCATCATTAGATCATTGAGTGTAAAGTCATCATGTTTTCAACCAGCCAAGCTATTTTGATGTCTTTCAAAAAAAACAATTAGTTTCTTTAGGTTCCTTCCAGGCTGCAAGTAGATGGTGAATTGTGGCTGATTTATAGGATGGAATCGATAATCCAGCCCAGGCCCTGAATAAAACTTCCTTCGGGGAACAGCCTGGCATAAATAAAGCCTCTTCAGTTTTCAATGCTGTTGTGGGTTGTGTTCTATACCAGCCAACAATATATTGCAGGCTAACGGCTTTGTTATATAAAATTAGGTCTGGAAAATTGACACCCCATTATCCCATTGCAGAGAAAATACTTTACTAGATACTCTTGCAGTTTTCCCTTTCTATAGAAATTTGAGTTGCAATCTCTGTTTATCGTTTAATTTTTTTCCTAGGGAGGAAAGCGAAGCAACAAATTATATCTTGACTAGATTTATCCTTGCAATCCAGGTACATCTACATCTTGATTTATCATCCTTAACGCATGTAAGCAAATTTTGGGAGTTAATCAGGCTGAAATTATCCATGTGTACTCCATCTTTAGAAGATAGAATGCTGAGGCAGAATACAGGAAGTACCGTTAATAGTCAGGACTTAGTTCTCCACGAGCTTCCACTACTGCTGCTGCTCCCCTTAGGTTCCACCTAGACAGCTGATGACATCAACCTTCCTCTCTCCTCAGAGCTACTGGGCGTCTCTAATAGCACATCTAATCCTGTCTGCCTATTGTGTACAGGAACTGAGGTTACGTCCAAAAAGAAGTAATTTACTTCACCCTCTTATTATTGTTATAATGCAGCACTTGTGTTTTGGAAACTTCTCCTACACCGGACTTACTATATATTACAGTGCAGGTGTCCTTTAACAATGTATACAACAACGTTTCCTATTATCATCCACACTATTGATTTATCAAATAAAAGATGGCTTCAAAAATTCAGTTATGCTTTATGTTTAGATTTCAGAAAAAGTTCGGAAGTGGTCTGTGTTTGGTTCAGTAAAGTTACATGGGTTTAGAGCATTACAGCCATAACATCGACCTAATATTTGAACTAAGTTTACTAGTGAATGTGAAAAAATTTGATACTCACCCGACGATAATTTCCACTGTTAAAGTAATAATCTCTGGAAGGCATTCCAAGGCTAGGCTGGTCAATCTGATAGAACAAAACAAAATATTATTATTACATGTATAGTAGGATATAATAAATTTATGTGGGTCATAGCAAGAAGTCACAGTAATCAGGGGACATTTATCAGAGCTCGTACATTGGGTTTTAGGTGTACAAACCCTGAGATGATCACAATTACCGGCAAACCAGCAGTAATTGCCATTATTTCCCCCGTTAAAGGGACATAGAGGGGCATCAAGGGACGGCAACATGTGAAAGGTCGGAGACTGCAGAATATTTCTATTTCTGGTAGGACCTGTCGTAGAAATATACACAGTGCAGCCTAGCCAGCAGAGAAATCAAGAGCTCAGAGCCTTTTGATGTATTCCGGGCACCTGGAGTGGCGGGGATTTCATAGTAGGCCGGTGCTCATCTGCTGGCGTATGATAAAAGTCCACCTAAAAAGATAGATTCGGTGGCAGGTCTATCTGGGGTGTGGATTAGCCATAGCTTCTGCTCCTGATCATTTGCATATTTACATGATAAAAGTTTTCTAGTATTCCGGGGCACTAAAGGATTAGCTAAAAAATGGATTGGGCTGCTGTACAATAGATGAATCTGCCATCGAACCTGCCACCGAATCTACCCTAGGTTTCCATTAAAAGAGAATGGTGGGCATTTATCATACGCCAGCGCATGAGCACCAGACTACGATGAAATCCCTGCCCCTTTGGGGTCCGGATAACATCAAGAGGCTCTTGGCTCTTGATGTATCTGCTGGCTAGGCTGCACAGTGTATATTTCTACTCCAGGTCCTATCTGACATAGAAATATTTTGCAGCCGCTTTTAGGTGTACAAGCCCAATTACCGGCAAACCACTAGTGATTGCCATTATTTCCCCCGTTAAGAGGGCGTGGAGGGACATTAATCGAGGCACGGCCACCTGTGAAAGGTCGGAGGCTGCAGAACCCGAGGACCCGTAGCACCTCATCTGAGAAGCCAGAGCTCAGATGAGTATGTGCAGCTGCTGTGAGCTACCGGTGAAGACAGGAGGGAATGAGGGATTTAAAGAGGCTACTGGGTCATGGAGTACCCATAGGTTCTGTTCCTGGACGGGTTACTCCACATCTCAGTAGCCTTATAAGATCATTTGCATATTTATATGATAAAATATTTATAATGCTCAGAGACATCAAAGGATTAGATAAAAAGTGGATTGGGCTTCTGTACAATAGATGAACCTGCCACCAGATCTACCTTATTAGGTAGATCCGTGATGTAGGTTACCTATAACTTCAGATGTGACATTTTGCTCTATAGAAGGAATAAAGATTTACTAAGATTTAATAATAATAATAGACTTTATTTAACTCATTTGGAGACCTTGATCCTTTTTTGTTTTTATTCTTACTCTTATGCTGTATATACAAGTGTTTTCTTCCAATACCATGGTGTCAACAGTGGGTTATAATATAGGCGGTTTGAGCCTTAGCCTGGGGCCCAAACCTTCTTGGGGGTCCATGGCAACCCAAACCCCCCACCAAATTTTATACTCAGAGGGTCCTTCATCCAAAAATCCTCATACATATGTTCCTGCTCTTAATACACAGGTATACAAGAGCCATTTCAGGTCCTTTGACAGTCCTCCAAAGGTCCTGATACTGTAGATTGAAAGCAGCAAAAGAGACACATTCTCAATTCCCCAAGAAGCTTGTTCCTAGTACCATATGTAGGAATTCCAGTATGATTCCAGACTTGTAGGGGCTACAATGTTCATACAGCCCAGGGCCCATGACAGTCTTATTGTGCCGCTACATGGTGTAGTATACCTCTAAGTATTTTGGGTCACGCAGCTCATCTTTTTGTAATTCTCTAAAAAAAATGAAGTATGTTTTTGAGTCTGGGTATAAACCATTTACTCTGCATATGGCAATGTTTAGTTCAAAGTTTTAATGCTATGGAAGAGTCCCATTCCACCATAAGCTTGACTTGGAGCAGATGTATGTGCAATAACTGGGTCACAGCACATTAACTTGCATAAGATGAGTTCAGCATCATGGACCAACAATCTATAAACGTGTCAATAATACGACATCCCAATTAAGACAAGGTGCATCTAGCCATGGAAAGTATCAAGGGACAGTAAAACTCATATCTTTTATAGCCATTAAAAATCTTCAAAGGCATTTTAAGCATTTTGTGATTTCCTTGATTCTTTGTAAGAAGTAAAATAAAATAGTTTAGCAGGATTTTTATTGACCTTGGATAATAAAAAAATAGCATTTTGGAAACTGCTGAAAATATTGGATGGAGCACTTGGGACGTGGATGTACCTGGGTAAGTGAAACACCCAGGGCCGGTTCTAGACAAAGTGGGGCCCTAGGCAAAACTAAAAGTGGGGCCCCAAAATAAAACTATTTTATGACCAGTCACAGTCAGGAAGTGGCTCCTTTAGTATGGTAAAACAAACTGTAATATGGGCGAATTTTATAGGAGATAGATAGATGATAGGGAGATTTATGGGCAGCATGGAGGCTCCGTGATTAGCACTACAGCCTTGCTGCGCCGGTCAACATCTGCAAAGAATTTGTATGTTCTCTCTGTGTCTGCGTCGGTTTCCTCCGGGTCCTCCGGTTTCCTCCCACACTCCAAAAAATTACTGGTAGGTTGATTAGACTGTGAGGCCTATTGGGGAGAGGGACCAATATTTTCTGAAAGCAGACACTTGCCCGATTTTCAAAATTGCATCAAAGAGTTTATAGACATAGGTGCCTGCATGCAATTTTGATTCAAACTGAAACATTTTATAAAAAATACTTAAAATTTGACTTTGATGGCAAAAAATGTGCTCCAAACAGAAAATGTTTACCTTCACATCTCCTAAATGTAATACATGGACATGTGTAGAGTTCACAAATGTGCCCTATTGATATGTTCACATAATATCACTAAAACTGTAATAACTAGATATCTGCTTTTTAGCTAGACATTTTTAGACAGTCACAACCTGCAAAATATAGCAATAAAACAGAATAAAAAGTAAAGGCGCCATAAAACCTATAGAATTTTGAAAGCAGACAACCAGGCGATGCATTTGGCAATTAACATTCAAAATTTCCTCTAAAATATGTACAAATCCAGATACTTATATAAAGAAAATATACTTTCCTAAAAGAGTAAGATGTGAGGAGAGCATACAGACCCCACACCAATATACTGTATTCACCAAAATATGCAGCAAAGGGAACTGCAGAAAATTCACACAGATGTATCATTGTCTGTTCCTTACACAATGGTAACCCAAATAAATAACTATATATCCATAAACCTCTTCAATGAGATAATAAAAGTCACTTTTAGATGTGCGCCATTGAATTAGCTGCACAATAACAGAACCCTCAGCGCTTCATAAGAATGAGAGTGAGAACGTCATAACATAGGTATAAATAATGGAGGATGGTGGGAAATAAAAACTTTATTCCAGAACATGTGTGTGTTTTTGGTGTTACATATAACTTTATGGACATGTTCTGGTCGCGGTGTAGTCACATTAGGCGAAGAGGGTCGAATGTTCATCGTATCAGTCAATTTTCCCACCACTAAAAGACTATCTTATAGATTTCTATCTGGGGTTCAAACCCCTAATCATTGTAAAGGTGACTTTCAAATTATAGAGTCTTTGCATTCCAGCTTGGAATGGAGTAAACCAGGAAAGACACATTGTCCTTTCTGCTCTAGACAAGACAAGACTGTTACTTTATTGTGGGACTGACAGATTTATAGAAAACCATAAGGCACTTTACATAAGGCGTGTAAGTAGGAAAGCAGCAACTATAATTGGGTGTTCTCACCCAGGAAATGTAATACTATTGGATGTAAGCACACAAAGGAATGTAGAACCATTGGCTGTCTTCACATAAACATAATCACATCACATAATGTCCAGATGTGCACCTGGATACCTTCCTCTAGGTCAGTTATGGCGAACCATTTGGGGACTGAGTGCCAAAACTACAAGCAAAAGCCGCATATTTGACACAAAGTGCCAAATGCCAATTTAAAGTAACTAAAGTAACTCACAGGTTTCAAATGTACTGGCGTCCTGAGGACATTAATACAGTAGAAAGAAGAAGAAATTCAGATTATTATTGTAGTTTCCCTCTAAGGTCCCTCAACAGGATCAATCACAGCTCCAGAGAAGGGTCTACAATGATAATACAGCTCTGTGAGCACCTCCTTGCTCCTCCTGCACTTCTAGTCACTTTAAAATAGTGCTGAACGTGGCACGTACTGGGCTGCCTGTGACTGCAGGAGAAGGAACTGAGTCCTAAATAGTGACCTGGGTAATGGCCTGGGTGCCCACAGAGAGGTCTCCGAGTGCCACCTGTGGCACCCGTGCCATAGGTTCGCCACCACTGCTCTAGGTAGTGCTAGCGAGCACTAAGTCTTTGTGTGCTGAGGGGCACACCCAAACTTTAGTTTTTATTACACAAAGTTATGTGAAATGAATGCTGAGTCTTTAAAATGTCTAACAATATGTAAAATGGCGTCTGAGTCCAGTGTAATATCTTTAACAACTATCACAAAATAAAAGGGAATAAGAGAGAAAGGGCCCCATTTATCACTTTTGTGCGCCTAAGTGTAGTAGTTGTGCCTAAATTCTGGCGCACTGTTTTCCAGAATTTTCACAAGCTACAACCATCTGTGATAAGTTAATTTCCTGCCTCTTATTAATTACTTTACTTTAACACAGTTTAGGCGCAATTTTGGCGCAGTTTAGGCGCAATGTTAAATTCAGGCACTTACATGTGATCCTGCTACAAGCTCCTCTCTGCTTCTCCCACAGCCCAGAATGAAGATAACACTCACAGCAGCACCCAGGTGTGTGACACCCAGCACCCAGTGATCTCCTCAGCAGTGGCTTCTCCTGGAGGGGATCCCCCAGTGCTGGTCTCCTGCTGCACCCCTGTAATTCTGCACAGTATCCCTCTCAGACACACTGTGCAGAATTACACGGGGGACACTTGTCTGTGATATCTGCAACATTCTGCAAAGTTCTGAGCTCTTACTTTGAGCTCAGGAGTCTGCAGAATGTTTTGTAAATAGAAGGTGATGAACTGTAAATAGAGTCTGCAGCTCCTGTCTGCAGAGTATCTCATGTCTGTATTATATGTTCTAGTGTTTGCAGAGTATCTCATGTCTGTATTATATGTTCTAGTGTCTGCAGTGTCTGGCTGAGCTCTGTTGCTAGAAATGAGCTGTTCTGCAAAGGGGCTCAGTGCTTACTTCTCAGTTAACGCCACCTTCGGGTTGGAGTGTTTTTGCGCCCGTTTTTGCGCCTAAATGAAAAGTCGCAAGTGATGAATATCATTAGGCGCTGGATTGCTAGGATAAATGAGGGAAAGCTGCTTATTTTTGCTGCGCAGCTAGTTTGCCGTTTAGTCGCAAAAATGGCGCAAAAACGGTGCGCCTGAATGAAAAGGCGCAAAAACAACAGAAAAAAACGAAAACGATTGATACATGTGGCCCAAAGTGTGTTCTTAGATAGTTCTGCATAGAGAAGGGTTAAAAACATGAATATTAGTTGATATTATCCCTTCTCAAAATGTAGTAACATATAAAGTGAATATTTCCATTATCTGTGAGGTGCAGCAGCTCCTGTGTCCAGCAAATGCTCCCTGCAGCCTGATGGCTAAGAATCTGGATTGGGGGGGGGGTTAATTTCAGGGGGTTGTATCTCTGTCTCTGTGACACATAGAACCTCACTTCTTTTTTCTTCCTATGAAAAAAAGTCTAAGTTTTAGGAAAACGGAGATAATCTCTGTTAAACTGCCGTTGGGAGTGATTTTTATATATAAAAATGGCACCTGATATTCTCACTTTAAACCTGAATATCTTTGGATCCATAGCACCTAGAAACAAAATTCAAGATTCATTTGAAAGAAGAGATTCTCCCCTTTCAGGGGGCCCTGGGCAATTGCCTCCTTTGCCTACCCATAGCGCCGGCCCTGGAAACACCTCAACTTGGATATAAAAAAATCTGCAGTATCAAGATTCAAAACAAATGGAAAAAAATATATAGGTACTTTCAGTGAAGTACCATCATGACTAAGGACGTTTAGAGATCTGAAACAGGTTTTGGAACAAAGTAAGGCCCCGTTCAGAGGACCGTGTATGGCAGCTGTATAGAACATCAGCTAGCATACGGCCACCATAGGAGTGCTGCAGCAGTCCCGATTGTAGATTATGTCCCTGTGGCAGAAGCCTATCTTGGATTTTATAGTGCAATATAAATAAAGACAACTATATTTTTTACTATAATTATTATTATTTTTTTGCAGTAAGAAAGACTAATGCAACATTAAAACTTATCTCCATACATAAATGATGTGTTTGCTTGATTCTCGGTCATCATTCCATACAAATAGGTCAACAAGGACTCTCTTGTTAAATCTGTTGTTCAAAAGGGACAATTTTTCTTCCAAACTCCAACTGGACTCTATAAAATCATAAATATATGTAAATTATTAATAAAACTGAAGAACAAAGGACAAAAACATCTGAAACATTAAAAAAGCAACAATAGATAAATTCTGCAAACAAGCAGTAGAAAACAGGATCGGTGCACTGGGCATACCTGGGCAAGTGTCAGGACCCAGAGCTTCTGGAGGGGGGGGCACATTATCAAATGAATCCATAGGGGGTTAGGGGGTGAGGGGGGCTTTATATAAAATAACCATGACAGGACTGTTTGGAATGATAAACTAGGGAATATTTTAGGGAATAGGAGACTTTTTTAGTCTCTGAATTTTTAATGCCGCCACAAATGTTCACTGCAAAGGGGCCCACTGAATCCTGCAGCAGACCCTGGAAGAAAGTACTACTTAAATAGAGTTGTAATGTTATTGTGTCTGTGCCAGTTTTTGTAATTTTGAAATAAAAAATAGTCTTTTATGCTTGCACTTGTATTTATTACTTGTAATCGTTACATTTGTGTCCCGGGTGCACTTTGGGTGACACTTTGCACTTAAGGGGGCGTGGTAGTTCTTAGGTGTAGTTTGAGATAAAGTTATGTTTAGGCTTCAACAGAATTGTGGCACATGACCGCACGTGCTGTTATTGGATTATCTGGTGCAAACGGCACATTAGTGAGGCAAAGTGCACTAAGGTAGTTTGCTCCAGTTTTTATATATTTGGGCCATACTATGTAAAAAACAAGAATCAGCCGCAAAATAAGGTAGTAAAAGGGGTTTTCCCCATTAACAAAAGTTAGGCTCTATCCACTGGATAGGGTCAAACTTGCTGATCATCAGGGGGTCTCAGTGCTGAGACGCCCACAGAGCACGAAAACAAAGGCGCCGATGTGGTCTCACGTACCTCCATTAAACCCCTTGTCGCTTTCTGTCAGCGATCTCCGTCAGCTCCATAGAGATTAATGGAGCAGAACGATCATGCGCGGCTGTCTTCTCCATTAATCTTGGGACGGTCCGACGGAGCCCTTGTTTTCGTGATCTGTAGGGGTCTCAGCACTCAGCACTCGTGGATAGGGCCTAACTTTTGTTCATGAGAAAACCCCTTTCAGTTATATTTTTTATTTAACAACGTTTAAAGCCCTCTTGAAACATCTGTCTGGTACTGAAGACTTTCCCTTTAATTTGACTTCATCCTTTCATTTTTGATTAACAGCGTTTTCATGAGGCTGTTGTTTAGAAGAAACGATGTGCTAAGTGTTACCTTTGGTGAGGTTCCAATCTGTATAAGCCACTGGCCATTCTCCAACAAGAGTTAAAAGTTCTAAAAGAGGTAATGAGTCTCTCTGTTCAATCAGACCTGGACGTAAAGATAGACCAATCAGTGTGGAAACATAATACATTGACGTCATCTCAATATGCTGTTAGATATTTCAGATCAGAGATTAAGAAAAGTAATGGATGCTCACCAAAGTACAAAAGTCTATCAGTGTTGGCTGGAAAAAGATGGACAAATCCCAAAATAAACTAAAGGAGCTATCTTCTGTGTTATGCTAGAATGCTTTCTTTTGTTAATGACCAAAGATTATGTTGAACATGCTTCCACTATACTCATTGTACAAGAGGAGCAAAATGTAATTTGTGCAACACAGTTCTTATGACATATTTTGTTGAACTTGTCAGTTTGAAGTTCTAGCCAAAGCATTCTCTTTAGGTAGTTAAGGATCAAGTCAACTACATCAATAATTAGCAGATTTTACAATATCTGAAAAAGGTACAAAATGTCCGCCTGATAGGAACAATCTGGAAACTCACCCAGTCTCGACCTGTCGGCCTAAGGGACCCAGTGTCTCCTCCATTATAGACATAAAGTTAAAAAAAGTTGGCACTGACCCTCAACTGATATGTTTTAGATAACTTTAGGTTACAGTTTGTGCCTTCATGTTTTGCACTTAAAATGTGTTTTCTTTAGCCAAAGCTCAAAAACTGAAAGCTCAAACACTGCTTAAAGATGACTTGTAATGTCACGCAACAGTCCTTATAAAACAGTGATTTATTGTCCCAAATTGCCCTTTATCAATTCTGTTTTCATAAAATACCTTTTTACAGATCTTGCTCCAAAGCTCCCCATACCTGTGCAGTCCCACAGTCAAGCCTACATACTAAACCCTGCAGGAGCCGTGCACACGAAGCCGGGCTGCTTCATTAATGCACTGTGCAGGAGCGAAGAGCACTAGAGATGGCTCCATTGAGCCTTATCGGACCAATTTATCGATAACTATAAAGTTTTTTTTTTTTATAGCGTCCATGAAAGGACTTGCTATAAGACAATTTAGGACACTGAACTACAGCTCCATAAGGAAAAGTGGGTGGTTTAGTGTCCCAAATTTCCCTGACAGACCATCTTTAATACAGGCCTTCTCCACCAAATAATGGCAGAGAAGTCATAGTAGAAACTCCCCTCAGTGTTTCGTAAAAATGCTGTGTTCTAAAAAAAAAAAAAATTAATGAAGTCAAGGAGCTCAGACTTGCAATATGTTACATTTATAACTCTCTTATAACTCTTTATAACCGTGCTTAGTATTGAGCCTAAAATCCTCCTGGTGGATGAGGTGGTTAGGAACATTCTGGGTGACCTGGTGAAGGTACACTCTCTGGAGTATTAGAGGCTGGGCACTCTCCTTTGGAGGGGTTCTCCTTTAGTGTAGCTTAGTCTGTCATCTTCCCTCCTGGTGATGGGCTGATGGTGCACTACAGATTTTTGTTTTATGTTGTAAGGCGGCGAACTAGGGCTTTATGTTATTGATTGCTGTTGTTTAGTTTTCGTTTTTTACTTTTGCTTATGTTTCTAATGTACATTGTATATAGTGTTGTTTTGACGGTACAGGAAGTCAGTTCTTTAGGTCTGTTCTTAAGTTGGAATTGTATGTAAGTTGGAACTGCTATATTTTATAATTGTGTCTCCAGACAAAATCTTTTTTGTGTCTCAGTGACAATTTTATTTTCTAAATGTTTTGCTGTTATGGGAACACGGATTATCAATAAAACTTCAGTACAGACACCTTAAAGCTAATCATTGCAGGCTGGGACTAAAGTAAAGCCTCAAGAGATCTTCCCCAGAGGGCAGGGGGAAAGAGGCAGTGAGGTCCGTCTGTAACTAGGAGTCATCTGTAAGTCAATGTCCTAAGTTGGGGACCAGGTGTATATTGTTAGGTTGGGAGGAAGGCGATGGTGGTGGTGCTTTTGACACTGGTCTGGACTACCTAACGCAAACGTTGGACCTATGGACTTTGTGTCTTAGGAGAAGGGGAAAGTATTGTGTATTCTGTGTTTGTTTAGAAAGTGATATATCCCATACCCAGAAATTATTATTTGTTGGGGTCTTTTTTTTGGTTGTTGATTGGTTTGGTTGATACTGTCATAATAGGTCGGGCAGAGATTGTGGCATTTGGTGTTATTTAAGTACTTTGCTATATGTTACTTTACTGTTATTTCTCAGGAAATAAAAAAGTATGAATGGGGCTGGACCAGCAGGTGAGCTATTGTAAATACAATATAAATACATTGTATATAATGTTTGTGTTATGTATTGTTATGTTTTATACTTTATATTTGAATAAAAGATATACAGGCTGTGGTTTAGGAGCCGTAAGAAATTAGATATGTCCTGTTGTTAACAGTTTTTGCATATATTCATGCATATATTTAGACTGGCAAAAGGTCAATAAATTCACATTTGGGGTTTTACCATACAATATGCCAGAATTTGGAAATTGGGATGCTGAATGTTTATTCTATGTTAATTATTTAAAATTAGTAATGCACCTGTACAGTAAACCCTCATGGGCCATCTGTGTTTTGTTACTACAATGGAAGGAATTCTGCCCAATCTGATGGAACCTTTCCAATGTTAAAGCAACCAGCTGCAACTAAACTGTAATGATAAAACATTCTGTTTGGAAAGTCATGTCATTAGTGTTTCTGGATTTCGTAAGGAAAAGATAAGTGTGAATGGTCATAGGACTACAATAAAGGGGTGATGGGGAATAACAATAGTTATGATAGTGGATACAAAGTATCTTAAAAAAATGTACAAAAAAAAATTCTATCAACATATTTATACACTACAATTCGACCCTGTTAAAAGTGCAGTAGATATTAACATAGATAATAACTGTGCGGAATTTTGCAGCAGGTCTGGGACTATGGAAGGGACCTGCCTCCTGACCTTAATAGATATGAATCGTCTTGTTCCAGATAAACACCAAGGGCCCTGATTGCCAAGATACCAATAAACATATTCTTAAAATGTTTGTATTACTTACTTTCATTCATGCAGGATTTATACAAAATTTTGGCTTTTTGAAAGGCATCTCGGTCATCTTCTTCAGAATCTTCCAGTAAACCTTTACAACATAGAAAATATAGGTTGTTGCTGGTAATTAAAGTACATAAAGAACTTGATCTTGATACCTTTGGTTAGCATTGTTTTGGATTCTAGGTTTGTTTCATTTGTTGTTTACATGTAATGACAATGCCCATACATGGATTCCTCATAGTTCCCCTATATAGCAGTAATCTCATGATGTACTGTCCTCATGTACTGTCCTCATGTGCCAATTAAATGACTCACAAATTTAGTAGAAAACCTTAACCTCTATCTTTGGTACCATGATTAAAACCACAGAATAGTCTGATTACTGGAATCGCCTCGATTATAAAAATGGTCGTCCTCCATTTTTAATTGAACAATTGTATATTAAATTCTGTTGAACTGCTTGATGTTAAAAATGGGTACATTCAGGACCTCTAGTTTTGTTTTTCATACACGCAAACATTAGGGTAGATTTATGGAGCTGCCTAAGAGTGAGAATGTGCTTAATTGCCCATGGCAACCAATCACAGCTCCCCTTTAAAATATTCACAAGCACTGGTAAAATGAAAGATAAGCTGTAATAGGATGCTATGGGCAATTAAGCACATTCTTACTCTTAGGCAGTTTGATAAATCTACCCCAGTGTTTTTGGACATTGCCTTGTGATCACTGTTCCTAGTTGTTGGACCAATACCAATAAAGCATATATATATATATATTCCGTAACCTGTGCATAAGAGATTAGTCATTTCGCATTTCCGCAGTTTAGAAATCCATACTTCCTTTCACACTATTAAACTCTTCATGATTTCCTTACCCTTTAATATAATCTCCATTTCATCTCGAAGAATATCAAAGATGCTATAGCGGGAGCTGGTCTCTGGTATTACGTGCTTATTTAACCAACCACCGCAGGCATATTGGTAGAAATCAGTGCAAGGTTCTATAGTTGGGTCCATATTCTGGATGATTCTTGCAGCTAAAAAAACAATAACAACTATTACAACACATAAACCTTCATGGAACTTCTCACCCTCAGGTGATTATTTTGAGAGCAAAGAACAAGGGGTTTCTATGTGTAACTTAATTAAATAACTATGCATCACTAAATGAATTCTCAAAAGTAATGAAATAACTTTGCATTATGCAATGAAGGGGTTGCCCATGACATACCTGCAGTAACACATCCTGTTGTTGTGCATACGGTCTCTGAATTAAAAAAAAGGAGAATTTTTATTCAGTTTGGAAAACTTTGCAGACCACAAACTTACATGAGAAAAGTCAACCATCTCTAAATAGCAAACATGTGGCATACAGTTCTATTAAACAGCACTTCAGTACTGAGAAGATTAAAGGAATTCTATTTAGACAACATAACTTTCATATAGTAAAACCCCATACGACTCATTTTACAAAAATATTTTTCATGGTGTTCCTGGATGCCTATTTTGTTAAAATTTTTGCTGCAACAAATGTTAAGGCCAGATGTTAGGTCTCCTATAAAACATGAGATAGCTGTTGGCTATGTGAATGTTGGCAAACTCCACTATTTTTAGTGAATGGAAAAATATTTTGCCATTTACCTGTGGGATAAAATAAAAGGATAATAATTATTTATTTATATAGCACACACAGATTATGCAGCGCTGCACAGAGTGTGCCAAATTGGTCCCTGTCCCCTGTGGGACTCACAATCTAATCACCCTACCAGTATCTTTTTGGAGTGTGGGAGGAAACCCACACAAACGCGTAGAGAACATACAAACTCTTTGCAGATGTTGACCCTGGGACTTGAACCCAGCTCCCCAGCACTGCAAGGCTGTAATGCTAACCACTGAGCCACCGTGCTTAGGCAGCTGAACTCCTGGTGTTAACTTTTTCATTTCATCCTATTTTTTCAATTGCCCAAAGAAACAATGGAGGACATGTACATATACAGAACAAGTCTCAATCTTCTGGCCATGTGAGAACATAAGATTTAGACGGGGGGATCAAATCTACCAAGAAAGAAAACTCCACGCTAACTAGATCTGTCAGATAGCGGGAGGCCAGACAGCCTTCCACTAAGTCCCACTTCAGGTCCATCTTGTGGTAAAGTAGTGTCGAGGGGCAGCAAATTTAGCAGCAAGTTGGAAATTTTGGCATAAAAAATACCCATGCATCACTCATGTTATCATACATATTATGCCAAAAAAGTACATAAATCTCTTCCTATGTGTGATAGAACCCAAAACACATGAACAGATTTTAAAATCCAGGACTGAGATTTTGGGTTTAAAAACTGCATGTAAAAATATGAACATGTGTCTATACCCAGAGAGTATCTTCCCACAAGGCTGCAATGCAGCAGAAGCATAAAACGCTCATCAGAGGTAATTTGAAATGGATGGGCCGCAGTGCAAAGTCTGTGCCAGGCCTTCAACTATAATGTATGGTTTATAGTGCTAGTCTTCTCATATGGGAAAGTGACACCTTATGGGCCTCATAAGCCTCTTGGGCCCAGTTGCAACTGTACCCTCTACACCCCCTCAAGTTATGCCCCTGAGAATTTGCATTCTTTTCTACAGATGTAAACATACTGCAAATTTGGAGGAGTTAGAACTCCTGGTTTTATTGGGTGGAAGCTATCATCGTGACATAGAGGTTCAGAACAAGCAATCAGATCTCTTTCTTTCTGTCCCAAAGTCCCTATGGTTATAATAATGACTCTACTCATGAGTGTAAAGTGTTGTCATCATGACACTTTCACAAAAGACTATAATTTACTATAGGAATGAAATATAGAAATAAAATGAACCAAATAGTTCAAACAGACTCCAGAGACGGATAGATGATTTATATACTCTTGACTTTTAGCTTGCAATTCCTGCAACCCTTCTTTATAACACACTTTTTGTCACCAGCTTAGGACTATTGGTAGTGAATTCTATTAAAGGCCCTTTAAAAAATTGGGGGCCAGTCCTGTTTGGTTCTGTACAGAAAATGAACCCCAATACCCCATCTGTCCGCTATGGGTCCCATTCTTCTTTGGAAGTATGTTATTTATTCCCAAACAAATGATGGGGTGTATCGTGTTCATTATGTTTCCCAGGTAAAATCGGCCATGATTAAGGAATTTATTCCGAAACGCATAGGTTGAAATCTACGTGAACACATCTGATTGCTGCATCCATGTTCCAATCTTTGTTTTTAAAGTCGTACAAATAGAGAGAAATGTTTTACTAAAACCAGCTATCTCTCAGCTGGATATCCCCTTTGTTATTATCCTGCCTCTGAACTGAATACGCTTGGATATCATTGGATTAGATATCGTTGGATATCGTTGGACTATATATGCTGTGATTGTTGGGTGAGATGATCTTTTCTTCTCTGTTATTTAAAGCCATCATAAGCACTGTAGTATGCCCCCTCCCAATTTAAACATATTTAAAATAGCTAAAAAGTTCCTATGAGATTCTAACAACCTTGACAAGCTGTTTTAGATGTTATAGCCTTGACAATCTTAGTTCCCAGAGGAGTTATGTGTTACAAATGATCAACATTCTGCCAAAACCACAAAGGAGAAACATCATATCTTTATGAATGTCATTAAATAGTTTCATCTAAATAGACAATGGGTCTTTGAGATGTTGAAGGAATACTTTCATAAGCACAAATGAATAAAACAATACACATGAAGGTATGATGGGATTTTACTGTGACCTTCTGGTTTTATCGATCTTATCAAAACATGGAGATCTCCAAGTAAAGAAGAGGTATAGGATTGGGATATTAAGGATGTAATAATGTAGAAATGGGATTAGATAGTACACCCTGTGAAATACATAGGATCTTGTGTCAGTCGATGGCATAGTGGTCACCCAGTGGGTGATGGATGAGGAGAAATTTATTTACTTAGAGGCAGCAACATTGGAGGTTACAGAATTCTCAAATATGGCGACTGGTAGAGCTGTTTCAAAACTGTCTTAGAAGAGGCAACAAGTTGACTTGAACTTTGAACTTTGAATGACATAATGGTATAATTTACTTTCCAGACTCACTGTTGGTATGGCATGACCTTGTCCCACACATGTGGATTTACTTTGCTTTGGGGAAGATGCAAGTGCAGCTCAGGCTAACGTGTCAGATCTCCTCTGAGGCCCTAACATAAATCTATGGATGTGCACCTTCACGGTAAATTGGTCCTCAACCCAACGCTTTCGCTAACCAACTCCCAGCGCCACTTAAGACCTATAATGCTAGAAACTGGATTAAAATGAAAGATAGTTACCCCCAAAACATTTCTTTCTTGTAATGTTACAATGTTCCATCAGAAGCAGATGCAGAAATACTAAAAATGCCTTAAAGGAAATCTGTCGTTAAACGAAGCATGATCAATCAGATACACTTACTCATACATCCAGGCCCCATGACTGTGGTAATATTTTAATATTTGTTATCCTTGGCTTGCTTTCCTCTAAAAGAAACTTTTAAAATTATGCTAATGGAAATTAGGGACTACCCTAACCCTTCACTGTTCTGGCTTTAAGGGCTGTTACCCCGCGCTAACTGCAGATCACAATGGGGCTAGGGTAATTCCTCAGGCTTATTTGCCTAATTCTAAAAGTTGATTTTAGAAGAAAGGAGGCCATGGACAACAAATATAAGAAGGTTCTACCACCATCTACCACCGGCATCAAAGACTATGCAAATGAGCCTAAGAGGCTCCAGGGTCCATTAACATCTATAAAGCCTGGAGCCCCTCAGGCTCATATGCATACAGTCCTGCATCCTGCTGGTAGATGTCCTTTAAGGTAGAGTCTTCTGATTTTAAGTGAATCATTGGCATGCCATGCATCTGCCTGAATTTTTCCCTTTTACTTTTTTGGGACCCATTACTATCAGTATAATAAATGCTTTGTTTATTATCTAGTAAAGTGACTTTTTCACTGTTGGGTCCTAGACTGTATGTCATTTACAGCTTACAGGAATCTCTGCTGCTATTGCCGACTCCTTTGTGTAATTGGTGTACGTGTGACTGGAGGTGCCACTTTGGGAATCCATCCAGTGTGACTAATATTAACACCAGGAGCTTTTCATGGGTATAACATGCATGGTAAGTGTTTTGGCATCTACTTCAGGTGGAGGAAAACAGAATTCCATGCAGAAAACACATTTTACCTGTATAATTCAGAGGAGTTACATAATACAGTATATATAATATACAATAACTGGATCCAAGTGGTTGAAAGTTAATAATAATAAAACCTTCATTCTGGAGATTGTGTTGATCAGAAAACTGCCCAATGCCTTCCTAATATAAGGTTTATATTACTGTTCTCCTCATACAAACAAAAACCTAATGGATTCTGGAGCCAGATACAACACCACACTCTGCTCCACTCAAGATCAGCCCCTGATGTCATCTTCTCTCAAGTCTCGGAAAAATATTTTTCTTCGAAAATTAGAGAATAAAGAAGATAAAGCTGAAGAACAAAAATGAAGAGAATATGAACTGCATGTTCTCCATTCTAAGATATGAAAACAGTGACCTTAGTCAATACCATTCTACAACCAACATTGTCTTTTTGAGATATTTCTTACACCATTGGTCTGTGGTAAATGACGCTGTACTGTAAGTCTGCCCACAGACATGAAATGGAAAGCCAATCTGCTTCCAAACTCTGCTTAGTCTCATTTTCATCTTTATAACTTCCATATGAACTTTGGTGGATACAAAACAGCCACAGCATCACTAATAGCCTTCTTGTAAACCCATTATATAATATTATAGCTGGTATTATTTCCCACACACACTTCATCCTTCACTCTACAAAGAGGCCAAATTAGAATCTGCACAATCTCTCCCAACATCCAAAGCACAAACTGCTCAGACAACAACACTCCAGTAAAAATAACATCACCAGTAACGTGAGTCCCTCAGCTTTAGAGCATGTCTTCCCGTTCCAACACAAATAGTGCAATAACCTATGTAGCATACCTCAACAATCTTGGTGGTCTAGGATAATAAAACGTGCAATTAACTGGCTTTTCCGAGTAAAAATATCTCAGTAGTCCGTACACAGAGTCTGCTGCTCAGGTACAACCAGGTTGAGCTCATTCATTTAGGCTAAGCTACAACCATTTAATTCACCCATTTTCTGTGTTGGGTGTCAGATTCCTTCCGATCCAATATAGATAGACATCCCTTAAAGTAGGCCATCAATACTCCATTAAATTAACTTTTTGATCTGTTCTACTAATAAAACCTGAATTCTTTATGGCTCAATTTACTTACAGGCTGCTATTTACCATATTCTTTACCATATACTACATTTAGTTGCAAATGTTGGATTATGTAGTTGCTATAATAAGATACTTTAGAACAATTCTAATGGGTGAGTTTAATGTCGAAGCAAGGGTGTGGGTGCAAAGTTCTGGCTTCATGAAGAACCAGAAAACCAATCATATGATAAATGTGAGTTGCGGCCTTTGTAATAGATTTTGCTTTAGGACCTGGAAGTCTAAAATGATTCCCCTCACTGTCTTGGCTAAGGCTATAGATCCCATAGTGTCTTTTTGTTTCTTATTCTTAAAAAGCGAGTGACTGCCATGGCAATAGACATCATGTATACAATAGTTTGATTGCAACAGTTTTAGGGGGTACTGAAGCTTGAAGTTGTATACCTTAGGCCAACAAGGCTAACCATGGCAGATGTTGCTAAAGAGTTCATTACCTTCACATAGTATGAAGTATGTAAAATGTTTGCTTGTGTAGCACATCAGCTAAGATAGCCACTTATGTTGTCCCCTCAATTGAAGGACATCTACCACCAGAATCAATGATTGTAAACAAAGAACACTAAGATACTGGTGTGTGTCCCCTCTGGCAAAAAACATTTAGTTTACATTATGCAAATTAGCCTAAGAGGCTCCAGGCTAAATTAACACCTCTTGGACTCATTTGCATAATTTGAAAAGCCTTCTTTAGTAAAGAAAAGGGGATAAGAAGCCAAAAGAAGAGCAGCTCCTACCAGAGGGGGTGCACACCAGTATGTCAGTGTGCATGGTTTACAATTCCTCATCATTACATTTCTAAAAGAGCCTTCAGACTGAAATATAGATACAATGAAGAGGCTTCTGTACAGCACAGTGCATTTTAGAAAGTGTGTGTTGGTGATGAGGTAGGGGACAATGTCCTGTCAGAGAGGACTGAGCTGTTTATTACTGGTGTGACAGTGGTGTTGGGGTAGGGAATTGAGACAAGAGGGTGATGGCTCATTTGGTCTATATAATTTGCAGAAAATGGCCTCCCATGAAATGTTTCATATTATTTGGCATCTGTTCATTGAACTTAATATCATAGAGAAGTAAATATTTTCAATTAAACCAGAGTTAATGTAAGATTCACAGGGCGCCAGTAATAGTGATGTGAGTTGTTCCAGTAGTTGGTCCAGAGGTTTCACAACGGAAAACAACTTAGCAGCTTTGGATGGGTTGAACATATTATGAAAGCAACTAATTATGAAATGCGATTGCCTCTTGTCAGTACTATTAATGATATAAATAATTAAAGGTACAAGGTACAAGTACAAGTTTAGGCTGTAGACCCTAATGCCAGTGTTTGAAAGGATAGACCCATCTGAAACACTGATGGCATGTCAGGAGAATGAAAGACCCCACAGTGGTTATGCATGTTTCCTGCACTTTGCTTTAATAATTGCCATGTCATGATGAATTGCTGTCCAATATATGATCAAATAATGATACAGTAAAATCAGGTGATGATTGGAGATATATAACATTGAGCTAGCCCAACTTGTTGCCTGATTGGTCACAGTTACATCTGCCATATTCATCATTAATTCATCTTCTCCTCATTCCTTATGTAAGTCATAGAAAAGGCTTTCAATGTTTTCTATACTATTAGCAGACAATGTCACTCCAGTTTTGTTAGGCCACTGGATAGGCGAGAGATTTAAAGAGCTGAAAAAGGTTAAAAAGCATTGGTTCATTTTTCCCAAAAACAGCACATTGGTTGTATGTAGTATTGTAGGTCAACTGCAATCCTTTGTATAAACTATGAATAAGTCTGGTGTATTTTTGGAAGAAATCAGCCATTTCTTTCTAATTATGAACAAGCGTTTACTCCATAACAGTGAACTTTGCCCATAGACATAACAGCCAAGTACACAGCCATGCTACAGATACAGACATTGAGAAATATTGCCCTGACTGCCAAATAAAAATATTCTTTGTGATAGGAGAAAGACAATGCCAAATATTTCTGAATTGCTGATAAATTTCTAAATTATCCCGACACATGCATGACAGTGTGAAATTAAAGTTAAGACCTCAGAATGAGTTGCTAATAAGGATTTGACAGGCGTCGGTTCTAATTAGGAAACTGGATATAATTGTTTATCTTTAAAATTCCTCATTTGTCCAGAAGACAGAAGAGACTGGACAGAAGACAGAAGAGACTGGAGCAGCATTGGATTTATTGCTAAATGGTGCTCACATATTACAGTTCTCATGAATGAAAGCAATACCAAAAAAAAAATAAAGAACCCTTTCCCAAACAGTAGGCCTTAAACCAACCTTAAAAATATTCAAAGGCAGCAACCTCAGTGAAACTGCTTTAGCTAGGTTTGGCACCCTAGTACTTTGAGGGTTCCTCTGTGATTTTTATAGATTGTCTATTCTCAGGTAGGATATCAATATCCAATTTGGTGGGGTAGGACAATAGACTTTTGAGACTAATACGTTTCTTCAAATATAGGGACTGAGGTTCCAGAGCGGTTTGATGCACCGACTTACCTTCCACCTTGTATCTCATGTGTATATCTGTATGTAATATGTCTTTTCACTATAAATATAGATCCATCCCCTTGATAAGTATGCCTATCATTAGTTATTAGGATAGTTATCTATATGTGAGATAGGAATATAGGCTCTTATACTATGGTATATTTTTCAGGGGCAATTAATACAATTATTTATCTATTCTACCCCGTACTAGCACAATGCTAGTACAATGCCTTTATAATTATACAGAAGACATTTTAGTACGTAATCTTTTCAGAAGCAGTATCAGAAGCTCGGGAACATGTGGTTAAAACCCTATAATTGCCATTACCTCTGAATAAGAACATGATTCTATTATTCCATCACTTGAACAAACCTCCTCTAATGCTCTCATTTTAATCTAATGTCTTCGAAAGACATTAAAAAGACAATTGCTTCCGAGCAGATTTTTAAACCATTCTTTGTGACACTATACAGTACTAGGAATCTTAGCGCTTTTAACACAGTCCTTGTTTGTAACAGGTGAAATGGTAAAAAGTTACTGTGCATGACCTACTTGTAGGCACTCTATTTGGTACCATAAGAATGCCAGATTAGTACCAAATCTGAGAACCAATTATTAGATTTGCTTGTCTCTATTCAGGACCCTTATATATGAGCCACTGAATGGGGAAAGATGAAAACTGGTTCGTCTGCTTCCTTGAGTTGACCATCTTTAGATATCCTACTGGGGAAATTTATATGGCTGAGAGGTTGTTAGCATCTTAAAGACACGTAACCAGTGGCGTAAGTTAAAGCTGATGGTGTGAAGTCTGTGCCAGGCCAACGACTATAATGTATGGTTTATAGTACTAGTCTTCTCAAATGGGAAAGTGACACCTTATGGGCCCCCTAAGCCTCTTGGGCCCGGTTGCGACTGCACCCTTTGCACCCCCTCAAGTGATGCCCCTACACGTGACTGAATAGTATGTAACAATTTCTTAAAGGCCTGCGTGGAGTAGGCTTATGGGCTGCAGCAGATACATACCACTAACACCAACAATCGGGGTTGGAAGCCAGAACTTAAAGAGTAACTTTAAAGATTTTTTCCCCACAACTCAATAGCTCTTTGGATGTAAAACAACTTTGCCTATTATCTTTGTTACCTTTGTTATTTGTTATCTCCCTCAGATTACCTCAGAGCTGCAATTGCTGCATCCTCTCCATGTGCTGATAACCCCTGTGAATCTGTACTTTGTTTCTCTGTCAGTTTCATGGGAGGGGAGAGGCTGCTGCTTCCTGCTCACAAAGGAGGAGGTCATGTGACAGAGCAGAGCTGGATGTGTACAAGGCAATGAATGCAGATGTCTCCTGCACAGAATAGTGAGGTATAATATCTCCCTGTTCCCTCCATCCCATTCTGTGATTCTACAGAACTTTCTCTTTCTCTCTATGCACCTCATGCTGCTCCTCTTCCTCACCTTGTCATGTGCCGTATCAGCACTGTGCAAATAAGCTATTAACCCTTAGTGCTCACAAAACGCAGGCTATAGACTTTATGTCCTAATTATTTCTCCCACTTATTACATGTTCCCTGCTTCTTAATGCTTCTTAATGCTGCCATACATCCTGTATGTGCACGGTGCAGTGTTCACTAGATTTACTTGTGGGAAACTATATGGATTTAATGCTAAATTACTTTGAGAGGCATTATGGGATCTGTGGGCAAGCTAACTGGCCTCAGCTTGAGGGCATAGACTGACAGTTATTAGTCTCCACCAACTTCACATCTGGTGAGAAAGATTTTTGTCAAACACTTTCAGAACACAAAATGCTATAACTTTGGAAAGAAAAGGGTGAGCAACACAAAGTAGGTATTGTTCTGTTTGTTTTCAAATGGGGAATCACATATAATAATTTGGTAGAATCACTATACCTTTACAGTTATGCTTTAAATGCCAGAAGTGAATGTGGAATGAAAATCTTCATTTAAGTCCTTGCCCAAACTTTAAAAAATCTTTTGGACATAACTTCATTTGAAGATATTTTGAATTCTAGCCAAATACACAATACATTTCTGGGATCTGGGATATAAGTTGGGTCTTATTTAATTTTCTAATAAACTGCAGGCCCTGTTGGTCTAATGGCACCAGGACCATTGATGAGTGGACCCGAACATTACGTTCGAAGTACTCCATTCGGCAGCTCCGCCTAACCCAGACATATTGCTTGATAGGCTGCAGAGCATAAAATCAGGCAGCTTTACATCCCTAGCTACTAGGCATGGCTGTGATTGGCCAGGTGTGTCCAGGGGAGGTGTTTCCTATTTACTCACTGCAGTGAGCTGCTCAATGGCCCCTGCTCTCAGCTCTGATTGATAACTGTAACATGCTTCTAGTTAAATAGTCAGCTACACTAGTAGATGTGTCTTTGTTACTGTTCTTTGTGGTCTAAGGTTGCTAGGGGTAAATAGCTTTATCTCTAGTTGTCTCTGGTGGGGAACACCAATGACTTCTAGCACTGACTTTGGAATTAAATAAATTAATAATTTTCCTGCAAAACTGGATTCCAAAGAAATCTTCCAATCAGCCACCCCTTTCTTTTACTGAATGTTCTTAGAAGAGGATATAAAATGGATTCTCCCTTATGATTACTTTATTTATATGGACGTTCCCAAGATTTTAGTTAATCCACAAGGAACTTTATAAAATAGTGTTCTTCCTACTAGATATCCTGTTATATCTAAGTTTTTTAAGGGTTTTACTGTGACAATGTAACATCTTCCTTATTCCCATTTCTCTCTGATTTCCTTTCTTCTCTCCCATGAAAAGAACCTTGTATTTAATAAGGACAAGGTTATCAGAGCAAGTGCTACCTGTGCTTATCACAGACCCCACTTATACGGTGAGTGCGTGCTGGCGGCGGAGCTGAAGCACTTTTAATTTGTAGTTGTATTCACTGAAATCAGTTAGTCCCTTTAAATTGAAAACAGTCACTAAATGTGCTCATTTGCATAATCTTTATCTAATTAAACATTCAGTCTGCCATGAAAGAAACTAATTATTTCTTTCTTTGACAAAGACAAATGCAGCAAATGAGGCAGAAAGTCTTTGAAATGTAACTTTTTTTTTTCCGCAGCCTCTCTTCTGGCCCTTTGGGTATAATAACAGGGGGCCGTGTCTTATGATCGCCAGTTTTGGAAGCATTGTTAGACAAGGTGGGTATGAAAGATAACACTGGCGAAATGCATCAGAGGGTACAAAGAAGGCACCGCTGAGATTCAGGCTTCATAGGGGGTGAATACATTAAATCGACTGTAATATGGTCACATATATCGGAAAGGAAGTTGTAGGTTTATGACTGGCTTGCTGTGGGATAGAAGGAACAGGAGACTATAGGAATGGGATCATTTGCTGCAATGCTCTGTGCTGTTGAGTGATTCTTAAAGGAAACTACCACTACGGATCTACCTATGAAGGTAGATGCGGTGGTAGGTGCATCTAACGTATGTAAGGATAGCCCTTTACTCCCCTCTATCTTTGCTAATCTTTAATCAGGGTAATATGCTAATATTCTAAAGAGGCTACTGGGGCGTGGAGTAGCTGGAGCTGAGGCTACATGGTACGGCTACTCCATACCCCAGTAGCCTCTTTGATCCTCCTACCGAGATGAAGCCGGAATTCTGTGCATGCGCAAAACACAGGCCAACTGCTGCGCGATCTTGACTCCAAAGGCAAAGCTGCTTCGCATGCACAGAACTCCGGCGGAGGAGTGCGTGCAGCTACTCGTAGCTGCATGCTGAAGATGTCTGGGTAGGAGGATCAGAGAGGCTAATGGGGTGTGGAGTAGACGCGCCATGTAGCCTCAGCTCCAGCTACTCCACGCCCCAGAAGCCTCTTTAGAAAATTTGCATATTACATTGATTAAAGATTACAAAAGATAGAGGGGAGTAAAGGATTAGGCCTAAATAGGTAGATGCACCTACCACCGCATCTACCTTAATAGGTAGATCCGTAGTGGTAGGTTTCCTTGAAGCTGAAGTTTTTCTCTCAACATTGTCTTCCTATATTATAGAAGTGGTTTCTCTAATATCTGCTAAGTTAAATAGTGCCCTACAGCTCTTCCTCGAAGAGAACATGTCCGCAGGACCTAACAAACCACTACCAGGATGTTGTCAAGCAGCTGAACACCTTCCAGACCATGTCTCTTTCATAGTCCAGTGTGGTGGCATCATCCAAAAAAAAATCTACTTTGAAGTGAGTATAAATTGGTTGCATAAAGTCAAGGGAGCAGAGATTGTAACACTGAATTCAAGATCTCTCTTTCTCAGAACGCTATTGTAATTGCTGGTCTTGCACCCATAGAAATCACTAACCAGATCTCCAGAAGTCCTGTCCATGATGTCAATCAGAGGGTACAAAGAAGGCACCGCTGAGATTCAGGCTTCATAGGGGGTGAATACATTAAATCGACTGTAATATGGTCACATATATCGGAAAGGAAGTTGTAGGTTTATGACTGGCTTGCTGTGGGATAGAAGGAACAGGAGACTATAGGAATGGGATCATTTGCTGCAATGCTCTGTGCTGTTGAGTGATTCTTAAAGGAAACTACCACTACGGATCTACCTATGAAGGTAGATGCGGTGGTAGGTGCATCTAACGTATGTAAGGATAGCCCTTTACTCCCCTCTATCTTTGCTAATCTTTAATCAGGGTAATATGCTAATATTCTAAAGAGGCTACTGGGGCGTGGAGTAGCTGGAGCTGAGGCTACATGGTACGGCTACTCCATACCCCAGTAGCCTCTTTGATCCTCCTACCGAGATGAAGCCGGAATTCTGTGCATGCGCAAAACACAGGCCAACTGCTGCGCGATCTTGACTCCAAAGGCAAAGCTGCTTCGCATGCACAGAACTCCTGAAGATGTCTCAACATTGTCTTCCTATATTATAGAAGTGGTTTCTCTAATATCTGCTAAGTTAAATAGTGCCCTACAGCTCTTCCTCGAAGAGAACATGTCCGCAGGACCTAACAAACCACTACCAGGATGTTGTCAAGCAGCTGAACACCTTCCAGACCATGTCTCTTTCATAGTCCAGTGTGGTGGCATCATCCAAAAAAAAATCTACTTTGAAGTGAGTATAAATTGGTTGCATAAAGTCAAGGGAGCAGAGATTGTAACACTGAATTCAAGATCTCTCTTTCTCAGAACGCTATTGTAATTGCTGGTCTTGCACCCATAGAAATCACTAACCAGATCTCCAGAAGTCCTGTCCATGATGTCAATCATAGGAGAGGAGGCGTTCTGAGGCAGGGAGAGCTTGACTTCCGTTTTAAACTCTTTGCACCCTCGACTTATACAACCAATTTACATCTCGCTTCAAAGTTGATTTTGGAAGCATGGATGATGGAAGCTAACTGGGCCATGAAAGAATCATGATCTGGAAGGTGTAAAGCTGCTAGACAACATACAGGTAATCGTTAATAGACCAATATCTGTTGACAGGTTTTCTTTAAAGGACATCTACCACCAGGATGGAGGGTTGTAAACCAAGCACTCTGACTTACTGGTGTGTAACCCCTCTGGAAGGATCTGCTCTTCTTTAGAACTATGCCATTTTAGGGATTCAGGACCAAGCCAGATTTTTTATATCTGCCCTGTGTCACAGTAAGTTGTTATAACTTTGGAACACTATAACATATCTGGGAAATTTTGCGATTGTTTTCACATTGTGCTTCAAATTATTTGAAAAATTTAGATTATATATTGTGTTTTTAGTTATGCAAAAAACGGAAATTTGGCAAAACTTAAAAAACAAATTCTCCATAGTTAAAGTTCAAAATTCACAGCTTTTTAGGTAGATAGTCATAGCACCCAAATAACTTCATTATGCACATTTCCCAAATATCTGATTTATATTGGCTTGGGTTTGTACACATCTTCTAATTTTTCTAGGTTGTTGGGAGGTTTAGAATTTTGGGTGCAATTTCTCAAATTGTTATGAATATCGTCAGAAACTATATTTATAGGGACCTGTGCAGCTTAAAGTGACTTTGAGAGGCCTAAATGATAGTAAAACCCGTTAAATTACCCCATTATAGAAACCACACCCATCAACGAATGGAAAAACAACTTTAAGAAGTTTGTTAAACCTTTAGGTATTTCACAGGGGTTACAACAAAATGGAGGTGGAATTTATAAACTGTAATTTTTTATAGACTATACATTTTTGTAGACAATTAAACATTCAGAAAGGATTAAATGATGAAAAGTTCCACAAAGTTTCATACCTAATTTCTCCTGAGTATGTTGATGCCACATATGTGGGTGGTAAACTTTTGCAATTTGGACATATGGGGGCTTTTTTGGGGGGGATGAAATCCAGTTTTCAGATACATAATTTAGGGGGATTCAATAACTAATTGATGAGATTTTATTAACTCTTTCTTTGTTGGCCATACCATAAATAATAATATTTATTATTATTAATAAGAATCTTTATTCTATGTGTCACCACAATTATGGTGATAACTCATTTTTATACAGTAGCTTTAATGGTTAACTTGTTTTGTAGAATATAGAACTCAATATAGGTACTTATTTGGTGAGAGATTTGCATGTTTTACACAATAGTGAGAGCGGGCACTACTGGAAAAGTGCGTAAAGGACTATTGTCCACGTATCCCTAAATGCAACATATAATATATATAATATAACATATATAAGTAGACTTACCCCTGAGGAAGTCACCAGTCAGGTGACGATATGCGTGGAGTCCGCTCCATATCCCTCCCCGTCTGACTTGGTCTGCCTGTGGTACTGGCTTTCACCTTAATCCAGATAGGTATCATTCATGCACTGCCATATTACGTGGCATTGCATCTTTTCTCAGGCAGCCTTGTTCTGATCACCAGGTTTTTGTATACCTAGCGCCATTCAGCTATTGATTTTTTACTTGCAATTACATTATTGATTGTGGTTTGGACACCTGGTGTCATCCTGTACATTCACTTATATAAACTTTTGGATTGTCTGTACGTGGGAGGGACTACAGGGTTCACTGACCCTTGGTAGCCAGATACACCTGTGAGTGTATCCTTTTAAGCACTTACCCCTGAGGAAGTCACCAGTCAGGTGACGATACGCGTGGGGTCCGCTCCATATCCCTCCCCGTCTGACTTGGTCTGCCTGTGGTACTGGCTTTCACCTTAATCCAGATAGGTATCATTCATGCACTGCCATATTACGTGGCATTGCATCTTTTCTCAGGCAGCCTTGTTCTGATCACCAGGTTTTTGTATACCTAGCGCCATTCAGCTATTGATTTTTTACTTGCAATTACATTATTGATTGTGGTTTGGACACCTGGTGTCATCCTGTACATTCACTTATATAAACTTTTGGATTGTCTGTACGTGGGAGGGGCTACAGGGTTTACTGACCCTTGGTAGCCAGATACACCTGTGAGTGTATCCTTTTAAGTGTTTTTAATTTTTTCTTTGTCCTGTTCATATGTGTAGTTATTTACAATAAAATATTTTGTCATTTATGGTTAGTCCTTTGTACGTATCCCATCTTTCTCTTCAGTGTTGTTATAGATTTGCATGTTTTTGCATCGCAATGTAATAAGTGGCATAATATTTTTATTTTTTTTACAGAGCTGTTTTCGGGCTTTTTGCGGAGTGAACTGTACTTATTATTGGTATCATATTGGTGTAAATGTTACTTTTTGATCACTTTTTATCCTGTTTTTATGAGGTTGGATGTGAAAATATCATAATAATTTTTGAGCTTTTTTTGTTTACAGAGTTCACTATATGGGTTCAGTAACAATTTAATTTTATTATACGGGTTGTTACAGACGGGATGATACCCAATATTTACTGGGTTATGTTGTATGTGATTTTTTTCATAGGATGTGGGCTCTAGGTGACTTTTTTCTTTTTTTTAAATCATTTTTTATTTTCACTTGTTTTATTTTGTCCTAATGTAGGACATGAGTAAGTAAGCATTTGATCACTTGTTCACTGAAATACTCTGCAATACTGATGTTGCCATGGAAGAGGTTGGCACTGCGTTGATCGTTCGGATGAGTACCTGGTACGGCGATCGCTGTAGCGTAATTGTACGTAAAGGTGTGCATTCAAGCCACATTCTACGAATAACAATTACATCAAGATGCAGTAAGGGGGTTAAGCTTTTTTAAAAAGGGCTATAAAAATTAGTCAAATGAACCGAGCTAAAAGAAGAGTGGATCCTGCCAGAGGAGGCACATACCAGCATGTAAGTGTGCTTGGTTTACAATTCTGGTGGTAGATGTCCTTTAAAGGAGAAAGACTTTATTTTAAATTCTTTATTTCTTTGGTTACAATTGTCATATCTGCTGCTTGGCTACACACTGCTTATAACACAAGGCAACTCCCTCAATTGAGGTTGCCCTACCCTTTATGTTTCCAAGTTTCAAGTGTTCAGTACAGGTCTGTTTTCTGGTGATGACCTTGTTAAGCATCCAGGAATTGTATTGCATTGTGCCTGCCCTGGCCCTAGGCCTGTATCTTGGACTCTGTCTTGTACCTGGGATTTGGTTTTCCCAACCTGATCTTTGGCCTGTATTCTGGTTTTCTCCTGACCACAGACTGCAACAGACTTGGACAATGTTTAACTAATCTCTGCCTGACCCCTGCAGCCCGGCACCTGCATACCCTAACCAGTCTAGGACAGATGTCACCAACACAGGGACTACTTCTAGAGGTATGCTGTGAAGCAAAAAAAGTGTACTCCTCACAAAAATGGTTGTACAGCAATCTCTTAAAGGACAAAAAGACAGAAGTTATTCCTAATGATTGGGTCAAATATCAGGACAGCAGAATAAAGGAATTGATGTCAATACAGGTCATATTCATTTCCCTCCAATCAGAATTATCACATCTCTGTTATATAAGATCTTCCTCCCATACTGACTAGACCACTGCATGTTTTCCCCAATGTAATTCAGGCTGAAAACAATTTTCTTTACTTTGCTGCAAATTGTGCTCTGTTTATTTGCTGTAATGTTCAGCTAATCACATCTCAAGAGGCCCCAGACCTCTAATTTACTTTATCTCAGAGGATAAGTAGAAAATCATGGGCTACTATTATTAAAAATCACAATAGTTGCAGATGGTGCAGTCTTAAAGGCACACTCCTATAGGCAAGATTAAAGGGAACCTGACACCAGATTTTGCCTCGCTTAGCTTTCAGCCCCCTCAGGTAGAATTCCCTCTTTTACGTGAAATCTTCCTTGTTTACGGATTAAAATATCCTCCATTTGAAAATAAGCAGAGAAGATTTAAATTGGTGGCTGCAGAAAGAGTCACTTCAGATCTTTGGTTCCTAGAAACATGCTTTTTTTATCGAATTAAATATAATACACTCATCTTTCAGATCATTTCAGGATCTGTGAGCTAAAGAACCAGAGAGTGTAGATTTGTACTGTGTTATCCATGGAGAGCAGAAGAAGAGTGAAGAAACCAGGTGATACCTTTTTGAGGCAAAGTATATTTGAAGGTGATCGTTCGAGAATACAGGCAGTCCCCGGGTTACATACAAGATAGGTTCTGTAGGTTTGTTCTTAAGTTGAATTTGCATGTAAGTCGGAACCGTATATTTTATAATTGTAACCTGAGCCCAAATTTTTTTGGTCTCTGTGACAATTGAATTTTAAAAATGTTGGGTTGTCATAAGAACCAGGATTAACAAAAAGCTTCATTGCAGACACCTTTAATTACTGTTATAGCTGTTTATTGTAGTCTAAGGCTAAAGTACAGTAAATTACAAACATCCAGAGCTCTTTTTGTAACTAGGGGTCTTTAAGTAGGGGGCCACCTGTACAGGCAATTAAAAAAGGCAGGAACTGGAGCCTTTTAATGGGTTTTTGTTATCAGAAAACTGAATACTGCACAGAAAATATAGAGTTTTAATTGAAAGAGTTTTAGTTGAGCTTGACTAGAAAACTGAATTCTGAATACATTCTTTAAAAAAGTTGGTTCAAAAAAGAAAATCCAGCTAGGATTCACTTAAACTCAGTGAGAGACATTTATCTTGCCTTGTATGCCAGAATATGGCTTTTCCCCTTCCTACACCACCCTCCCACACAAGTGTGGCAGGACACAGGGCAGATGGGGGAAAAAGTCCCCTTAGCCTGCGACTCACACAGGTTAGTGCTGTAATCTGTGCAAGGCAGTAACTGGCGTAGAATTAATTTGGTTGCACAATTGTGTGTCAGATATAGTAAGAGTCTAGAGCTGGCAAGGAAAAAATGAAGACTCGGGGATGACATGCCCCATCTCGATAAATATACCCCAGTCAGTTCAATGAAAAGTGTGAACAAACACATATGAGAATTCCAAAAACATGCATCTCACTTCCACATTGATAAGGCATTATTAACATTGCCACCTTCACCTACAGAATATCTTTTCCCAGCAATGAACAGCCAACCGCCCATGCATTGGAATTGGAGAGAGGTGAGTGGCAACAACAATAAAGTAATTTTTTTTTAGGAAAATGAGGCCATATAAACTTAACCCGAGAGCATATGCAGACTGTGGGTGTGAAATTACACTGCAACCCATAGCAGACACATTGGGGCACATTTACATACCCGGCCGGTGGAGTTCACCGAAAGTGCATTGGTCGACGATAATGCAGGATATTACTAATATATCCTGCATGTGTCGCTTCAGGTCTGACAGAGTTCCCCATCCATTTAGTGGTGCATGTAAGTGCCTCGGCTAGCAAAACAATTTGAATGTTAAATTCCGTGCTCAGTCTGAATCAGTTGGATCGTCCGACGGCAGGCCTCCTAAAACGTGTCGCGTGGAAGCCAGCACAACGGCGCCAAAAAACAGCGCGTGCGCGGAAATCCCAGCGCAGACACTTCTTAAATACCTGTAAAAGCCATGTAATCCGTGAAAAAGGCGCACAGTCTGATGAAAGTGAGCAGCGTGACCCTTAGTGTCTATTACAGTGGTAGTTACATCATTGTTCTCTACCAATACATACATATTTAGCACTGGGGAGAAGAAGCTTCAAATTATGCCTCTGCAGATCATAAAATGACATTCTACGGTAATCTGCACTTTTCTATAACAATTTAACAATCCAGAACATTCGTTTAATACTAAGTTTAATACCATGTACTTTAATTCTAGGGAAAGATTTCTGGCACATTTTGCTTTCTTTTTCCTCCCTATGTCATTCTCAAAGCCCAGGTTAATACCACAATCATAAAATGTCAAGTGAAGTTGTAAATCTTTGCCAAGGTTGCGGCTCCGGTACTTTTCTTGGCTTGGCCTATGTCTTTTCAGTTCCGATGATTAAACAAAGAAATATAAGATGTGATTTTCTGCTTGCCAAATTTCAAAAACATTTTCTTCTGAGTTGAAACAAAACACAACCGTTTTATAAACTTTTAAATCACAATTATAAAAACCGTAGAGCAAGTAAAAAAAAAATTAAAGAATACAAACAATCCGCCCATGGCCTCTGACACTGGTAATTACAAGATGGTAGAAACAAGGTATTTTTGATGTATGTGAGATAGAATCAGGACAATTAACTGGAGCTTTTTCCAAAAATGAAAACAATCCAAGCCACAGCTCTGTCACAATGATTGTCATCCTGCATTCTTCCCTTGCTAGCTGCTAGCTACATTTATGATTTAGGCCTCCGAGAACAGTTTAATTATTATTTATTTATAAATAATTTAAATTAATAACACAGTGTTGTACATCCATTTAGAGGGTTAAAAAGCAAGTGGATACAAAACTACTGGAAAGTACCACAATTGGTGAAGGACTCGGTCTCTGAGGACTCATACTCTATAATGGAGGTAGACTAACTTGGTTGAGGAGCACTGCATTGGGATCATCGTTTTTTGTAGGTGATGCTTAACAGATGAATTTTCAGGTTACTTTTGAATGTTTGGAAGGTGGTGGACGAGGATCTAAGATCATGTGTGGGATTGTAAGAAGACCTGACTGAAACTGTATTAGGACCTATAATTACTGTCATCCGGCTGTCAAAGACACTTGACATATGTAAAGAAACAGAAGTGGACAATTTAGGGATCTGTTTTTATTACTAATTTGTTTTATTATATTTTATCTTCATGGACTAGTAGACTTTGGGATGAAATACTATCAGGAGTATAATCTATCTGTATTTTGGTAGTGTCAGTGTGCCACTCCTAGTTGTGGAGTGTGTGTGTGGTTCTGAGAGTTCCCTCCTGCTGATCCACAGATGCCGGCTCTTTTTCATCACTTAGGAGGTTATGCTCTGAAGTCACTTCCACACTTCTTCCATGCTCCTCCAGATGTTTTGGGATGAAGTAAACAATATTAGTCATTTAGCAGGTGGAAGAGTTGCCTTTTTGGATGCATTTGTGTTTTGCACAGTTTCTATATAAAAATTGATCATTTTAAACTAACCTTCAAAGCAATACAATTGTGCCTATGAAATCAAGGCTAACAAAGGCAAAAAGAGCCCAGTGGGGCCAATACCATGTTGGGTGCTCTACAGCCATGGTCTGATAATGTATTGTCTGCTCTTAATTTTCTTGTTTGATTCTTTACAAACTTAAATTTATGGGAGAATATGTGTGTGCTGCAGCAGTTTTACTTTAGCTCCACTTGAACCAAAGTAAGTTCTCCCTTCCTCTCCCCTATATTATTATCTGGGCATTCACATGTTATTTAATTCATCTGCCATATTCACATGTCTTCAATGGGATGTTATTTTTTTAAAAATGTACCAATGTGAAGTTAATTTCCCAGAAATGTAGTTATGTTGTCCCTTAGAAACAAGACTGTTGTCCTTGGATACAACCATACTTCTGGAGTGGGTGCACAAAGAAACAAATTTGCTAATGAAATGGCCAGGAGCTACTGCATGTCTCACAGCCAGCCTATGTTAATTATGATTCCAGGTGCTTGGGCAGGCAACAATAGCAAATGCCAGGCCACTACTGCCCGGTGTGGTGATATCCAAGGACAACTATCTTGTTCCTAATGGACAACATGGCTACATTTACAGGAAATTATCTTTGCACAGGTAAAATGTTTTATAACATCCATTTGAAAAAATGTTTATAAATTCTCATTGAATTAAATGAAATTTGAATGTAGTGATGAGAATACCCAAGATTTGTGTTTTTATGCCATGTTCATACGGGGTGGTAATGTACCAACAGAATTTGTGCATCTCTTAGCCCTGATTTTTAAAGGGCTACAGCGGGGACCTGGTTTTATCAATGCCAGGTTTTTAGATGTAGCTGTGTTATTGTAGTGAGGACTCATGTACTGGGAGGGTACAGTAATGTAACACTTAAGAGCGTGTTTGGTGATTTAGTTTTGGCACATGATGTCTCAGAGTCCTAGTCTGGAAGAAAAGGTTTACCAGTCACAAAGGAACATCATTTTGTTGAAAACCCTGAAAGAAGATGTGCACACTTGGGGTTTGGATCAGCTGGTATCAGAAATCTGGTACATCACTTGGGTCCATCATCAGTGTAAGTACATAATAAGGCCAATGTTTCACTTAGGGAGACCAGGCAGCAATAAATACATATGAATGTTGTGTGCAGATGCCGACAGCTGAGATGGTGTAGTGGTGGTTATTAGGGCGTTTCAATAAGTACCCGTGTTTGACGACAGAGGGTGTTCCTGAGGGGATTTGGTGTTATCATTGTGTGCTGCCATCTATCTTAAGACGGCAAAACAAATTGCAGTCTGATTGATTTGTTAGTTTGGATTTGGTAGCCATTTGAGTAAGACATGTTTCATGATTTTTTTGCTAAGATGGAAAAAGCGCAGTATAGTTCATTAATTCGCTTTTTGTTTTTGGATGGGAAAAAATGCGAGGAAATAAAAGCAAAGTTGGATGCTGTTTATGGGGACTCTTCGCTTTCTATGACCACAGTTAGATATTGGTTCAATGAATTTAAACATGGGTGAACATCTGTTTTTGATGAGGAGCGACCAGGACGCCCGGCAGACGTGGATACTGAGGAAATCATTCAAAAAGTCCACGACGTGATACTTGCTAATCGGCGAACGAAAGTGCGCAAAAGTAACAAAGGCCGTAGGTGTGTCAACCGGGACAGCAATTAATATTTTACATGATAAGTTGGTGATGGAAAAATTAGTCGGCCCGATGGGTGCCACAATTTCTCACGGTGAACAACAAGCGGTTGCGGCTGTTAACTTCAAAGCAGTGTTTAGTGCAATTTAACGGAGATCCAAAGGAGTTTTTGCGTTGAGTTGTCACCATTGATGAAACCTGGATTCATCATTACACACCAGAAACTAACCAACAATCAAAACAATGGATTTCTCCCAGTGAATCTGCTCCAAAGAAGGCGAAGATGGTCCCATCGGCCGGAAAGGTCATAGCAACGTTTTTTGGGATGTGAATGGCGTCATCCTCATGGATTTTTTAGAAAAAGGAAGAACGATCACTGGACAATATTACAGTGAGTTATTGGTCCACTTTGACAAAAAATTGAAGGAGACACGGCCGCATTTGGTGAAAAAGACGGTGCTGTTTCACCACGATAACGCATCAGCACATTCATCCGGAGTTGTCGCCGCCAAACTGAATGAATTGCATTATGAATTGCTGCCGCACCCCCCTGTGTTCACTCGATCTGGCTCCCTGCAACTTTTTCTTCTTCCCTAACAAGAAGAAATGGCTTGTGGGAAAAAAACTTTGCTCAGGAAGTCATCGCCGAGGCATATTTCGACAAATCCTATTTTTTGGAGGGGTTAAACAAATGGCAGGAACGTTGGGAGAAATGTATCTTTCTAAGAGGGGACTATGTTGAAAAATATATATATATATTTTTTTTTAAATGGTGTCTTCAATTCTATTGATCCACCCTCATATACCCTTAGTAAAAGATACAACCTAATTGTGATAAGAAGCACAATATCTGTGCAAAGTCTAACTTAAGCAAAATGCTTTTAAATATACAATGACTCTTTAAAAAAAACATGGACTTGGTTGTACAATCAGTTGGGTATCATAGAAACAGATTTGTAAGTGAATAACCAAGGACAGTCAGGGATCATGACTCAGCGACAGCCAGCACCAGTAACCCCAGGTCCTTTCTGATGCATGCACCAATAAGCACACAGGCTGCTGGCTTAGTTCCCTTCCCTATGCAGAAGTAGAATACAGAAGCGGAGGATAAGTGAAATACATGAATGGAGATAGAAAACAGAAGTGGAGTAGAGGTAGACAACAGGTGCAAAGCAGGCTAAGTGCAGCTGAGATTCAGAATGAAATGCAGAATAGAGAGCAAAAAATTAAGAAGAGGCTGTGCACAAGTAGCCAGAACAAAAATCTTACCCAAGGTCACCCAAAAGTTTTACCCAAAGAATCACTCATTTATTATTAATGCGTCTTTCTTTTTTAAACACTAATTGTTCAACTCTTTTTCTTGAATTGGCACTTTTCCTTGTCATTTACATATTCTTTATAAATATTTTGCTCTCTTCTTAGAACTTGGTGGAGTCCAACACTTACTGAATTCTTCAGAAGAACACCGGCTTCCTAAATCCATTAACCTTCAATAAACCAAAATAAACAGTAGAAATGGAGCGCACTGTTTATCTGACCTTCCCAGTAGTCATTCACATGTTGGTGTCTTTGCTTCCAGACCACACACTTGTCATCTCAGCAGGTTCCACAGCCCCTCGCATATGACTGAGGCATTTACTATGTTCCACGAAGGTTGATACATCTGTGTGTATGAAGCTTGGAAGCATGACAGCACAATAACTGGTTCTTCTCCATAAATAATACCATCTTGGACAATAGCAAATTATAAGGAATTTGTAAAACATTTGTTTTTACAGATGTAAATACGTTTGGGATTCAGTAATGACAAGAAACCTAGACCCTATCCTGAAACATGGAAGACAAAGATTACTAAAAGCCCCTTTATAGCAGTTTTTGGTGGAAAACACTTATGGCAAAAAGTTAGGTACATCTTCTACCACTCTTGCGCCTGCTCTGCACATGTATAGCTGAATATTCCTCCTAACATAGTTCATACTAATCCTCCTGATCCATGCGAAAACTAAGTCTTTCCAATATAAATACAGTCTATTGAGTTGTAAGATAACATGTACATGTGGGTTATAAAACTTGAATAAATGGTACACAATTCCCACCTTTCTCCAAGTAGACTCCATCTCTGCTCTTAATGTGAACAGTAGCTTCAGTATCTCAACAACAAGCATATAAATGAAAATGTGTGACTTGCTTTGGCACAAGAGATGAATGGAAGTTAATAAATACCAAAACAGTGCCATTTCTTTTCACTTACCAGAAGAGTGCCCTCCTTGACATCTAGCCAAACTCCATGGTTCCAGCAGAACAAGGTACTACAGTAGGTAGTCACCCTCTTTCCACTCACTTTTTAATAATAATCTTTAAGAAGACTGTAATCTTTTGCCTAAAAGCCTTCTAGTTTTCCTCATCTTGGACTGAAAAGGAAGGTTGTTTGAGTCCACTTTCTATATATAACAGTGCTGAGTGTAATAATGTCTGTGACATGAGATTTATGGATTTTCTCATTTGCATTACATCACAAAATTAACTTCAGATTTTCCTACTTTTTGATGTCTGCCTCTTCCTGCTCTATAAAACGAAAGCTACTCTTAAATTTGTCATCCTCTTTTTCATCATCTCCCGTAAATGTATTTTACTACTTCTTCATACATCTTCATATGTAGGAAATTTACAGGCATCAGCAGATTTAACTTCTGCTTCAACTTATGGAAAAAAATAATTTTTAAACAGTCACGTGTTATAAGTGTGACCTTAACAGAGGTATCTAGGATTAATAAAAAGGTATGTGTGTATATATATATATATATATATATATATATATATATATAGTGGTCCCCTATTTAGGGAAACCCGACTTATAGATGACCCAATTCTCACTGGGACAGAAAAATAAATAAATAAAGAACCTATCTTGTTCGTAATCCGGGGACTGCCTGTATTGGATATACTTTGGAGAAGATTTAACTGAAGTTTTTGAGAGCAGAACTGTTCTAGTTGAAAACCAATAATAGCTCAGCTTTCATTTTATAAACAGCTGAGGGAAGATGAAAGCTGAGTGCTGATAGGTTTCCATAGCCAACTAGAACAATTTCATTCTCATACACTTTTGATAAATCACCCCCTTTTAGTATATGTCAGCTACAGCATTCATTATTTTTGGCGCAGGATTGAAGAAATGTGGCCTAAATTTAGCAACAGAAAAAGGCACGAGTGATGGAAAAGAAGTTATATGATGGCGCCGAAACATCAAAAATATGGTGCACATGTCGCAAATCACAGAAAAATGGTGCAAAACAAAAAAATGGTGCTCAATGTGTGGGACATCTTACAGTATGTCTACGGGGCCGCCTCTGATTGCAGACATTAAAGCAGAAAATAATCAGCAATGCTGGATTTTAACTTCCTAATGTTTTTGTTTTTATCGAAAAATTACATGCCAATTCATTAATGAATTAATAATACTTGTGCACAACAATGGAGAAAATGATTAAGACTCATATGGTCTTAACGTGCCTACCCCAATGATTGTATAACATTTTAATGAATGTATTACCTGATCTGTGCAATATATTATATTCACTTTGTATGAGCCTAATAATGGATATAGGCGGCCCGGGGGAGATAGTGGTATCCAGTGTGTATGGCTAACCAAACAAGACTGCTTTATACTTTTTAAAATGCAATGCCACACTAATCCTCAGGTAGTGTGTGATACTGCACAGCGAGGTTGACTAGCATCAACAGACATCATGGGCAGGAAAATGCTGCTATTTTTAGAAGAAATTAGCCATGTTGTTTTTACTACTCCTTCACAACCCTTTTAAAAAAACTCTAGTTATCCTATATGCATATATATATATGTGTGTGTTTCAATATAGGCAGTAATCTCATTATTATCAAAAGTATGAAATCCCGTTCTAGTTGTTGAAGAGCTTGTCAGTCTCAAACCTACTGTCATAAGTTGCTGCGTGTCAAACCAAATTTAGAGTTGTTATAGTCACAGCTAATATTGTCAATTGGGGAAATTCAAATTTTGGAGGCAAATGCTGCCAAAAACGCTCTTGGTGTTAAAGGACCCCTTAAACATTTTTGTTTGGGGTGAAGAAGCTTTCATCTTCACCTCTGGCAGTCTCTATGCTTTTGTTTTATATGGTAACAAGGTTTGCTGCCCTACAGTCTCCATGCGTGGAGTTAAAAATTGGACATAGCCTTCTATATCTAGAGCACACAGCATCTTTCTGCAGTGATTGCTTAGTTTCCATCCACATTTAGAATCAATCTGCAATCAAATAGTTCATTAACCTCCTGCTGAGGCAAAAGTTTCCCATCTAGAGATCACCTACAGAATAACAATGGCAAATTCTTATCTTATCATTATCATCCTGATACAGTGGTTCACATAACTGACTGCCTAGTGCTAGATGCTAGGGTTAAAGTGGCATGTACGGTGCATGTACTATAACTCTCCTGTGCAAACTTATAGACTATACAGGTGGATCCCAACTTTAGGACCCTTGGTTTCAGACAGAGCTCTCTGCCCACTGTGACCTCTGGTGAAGATCTCTGGATGCTTTACTTCATTCCCAGACTGCAATGATCATCTGTAAGGTCTCTGTAATGACACTTTATTGGTTATCCTTGTTCCCATGACTGCATAAAACTTGGGACAAAAAATATTTTTGTCTGGTGCTACAATTATAAATATACAAGTTCTGATTTACATACAAATCCAACTTAAGAACAAACCTAAAGAACTTATGTACTTTGTATGTAAATCGGGGACTGCCTGCAAGGGATTTGACACCATGACATGAAAGTCTGTATGTGAATTTACACAGCAATGGAAGTGACACCAGATTGGCACAAAATTCACATTGCCATTCATTTCTATGGGAGACCCCAATGGATCTGGTATCCTCCACTGATCCTAAGATCTAACATGAGTATGTGGTATCGGTATATACTGCTGGTTTAGCACCTTTCTACACTGAACATTTTTTAAATGAAATATATATACCGGTATATATATATATACACTCACCGGCCACTTTATTAGGTACACCATGCTAGTAACGGGTTGGACCTCCTTTTGCCTTCAGAACTGCCTCAATTCTTCGTGGCATAGATTCAACAAGGTGCTGGAAGCTCCACAGAGATTTTGGTCCATATTGATATGATGGCATCACACAGTTGCCGCAGATTTGTCGGCTGCACATCCATGATGCGAATCTCCCGTTCCACCACATCCCAAAGATGCTCTATTGGATTGAGATCTGGTGACTGTGGAGGCCATTTGAGTACAGTGAACTCATTGTCATGTTCAAGAAACCAGTCTGAGATGATTCCAGCTTTATGACATGGCGCATTATCCTGCTGAAAGTAGCCATCAGATGTTGGGTACATTGTGGTCATAAAGGGATGGACATGGTCAGCAACAATACTCAGGTAGGCTGTGGCGTTGCAACGATGCTCAACTGGTACCAAGGGGCCCAAAGAGTGCCAAGCAAATATTCCCCACACCATGACACCACCACCACCAGCCTGAACCGTTGATACAAGGCAGGATGGATCCATGCTTTCATGTTGTTTGTCGCCAAATTCTGACCCTACCATCCGAATGTCGCAGCAGAAATCGAGACTCATCAGACCAGGCAACGTTTTTCCAATTTTCTACTATCCAATTTCGATGAGCTTGTGTAAATTGGAGCCTCAGTTTCCTGTTCTTAGCTGAAAGGAGTGGCACCCGGTGTGGTCTTCTGCTGCTGTAGCCCATCTGCCTCAAAGTTCGACGTACTGTGCGTTCAGAGATGCTCTTCTGCCTACCTTGGTTGTAACGGGTGATGATTTGAGTCACTGTTGTTTTTCTATCAGCTCGAACCAGTCTGCCCATTCTCATCTGACCTCTGGCATCAACAAGGCATTTCCGCCCACAGAACTGCCACTCACTGGATGTTTTTTCTTTTTCGGACCATTCTCTGTAAACCCTAGAGATGGTTGTGCGTGAAAGTACCAGTAGATCAGCAGTTTCTGAAATACTCAGACCAGCCCTTCTGGCACCAACAACCATGCCACGTTCAAAGGCACTCAAATCACCTTTCTTCCCCATACTGATGCTCGGTTTGAACTGCAGGAGATTGTCTTGACCATGTCTACATGCCTAAATGCACTGAGTTGCCGCCATGTGATTGGCTGATTAGAAATTAGGTGTACCTAATAAAGTGGCCGGTGAGTGTATATATATGTACCAAAAAGTATCCAGCAGCACCAGCAACCATAGCATTGCAAAATGTCAATGTTTCGGTTCCTATTCAGGAACCTATTTCAAAAAGGAACCGAAAGATAGCTTTTTTTGCTCTCTAGGTAAATAAAGTACCCACATATTTTTCTATTGAACTATTGGTGTCTTTTTGATGATTATAGGCTGTGCGAATCTATATATAATGCAACCTTGTATATATAATGCAACCTAAGTTTTCCTCTCATGTGCCCTAACTTTATCCAGGACCAGCTACTGATTATTTCTTAAAATTAACAGGGTACCAATATACCGTATATTCCGGCGTATAAGACGACTTTTGAAGACAGAAAAATCTTCTGTCTTCTCTGGGGTCGTCTTATACGCCGGTAATCCCGACCGTCCGCCGTGTATTCACGGCGGCAGTCGGGTCCCGGTGCATGGAGAGGGGGGTCGTCTTATACACCAGGTCGTCTTATACGCCGGAATATACAGTAATAATACCAATGTCTTGTGAGCTGGTCTTAATTTTGGCTGCACCAGTACCATAATTATTAAGAGGATCTGACCTTGTAATAATTCTCTTGCATGACTTGCACCACAACGTAAATCTTTTCGGGAGCAGGTTGTAGTAAATCTGACTGGCCCCTGTACCCTCCTGGCCAGCCTTGTTCCCCACGCATTCTACTCACTTTTTTATCAGTGGCAATTTGCAATTTATTTGGTGCGTGCAAGAAATTGCATTTTTTTCATGTCAGTAAAACGGGCAAAATAGTGTATCTCACCCAATTCCACCATATGGTACAAAGACTACCTATAATTTTGCTGCAAAAATAGCGGTCAGTGAATGTCACTCCTCTGTTTCTCATGTATTAGTTTGCAGGTGAAAACTGGCAGGATGGGACTGTGTAAGATAAGAAAAAATATTCAGATTCTTTTAGAAAGGTATCACAGGTACTGTATAGTACTTGAATGGAGCTTATGGACAAAGATAGGTGCTGTTCCTGTAAATACCTCAGATCCTAGATAATCCATTAAAGGGGTTGTCCGAGACCTGAAAAAAATGATACGTGACTGGGAGGGGGCTGCTTAAAAAAATAATTTACTCACCAATGCGGTCCCTCCAGGAGTCCCACGCTGTCATCTTCCTGGTCTGTTTGTTTGGCTTCCAGCCACGCCCACCAGTCCCCATTCCCAGTGCTATATCAGGTGCTGAGATATGGGTACAGGTGGGCGTCACTGGCCACCGTGGCCGGAAGCTGAACTCAGCGCAGCTACTGTGCCCCTGTAAACAAACAGGGGCGCAGTGAGAGAAGGCAGTGCGGGACCCCGGGAGGGACCATAGAAGTAAGTACATGGTTATTTTTTTAACAGCCCCTCAAAGTCACATATCAGTTTTTTTCAAGTCTCGAACAACCACTCGAATAACTTTGGTTATAGCTGCATCAGTGTTGACATCCTATGATATAAATATCTGATATTATATTTATGAGCTCAGCAATAAATAATTGAGCTATGTTACACGTTGGGAGAGACATCTTCTCCCAAAAAGTGATTCATTTTTCATGACCTTTTTGGTTGGAAGTTTAGTTTTTCTAAAAATGCATTAAAATAATTTTCTAAACATTTCGGCCTGGGGTGTTAATAATTTACTAAAACATGCTCTGAAATACAAACAGGCACTGGCAGCATTTATTTGTTATGCAAAGGATTTAGTTACTGTTGATGACTGCAAAACTGGAACTGAACCAATGCTCTCCACAACAGACTCCAGCATAATGCAAATGTTATAGAAGTACAGATAAAACACGACTAATAGGATTTATGCTAATATTTTAATTATTTATAGAAAGTTTTTAGAATTTAAAAATTATTATACCTTAATTATTAATTATTTATAAAAAGTTATTGTAGGTATAACATTCTATTTTTATGAAATGCAAGTAAATTAAATATTACAAAAAAAAGGATTAAAAAAAATAAATAATACCTGCCACCATGTTTTACCCACTTAACTACCAGGCCCCTAAGGTCAGATATGAAATGTCCTTTCTAGAATTTTTTAATCTGAAATCTCACCCATTTACCTATAAGAAATCACCTCCAAAATCAGGTTTGGTACAGAACCAGCGATATAGGCATCTAGATACGGACAGTGGGGAAGAAAAGGATTTTGTCAGCCAGCAATTCTCCCAGAAAGAGTTCTCCCAAAAAAATGAGAGAGGCTTGTAATGGATATCATAGGTAGACCTCAACTATGAGAATGTGAAAACAAATCCAGTAAATTTACATTGTCTGTTTTTTAAAGAATTTTTTTTCAAATTTTGGTGGAAAATATGTATTTGGTCACCTACAAACAAGCAAGATTTCCAGCTCTCACAGACCTGTAACTTCTTTAACCGGTTAAGGACAGGGCCCTTTTTCGTTTTTTCATTTCCATTTTTCACTCCCCACCTTCAAAAATCTATAACTTTTTTATTTTTACACATAAAAAGCTATGTGACGGCTTGTTTTTTGTGTAACAAATTGCACTTCATAGTGATTGTATTGAATATTCCATGCCATGTACTGGGAAGCGGGAAAAAATTTCCAAATGCAGTGAAAATGGTGAAAAAACGCATTTGTGTCGTATTCTTGTGGGCTTGGATATTACGGCTTTCACTTCACACCACAAATGACGCATCTAATTTATTCTTTGGGTCAGTACGATTACAGGGATACCAAATTTGTATAGGTTTTATAATGTTTTTATACATTTCCAAAAATTAAAACCTCATGAACAAAATTTTTTTTTTATTTTGCCGTCTTCTTGTGCTTATAACTTTTCCATACTTCGTTGTATGGAGTTGAGGGGGATGTCATCTTTTGTGAATTTTGATGATGTTTTCAATGATATTATTTTTAGGACTGTACGACCTTGTGATCGCTTTTTATAGAATTTTAAAAAATTTTTTAAATGGCAAAAAAGTGCCAGTTTTGACTTTGGACACGATTTTCCGTTACGGGGTTAAACGCAGTGAAAAACCGTTATCATATTTTGATAGATTGGGCATTTTCGGACGCGGCGATACCTAATGTGTTTATGATTTTTACTGTTTATTTATATTTATATCAGTTCTAGGGAAAGGGGGGTGATTTGAATTTTTATGTTTTTTTATTATAATTTTTTTTTTTTTACTTTTTTATTTTTTTTTATTTTTACTATTTTTTAGACTCCCTAGGGTACTTTAACCCTAGGTTGTCTGATCGATCCTACCATATACTGCCATACTACAGTTTACTCCTCATACTCCTCCTGATAGCACATTGTAATGAATGGTTAACCCGAAGTAGCTTCGGGTCTTCGTGAGACCCGAAGCTACCATGGCGACGGATCGCCGCTCCCCGATGACGTCACGGGGAGCGGCGATCCTCGGAAAGATGGCGACGCCCATGCGCCGCCACCTGTTTGAAGCCGCCGGCAGCTTTGCTGGCGGCGATCAGCAAGAAAACACCCGCGATCGGTGCCGGCACCGATCTGGGGTGTTACCGGTAAGCCTTTGCTGCAATATGCAGCAGAGACTTACCGGCTATGGAGAGGGCTCGGCCGGTTAAGAGGCTCCTCTGTCGTCCACTCATTACCTGTAGTAATGGCGCCAGTTTGAACTTGTTATCAGTTTAACCCCTTCACGTTGCAGTGGTTTTTGTTCATTTTTTGCTCCCCACCTTCAAAAGCTATACCTTTTTCTTTTTTTCGTGTCCAGAGCTGTGTGAGAGATTATTTTCTGCATAACAAATTTTACTTCTCAGTGACCTTATTTATTATTCTAAGCCACATACTGTGAAGCTAGAAGAAAAATTTATAATGTGGTGAAATGTGCAAAAAAACACATTTGGGTCACTTTATTGTGAGTTCAAAATGATACATCTGCTTTATTCTTTGGTTCGCTACGATCACGGTGATACCACATTTACATAAGTTTGTGTTTTATTACACTTTCAAAAATGAAAATAATGTGTACGAAAAAAAAATTAGTTTTGCCACCTTCTGACGCTAATAACTTTTTCATACTTTGGGGTTCGGATCTGTGTAGGTGTCCTTTTTTTGCAAGATGAGCTGGCGTTCTTATTGCTACCATTTTGAGGACTGTGCTACGTTTTCTATAATTTTTTATTACATTTTTCTTTTTTTTTAATTATGCGGTTCACCGGCGGCAATAATGTTTTTTATATTTTGATAGATCAGTACTAGGGAAAGGGGGTGATTTGATTTTTTTAAAAAATATATGGCAATATATGGCGTTTTTACATAGGATTCATTACAATGTGCCACTGAAAACATACAGCCTTACTAAGATAACCATACAGTCCTACTAGACCAGGGGTCTCAAACTCATTTTACCTGGGGGCCGCTGGAGGTAGATTCTGGGTAAGGCTGGGCCGCATCAAGTTTTCCACACAAAATGCGCTTACAAAATATCATTATTCAGATTAAAATGTCATGGCGTCTCCCAGCGCAAGGAAAGCCCCGAGCGGGGAGACGTGTTTTCTCTATGAACGCGTCCTGTGCACCAAGGGGTCCCAAGCTCCTACCGCACTGAGCCCAGTCAGGGACACTCCATCCCCCCCTCCCCCCCGGTACTTGCCTCCCCATGTCCCTCCCATCGAAGAAGATGAAGTCGCCGCTCTGACCTGCACCAAGTGCGTTCAGAGCGGCGACTTCATCTTCTTCAAGTACCGGAGGGAAGGGGATTAACCGGTTACGGGTTTTTTCATGTCCATTTTTCACTCCCCACCTTCAAAACTCTATAACTTTTTTATTTTTACACGTAAAGAGCTGTGTGACGGCTTGTTTTCTGCGTAACAAATTGCACTTCATAGTGATGGTATTAAATATTACATGCCATGTACTGGGAAGCGGGAAAAAAATTCCAAATGCAATGAAAATGCATTTGCGCCATTTTCTTGTGGGCTTGGATATTACATCTTTCACTGAGCGCCCCAAATGACATGTCTACTTTATTCTTTGGGTCGGTACGATTAAGGGGATACCAAATTTGTATAGGTTTTATAATGTTTTCATACATTTACAAAAATTAAAACCTCCTGTACAAAAATTATTTTTTTTTGATTTTGCCAATTTTTAGGACTGTTTGACCTTTTGATCACTTTTTATAGATTTTTTTATATTTTTCAAAATGGCAAAAAAGTGCCATTTTCGACTTTGGGCGCTATTTTCCGTAACGGGGTTAAACGCATTGTAAAAAACGTTATCATATTTTGATAGATCGGGCATTTTCGGACGCGTCGATACCTGATGTGTTTATGATTTTTACTGTTTATTTATATTTATGTCAGTTCTAGGGAAAGGGGGGTGATTTGAAATTTAATGTTTTTTTATTATAATTTTTTTTTTACACTTTTTTGTATTTTTATTTATACTATTTTTCAGACTCCCTAGGGTACTTTAACCCTAGGTTGTCTGATCGATCCTATCATATACTGCCATACTACAGTATGGCAGTATATGGGGATTTTCCTCCTCATTCATTACAATGTGCTATCAGCACATTGTAATGAAGGGGTTAAAACGAAATAGCCTCGGGTCTTCGGAAGACCCGAGGCTACCATGGAGACGGATCGCCGCCCCCCGATGACGTCACGGGGAGCGGCGATCCCAGGTAAGATGGCGGCGCCCATGTGCCGCTATCTTTTTGAGGCTGCCGGCAGCTTTGCCGGCAGCCATCGCTGTGAAAGCACCCGCGATCGGTGCTAGCACCGATCGCGGGTGTTACCGGTAAGCCTTTGCTGCAATATGCAGCAAAGACTTACCGGCTATGGAGAGGGCTCAGCCCGTGAGCCCTCTCCATGCAGCGCGACCCGACCGACGCCGTGAATACACGACGGGCGGTGCTTTTCCAGGTGGGGGCCGCAAAATATTGGCCCGCGGGCCGCAGTTGGCCCGCGGGCCGCGAGTTTGAGACCCCTGTACTAGACTGTCCACAACCTCAAACAGTCACACTCCAAATTCCAAGACTTTTATTGTGACACCAGAAACTAAATTGTAAAGCTGGGAGGACTGAATCTGCAATAGACAAGCAGTTTTGTCAAAATCATCACAAGAATAGTGAGCAAAAATCCCAGAACCACACAGGGGGACCTAGTGAATAACTTGCAGAAAGCTGGTACAAATGTAGCAAGGGCTACCACCAGTAACACACTACTCCACCAGGGACTCAGATCCTCCAGTGCCAGCAGTTTTCCAATATTGCCAACAAAGGATATATAACGAAGTATTGAGAGGAACTGTTAGTGACCAAATACGCATTTTCCATGTTAAGTTGCAAATAATTTCTTTAAAAATCATACAATGTGATTTTCTGGATTTGTTTTTACATTTTGTTGAGGTCTACCTATGATGTCAAGTATAGGCCTCTCTCCTCTTTTTAAGTGAGAGAACTTGCACAGTTTGTGGCTGACACTGGATACATGTATATATCTATGCAGATATATATCTCCCCTGTATATGAAGGCTGAGAAGGAACATTTCTATAAAAACCTATTTATAGAAACAATTACAGTATTTTTCGGACTATAAAGCGCACCGGAGTATAAGGCGCACCATCAATAAATGCCTGCTAAAACATCTAGGTTTATATATAAGGCTCACCGGAGTATAAGGTGCACCTGATTATAAGGATGAATGACCAGTAGGTGGCAGACGTGTGCACAGTTCAAGGCAGCTGTTGTCTGTAAGTACGGTTCATATATAAGGCGCACCGGACTATAAGGTGCACTTTTGATTTCTGAGAAAATCAAAGGATTTTTAGTGCGCCTAATAGTCCGAAAAATACGGGTAGTGGAATGTTTACAGTAAAATACGGGTATTGGAATGTTAACAGTAAAATTGACCAGATTTATACATGAAATATAGAATCCTTAAAAGTGAACTGAATAAACTAAAATACAAAGTTTCACTAAATTAATATAAATAATACATTTGAACTGCAACAGAACCTTGTAATACACACAACTGCTGCCTCAGAAACTTGTAATACAAAGCTTATGTGCTGCAGAACATCTGCTGAATATCATAATACACACCGTTGCTGCTGCAGAACCTCACAATACACACCTCAGCTTCTGCAGAATATCACAATACTCAATACACAATGCTTAAGCTGCAGCACATCACAATATGTACCGTAGCTACTGCAGAACCTCATAATACAAACCTTGGAGGTGTATTTGTCACAGATTTAAAAATGCTGCTGATTTTCCTCCCAGGAATTCTGTGTGGAAAATCTGCAGCATTTAAACACAGTTTGGGTATTCTTTTTTTATCATAGAAGTCAGATCCTTTCCAGCATATTATAGTAATATTTCATTACATTATATGATCATGCTGTGTATTGTAGATATAGACATCTGTTATAAGGTTCAGTTCACATCAGTGCTAATAGTTTCCATTATCTTATTCCTTTATAAGAAGATAAGGGAAACAAAATACAGAGCGGAAGGTCTCCATTACCCCTCCATTCCACATAGTGTTACTGTACAGAAAGTCTAGAGGTATAGAAGGTCTTCTATACACCCTCCATTCCCCATAGGGTCCTTTTGTCATTCTTTTGTTATTGATAGCAGAAAAATAGACTCGGAGGCAGCGCTACTTTTCTAATTTGAATCACAGAGGGGAGTAATTTTCCATTATAGAACAGTGAACACAAACTATAAATGAAGGTAAACTGAAGATCTTCTGCTCACTTTTTGTGCTACACAAATATATAACTACATCATATATCTAAACAGAAATATACACATCATATAATCTCACACCCATTAATATATAAGATATGCATGTATACAAATACATAGAGTCTGGATGTAAGAGTTCTCCTTATGGAGACTTTACCAATTAAGGGCACCTTGCAGGCGTGTGGAGACTTATAGCTATTGATGCTACACTAGGAGATTCTGGGAAATATGCAAGTATATTTTCCAGGATGGGACAAAGAAAACAAAAGCACACACAGAAACATACATTCAAACACATGCATGCACCTTATGTTCATTTATTGACATACCCAAACATACATTTCTCACATACTTAGCAGTATTGACGTCACACTGTGGATTGAAGCATGTTCAGGTTGCAGAAAGACATGTGTAGACAGAGGGGAACACAGCTAACTTCCTCTTCCTGGAGCATGGTACACTCTCTTGTTACGCGGTACCATGTCCTCTCTTGTCACTGACCCAACTCCCCTCTGCAGGAGGCGGCTCTGCAATGAAACAAGTACAGAGGGGGCCCAGAACTCCAGGTCAGCTGGATGGGGCCCCTACCAGCGAACAAGCCAGGAGAACATTCAATTATTACATTTATGTGCACATGACAGTACAGGCGATCCCCTACTTAAGGACACCCGGCTTACAGACAACCCATAGTTACAGACAGACCCCTGTGACCGCTGGAGAAGCTCTCTGGATACTTTACTATAGTCCCAGACTGCAATAATCAGCTGTAAGGTGTCTGTAATGAAGCTTTATTGATAATCCTTGGTCCCATTACAGAAAAAAATGTTTAAATTCCAATTGTCACTGGGGCCAAAATGTTTTTTGTCTAGATCTACAATTATAAAATATACAGTTTTGACTTACAAATTCAACTTAAGAACAAACATCCGGAGCCTATCTTGTACGTAAACCGGGGACTGCCTGTATAGAGGTCTATTGTGCATGGTTACGGGGCAGTGAACACAATAGGGCTTATTTACTAAGGGTCCCGAGGATCACACCGCTGCGGTGACAGGTATTTTACTGGGGATTGTGCCGCACACAACCGGATTAGGCTCATCGGCGCCAGCTTTCATGCGACAGAAATCAGGGGACAAACCGACTGATGCGGACTGAGCACAGGAATTAATATTCAAATTGTGTCGCAACCAATGCACTTACATGCACCAGGAAGAAGAAGGTGAACTCTGGCGGACCTGAGCGGGGAAGCGACACATGCAGGATATCGGGCACACGATCTTTGTGAATCGCGGCACAGTGCATTGTCATTGGACAATGCACTTAGGGTGAACTCCGTCGGCCAGGTAAGTAAATGTGCCCCAATGTGTCTCACCGCACTGTGACCAAGCCTGGCAGTCGTGATGCTAATTATAGAGCAGGTCCTATTTCTGCCTGTATTCACCCTCAGCTTCTATGGAGATGGGATGGGTGAGCAGAAATGTTTGCGGCCCGATTTTTGCACATAGTCATGAGCACATAGCCTAATACTGAACGAAAGGACAGAACATAAATATCAGATCAGTGGGTCTATCAGTCAATCAGCTGATGAGAATGAAGTTCTAATGAGAATTGAACTATAGTAACACAACTTGGCCACTTTATAATGAATATATAGTCAGCCTTTTGGTTTTTATCATCTTTGAACCTAAATTTTATGGATTGGTCAATATAAATATTCTAGGAAACCCTTTCCATGTATTAAAACCAAAGGGAGCAGCCAGAACCAAAATTTGGACCTCAAAGCAAACTTGTCAGCACGAACGTGAATTTTAGTTGTTGACAAGTTCCAATAGCCTATGCTATGCTGATTTTAACAATGCATTCTGAATCGTTTCTGTAGTTTATATAAGTTTAATTCACATTAGCTGCTTCCCCTTTCAGCAGCATATGGGGAGTACATATGGTGTGTGGAAGGAGGGGGGTACATCTGGAGCCTGTGTGTGCCTGTGTCTCATTGATTCTTTCTATCCTCCTCGCCATCCCCCCTCCCCTGCCTGCTGCATGCACATGACAGGAAGTGGGTAGGGAGCAGTATGGAGGAGTGTGGAGGAGAGGAGACTTATACAGGTACACACAGGCTGCAGTTGCCCCCTCACTGGGTTACCTAAAGATTCTGATTTTGTATGTAGTGGGGACCCTTTCAGTGGACTTTTATTTCAGCATCACCATTTGGATTTATGCACAATGAAAAGATGGTGTTGACTTCTTTTCCTATATGCTCTGCGTGTCTGCTTACTTTGCTTTAAAGGAATCTGTCAGCAGCTTTTGACAAAAACAGCATGAAAGGTAAAATGTATTTATATTTCTGGATTGCAGCTAGACTTAGGCCCCTTCCACACTGGCATTGCATTTCACGTCAGGGTGCAATGCGTGAAAAACTGACGCTTTTGGCTGCGTTTTTGTTCCATTTTTCCTTGGAGTAATTAGCGTTTTTGCGTTTTTTACCGCGCGCGTTGTTAGCGGTTTTTTGCGTTTTCGGCGCATTTTTACCGCGCGAGTCAATGGGAGACTCGAGCATTTTTCAAAGGGACCATGGTTTGGGATTAATGTGTGTGAAGAACATCTGCAATGTGTTCTTCACACATATATATTGTTCTTCACATGCTATTTTGGGCACACCGTTCCGCGCGTATCTCCCGACAAGTAAGCAGATGTGCCGAACATCTGTAATCTATTCTGCACTGTGTTCTGCACTGTGTTTTTCTCTTAAATGATCCTGTGTTCACTGTGTTCACTGTTTTTATTCTATTCTTCACTGTTCTTCATTGTGTTTTTTTAATTAAATGATCGTTCTCGAGCAGGGGAAATACTGTTATTCTGGTCACCTAGCAACCCTTACGTTTAAAACGCATTGCACTCGCATTGCACTTGCAATGATTGCGAGTCCAATGCGTTCTTGATGCATCTCCATAGACTTGAATGGGGCGTGAAAAACGCACGTGACACGCAAAAGTAGAGCATGCTGCGATTTTGACGCGCGTGAAAACGAACGCAAGCACGCGCGTGAAAACCAACGCTAATGAAGAAAGACCCATTGAATACAATGGGACAGAGTGCAATGCAAGTTCTGCGCGTCAAATGCACGCGCAGAACTTGCGCGTGAAAAACGCCAGTGTGGAAGGGGCTTTAGTGTGTGAGATCTCTATACTGAATTTAGTACAGTTCCTCCCCCCATAGTTACTGATAGCATGCAAACAGGAGCCTTCTACAGCGTGAATCATAGTGTAGGGAAAGGACTGTGCAGTGTTTAGTGAAGAGATCTCACACACCAGTGCACCAAAGTATTCAACATCCAGCAACAATTCTGGAATATAAATCCATTTTACACGGTCCTGCTGCTGCTAATGACAGCACTCCAGGGCTGCTACTTAACACTGTCTGCAGTTTTTTGTGGTCAAAACTGCTGACAGATTCCTTGTAATGACTCATACAGCCATAGAGCAGCTAGCAAGGGTATAGGGCAGAAATATCAACCAGTGTCTGGGTGAACCCAAAGTCATTAGCATTCAGCAAAATCTTTCATACAATACTTTTTTCACAGGAAAAGTAGAAGTTATGCAGTGAATCCTTCTGTAAGTAAGAAGTTATTGTAATGTGTAGTAATAAAAAGGGGTTGTATAAAGTGGTAAATCCCTGTAAGTGTTATGCATATGAATGATGAAGGTTCTAACCATTCATTGGACTCTTATAAAAAAAAACACATCTCTTTCGGGTAGGCACATTCAATTGTCATTATCATGTACAGTGGTCTGCAGCAGCACCCCCATGGTCAGCTTTTCATCTGGCAGTCCAAAGTTGATTTATACAGGTTTCCACTGAATACACTGAATACAAATGCTGACTAGTGCAGCCTGTACTCTGTGAATAGGCTGCCATCCCATGACTTTCTCTCTTACCTTCCATTAGGTGCAATAAACTGCGCCAAGAAGAGCAGTCATAGGAAAATTAACTTCCCTGTGTATCCTAATGCTAATAGTGTAGATTTGTACCGTGTTAGCCACGGAGAGGAGAAGGGTGAAGAAATCAGGCGATACCTTTTTGAGGCTAACAGAGTATATTTGATGGTGAGCTTTCGAGAATACTAGTTCTCTTCATCAGATCACTGCCTGGTGTGCATAAAATGCTGTGAATTTTCTGTTTCATGCATAACATCATGTCTGACGAAGAGAACTAGTATTCTCCAAAGCTCACATCAAATATACTCAAAAAATGTATCGCCTGATTTCTTCACTCTTCTTCTATCCTAATGATACCAATTCAAGGAATGAGGATGCTATTTGTTAAGTAGATAGTTATTGTTTCCATTAATAACAGTGACTATGACAGAATATACAGATTCAGCGGATATGGCATATTCATGTCATATGTCATATTTAACTGGACATTTTTTAACCATAAACGTCTTGAACATAATACCTCCCTGTGCCACATGACAAACTCAAGATGCCTACAGCAGGGCAAAATAAGCAAAGGCAATGAAATAAAGTCATGGAGTAGGTTACCATCACTCCTGATACAAGAGCAGTGTTGTTACATCTGACAGGCTCAGCTCTGCTACATCAGTATATAAAGATGATGTCTTGGCAGTGACCAGCCAGCAGTTTTTTAACAATAATGACTTCTATTATGACCGATCACTCCAGCACTCAGAAATCAATACTGCTCCAATGGTTGCTGCTCACACAGTGTAAAGAAATATTCCAGGGTTTATGGATTTGTATAGAAAGCAATCTGTCTCCTCTCTTAACGGGGTAATCATGCATGACGGGCCAAAGTTAACCCTTTACTTGTGCTGGTTCGCCCCAGGCGAGCGTGTGACCGCCTGGTGGGATTATCGATTTGATGAACTGACGACTAATTGCAGCTGGTTATTGATGTTAGGTCAGGAAATATGTGTCATGTTTGGCCACATAATGGGTTCATATAATCCAGTATACTGTACATGCAGATGTAGCAGTGCTGAGATAGAGCTGACACTGCCAGGTAATTAAGAGCGGAGCTTTCCAGATCAAGCAGGGTTGAGAATGAAAGATGAAGTATAGACAGAATGTAACAGATCTGATATTGTCACATTTAATAGAACTAAGCCAGCTGAATCTAATAGAGCCAGGTATATCATCCCTCAGGTAGCAGTTATACTAGATGTATATCACTGTAGTTTCTATAACTATGAGTACTGTATTGCCAGATGTAGCAGAGCTTAGGTTGCTTGGCATAGCTTATAGGCTGACAGTCATGGGAATTAGTGATGAAGTTAATATGTGCTATCTGTGGTTAGACATAGGACTGCAGGCAATCCCGTCACATTCTATGAGAAGTATCACAATGCAGAAATTACACAACCCTACAGAGTTAAATAACCAACTCAACTCAACTACATTGTATGGAAAATACATTTGCTGCTGCTACACACATAGCAGACTGGCATTGTTTTCTAATTACCAGTATCTAATTATTTCAACACAGAGATAAATGAGTAATAATTTTACATAGAGACATTTTTATATATATACATATATACATGCACCCGAATTGTTAATGTAGCAGAGCTTCATGTTTTTCCCTAGGTTAGTACTAATAACACAAATGACCAAATTAACTCTGCTTCATAGCCTATATCCATAAACCTTCAGCGATCAGATTAGATTCTTCTTACCTTTATTAGTCGTGTATAGGACCAAGAGAGCAATGAGACCACAGGTCATCAAGAAGAGCAGCACGGAGAGGCCAATTTCTACGACACTCCAAGACTTTCTCACAGATTTATTGGATTTTTCTACTATGTCCATTTGACTCTCGGATTTCCCCATTATTGTAACTCTTCAAAAACAAAAAATAATAATAAAAAGATGTTACATTTTCAGAGCCTATAATTTGGTGCCCACAGCCTGAGCAGCTCATAGGAAGGAGAGAATGAAGAAAGAGAGAGAAAAAGAGAGAGGAGGGTGCAGAGATATTAACACTAGAGGCAGAAATGCAACCAAATGACAGCAAGCAGAGAATAACGCACATCGGGGAGGAGAAAGGGTTAACAGTGAAGGTCTATGAGGACACCAACTGCAGCGGAGACATTGTGCCAATCATCCCATAATTACATGTATTTCTCCATCTGATTGTCCACGGTTTTGGCCGCTTCATTTTCCATTTCCCCCAAGTCTATGGTGAAATTTAGAATAAATGTTATGGGATTTTTGTGTATTTTCTGCCTTTTATCCTTTGGTTTGTGTTGCAGGGTCCAGGGATTGGATATTATAGATGGAGCAGTTGGTGCAGCTGGCAGGTTATGTCCATGCAGTGAGATTGTGCTTCCTCTTGAGACTTCATTGAATCAGCAGGGGAGATCTATTGACCCTAAGGATGATAACAGCCACAAGATCTGCTGAGTGCATTGGAAATCATAGGCAGTGCAATTCTGCCCCCTTCACTCAGGATCCATGCTGACTTCTCCAGGGCGTCTTCTGTCACAATAGGATCTTATGGTGTCTCCCTGGTACAGCTAGAGCCAAGTGTCCCCCCTCCTCACTCCCTGCTAACTCCTTACAAAACTTCTGTTTTCCAATGAGCGGCTTCAGAGCTTGGAGTAACTATATCATCTACAGTGGGTGGGGAGGGAGGCTTAAAACACAGAAAAAAAGCAGGAGGGAGGGCACAGTCAACCACAAATTTCACTTGACACTTGTATATACCTGTATGTATATACATAAATATAATAGCACAGGAAGTGCGGTATAGGAATTCCCATGAAAAGATTAACGATTAACCCTTTGATGCTTTGTTGACAAAAATCAAAGCTCATCAAGGTGTTACTTAATACATTTTCACCAAGGAGGTTGAAGATGTTATTTTATACTACATTGTCGTAAAAGAGTTCCTCATACTTCAGAGTTGTCTGTGTTTTCAAAGTAAGTTGTGTAACAACCAAAGTCACAGTTATTAGGCTATACTGTTCATTGTTTAACGCTTGGGATATAGGTGCTAGTTATACTATTATGGTATGAATTCATAAAGCAGCACCAAATTCATAACCAGATTTACCATTCCGGAGACTGTAAAAGTATAACGCAAACAAAAATAGAATGGGCATCCAGCACTGGGCACGGGAAGCATCTGTTAAAAACTTTTAATCTTTATTCCAACATCTTTAAAACTGTTCACATGCCATATAGGTGAGTACAGGTATCAAGGACGACGCATGTTTCGGTACTGTGCCTTCAGGTATGATAAAGACATTGCTATCATAGAACAGGCATATGCAATTCAAAAGAAGGTTGGACACAAGCGTATCAGACCACATCCATAAATCACTAAAGAAAAAAGTGATGCATAGCTCTTTTCTTTAGTCATTTACAGTACAGGTATAATACACATAGTGATGTCCCAGTACAGGGATAACACACATAGTGACGTCACAATACAGGGGTAATACATACAGTAATGTCACAGTAGAGGGATAATACTCACAGTCATGTCACAGTACAGGCATAACCAGTGGCGGATTAAGTGTCCCATGTTCCCCGTGCTGTTTTCACGACTAGGACCCCCCCAGTGTCCAAACCAATATGTGCCTGTATGTTAGGACTTACTTAATACTCTATACACTCTACATCCTCTATATCCTTAATCTTCTACTGTTCATAAAGTTAAATGATCACATTCAATCGTGCTCTTATAACCCATATATATAGGAGAGCCAGTCACATTTCCTAACTGCATGAATTGTGCTCTTATAACCCATAAATATAGGAGAGCTGATCACATCCCGTAACTGCATGAAACCCTCTACCCCGACTACCGTCCAGATGAGATCCCTCAGACAGTGTAGGAGATGTGAATGCTACCCCTGGCCCAGTCTCTGTGCGCTCTATAAGCTCAGGCTCCCAATTTACCACAAGAAAAGAAAAATGGAAAAAATTATTGACTGGAGTATAAGCCCCAGGATAGGAAATGCATCCGCTACTCCGCTAAAATGTCCAGCAGCAGCCACACCTCATTACTGAAAAGTCCACAGGAGAGCCCCCCTTTACAGAAATGTCCACCTGAGATGCCCGCCTTTTATGAAATATCCACAGCAGATGCTCCCTTTACTGAAAAATCCACCCCAGAAGGCCCCCTTCAATGAAATGTCCACAGCCAATGCCCCATTGAATGAAATGTCCACAACAGAAGTCCTTCTTTAATGAAAAGTTTACCCCAGGTGGCCCCTTTAACTCATATCCACCCCAGATGTCCCTTTTAACAAAATGTCCACCTCAGGTGGCCTCCTTTAACTAAATGTCTACCACAGAAGCTCCCTTTTAATGAAATGCCCACCCTAGATGGCCCCCTTTAATAAAATGTACACCAAGGTGCCTTCTTTTAATGCATTTTCCACAGCATGGCCCTCTTGATAATACACACAGTCATGTTACAGTACAGGGATAATACACACAGTCATGTTACATAATAGGGATAATAAACATACTGATGTCAAGAGAACATGAACAATACACATAGTGATAAGAGCATTTCCATCCTCTGTATTCATAACTTATTTGCGTGATATGTCATACATACATGGTACGTGTGGCTCCCACCTCTGGGACCAATACCTATTTCAGGAACAGGGCCTGCTGTCCCTTTTCCTGTGCTGGTCTGAAAATTAGTGGCTGAATGCCTCCATAGACATGAATGAAGAGGGTGCATGCAAGGAAAACTCATGTCCATGCTTCCGAAAGAGGATCAGTGGACTCCCATTACCCAGATTGATACGGAGAACAGATAGATACAGGTCACAGAGGTGGGTCCCAAATTGATAACGTATTTATTCAATATCCTGTCATAAATACAGAAGATGGGAATACCCTTTTAAGGGACTCAGTCTCCAGAATTTACCCACTAAACTGTTAGCAGCAAAAACATATTTCTCGGTACTAAAAAAACCAAAATATTGAAGTCTGAACATGACTCTTCTGCAATCCTATTAGTTTTACCCATGCACAATGGAGGAACTGACTGAGGTGGTTCTCTGGCGCCCAAAGGCCGAAAAGAGTTTTCCAAAAAGGGGTGACCCACCTAATAAATGTGTGTGTCCTCAATGTTCAAATCCAACCACTACCTTTTTCAGACTTGTAGGGGGTATCTCATCTTATTTATTTGTTGTTTTTTTTACTCTTTCTTTTTGTGCCTTTTTATGTCTGTAATAGGGTGAGTTTTGACCAAAAAATGTTACAAAAGTATTCCAGCCCAATATTAATATTTTGCGAAAGGAGGAAAGCCACACTTCTGTTGATACCCTGTATGCTCTCACCAAGTGTCTTGAACTTTGGGGCTTCTTCTTCCCACAGATGCAGCATTTATTGTCTATTTTTAGTTTTAAACATATAGATTTATTAAAATTTAAAATTTCGCTTTACATGAGCTGACACAGCTTATAGGTACTGTACATAGAAATAATTCTGAACAATACAAACTATTCCACAGGAGTACAAAGACAGAGCATGGATATTCAATTTGACTCAGGTACCAATCATCAAATCTATATTACTGGAGAGATGTAAAAGTAAAAAGGAAAGTAGCAATTAATAAAAAATATTTCATATAATGACAGTGAGAGGAAGATAGCCAAGTTCTTGCATATGTCCATGGTATCAGTTCTAACGGTAAGGAATTGCACCTCTCAATCACTCTAGAGACTCGTAAGCCCATTTTTGGATGTAATAAACTGGACCATATTTTTTCCATTTTTGCCCAATTTTAAATACTACGATATAAGTCTAATTTTTATTTCTAACAATGGAAGGTAAGTCTCTAAGCAGAGGCATGGCTTTATGAAATTTTATATTAATTTTCTGAAGGATCTTGCTTGGCTTGGCACTTTGATGAGTATTGGATGCCTGGTCCATTTTAAGGAGCAACAATGGCTGCTCCACTGTACTATGTTTGCTCATCTGCTTTATGCACCTGGGTGTAGTTTGTGAAATTTCAAAAAGAGAATGTGCGCCTTTCTAAACAAAAACAGAAAAAACAAAAAAGAACATTAAAAGATTTAACACAAAAGCCCAAAATAAATTGGACACAAAAATAAACCTAAACACCACCAAAAAATTGAATATACAGACAGTCCTTGACTTAAGGACACCTGTCTTGCAGACGTCCCATTGTTACAGATGGACCTCTCTGCCCACTGTGACCTCTGTGGAAGCTCTCTGGGTGCTTTACTTTAGTCCCAAGCTGCAATGATCAGTTGTAAGGTGTCTGTAATGAGGTTTTATTGATAATTTTTATGACCATAATAGCATAAAATTTTGAAAATCCAATTGTCACAGGGACAAAAAAAATTGTCTGGGGCTACAATTATAAAATACACCAATTCAGAGTTACATACAAATTCAATGTTAGAAGAAACCTAAAGAGTGAAAAAACAAAGAAAGAAGATGTGTATGAATGACACAAATAAACTTTATTAATATAGCAATTTAAAACATACTTAAAAACCCAAAAGGAAAATTGGGTACATATCACATCATTTCCCCATAAGAACCACATATATGAATGGTGAAAGCACCATGTACAACCAAATAAAGGTAAGTGAATATGAGTAATGCACAGACAGTATATGTACAGGACCAAAAAGTGATATAAACCCTACTATGTAAAGAGTAATCGGTAAGAGGCAAGGTCCGACATAGACAAATCGCAACAAGATAGTGCAGAGCTACATTACCAAATAAAAGGGTTCAATCTGGGGAGAGAAAGACGCCCCGATTTGTCTATGTCGGACCTTGCCTCTTACCGATTACTCTTTACATAGTAGGGTTTATATCACTTTTTGGTCCTGTACATATACTGTCTGTGGATTACTCATATTCACTTACCTTTATTTGGTTGTACATGGTGCTTTCACCATTCATATATGTGGTTCTTATGGGGAAATGATGTGATATGTACCCAATTTTCCTTTTGGGATTTTAAGTATGTTTTAAATTGCTATATTAATAAAGTTTATTTGTGTCATTCATACACATCTTCTTTCTTTGTTTTTTCATTATTACTCTTTGGATGTGTGACCATATTTTTCTTACGGTACATTGTTACCCCAACCTTTTTTAAGTACAAGAAACCTAAAGAGCCCATCTTGTACATAACCTGATGACTGCCTGTACTAAGATAAATGACCTCCATAGTCCATTACCTATATAAAGTCTCATACAAAATGCACTTTGATGGCAGTTACACACATTATTAGTATGGTAACAGAGCAGGAAAATGTGTTACATCATCACCTGGAGCAGCGCATAAGAGGTAGGAGCTAATACTGAGAACTGTGCGATCATGGGACTTGTAGTTATAGATGGCGGCCATCTTGGAGATAACTCTGCCTATTTAGAAAACCATAAAATTTTGTTAATCATGAAAGCAAACTATTTAAGCTCAGTTTTGTGATTATTGACATTGAGTTTTGCTGTATTCATTTATTTATAGCTTTATGTGGTTTTGTATCAGATGTTCATATTTACGGATGTACCTTATACCATCATATCATATGACACTTATCATATGACACTGGTTTTGTTCCCAGTCAACAACTTCTTTTTTCATGTTTTTTGCCCTCTATATTCTAGGAAATGTTAATTTTTAGATTATTCACTAATAAGAGATTTTTAACAGATGAGACCGATTTACAAGGAAAGTGCTCTTGAATTATGGATTAGTGGGGTTGTCAAATTCACACTGATTTTGTATCTAGAATTTTTAGGATTCATGCACACAATATGGTTAAGAAGGGGAGTAAGTGCTCAGCACCCCCTCTACATAGGAAGATGAATGGCTGGGCAAAAAATTGGGCCAAAGATAAGACCTGCTTTATATTTTTGACGAGGTCATGGCATAGTGAGTCTATTTACCACACAGTGACCAGATGTAATAGACTTCTACGGTAGCTGAGATCTGGCAATAACTTGTGCATGGGGCCCAAGTCAGATGAGGACAGGCTAAAAATTTTCACAAATTCGATGGGGGCTATTCACATCTTACTGTCCTTGCATCATTTAATTGGGATATGTGTGGATCATCCTGGGTACAAGACCAACAAAACACCCATTTAGAGGCTATCATTGGAGGATTTTAGTAATTTCATCTGACAGTATCGATCCGAAAATTTGTGTCTTATGAATTATTTTCATCATTTAATACATCACATATGTAAGGGAATGTGATTATTATGACTGTGTGTACAGTACTTGGTGGCTAATGTTAAGAAGTACATGGTCCATCGTGGTTTCTTATTTTATATCTATATTTATGACTTAAAAAAGGCACAATACTGTATATATATATTTAAATACATGACATCTGGGTCACTGACCTGCAGAACAGTGCCATGCATGCCTCTTCATAGCACATCCATAGATATGCATATCCTGAACTTTACAAGAATACACCTATTTTCCAATATTTCCACACAAATAAATGGTCCATTGTTCGGTAAAGCTGTCCTTGGCCCCTCGCTGCAGGATGTTTTACATAGGAAGTCTTATTTCCACATGAAAAAATAAGTTGCTCATAATTACAGTTCTGTCTCCAAAATTTACAATTCTAATAAGATTCAGAATTGAAAGAAAAAAAAAACCACACCTCTCGCTGGTCTGATCTGAACTCTAGCGAGTTGCCCTGACAAGAAACAGAAACCTACATGAAGCAATTAGATTTTCCAACAAACTGTCTGATCCCATTAAAACATTTTGATCATCTCAGTAATCCTGCCAGTAAATATATGTGTGTGATTTTATTAGACCCAACCACCCAGAGCAGATATCAGCTTTGAAAATAATCATAAACGCAGGCAAATATCTTTACAGGCAAAACTATAGACTGTTATCAGTCAGAGGACCGCATTGTCACACTGCTCAACTTTAAGGAGCCATTCTAGTGACCAGCACCCTAGATGCGCCAAAACCACAGTACAGCAGAAATGCCACCCCACAAACCATTACTACTTACGGCCCCATGCACATGACCATATAAAAACGGCTGTATATACGGCCGAAATATAGCCTCAATAAGGCCCCATGCATTTCAATGGGCAATACGGCCATCTATGTACATGGCCGTATTGTACCGTAAGCGAGCCATATAAAAATACAGAGCATGTTCTATTTTCCACTGTATTTCTATTCCATACAGTCCATAGAAGTCAATGGGAACATAAAAAATACAGGCTAAATACGTGCTACATATGGCTGTGCACCGTATGCTGCTGTATATACGTGCAGTATCCAGAACCAGAGGGAGGTTCATTCTGTCAGCTAGCCAATAGTCAGCCATCCATCATTTACCAGCCCACTCTATTTTATATGGAAGCGGTATGGATATGGTGCAATGCGTTGCCATACTGTTGCAATACGTTCCGTATTTATAGTCAGAATAGAGCCTTATATACAGCCATATACAGAAAAGACCATACAGTCTAGTGCATGAGGCCTACTACTACATTTGTACAATAACTAATACAGAGCAGACTAAAATACACAGCACAAACCAGAAAATAATACTAGAGACCACCCCCTGGAGCATAATACAGACCCCAAGGGCAGACATAATAGTAGAGACCCCAGAGCAGAACTATAATACAGGAGACCCCAGAGCAGACCTATAATACAGGAGATAGAAATAGAAGATGTGGAGTGCTCACTGTTCACACTACTAAATGTGTCGCTATAGATATGGTAGACAGATATGGCATAAACGATGGATAATGGACATCTCAATCAAATAGACAAAAATAACAGCACAAATGATGGCCATTTCACGCATAAAGCACTTCATCTGGTTCATATGCACATGTATACAGGCAGTCCCCAGGTTACGTACAAGATAGGGTCCGGAGGTTTGTTCTTAAGTTGAATTTGTATGTAAGTCGAAACTGTATATTTTATAATTGTAGATCCAGACCCAAAAAATGTTTGGCCCCAGTGACAATTGGAGTTTAAACATTTTTTACTGTAATGGGACCAAGGATTGTCAATAAAGCTTCATTACAGACACCTTACAGCTGATTATTGCAATCTGGGACTATAGTAAAGCATTCAGAAAGCTTCACCAGAGGTCAGAGGGCTCTGTCTGTAACTATGGGTTGTCTGTAAGTCGGGTGTCCTTAAGTAGGGGACCGCCTGTACATATAATACAGGAGATACTACACCTATACACAAGAAAAAACAGATTTTAAGAAACAAACTGTTTAAAATAAATTAATATTTTTATTGAGAACATACAATATCACAAAACATTACTTGTAAAAATAGTTGGGAAATGGGGGCGTGGTATTTACTGACATATACTGAGGTCCATCCCCTCTCACTCCAGGTCCTTTCTTTCTCCCGGCGCTGCACTGCCCTGGGTCCTAACACTGGCATATATAGACAGTATTATAAGCCGGAGCAGTGCAGGAGCACTTGTCTTATGAGCTCACTGCTGCCGGGTGTCCTGCACCACGGATGGCAACGCTCATTTGTCTCTTCAGGAAGCAACATGCGCGCCACATGACCCTGCTATAGAGAATGCTGAGGGGGCATAGCGTCTGTGGAGCCCAAAGGAACATGCATCCTTATATGAGCACACCAGATAGCGCATTGTAAAATTGGGTTCAAGATATACTAATTGCATTGATCATTGCTGGCTTTTTTATATAACGCAGAACTATATAAACTGCATAAGTAAAAAGCCTCGCATTCCATTTACAGGGTTACCTTTCCACTTTCCATCCTCCCTTGTGAGATCCAAAATGACCGACATTTTAGAAACGTTCCAGGATGCCGTATATATCCTGCTCATGAACTTTAACATAGATCTATTTAATCTGTGACCATTGACATGAAGATTATAGGATGGATGATACTGCTGACAGTTTTGACAAACACAACTGGATTATCAGCAGATCAGTTTGTGTGCCATGGTTTTCTTACACCAAGATGAAACTGTCTTCTATTAGTTTTCATACTAGAGGGCTATAACAACCTTTGTAATGTACATTGTGCATGTTTTCTTTCCTCTTTTCAAGCTCTGTGTGAGATGTCAGTGACTACAACCATTCTTAGAACCTGTATAGAGCCTATACTTTATATGAGGTATTTTTGGACAACCCTCAATAATCTTCTTATAGTTATTATGCTTGGCAGCCTTCCTCCTAAAATTAGCTCTTAAATTATGATAATGAGCCAGAGACCTTGTGCTGCAGCTTCATAGGCTGCTACTCTGTCTCACTTCCCCCCTCCTGCCCCATACCTCTCTACTTGCTGTAATCAGTTTATAATCCTTGAGTTTGATGGTAGATTTCCTTTTAACTTGCAGATATTAGATTAGGTATGCTTTTAACAAATTCTCAGCTGTGTCCACACAGATTTTACATTTTTTGGGTACAAAGCAAGAGTGCTAGATCAGTTCAGACTTCAGAGATGAACTGAGGTAAAAAAAATGTTAAAAAGTTGTAAAGCATTTCGATGTGTAGTTGCAATTCTGCTGACTGTAATACTCCCTTTAAGGGGGGTTGCAAAATATAGTGAGGGTTCTGTAAAAACCCCCCAAAAAAGTTGCGCTTACGTCATCTGTTGCTCTAATTGTTCCACCCCCACCTGTTAGTGCCATGCCCCTGTTTGTTTACAGAAGGGACAGACTACCTCTGGTCCCCAAGTACAGTGTTAGATTCAATGCTGTACCAGGTAAGTGGCACTGGATGGGTAGGCTTGCCTTCCTCTCTAAACAAACAGGGGCACCACACTGATAGGACAACAGGAGTGACAGAGAAGGTAAGTATAATTTTTTTTTGTTTTTACTGCTCCCAAGTCAGTTATCTAGATTCTTTCCTGTAGGTGCAGCCACATCAGGGCTTGTTTTTTTTGGCATAACTTGTATTTTTAATGCACCATTTGTGTGTATTTTTTAATGATTAATTATCTAGTATTTATTTGGGGGAAATGGAAATAAAATGTGATTATTATCACTGATTTATAGACACTTTATTCAATGAGTTGGCATTTTTCCCATATTCTTCAGGGCGTCACAAACAGAAGTGGATTACAATATAGGTGACACTCAAATGGATTAAAAACAAAATTAAAAACCACAGAAACAACAAGACAATGGGTGGTGGTCAAATAGTAATAGCTATACATCCCACAATGGGGTAACAGAGTAAGGCACAAAGGAGAGTCAAGTTATAAGTAAAGACAGTACCAATGCCCAAAACAGGGCACTATGTAGCCTAGAAGTGCCTATCAATGGTGTTGAGATCACCAGACCACCAACACAGCAAGGAAGCTAAATACTATAACGAAAACAAAAAAAAGAGAGGCAAAACAAGAGGACGGCGCCTCATGTATTATTGTAGGATAAATGGGAAAAAGTAAATTAAATTGAAATTAAAATATCCAAGGGATATGTATAGAGAGGGAGGGTATGGACAGTACCCCCCTGAGAATCACGCTCACCTTAAATAGCTTAAATCAAGCGTAGAGATACTCCAAAAGCTGCCCAACAGCTTGCCGGTATTCACTTTATGCAAAGGCTGAACCGGTGTCACAAGCATAAAATGGGGTTAGAAAACCAAGAAAAAGGCTGGCACGTCGCTAAAGTGCCCGTATAATGCTTGACATGATTTGTCTTGGTGCAAAAGGATGTGTGTTAAACTCAAATATTCCATGGCAATTGATAAAGGCTCTGTGCGTTATGATGATGATAAAAAAAACTTTTTTTTTAGATGTCAATAAACATAAGTATAAAGAAACGACTTACAATCGTTGTGCGCTGGATCCATGACATGTGGGGTGAGTGGACACCGCGCATATAAAAGCTCAACTGGCGGAAGTGTCGGAGGATGAGCAGGAAGTTTGAATCTCTCGCTACAGCAAGAGGTTGCCTAGGAAACCCGAGATAACTGGAGAAGTTAAACGGGATGCGGAGGTGTGATCGGGAGGTGCCATTGACACAAATAAGGACCATGGGTATGGACTTAGGGAGATACCAGTGTGAAGAATATTTATGTATAGGTATCTATATTAATTAAAATGGACATAAAAAAACAAAACCTGACATGGAAAACAAAGGCAATAGTAGATAGAATATACCACCGTAGGAGCATAAAGGTGGAGTGGAATGAGGGTATACAATACACACAAGCTGTTAGAAGGATGTCATCTAGGATCTTCTAGTGTTTCATTTAGCCTGTTGGGCATTACTGTTTTGAGTTTAAATATCCAAAACATTTCGTGTTGTCTTAGCTTGTTGAATCTTTGGTGGCAGGTGTTATCGATTTGTTCTATAGGGGTGACACTAAAGTCATCTATGTTGCAGTCATGTAGGGTGGCTGCATGTCTAAACACACTGGGGCAGATTTACTTACCCCATCATGGTAGTTCCTCCGCCGTCCACCAGGTGGCTGCGCTGAAGTCCGCTGGAATGCCTCGAAACCGGCCTATCCTGGATGAAGGTGAGTGAAATTTTCGTGACACAATTTTTTTTTTAAATGCGGCGGTTTTTCCGAATCCGTCGGGTTTTCGCTCGGCCACACCCCCCGATTTCCGTCGCACGCATGCTGGCGCTGATGCGCCACAATCCGGTCACATGCGCCAAAATCCTGGGGCAATTCAGGTACAATGGGCGAATCGGAAATATTCGGGTAACACGTCGGGAAAACGCGAATTGGGCCCTTAGTAAATGACCCCCACTGTGCTTGGGGAACCCTTTTTGAATGTTGGCCCTGTGATTGTTTAAACGACTTTTAAGTGATTGGGTCGTTCTCCCTATGTACTACAAACCGCAGGTACACTCCAAAAGGTACATCACAAAGGATGAACTGCAATTTAAAAAGGTTTTTATAGGAAAGCATTCGTTGGTGATATTGGAACAAAATTCTTTTTTTCTATGTGTAATAGAATGACAACATTTACATAGGACATGTCCACATTTCAAAGATCCTTTTAGGGCCGGAAAAAAGTTGTTTTGGGATTGCTAGCTTGACTATTAGTTTTTCTCAAATGACTAGGTGCTAAGGAATTGCGCAGTGTGGTATTTCGTCTAAAGGTAAATCTGGGGGTTTTAGTAAGGGATTTCCCCAGGTGTGGGTCGTGGAGTAACATGTTCCAGTATTTGTTGAAAATCTGTTTGATCTTAGATGAGTGTTTGGAGAATGTAGAGATAAAATTTGACGTGAAGTCATTCGATTTTGGCTCGTCTTTTTTAGTTTTATTGTTTGTTTTTTTGTTTAGACAGTCTATCTGATTAAATGACTCGGCTTTGGTCCTTGAATCTTGAATTATTTGTCTAGGGTAACCTTTGTCTTTAAATCTTCTGGCCAGTTGCTTTGACTGTTCAGAGAAATCATTATCTCTGGTACAGTTTCTTCTAAGTCTTTTGAACTGTCCATAAGGGACGTTTAGCAGCCATTTTCGGAAGTGTGCACTAGAGAAATCTAAATAGCTGTTGCTGTCTACTGATTTAAAAAACGTTCGGGTATTGAGTACGTTGTCCGCATTGGGAAAGATTTCAATATACAAAAACTCTGCTTTGTCACTGGTGACAGTGTGTAAATTGTAGGCCCCATGGGTTCTTGTTCAAATCGCATATAAAATTATTTACTTCCTTGGTGCAAAAGGATGAGTGTCAAACTCAAATATTCTATGGCAATTGATAAAGACTCTGTGCATTATGATGATGATAGAAAAAACTTTTTTTTAGATGTCAATAAACATAAGTATAAAGAAACGACTTACAATTGTTGTGCGCTGGATCCATTCAGTGCTGGAGCACCTAGGTACATGACATGTGGGGTGAGTGAACACCGTGCATATAAAAGCTTAACTGGCGGAAGTGTCGGAGGATGAGCCGGAAGTTTGAATCTCTCGCTACAGCAACAGGTTGCCTAGGAAACCTGAGATAACTGGAGAAGTTAAACAGGATGCGAAGGTGTGACCAGGAGGTGCCGTTGACACAAATAAGGACCATGGGTATGGACTTAGGGAGATACCAGTGTGAAGAATATTTATGTATAGGTATCTATATTAATTAAAATGGACATAAAAAAACAAAACCTGACACGGAAAACAAAGGCAATAGTAGATAGAATATACCACCGTAGGAGCATAAAGGTGGAGTGGAATGAGGGTATACAATACACACAATCTGTTAGAAGGATGTCATCTAGGATCTTCTAGTGTTTCATTTAGCCCATTGGGCATTAGTGTTTTGAGTTTAAATATCCAAAACATTTTGTGTTGTCTTAGCTTGTTGAATCTTTGGTGGCAGGTGTTATCGATTTGTTCTATAGGGGTGACACTAAAGTCATCTATGTTGCAGTCATGTAGGGCTGCATCTCTAGACACACTGTGTTTGGGGAACCCTTTTTGAATGTTGGCCCTGTGGTTGTTTAAACGACTTTTAAGCGATTGGGTCATTCTCCCTATGTACTGCAAACCACAGGTACACTCCAAAAGGTATATCACAAAGGATGAACTGCAATTTAAAAAGGTTTTTATAGGAAAGCATTCGCTGGTGATATTGGAACAAAATTATTTTTTTCTATGTGTAATAGAATGACAACATTTACATAGGGCATGTCCACATTTGAAAGATCCTTTTAGGGCTGGAAAAAAGTTGTTTTGGGATTGCTAGTTTGACTATTAGTTTTTCTCAAGCGACTAGGTGCTAAAGAATTGAGCAGTGTGGTATTTCGTCTAAAGGTAAATCTGGGGGTTTTAGTAAGGGATTTCCCTAGGTGTGGGTCGTGGAGTAATATGTTCCAGTGTTTGTTGAAAATCTGTTTGATCTTAGATGAGTGTTTGGAGAATGTGGAGATAAAATTTTACGTGAAGTCATTAGATTTTGGCTCGTCTTTGACTTTGCTTTGGTCCTTGAGTCTTGAATTATTTGTCTAGGGTAACCTTTGTCTTTAAATCTTCTGGACAGTTGGTTTTATTGTTCAGAGAAATCATTATCTCTGGTACAGTTTCTTCTAAGTCTTTTGAACTGTCCATAAGGGACGTTTAGCAGCCATTTTCGGAAGTGTGCACTAGAGAAATCTAAATAGCTGTTGCTGTCTACTGATTTAAAAAACGTTCGGGTATTGAGTATGTTGTCCGCATTGGGAAAGATTTCAATATCCAAAAACTCTGCTTTGTCACTGGTGACAGTGTGTGTAAATTGTAGGCCCCATGGGTTCTTGTTCAAATCGCATATAAAATTATTTATTTGCTCTAGAGAGCCTTGCCATATAATGAAAATATCGTCTATAAAATGTTTATAAATTTTGCACTTTGCAAAAATGGGATGCCAGTAGAGGAAGGCTTCTTCCAGGTGGCTGACAACCAAATTGGCAAAGCTGGGTGCAAATTTCATGCCCATGGCTATCCCTTTGGTTTGGAGGTAAATGTCTGATTGGAAGGAAAAATAATTGTGAGTCAAAATGAATTGAATTGCATCTAGAATAAATAGTAATTTGTGAGGGCACAATTTGGGGGTCCTTGTCCAGAAAATATTTGACTGATTGTATACCGAGATTATGATCGATGTTAGTATACAAAGAGCAAATATCCATGGTTAAAAAATGGTATGTATTTTGCCATGGATAGTTTAGAGTGACATTAATGAAGTCAGTGGTGTCTTGGATTTGAAAATTCAAATTTAGAACATATTTTTGCAGAAAAAGGTCAATGTAATGCGATAGATTTGAAGTGATTGAGTTTATTCCCGCAATGATGGGTCGGACAGGTGGGTTAGTGATACTTTTGTGAATTTTCGGCAAATAGTAAAACAACGGAGTTTTTGGTTCATGAATCATTAGAAAGGATAATTAGTTTTTGTTTAAAATGCCTTCGCTGAAACCTCTTTTCAGAAATGTTTTCAATTTTTTATTGAATGAATTTGCAGGGTTGTGATCCATTTTCATATAAAATTTTGTGTCTGATAAAAGACGTGTAGATTCTAAGATGTAGGAATCTCTGTCCAGAATGACAATCCCCCCCCCACTTATCTGCCGATTTTATCACTATCTCTGAGTTTTTAGCCAAGTCGGTAAGAGCACGTCATTCTCCTCTTGTGAGATTATCGTTCTTGGTAAATGGTTGGGGGGGTCATACTCCTGTTGTTGGTTATACTTTTCAACTGTTTTTTTTTTTTTTTTCAGAACTCATAAGTTTACTGATCTCTGTGGTGACTAAGGTATAAAAGGTGTCAATGAAACCCCCTTTGTGGTAGGTGGGGTAAAATGTAGCTGGTAGTGGCTCTGAGTCATCTTTAGATCCTTTGATGTTAAAGTGCCTGGTCAAAGTAAGTTTACGTATATATTTGATGATATCTATAAATAAGTCGAATTCATTAGCTGGTGAGACTGGGCAAAATGAAAGGCCTTTTTCTAGAAGGGATCTTTCGTGTGGTGTTAGGTTATGCTTAGAAAGGTTAAATAACTTTACTGTTTCTTTCTTTTGGATAATATTAACAGTGTCTTTGACTTCTGTTGTTGGAGGATTGATTCTAGGATCTTTTACATCATATATAGATATTAAGCCATTTTTTTCATTTTCCTGCTCGTTGGTCTTTCTATTTGTTTGTCTAGAGATGTGTCTACCAAGACAAATCATGTCAAGCATTATACGGGCACTTTAGCTTATGATATATTTTTAACCATCGATATGTACTTTTATATGTATATATATTTATATACATATATATATGTACTTTTATATGTAAACATATATGCATGTGCATATATGTTTGTATATCTATGTGTGTTCTCATATATATATTTATATATGTATATATATATTCATATTTATATTTGTATATTATGTATATGTATTTGTTATAAATTCAATCCCTTGCTTCTATGAGCCATGTGCCAAATTGAAATATACATTGAAGTAGATTTGTATAAATATTTATGTAATATTTTTGAAGTATTTGCTTTTTATATCCCCTATTGGCTGTAATGCCTCCCCATTTTATACATTTATTTATTTATTAATTTTTACCCATATATTTACTATGTATTATGCATTTGTTTTAATACCGTTTAGAGCTATTTCCATTTGTACTTGAAGAAGGGTGTCCTGCCCGAAACGCGTTTACAGTTTTTGGAATAAACAATTTAAACTTACCAGAAGACTCTCTCCATAATAGCGCCTTGCCAGCCTTTTTCTTGGTTTTCTAACCCCATTTTATACAACAAGGAAGTGACAGCGAAACGTACGTCGGGGTGCTGTGGTGGTGTTCTGGTGATCTCAACACCTCCAACTCTGTGTGTGCCTGGAGGGAGAAATTCACACTGTGCATGCGCCACGTACCTGCTAACCAGCCACTTTGCCCGGTCACTTGCTTGTTGTGGAAGTGGATCTAGCATGTATGATGCGCAGTTTTCGCTAGCAAGTGGCACGGTAAGACAGGGAGGTGCCGGTTATCAGGGGGAGGGCTGCTATCAGTAACACGGAGAGAAGGAGCAAAACACCAAGCCAATTTAGCCAAAAAATATATGGAATTAGGCTAAATTGGCTTGGTGTTTTGCTTGTAGGTGGCTAAATTGTCTTGGTTTTTTGCTTGTAGGTGGCTAAATTGGCTTGGTGTTTTGCTTGTAGGTGTATAGTTCTAAAAAGCCAATCGTATGATTTGACTAAACAACAGAAAGGGATTCATTTGAGTGAGTGCACCATGGCTATGGTGTAATGGATATTAAGTATACTACTCTTATACCCCTTCTTGTAATTGTAGCCCAGTCTTTTGTGTTACGGAGAGAAGGAGGCAGGGTTACCGAATGAGGCGGCCTTTGATACTTGAGGGTGGCTGCCTGCTTGACTGCAGCTCCCCGCACCCCATCCCCCTGACTGGTAGCTGTACAATAAAAAAAAAAACATAATTTTTCCAGATGAAGGCATCGTTGCCATTTTACAAAAACATGTCTGTAAACCAGTTAGCAGCCCGTATAAGGTATGTTTGGGGGTTTAGAAGCAATGGCGCTGATGAAATGTTCCCTTTAAGACCATTTTGTCCCCTATTCCTACTGGCTTCACAAAAGGGGCGTGGTCTCCAGAAAACAAGGCTTGTAGTCTGTGCTCCAATAAAAAACTATCCAATGCTCCACATTGGCGCACAGTTTAGTCCAACTAAACTCAGGTCTAAAATAGAGCCTGCAACATATTCATAAATTCCCCCATTCAGTCAAGATCTTTAGACATTTAAATGCTTCTTAATGTAGTTTGATACAATCATGTGATTTTAGAAATAATTTTGTAACCCTCTGCCCTCTGCATTATATTCTATGGATGTTACACAGCAGATGGATAGATAGAGTGGCCTCCCATGTACCATCCAAGGACATTCATATCTTAGATTGATAAAACATGTTGATACATTTTTTAACAGAATCAGTTGTGTCTGCCTCCAGTAATGTGTTAAGTTCATTAGGATACATGCTGAAGTTCTGCAGGTGCCGTCACTTATTTCACAAATTTGATTATGGTTCCTCATCTCCGGTTAAATATAGTTAAATATAATAAAACCTATTGAGTCTGCTTGCAAACCAAAGAAGTTACAATTATCTAACTATACATGACACCGAAGTTTCTCTATGAGCTACAAATGATGTGAATGTTATAATGCAATCTACACAAGGAGCTGCTTTTGCTTACTTTGCCTGGTTTTGTCAGGTTTCAGAAGAGGACGGGTGGTATGCTATTTTATTTTCTTAAAAATAAATCTTTAAAATAAAGGGTACATTATTCTGCCATCTATTTAATTGGGGTATGAGGCATTACTATAGGTGATGCAAAGCTCATATAGATACCAGGGACTGAATCATCTCAATGCTCATACGTCTCCTGAGATGCCTATAAATATTTCATATATATAAATATTTCATATATATATAATGTGCCCCAGATGAAATTTGTACTCATGACCCCTGATATAGACATGATTTTTAATACCGAAAAAATCTGTCAAGAGAGGGAAAACCAATATCTCTGCCTACTTGCCAGCCCTGCACTAAACTGAAGGCAGCAACTGGGCAGCGTACAAATAGATAGACAAAAGGCAAAGTCTAACAAACCAGGTCAAAACCAAGATGGTGGCGAGCAATGTCAGACTGAGAGATCTATGGCCCACCAGAGAAATTGATTCTGGGGGCCCACCTACTGCTACACAGAAATATTAAATGCACATTTATAGGCCAAACTATTGTATTGCATTTTGAAATGCATTAAAAATGCAAAATGAGTCATTATTAATGTTGGTAAAAACGCAGATGTGTTTTACATTGAGTTTTTCCCATTGTAAGTGCACATGATAAGTGTACCAGTATATTCGACCCAGGTATTTTTAAATTAGCAGGAGACTGCATATATTGGCCGCCTACTTCCTCTCAGTCAGTGTCTGAAACCACATGGAACAGTGAGTATTCAAGACCTGTTCACACATGGTGAGCATTTAAGTCCTGTTCACATGGTGAAACTGGCTCACGTGAGGACTGTCCCAGGAAAAAAGTCACCTCTGCTGCGGAGGATAAGTTCAATCGAGTCACCAGCCTCAGAAATTGCAAGTTAACAGCAACTCCGATTAGAGATCAGGTCACTGCCACACAGAGTTCTAGCAGCAGATACATCTCTACAGCAACTGTTAAAAGGAGACTGTTTGCAACAGCCGTTATGGTAAAATAGCTGCAAGTTTGGGCTAAAGAGCACAAGGAATTGCATTAGACCAGTGGAAATCTGTGCTTTGGTTGAGTCCAAATTCAAGCTCTTTGGTTCCAAACACTGCGTCCTTGTACGATGAAGAAAAGATGAACAAATGGACTCTACATGCCTTGTTCCCACCATGAGGCATGGTGGAGGTTGTGTGATAGTGTGGGCATGCTTTGCTAGTGACACTGTGGGGATTTATTCAAAATTTAAAGCATACTGAACCAGCATGGTTACCACAGCATCTTGCAGCGCCATGCTATTCTATCCGGTTTGCATTTAGTTGGACCATCATTTATTTTTCAATAGGACAATGACCCCCAAACACATCTTCAGGATGTGTAAGAGCTATTTGAGTAAGAAGAAAAGGGGTGCTATGCCAGATGACATGGTGTCAGCACCTGTCCAGCAAATGTGCAACCACAACCAGGCTTGGCGCTAGCTGCCATACTAGGTAAATGGTGGCGAACTCACCCTGTGACGTCCCTGCAGGCTAAGGCCCTGCCTAAAGCAGGTAAAATGATCTGATAAGGGCAAACCCACTATCAGGAACCTAACTGACGGTCCCTGAGCGACCCTACAAGATGACAAGGAAAACAGCTGCTGGATGGTGGAGCGGACAGGTAACCGGAATACAGGAATAGACCAGTGTTCACACTGGTGCACAGAATACTAACACAGGACTGAGACAGGTAAAGCAGGATAACACTAGGAGGTAAACGATACTGAGGGACAAACAACAGATACAGGACTTCAGACGGGTTATACACAGGTCAAGTCAAGATACAGGCAGACAAGTGGAGTCAAACAAACCGGGTCAAAACCAAGATGGCTGCAAAGGTACAGAATCGGATACAAAACACAGAATAGCAAACAAGATAACAACAGCACTAGATACACATGTAGGACTTGAAGAATAACCAGCAAGGCTGATCCCGGACACGCTTCCAGTAGCACACTGGGGAAACTGTCCATCAGGCTAGTAACCTTTGCTGGGCAGGACTAAAATGCAAGGAGCAGGGTGTGGCTCAGTTAATCCAAACACAAACATTAAGCCACAGTTCACACACAAATTAACGCCATCTATTCTGCCAATTGCGGATAGAGCGACATTCAGGCACGGATGTTGCACATGAGCTTCACCGTTACCAGACCTGAACCCAATTGAGATGGTTTGGGGTGAGCTGGACCGTAGAGTGAAGGCAAAAGGGCCAACAAATGCTAAGCATTTCTGGGAACTTCTTCAAGACTGTTAAAAGACCATTTCTGGTGACTACACTTGAAGCTCATCAAGAGAATGCCAAGAGTGTGCAAAGCAGTAATCAAAGCAAGAGGTTGCTACTTTAAAGAACCTAGAATATAAGACATATTTTCAGTTGTTTCAGACTTTTGTTAAGTATATAATTCCACATGTGTTAATTCATAGTTTTGATGCCTTCAGTGTGAATCTACAATTTTTATAGTCATGAAAGTACAGAAAACTATTTGAATGAGAAGGTGTGTCCAAACTTTTGCTCTGTACTGTATATACAGTGGGTATGGAAAGTATTCAGCCCCCTTAAAATTTTTCATTCTTTGTTTCATTGCAGCCAACTAGTACACCCTGCACCCCATCTTGACAGAAAAAAATTAGATATTTTTGCAAATTTATTAAACAAGAAAAACTGAAATCTAACATGGTCATAAGTATTCAGTCTTTTTGCTCAGTTTTGAGTAGAAGCACCTTTTGAGTCTTCTTGGGAATTATGCCTCTGCCATTCTTCCTTGCAGATCTTTTCCAGTTCCCTCTGTTGGTGGAAGCCATTTCCAAGTCTCTCCAGAGATGCTCAATTGGGTTTAGGCCAGGGCTTTGGCTGGACCACTAAATAATGGTCACAGAGTTGTTGTGAAGCCACTGCTTTGTTATTTTAGCTGTGTGTTTCAGGGTCATTGTCTTGTTTGAAGGTGACCTTTCAGCCCAGTCTAAGGAGCACTCTATAAGAGGTTTTCATCCAGGTTATCTCTGTACTTGGCCGTATTCATTTATCCTTCAATTGAAATCGGTCGTCCTGTCCCTGTAGCTGAAAAACACCCTGATAGCATGATGCTGACACCATTATGTTTCACGGTTGCAATTATATTTGGCAAGTGATGAGCAGGAACTGGTCTTCTCCACACATACTGGTTATACCACAAATACCACATAACACCAGGATTTCATATGTCTTGCAGTGAGGATAGGCTTCCGTCAGAAGACTGTGCCATAAAGCCCTGACTGGTGGAGGCTGCAGTGATAGTTGACTTTGTGGAACTTTCTCTAATCTCTCTACTGCATCTCTAGAGCTCAACCACTGTGATGTTGGGGTTCTTCTTCACCTCTCTTACCAAAGCTCTTCTTCCATGATTGCTTAGTTTGGTTGCATCACCAGAAAGAGTTGAAGTCGTCCCAAACATCTTCCATCTTTGCTGTGCTCTTAGGAAACTTGAGATGCGTTAACGTCGTATTATTGCGTTTTGTAAATACATTAACAGTAATGTAATTAGGCAAGTTACCTCTCCTCAGCTGTTGTAATGTGTTTAAAAATGTAATAGCAGTAGCCATTAAATTTAAAAAAACTTGTAAATGCAAAAATTTCTGAATTTTCACAAAACAGGTTACTGTGCTAAATTTTAAACAGTTAAAGCATGTGAAATAATTCCAATTTACATGTTAAAACAGGGTCCATGAAAAAAATGCTTCCTTTGCACCTGCCCTGGACCAGATGCAGATTTACGCCTGAAAAGTTGCAAAAATAAGCAAAAAAAGTGATACAGAAGTTAAAAGTCGCACACAGCATCTGGAAAACAAAGATACATAAGGCACTGCACTAGGTGAAAAATGACAGCATAAGTAGCAGACAAAAGTGGCAAAAATGTAAAAAGTCACAAAAATTTGAAAATTTGACTAGTAGAAATAAATATACATGTCCCCCAGTGATTCCACCAGCAGAAGAGTGACTGCAGACCTGGAGAATAATACAGAATATAACAAAAAAAAAGTATATAAGGTTTGAATGGGGCTGGACCAGCCCATAAGTTGTTCTAAATGTTTGTATATATAAACGTTTGTGTTTTTATTTATGTTATGTATTGTGCGACTATTGATATGTTTTATACTTTAAATTGTTATAAAAGATCTAACAAAGCATTTAAACAGGACAACTAATATAATGTATGTTACTCCAGCAGCAGCACTGTTACTGCAGCTCTGACTATAACTACTATATCAGTGTTAGATATCTCTCTTACACAGCTGTGTGATGGTCAGTAGTACATAGCTAGTGCATTGTATAGTAATGTACTGTGCTGTAAAGTAGCTACTCTTACCAGTAATTGTTCCCACACTACTGAATGGTAAATCTGTCAGATTATTCAGAAGTTTATGAGACAGAAATGATGAGTCACATTTGGTGCTGAGTCTGCCAAAAATTCCACTCAGCCCTTTCCAGTTGTGTCCATTCATAGAAAACCGGAGCGACTAATATTACCACTATCTTACGGATTGCCATTCATTATGGCAATCCGGGGATATAAAATTTGGCGGGCGACTGCAGAAAGTTCACGTCAGCCATTTTGATTTCACCCCCCTTTCCCAGAAATTAATGTACAAATGAATTTGATGAAGACACGTTTTGTTAAATAGGGTTAAGGTAGATGAACTTTGCCTCTTTCATTGGCTTAGTAATGCTTATTCCTCTTGTGTAAACACAACCAGCGCATGTGATTACTTTCCATCAGTTTGGAAACGTTCCCCGGGAACAATGAGTCCATTCAGAGTTTGACTTCTGCTCAGATATCCGGAGAATGCTGGGGTAGGAGCATTATTATGGTGCAGTCTGTGTTCACAGACCATTGCCTGCTCTTATTGTCTGACTGCAAAAATTCTCCTCGGACTCTGACCACATTAAAGAGGACACAAGACAATCACTGAGTGTCAGCCAATGGCTATTGGAATCAAGTTTCATATTTAAAGGGGATGTCCGAGAATTACAATTCATTGTATATCATAAGGATAGGACAATTATTGTAGTACCTTCAACACGTGGACTCGCATTGATCATCCATTTTTACATATAAAGGTATTAGCATACAATGTGGAGGGACCTGGCTGCTGTCTGGCCAGTGCAGAGTACTCATACTTGTCTGTCACTACTTCTGTACCCTCACTAATATTAACCACTGTCTCAGACCTCCACCTATTGTCAAATATCTCAGCTGTGATAACATTTAAGTCTGGATGATAGACATTAGATTTATTAAAGGGATTGGCCACTTTACCTCATGTGTTTTGTAACATGTATAAGTGTTGGGGCAGGATATTAGGTCATTTACCAATATACATCTATTAAAAGTTCTGCTCCACTTAAATGATATGTAAAGTGAGGCCTCCAGTCTTTTACCTCATCAGCCAGACATTCTTGTACATAAAATGCCCGCTGATGAAAGGTCATGTGATCTCTAACTGTCCATGAACAATCACCCTGCCAGGACCTTGATCTTGTTTTCATGAATACCAGTGGCGTAACCAGAGTTTGCTGGGCCCCAGAGCAAAATTCCTAACAGGAATTCCCACCATAATTGTGACCACCCCTATTACTACTTCCCAATAATAAAAACTAGCTCACATGAAAATGACACAATTTAGTTTTTTTTTCACCAATTTCACCACATTTGGAATTTTCTCTCACCTCCCAGTATACAGCACAGGATAGTAAATGCCGTCACTAAGCAGTACAATTTGTTACATAAAAAACAAGCCCTTATACAGGTCTTTACATTGAAAAATAAAAAGTTATGATTTTTTAAAGTGGGAGGTGCAAAATGGAAACAAAAAGGGCCAAGCCGTTAAGGGGTTAAATAGGCGTGTATCTACTAAACACACATATAATATATACTTAAATACGTAGTACAACTAGCCCCACATAGCCATATCATTAAAAAAACACACATCTATAACACATAATTACTCACACATGCAGTAAATATACCACCTTCACACAAACATGCATTATATATCAACATATGTATATAGCATACATTACTGAACATACATACCACATATACATTACTGAACATACATGCTGTACATACATACATTACTGAACATACATGCTGTACATACACTCACCGGCCACTTTATTAGGTACACCATGCTAGTAACGGGTTGGACCCCCTTTTGCCTTCAGAACCGCCTCAATTCTTCGTGGCATAGATTCAACAAGGTGCTGGAAGCATTCCTCAGAGAATGGTCCATATTGACATGATGGCATCACACAGTTGCAGCAGATTTGTCGGGTGCACATCCATGATGCGAATCTCCCGTTCCACCACATCCCAAAGATGCTCTATTGGATTGAGATCTGGTGACTGTGGAGGCCATTTGAGTACAGTGAACTCATTGTCATGTTCAAGAAACCAGTCTGAGATGATTCCAGCTTTATGACATGGCGCATTATCCTGCTGAAAGTAGCCATCAAATGTTGGGTACATTGTGGTCATAAAGGGATGGACATGGTCAGCAACAATACTGAGGTAGGCTGTGGCGTTGCAACGATGCTCAATTGGTACCAAGGGGCCCAAAGAGTGCCAAGAAAATTTTCCCCACACCATGACACCACCACCACCAGCCTGAACCGTTAATACAAGGCAGGATGGATCCATGCTTTCATGTTGTTGACGCCAAATTCTGACCCTACCATCCAAATGTCACAGCAGAAATCGAGACTTATCAGACCAGGCAACGTTTTTCCAATCTTCTACTGTCCAATTTCGATGAGCTTGTGCAAATTGTAGCCTCAGTTTCCTGTTCTTAGCTGAAAGGTGTGGCACCCGGTGTGGTCTTCTGCTGCTGTAGCCCATTTGCCTCAAAGTTCGACGTACTGTGCGTTCAGAGATGCTCTTCTGCCTACCTTGGTTGTAACGGGTGGCGATTTGAGTCACTGTTGCCTTTCTATCAGCTCAAACCAGTCTGCCCATTCTCCTCTGACCTCTGGCATCAACAAGGCATTTCCGCCCACAGAACTACCGCTCACTGGATGTTTTTTCTTTTTCGGAACATTTTCTGTAAACCCTAGAGATGGTTGTGCGTGAAAATCCCATTAGATCAGCAGTTTCTGAAATACTCAGACCAGCCCTTCTGGCACCAACAACCATGCCACGTTCAAAGGCACTCAAATCACCTTTCTTCCCCATACTGATGCTCGGTTTGAACTGCAGGAGATTGTGTTGACCATGTCTACATGCCTAAATGCACTGAGTTGCTGCCAGGTGATTGGCTGATTAGAAATGAGGTGTTAACGAGCAGTTGGACAGGTGTACCTAATAAAGTGGCCGGTGAGTGTACATACCATACATATATTCCATACATTGATGTCAGTGATTGTGTTTCTATACATTTTAACACAATTATTTGACAATAAATTATTGTGTAACATTCAAACAAAATTGTTTGTAAAATTGTCATTGATTGTCAATTAACCATTGACAATGGACAATTAGTTTTTCTGTATGTCATGACGTATTACTGATTTCATGTGTACTGACATCTAGTGGCCATTCAGACTAAGGCTAAGTTCACACAACTGTTTAAATCCCTGTTGCTTTACTCCATTAAAAAGTAAAGAATGGATGTTTAATGTAACAATAAAAAATCCCATTGACATCGATGTAAATTATATGTCATCCGTTATGTTGGGCAGGTATTCATTATGAATGTGTTTTTTTTATGGAAAAAATTATGGTGACTGCAGTACTTTTTCTCCATTTGAAAAAAACGCATACGTTATGCATAACTGACCATAATGTATGACAATTAATTCACATTCATGACAATGGGATTTTTAATCGATACATTAAACCTCCATTCTTTACTTTTTTTTTTAACAATGGTATGGAGCGGAGGTATGAATAGCAGTGTGAATTTAACTTTAAATAAATTATGGTCCAAAAACTTTTACAGTGTTCACTGTACGGGATTAAAAATTATTTTATTTTATTGGATGGGTTGTTACAAACACAACAATATATAATATGCACTGTTTGTTTGGTGTTTTCCACTTTTTTTTTATATGTAGGTATTTGGTCATTAATGGGGCATTGAGGGGACTCATGTATAAGCCGATTTTTTCAGCACAAAAAGTGTTCTGGAAAACCTCACCTCGGCTTATACATGAGTCAATAAAAAAGAAAACAAACTTACATACTCACTCTCTGGCGCCCCAATGCCCATCGTGGCTCCTGATCCTCGTTGCGGCTCCCGGCAGCGCCACTATAATGTGGCGGTGTCGCCGCTGATGATGTCATAATGTGCACCGGCCGGCATATCGCAAGGAAGCATCTCTGCCAGCTAAATAGAGCAGAGAGAAGACCAAAGAGGAGCCACGATGAGAATCAGGAGCCGCGACCAGCATCGGGGCGCTGTAGGGTGAGTATGTAAGTTTGTTTTTTTTAATGTGCGGGCTGGGAATGAGATTCGGATTAAGCGTGGGGTAAAATTGTGTAGCAAGACATGCACTTACATACACCGGGAAGAAGATGGTGAACTCCGGCGGACCACAATCTTAGTGAATCGCGGCACAGTGCATTATCGTCGGAACAAAATGTGTGACTCAAAGGCCCAATATTTCTAGTGGTGGCCCTGTCTCTGGTAGTACCACTGTACCTTATCCTACCTTCCCTTCTAATAAGTATAAGATGACTCATCTGACCCTGTCCTGGTCTACACAGGAAAGTCCAGGCTACTGTACATGAATTCTATAGGAATATTTTCTACAGACACCCGTGTACTATACATCTAATATATGCAGTTACTGATCTAGATTTTATTTTTAATTACAGTGCAGGTGAGGGAGAAGCTGGGTTCCACTTTTATTGTATTTTCCCATAATATATTTAATGTCTTGGCTTGTGGTAACTCCTACAGTCCCCACAGACCACAGTAATGAATATATTTTGTCAAAATCCAAAAATCCTTGTGCCATTTTTAGAACTTATTCTTTTGATTTGAAAAGTCTCAGGTTGAAAGATTCTGTCTTCCTGATAAAAGTAGCCAGGGTTAATGTACTGAACGCTGTAAGTAGTCATTTCTGCCAGTGGAGAGTCTTAGAGCTCTACAATGGCTCCAGCTGGGGAAATTATACCCAGAGATGAAACACAGGCAGTTTTTAGGTACAGCGCCAGGCTCTGAATTTTCACAGTGCAAGTCGTAGTTATTATGCTGTTGGTTTATGGGGTTTACGTAATGTATTTAGAGGGTAAAGTCAGGACATGACAGAACATTTAAAGGGGCAGTGGATTTTAAAAATGTATTTGTATCCATGATGCTGTGAAGGGGCCATTGCATCCCTTACACATATCAGATATATTGATTAAAGATTGTATGTTGCAGTACTAGAGCCAGGCCTGAATCAGGACCTATACTTACAGGAAATGTATTTCCAAATTGTTTTACTTTTACTCATTAAAACCACATAAAAAATATCATTTCTATCTTCGGATTGTAGATATTTTTTATTCTATTGACTGTATAACATCATGGAAGCCTGCAGTTTTGCCTGAGCATCACAGCACTTAGTGATTTGCTTTACAACCTCTGGTCCATAGGCAGCAATAAGCTGGAGTCTCTGGAAGTTTGCTGTGAGCAGGGAGAAGAAGTAGAAAAACGGTGATATCATCTATTAAATTGGATATAATGTTAGATTCTAAAGGGGTGTTACTTTCTATTGCAATGTTATCTGTCTTGTCTGAAATGTAAATATGGTGAATGCTACAAAAAGCCCCTTTCAAAATTGTGACAGTCTCTTGGTCAGGGTGAAAATGACATAATTTGGGAATTTAAATTAACAGAAATCTGCCATCAGGATCCTGTAATCTAAACCAAAGACCCTTACATGCTGCTGTGTGCCCCCATATTCAATCTGTTCTTTAATTTTTTTCCTTTCAGCTTGGTTTGTCTAAAAAATAACTTTTAAAACCCGATGGGCTTTTGGGGGGATGTTACCAGAGCCCCTACAGCTGGTGTTGTCCAGTGGCAATTACCCCCCCCCCCACCAACTGCTAACGGAAGCTGCTTACGGGTTCACTTGAACAGACAAGGAGCAGCCGTATGCATACCACAGATATGGCTGCGTATGCGCTGTTATTTACAATAGACTGGTTACCGGCATTGGCCAGTAAGCCCTGCAAGGGGGCGTTAATAAATGATAGACTACAGAGGGGCAAGGGCTTTCATGATATCCCTCAGAGCTCCACATACTCATTATAATAATTACATAATTTTTGTAGACAAGTCAAGCCATAAGAAAGAAAAAAACAGATTCATAATGAGAGGGCTAACAGCAGCATGTAAGTATCTTTGGTTTATATTACAAAATCCTGTTGGTAGATTTACTTTAATTGCAGAGACATGAAAAAATAAGTAGTGGTTTAAAAAGGTTAGATGACACATTCCCTTTCATTTCCATATGGCCAGTGGATCCTGAAGCCCTCATGGCCACATACAGTTTAAGGTTACATGCACTCAACCATGTGCTCACCTAGGCTGTATCCCAGTGCAGAAGGGGTGGGCGCTCCTCACCACACTACCCTCTCCATAGAAACCTAGCGGGCGCAGAGCAGTGTAGAGAGCTTTTTTCTTTTGCTTTTTTGCGCATGCTTTTGACCTTTAGAACTTGCATTGCACTCTGACCCATTGGAATCAATTGGCTTTTTCAGACTTGCATTTTTTTCACGCACACACACACGTTTTTTTTTTAATGCGCATTTGAATCTCAGCATGCTTTGCTTTTTAAAGACATGCGCGTGAAAAATGCACCATACAAGTCTATGGAGACGCATCAAAAACGTATTGCACTCTGAGACACATGCAAGTACAATGCCCTTTTCACGCATTAATTGCCATAGAAAAGATAGACCTCAGTCCTAAGTCCTTTTCACGTACTTTATCCGCGCATGAAAATGCATTGAAATTGCATTGAATACGCGCGTGAAAAACTGAGACACTGAACAAACTCTGACTGAAAACTGATTGAAATCTGATGGAAAATGTCAGTTTTTCACTGACCAAACCCTGATCGCACCCTGATCAGACTCTGACGTGATCTGCAACGCGAGTGTGGAAGGGGCCTAATAGTCGTGTTCTTGTAGCGTTAGCTAAATATCTGTTGTGCTCCCAGAACTCATGACACAAGACAACCAACAACTGGAGAAACCTCTTAGCCATATATGTTGCAGTGGCCATACATACAAGATTGTGGAATAATGTGATGGCCTTCAAAAAGTGCTAAATTCAATTAAAAATGTTATTCCGTTTAGAATGATCACACTTCCTACAAACTTTGCATGAAGTTCATGAGGGTCGCACTGAAGGCCTCAATTTCTGTAGAGCGTGCATTTTGTATATTTCCCAGTCATGCAGTAATTCAGGTACCAGTCATCAGTAACATCAATCCTTTACCTCCTATGCAACATTCATATGGTCAAGGGAAATAGGATAATTTGTCATTTAGACAGTTCTCCAGCGGAAAAAATTTGTCTACAGTCAATCTTCTGCTTTGGAGCTGAGGAATAGCTGTTTAGCATGACCTTGTGCTTTCTCGGATCTGCTGGCACTGGGCTATGCTCCTGCCTCTCAAGCTGTTTATCAGAAGAGAAATGCCCCCCGCCCCCCTTTATGCTTTTACTGTGTTATATCTGCTTATCTTGTTGAAACCCCAGTGATTTTCCCTAGACATCTGCAGCAATTACTGCCAATTACCAGATGTATACATTAAGTGGCACACTGATGGGGATGGAGATTTGGTTATGCCTTTTAACATTTCTGGATTTTGCTAAAGTTATTGCAAAGATTAATATGAAAATTAACCCTGTATAGGCAAAGTGTTGCTAGGCTTCTTCTGTCTCAGTTGATTCGATTCCATCAGAGGCTAATGGCTTACATATCTTTTCCCTTTTACAAAGCACTTTATTTCATGTACACTTGATTGGGGAAAATAAAATGTAATTGAGGAAAGTTTATATAATCATACATCTATATGTCCCTTCCAACCATTAGTCTTTGGACATTCCCTGACTAACAGAGGATTTAGAAAATGGTTAATGTCCCTTCTGGTTAATGTCCCTACTTACAAGAAGAACATTAATTTTATATGGATCCCACCGTTGATTCTTATATTTCTGTTATGGGTTACCCTTTATCGGGGGTATAGCTGAAGCCCCTCTAAAGTGTTTGGCCAACTTCCATGTGTGATGTCAGAGCTAATACAGACAGGAAAAAAATTAGGTCCCAGGAAATGCTACAACATCTTTGAGTAGCTATTTCAAAATTCTCAGGTACTATCAGTTTTGGACTAATGTTTTGTGCTGTGTCCGTTAATTTAAAATTCACTAACCTGCAGAGAGGGGTCAACTTGAGATAGTTTTGCACCATATATCACTATAATGCTCACTATGAAGTCTCATACCCAGCATCACATAGAACTGGACAATGAGAGAGAGATATAAAAAGTGTTGTAGTGTAGAGCAGAACTGGATCCTCAGTCTTATTCTGCACCCAATCAATCATGCTGGATGATGTATCTGGAGTAGTTTAGAATTGTGTCTTACTATAGACCAGCAATTAGATGGTCTAGTTTTCTGGTGCATAGACTGAATTTTCTGGCTCCGCGGTGAAGCCTACCGGACACGTCAGAAAACTGTCAGTTTGTGTTAGGCTCCAGGGGTAGTGGACCCACTGGACCACCGCAGACGATGACATAAGCTGACACCTTGGACCAGAATCTAAGTGGCACCCGGTTTTCACCAGAGCCCACCCCAAAGCGGGTTGAACTTGTAGCGTTGTGGTACTATCAGGTCGTTCCACAGGTGCAACTTTGCCCACGGTGGCAGCCAAGGCGAGGTACACATACGTTGAGCAGAATCATAGTTGCGGACAGGCAGGAGGTCAGGACGGGCTGCACTGGATGAGAGTCGGGGAAGTAGCAACAGGTCAAGGCAGCAGAGAAGCGTAGACAGGAACGGAACCGGGATCACAATGGGAAATCACAATGACAGTGCAGTGCATAGGAACAAAGCTTTCTCTAGGGCAGAAGGCACGAAGATCCGGCAGGGTGTGCAGGGAGAGGCTGGTTTATAAGGAATTCTGGGAAATGGCCAGCACCAATTAACAATGCACTGGCCCTTTAAATCCTCTGAAGCGAGCATGCCAGCTCACCCAGAGGACAGGGAACAGAAACGGGGACAGGTAAGAGGTGCGGGCGCTGGCTTACAAACCGAGAGGAGCACGGGTGAGCCCGTGACCTGAGATATGGGTCATAGGAGCACCTCGACAGTTTAAATCCCTCAATAAAACAGCATTTCAAGTGGAAATTACTCCAAAATTCTGAGGGAGACAGATTGATGAATCTCCCCTTTTTGCAGTCGTTAATTCATGATTTGACCACAGTTGTTTAAATCTGCCATAAAAAATAGACATGCAAACAATACAGACAGGAGGAGGTTCTACCAAGGACGGCCCATAGACTGTGTCATGGGTAGCTAGCAAGTGGAGGATAGCAATTCGATAACTGGCCAGGTGCTAAGCAGCTCTGGTTCGATCTGCAGTTGTGTATTATAAAAAGTGCAACATCCCCCACCGGGAGCTGACCTTTCTTTTGGCCTGGAGAAAGTCAGGCCCAAAATACCTGAGTGGCTGGCTGTTGCGGTCTTAGGCATGCAATGGTCATGGTGCCTAGTATACAGGAACGGAGATCTTGTCCAGAGCCTGGCAGGTCTCCAGCAGGTAGTGCACAAGAAAATGGAGGGTGAGGCTGGCAGAATAGCTTCTCCCTGGGGCAACCCCAATGTGTAGATAGGGATCCATGTTGATGGAGGATGGGGCACCCTACAGCCTAATCCAGGGATCACTCAGAGGCACATTGGTGCAGAATAACTTACAGTTCTAGGAACAGCAAATTTCAGCAACGGCCTTAAACATCAGCAGACTTTAGCTGAAAGGAGATAGCTGTTCTGAGTGCATGTCCACAGGAAGATGGTTGTTCACAGCCTGGATAATAAGCTTGGCTTGTAAAGATGGAAGATGTCGATAGCAGTGGTTGGCTGGCCTGATCAGGTGACCCTGGAATAGACTAGCCCCTGCCCGCGCTGCTAGCATCATTCTCTGTCTGGATGCCATTAGGGAGAGAGATGCTTCTGGTCAGGGATAGCGTTAGGGTGTTCTAGTAGATTACTGTTAGGCAGGAGTGATACTACAAGAACCTTACTGTTAGGCAGGAGTGATTCTCCAAGAACCTTACTGTTAGGCAGGAGTGATTCTCCAAGAACCTTACTGTTAGGCAGGAGTGACTCTCCAAGAACCCAACAGCCCTTGTTAGGGCTACAATAGCGTTTTTTAAAAGTTAAAGTGACACACTCCTTTTGTGTGCTGTCAGTGTAGGTTAGAAACTACCCATAGCAATCATCTACAGTGGTTGCTGTCTGATTTTACAGTTTATATTTCTGTTTTGTCTATATAATAGACTTTAATTTTGAAAATGTGGGAGCAGGGGAATGCCGCAGAGCTACACTCCCTAGCTTCATGTATCAAGTTACTGGGACTCATGGTAGAGCACTGTTGAGGCCAGCACAGTGCAAACAGGTGATGCCGTGGATTGCGGACAATGCTTCAACTAATTTGTCAACCAGTCAGTCTTCCACGCAGTCCACCCATGTTACCCAAGTGAGCACTCCTCCAGCTGCTCCACCTCAACCTCCTTCCCCCCAGTCTGCCCCCTCCCAGGAAAATTTGGCATTTGAGCCGGCATACTCTGAGGTACTGTTTTCTGGACCCTTCCCACAGTCACAAACCACTTGTCCGGTTGCTGCTGAGCTCTTTCCCGATGCCCAGGTTTTCCACCGGTCGCAGTCTGTGGGTCATGATGACATTCTTGATGTAGTGGAAGAAGTGTGTAAAGAGGTGTCGGACGATGAGGAGACACAGTTGTCAGACAGTGGTAAAGTTGTTGTCAAGGCAGGAAGTCCGAGGGAGGAGCAGACTGAGGGATTGGAGGATGATGAGGTGACAGACCCAAGCTGGGTTGATAGGCCGGGTGAAGACAAAGCTTGTGAGGCGAGTCCTATATAAGAGAACAGGTTGGAAGAGTCAGTGGTGGGGCCAGATGGTGAGGCAGGGCCAGAGCTGGTGCATCAACGCCAAATGTTTCACGCAGTGAAGCTCCCGTGGCGAGGGCTAGATTTTCTGAAGTCTGGAGGTTCTTTAAAGAAACAGCTGATGACCGACGGACTGTGGTGTACAACCTGTGCCACACCAGTATCAGCAGGAGTTCCACCACCACTAGCTTAACCACCACCAGTATGCGCAGGCATATGAATGCTAAACAACCCACTCAATGGAACCAAGGCCATTCACCTCCGGCCGGGCCCACCACTGCTCCTTCCCCTGTGTCATTTGCTGCCTCTGCTAGCCAGCCCCCTGTCCAGGACCCCAGCACAAACATCTCCCCGGCGAAAACGACACTTTCGCCTCCACGATCCTCCACAGCGTCCACCAATGTCGCAGTGTTCAGCTGTCTATAACCCAGACGCTGGAGCGCAAGAGGAAATACAGTACCACCCAACCACACGCCCAAGCCCTCAACGTCCATATCTCCAAATTATTCAGTCTGGAGATGTTGCCCTATAGGCTGGTAGAGACTGAGACCTTTTGCAACCTCATGGCGGCAGCCGCCCCTCGGTATTCGGTCCCCAGCGCCACTACTTTTCCCGATGTGCCGTCCCAGCCCTGCGCCAGCACGTGTCAGACAACATCATCTGTGCCCTGACCAACCCCGTTTCTGACAAGGTACATCTAACCACTCCTGCTGCCGAGGATTGCGGGGCCGACCTCGGTCACGGTCTCTCAGGCCTACTTTTTTGGACTGCCATCCGTGGACTGTCTCCATAGCTGCCTCCAAAAGTCATCCACATAGCTGCCTGCATACATCGTTCCCTTAGCAAACGAGCTGTGTCAGGCAAAATTTTGGGTTGTTTTAACGGCTTCCACATCAAACTTGTTAACTTTGTCGCCACCCTGCTGTGTTATCCAGAAACTTTTATCATTGACCGATATTATTTCAGCGCTACTTGCGCATCTGTTTACGTTCCCCTCCCCCGCTATAACCAGGCCAATTACTTATAAGAACAGTACTACACTTGATCTTACACAAAAGAAATGCTTAGAAATGCTGTTTGTAGCCCCCGCCTGCTTTGAAAATTATAATTTTTTCAAAGTAAACGCTTCTGGCCCCCAGGCCCATTTTGGGTGGGGAGGAGCCGAGAGGAAGAGGCTTGGACAGGCGAAAGCTCGTCTGGCAGCGGACCGCCAGCTCCATCCCAAGATCCAACTAACATCGCTATCTTTTATCTTCTCTAGCCGGCAAAGTCGCGTCCATGCGATCTGCTGGCCGTCGCACACTATGATGCAGCGCTGTCGCTGATGATGAGGTCATCAGCAGCGACAGCGTTGCATCGTAGTGTGCGATGGCCGGAAGATCGCATGGACGCGACTCTGCCAGCTAGAGAAGAGAGAAGATAGAAGTGATAAGAAGCTGTCGGGAGCCGCGACGGGGATCAGGGGCCGCCAGGAGTCGGGACGAACATCGGGGACACCGGAGGGTGAGTATTAAGTTTATTTTTTTAAATCTGTATATTACATGGGGGCTGGCTGTATTCTACATGGGGGCTGGCTGTATTCTACACAGGGCAGGCTGTATGCTACACGGGGGCAGGCTGTATGCTTTGCAGGGGCAGGCTGTATGCTTTACGGAGGCAGGCTGTATGCTACACGGGGGCAGGCTGTATGCTTTACGGGGGCAGGCTGTATGCTTTACGGGGGCAGGCTGTATGCTTTACGGAGGCAGGCTGTATGCTACACGGGGGCATGCTGTATACTTTACGGGGCAGGCTGTATGCTTTACGGGGCAGGCTGTATGCTTTACGGGGGCAGGCTGTATGCTACACGGGGGCAGGCTGTATGCTTTACAGGGCTAGGCTGTATACTACACGGGGGCGGGCTGTATACTACATGGGGGCAGGCTGTATTCTACACGGGGGCAGGCTGTATGCTTTACGGAGGCAGGCTGTATGCTACACATACATCTTTTATATTTTGCAAAGAGCAAAAAAGTGATATGTATGCACAAAGGAATACATGTATATTCCTTATTTTATTTGATTGTCTGTATTTTTGGATATAAATTTCTGTGATATCGCACTATTGCACTTTTTTGCACTTTTGTTTGCACTTTTTTGCACTTTAAGGATTATCGCACTTTATGTAGATATAATGAACATCTGAGATATTTTAAAATTAAATTGTACTCAATTAATTATCCACTGTAATTTGGGATGATATATATTAAAATATTATATATGAGTTGTATCACAAAGTTCATATGCACAGTAATTGTGATGTCATTTTGGGATATTTACGATCTCTAGTTTGATGTACATATGAAATACATTAGTTCCCCTCTCCACGTAGCTCTTGTCCTTTCCTCCTTCCTCCTTCTTTCTTTAACTCGCCAAATGAATGGACGCATGCGCAGTAGATGCCTTCGGCCGTCGGGTGCCTGCCTGCGGTGCCATTGGGCGCACAGTGCATGATACGGGAGTAGTTCCGTATTTTGAAGGTGGAGGGCTTGAGTATTATGTAGCAAAATGAAAATGTGGTATTTGATACAGTGTGGCAGTAAATGGGGATTTTACACATCATCTATTACAATATGCAAACCGCACATTTAAATAGATCGTCTCAAATCAGACAGGTGTATAATTGCTTAGTAACCTGCAAACTTTCAGCCATGAAAGTTCACAGGTTATAGCAAGTCGCAGGCACCACTGTCTGTATTTCCTTCAAGCTCTCTCGGCGTGGAAAAGGAGTGAACATAAAAATAATCGCAATGCCTGGGGAACCACAAGACATTGGGGCAGATTTACTTACCCGGTCCATTCGCGATCCAGCGGCACGTTCTCTGCGGTGGATTTGGGTCCGGCCGGGATTCACTAAGGCAGTTCCTCCGATGTCCACCAGGTGTCGCTGCTGCGCTGAAGAGCATCGGAACGCACTGGAGTACACCGAGCCATCCTGGATGAAGGTAAGCGCATCGAGCGACACTTTTTTTTTTTCAATGCAGCGGTTTTTCAGAATCTGTCAGGTTTTTTTACAGCCATGCCACCCGATTTCCGTCGCGTGCATGCCGGCACCGATGCGACACCATCCGATCGCGTGCACAGAAATCCCGGGGCAATACAGGGAAAATCGCCGCAAGACGGAAATATTCGGGTAACCCGTCGCAAAAACGTGAATAGGGCCCTTAGTAAATGACCCCCATTGTGATTATTTCAGGGCTTGTATGGCACAAAACTGACACACAAGCCCTTGCCTGACATCATACACTGACCTTAAACCATGTATGATGTGAGTGGCAGGCTGGTCTCCCTCATCCCTTCTCTGGGGATTCTCAGTGTAGACATCTGAAGCTGCTGGGACATCACACAAGGCAGCAATCTAGCCTCTGTCAGTGTTGCCACCCTCCTCCCTGCATCTCCACAACTGCAAAGTCCAGGAGCTGAGGAGGAGAGGAGCAGAGGAGTTTCCTGAGTTGGTGGCCAGGTCACCTCGCCTGGTACTGTGCCCCATGGTGATTCCTCCTCTGACTCGGGATACGAGCTCACACAGGGAGTAGGGGCAGCCCGGGAGAAAGGAAGTAGGTGCCACACTGTGACATCACTAACAAGCTCAAGCAGACACGTTACTTCTGTCCCTGCAGCCATTGTGTACCAGGACCAGGAGACGGGACTCCATATCTTGGTCCGGGACAATGCGGGAACAGCTGGACAATCTCTCAACCGTTCGGGGCGGCAGGACAGAAGTAAAAAACCGGGACTGTCCCGCCAAATCCAAGAAGGTTGGGAGGTATGTAATTACTATAACACTGCCCCCAATATAAAAGAATATAACAACTATAATACTGCCCCTATGTACAAGAATATAACTACTATAGTTCTGCCTCCTAGAGCTGAGGTTGTGTGATAGTTGTGCTCCTGAACTCTCTCAATGTCTGTAGCTAGCCCAGGGCGGGGCCACTGTGGGTGGGGAAGCTCCCCATGCAAGGCCCAGGCTTCTAGGCCTAATCTGGTGAACAATACCCAACCAGCACAAGCAAGGGATGCAAATTCCAAAGATTCTGTTAAAGGAACAAATATCGATGTGGAAAAACAATCAGTTTCAAGTCAGAATGTGGTGAAACAACCTGCAAGTGTGAATGTAGCATCACCTGTGAGTAAAGTTAAAGAGGTGAAGAGTCCAAAAGTAAGGGACATACAGAGTGTGCAGCAAGCTCCATCCCAGGCCTCAGGTCCACCATCCACCTCCACCCTGAGCAGGCAGAGCAGGACATCCTTGGAGTGACAGACAATACAGGAGAACCTGCAGCAGAGTGTTGCAGGCTGTGAAGGAGACCAGAAGCAGCCAAGAGGGAAGACCCAAAGGTGCTACCAGTGTTGTGTCTGCAAGACCTCTGGGACCCAGTCACACATCAAGAGATTGTGACCCATGAGCAGTAATAGGAGCTTCTAAACACCAAAGTCACAGGATCTGTTGCCAGAAAAGAGTGTTGGTAGTGTGGCTACATGATACAGGCCTTCTAGCAAGTTAAAACAACACCCCAGCAGCAAACAACAGCCCACAGAGCCAATACCTGAGCTCCAGCTGGCAAGTCAGATTCCTGGACTGGGCAGGAAGATGAAAGCATTGAAAAAATAAAAACTGTACCTGCAAAAGCAAATAGACAAACTGCACATACAAACTTAAGGCAGGAAACCCAGCTAAGCAGGCCCTGCTGGACAACAACCTCGACACATTTGCTAAACAACTTTCTAACATTGTGAGGGAGATATAAACCGTTATAGACCAAATGGGACCTGTTGGAGAGACTTTCAGGAACCAGAGGTTTAAAAAAGACAAGATATCTGCGTCAACATCCAGGTCTGAGACCCAGCAGTCCTATGAAAGACCAGTACTGTAACTGGCAAGTCTTCTTTTTGAAGAGAGAGAAGTCTACAAAGAAAGGCAACATTAACAAGGTTCAGCAACAGCTCCAAATAAGGTACTACAAGTTTCAGCAGTAAGTGGACCTGATGCCAGCAGTAGAACTCTGGACTCACACCTGCAGGTAACACCATAGCACCTTCTTGGTGTCTCTTCTCAGGACTTTGCTGTGCAGGGTGTTTCTGGGAAGGATATTAAGGACTGTGATCAGCAGGGGCTTATTGATGATGCCAATGTTGCTGATATACTTAATATTGTTCATGTCGCTGTTGCTGATATGCCTAATGTCTCTGTGCATGAAATTGTCCCAGCTGAGGAGTCATCCAAGGTACAATGTATGGCAGGTGGTGATGCAGAGAGCCCTAGTGAGGGACTATCTGAAGCTGAGGAGATCCCTCCTCTAGTCACACCACAGGCAACAGAGCCCCATGGTCCGGGTGGGTGGAAGCCCCCTAGTACAGATGGTCCACTTGCCCCTCAGCAGGACAGTGGTCAGACATCAGGCAATGCTTGGAGTCATGGTTCCCCATTTTTCTCCTCCAACACCCATTACACCGACCAGGCATTCAAGAGTAGAAATGTTGTCAGGTTTAGGCATAGAGGGGCGAAGGAAGATCTACCTGACAGGAGGAATGTGGTCAGGGATATGTTGTATACCCAGATGGGTTTCCAGCCAGCCGGCATCCTGGCTGTATTAAATCTTCCAGATAGACAGGGGTACGATATTAGCTTTAAGCTGATGTCTAATCTCGACCAGTTCTGGGCTCACTACCCCCGGGTCAGAGATACTGAGGGGTGGAACAAGTTCAGTTTCATTCCCATATCCAAGCCAGTTACAGCAAATATTACCATTAAGTTCTGGAATAATTCTGTCCTCCCTCAGGATATCATTATCTGGCTCAGGAGACATTGTACACTCTTGTCAAACCTGACCAAGACTGGAAATAAGGATGCAATGTGTACCGGAGAGGTTAGACTATATCAACACCAGAACATCCCCAATTCCTTCTTTATCGGCAAAGAGAAGGGTGTATGTTTCTATGCTGGTCAGCCCAGGCTTTGTTTTAGGTGTGGGAGATAGGGTCATGTAGAAAGTAACTGCACCACGGTAAAGTGCACCCCTTGTGGGAACCTCAGCCATGTGAGTGCCAACTGCCAGACCATAAGGTTTAACTTGTGTGATCAGATCGGTCAGTCCCATAAGGAATGTCCTGAAACCTAGCACAACATCTGTAGGGACCTCCTTGATCAAGATTTGATGGAAAGGGCAGTTGTCCCAGATGAAGAGCAGGCAGCGTTATTATCAGGGTCAGTGTGCACATTGCCAGAGACCCCAGACATGAGAGGTACTACCCCGGACCACCCAGAGATGGGTAACAATGAAGTCAACATGGAGGTAGTGCATTCAGTCTGTAGAGCAGTCAGTGCCTGTCCTTTCCCCTACCTCAGCACCTGACACTGGGAAAAATAGTGTAAAAAAGACTAAGTAGGATAAGAGCAACCAAAAATCTGAGAGTGTGTGGACCACTGTCCTAAAAAACCCTCTAAAATGAGAGTATAACTGTGACTGCTAATACTAACTGTGACAACAATGGAGGAATATGAAAAGGACCAAGCGAAGGATCCTCCCACAAAAAGGAGACCCATTCATGATGAGTCTCAGTCAGTTTGGGATTTGGAAATTGGTAGTCAGGAAGACAACTCTGACTCTGACATATGATGATGGGGATAGTCTCTCTCCGGATGGCAGACTTCCATCTTACAGTGGTCACCAGCAATGTAAATAGTATTAGAGCTAAAAGGACCAGACATGTTGTATATGAACTTCTGATGTACCTCAATGCTGATGTATTTTTCTTGCAGGAGATACGATTGAACACCTTAGGTCTTGTACGAGAGGCTTAGAGGGAATGCCAGTTTGGTCCATCCTTTTGGTTGCTGGCTGTGGAGGCTTATGCCGGAGTCTGTATCTTGTTTAATACCCATGATGTCACCATCCACAGACTCACCGAGGTATCAATGGGCCAGTTCCTTCTGCTAGAGGTCACCATCTGAGGTAGAAGACTCTGGCTTATTAACATCTATGGCCCACAGACAGTGACCGAAAGGACTCTGACTTTTAATGATATGAAGCCTTATCTATTCACATCTATTCTTGTCATCATGGCTGGGGACTTTAATGCCACTAATATCACCAGGGAGAGGAAGGTCCTTAACAGTATTATTCAGCAAGCTGGCCTTTTGTTGTACTTGGATAACGTGGCCCTGTGCTCGCTGAGGAAAAGCTTGGTCCAGATCCAAGTAGAAATGGAAGTTATTGAGACAAATGGAACCTTTGGCACCAGCTTTGTAAAAAAAAGTTGATCCTTTGTTTATTTGTTAGGTGCAATATCTGCTTTAGCATCTCCAAACCAGATACAGCAAAAGTTACCATAATGTTCTGGAATGAGCCTATCCCCCCTCAGGACATCGTTATCTGGCTCAAGAGACATTGCAACCTCATGTCAGATATGACCAAGAGCAGGGATGAGGATGGAATCTGGACCGGGGGGTGGAGGGTTCTGGTTAAATTACATCAACACCAGAATATCCTCTCCCCAACTCCTTTTTTATCGGCAGAGAGAACGGTGTGTGCTTTTATGCTGGTCAGCCCAGGCTATGCTTTAGGTGTGGGAGATCCGGTCATGTGGCGAGTAACTGCACTGTAGTGAAGTGCACCCTGTGTGGGAACCTCGGCCATGTGAGCGCCAACTGCAAGACCATAACATGTAACATTTGTGGTCAAATTGTTCAGCCCCGCAGGGACTGTCCTGAAGCCTGGAACAACATTTGTAGCGTCCTCCCTGATGAAGATCTGATGGGGACCAGATGAGGAGGAGGTGCCAGGTATGTTTGGTACTGCCCCAGAGACAAATAATTTTGATTGGGACATGGAAGTAGTGGAGCAGCCAGTGCCCGTCCCTTCCCCTGCCCCATCATCTCCCACCACCAGGAAAAATCAAAGCTTAAAAAAGAGGAAGAAAGATAAGAGTACTCGCAAACCTGAGAGTGTGTGGACCACTGTCCAATAACCCACCAAAATGAGAGTGGAGAGTCGGGATGTTGTTACTGTGACTACTAACTGGTACAGAGTCAGATGGAGAGGAAGAGAATGAGAGAGAGCTGAAGCGTATAATGGAGGAATATGATGAGGACCCAGGGGGAGATCCTTGCACAAAAAGGAGACCCCTCAATGCCGAGTCTGTATGGGATATGGAAACTGGTGGTCAGCAAGACAACCTAGACTCTGATTTATGATCATGGGGATAATCTTTCTACTTCTTCTCCTGATGGCAGACTTCCATCTTACTTGGTCACCAGTAATGTGAACAGTATTAGAGCTAGAAGGACCAGACATGGAGGCTGAATTCTAGTCTGTTAGAGTCTCGAGAATCCTGAGGGTGGTGAGATTCTACTATACTGACTTGGACAAGGCTTTGGACAAGGAAAAAGTGACCCAATTCTTGGTGGCAACTCCAGGCCCTGACACTAGAGAATTAGACATTTCTCCTTTGACAGCAGAAATAATGGTGGAGGAGATAAAAGAGGCTATTGATAAGTTAAATCTAGTGTCAGGGACTGGATATTGCCTTTTGCGGAATCTTGGAGGCGAGGCGGGAGTCTCAAGAGGAGTCGATTGACTCCTGGCTTCTTCCCCCCGTATCTGGTGTATGGGATAAGATGTCTGAAGAAACGGGGTATTGAAAAGTCTTTCATTACGGGGGAAGCTCTTTTTTAGGGGAATTCTTAAGTTCTTGGTTTTGGCAGATCGCATGTGTCCCTGCGGGTGTCAGACAGAGGTGACAATGGTTCATTTTATATTTTAGTGCTATGGTGGACGGAATATCTGGCATGATATATCCACCAAACTTAAGATTACATCATTACAGTCTCTACAGTACCCAGAAATCCTCTATGGCAGTGATGGCAAACCTTTTAGAGACCGAGTGCCCAAACTACAACAAAGACCCTCTTATTTATCGCAAAGTGCCAACACAAAATTTTAATTTGTGATATATACTCCTTTCTCTGTCACAGTTTTCATTGATACCAGCACCCTGAGCACATCAATAAAGCAGAAAATAGTCTCAGGTAGAGCGGTCACTTTAAAATAGCTCTGTGCACAGTAAGTCCTGGGCTGTCTGGGACTGCAGGAAGATACCTGGAGTCATCTCTGGTGATGGCCTGGGTGCCCACAGAAAGGGCTCTGAGTGCCACCTCTGGCACCAGTGCCATAGGTTAGCCATCACTGCTCTATGGTATAACATCTTTTTTTTTTTTTGAAATTTTCTTTATTTAGCTTTTCTAGTAGAAATCCTCTATGGTATAACATCTAATGTAAGTAACATCAATCGGGAGACCATGTATCTGATAATCCAGGTCATTTAATACTATGGTATGATTGGCCCATGAGAATAAGAGTGTCCATCTATAGTGAAGACTTCCATTATAATAAAGCCATAAGCCTCTTGATGTCAGAAATCAGGTGAATCCTTTCATTAGAGGTCAGGAAAAAGGGGGAAAATGTAAGACTTTGGAAGGAATATTCATCTATGCTGATATAACATTGATTGTAATATGTGATTGTATTTGTTTTCTTATATTTTTCCCCCCTTTTTAGCCAAGACTTTTAGGTTACTGTTAATCTAAATTTTATTTTCTTATGAACATGTGTGATTAATATGAATGACCTTTGATTTTGATTTATTTGATGGAGAAGTATTTTTTGTATTTGTTTGTTTTATATTAATAAAAATTTGCACCCTATGTACAAGAATATAACTACTATAATACTGCCCCCTATGTACAAGAATATAACTACTATAATACTGCCCCCTATGTACAAGAATATAACTACTATAATACTGCCCCCTATGTACAAGAATATAACTACTATAATACTGCCCCGTATGTACAAGAATATAACTACTATAATACTCCCCCCTATGTACAAGAATATAACTACTATAATACTGCCCCTATGTACAAGAATATAACTACTATAATACTGCCCTCTATGTAAAAGAATATTACTACTATAATACTGCCCCCTATGTAGAAGAATATAACTACTATAATACTGCCCCTTATGTACAAGAATATAACTACTATAATACTGATTCTATGTACAAGAATATAACTACCGTATATGCCGGCGTATAAGACGACTGGGCGTATAAGACGACCCCCAACTTCTGCCCTAAAAATATAGAATTTGGTATATACTCACTGTATAAGACTACCCCTCTCCCAAATGAAAAAAAGTCTGCTTAAAACTTTGCAAAACAAACAAGAGAGCAAGTGCCTGGTGATCATAACTGTAAGCTGCGATATTAATGAAGATCCGACATGCTTCTGTAAGTGCCGCCTGTGACCCCCAGCTCTGTGACGCCGACCGCTGTGACAGGGCGGCTGCATTAGCATACAGCGCGCCGCCCCGTCAGCGCGTACTAAGCCTCTTCTAATGACTGTGAGAGGTGTCTCACAGGAAGCGGCTCTCTGCGCGCTGACGGGGAAAAAAAACACCTTACACAGTGCGGCCCCCGTATATCCGGCGTATAAGACGACCCCCCACTGTAGCCATTATTTTAAGGGGTTAAAAAGTAGTCTTATACGCCAGTATATACAGTACTATAATACTGCCCCCTATGTACAAGAATATAACTACTATGATCCTGCTCCTATGAACAAGTATATAACTACTATAACACTGCCCCCTATGTACAAGAATATAACTACTATAATACTGATCCTATGTACAAGAATATAAGTACCATATTTTTTGGACTATAAGATGCACTTTTTAACAAGAAAAAATCCAGCACTGCCAGACCCTCCTGACTGCTGTAATGGAGATCGGGTGATGCCCTTACATAGAGCTGCACCCGGTCTCCCACAGGTACAGGACCTGCGGTGATGTCAGAATCATGTGACTGATCACATGCTTCTTACATCTCCACAGGTCTGATACTGCCATGCTGCGCTAAGACTGGGTATGAAGATGGGGAATGGGGGAAGTGTGTGTGCGTGGTTGTGTGTGTGTAGCTGAGGTGTGTGTGTGGTTGTGTGTGTGTAGCTGAGGTGTGTGTGTGGTTCTGTGTGTGTAGTTGAGCTGTGTGTGTGTGGTTCTGTGTGTGTAGCTGAGCTGTGTGTGTGTGGTTCTGTGTGTGTAGCTGAGTTGTGTGTGTGGTTCTGTGTGTAGCTGAGGTGTGTGTGTGGTTCTGTGTATGTAGCTGGCTGTGTGTGTGGCTCTGTGTGTGTAGCTGAGCTGTGTGTGTGTGTGGTTCTGTGTGTGTAGCTGCGCTGTGTGTGTGGTTCTGTGTGTGTAGCTGAGCTGTGTGTGTGGTTCTGTGTGTGTAGCTAAGCTTTGTGTGCAAATGTATGTCTGTGTGTGCTGTGCTTTAGTGAGACCAACAGGGATATTTTAATTAATGTAAAATATATTTTTAATTTTTTTGGAAGCCTAAATCCGGGGTGCGTCCTATAGTAAGAAGCGTCTTATAGTCTGAAAAATACGGTACTCAGTACTGACTCTATATCCAAGAATAAAACTACTGTAATACTGTATAAAATATTAACAAATACACAGTAACGTTTATAATACGGCTGCCTATATATAAAACAACAACTACTATAACCATAACATATTGATTTGTGGTCACAATCCAACTTGCAGCAAAGTCTTGACTCAGTTTTTGTGTAGGCAGTAAAGGATCATCTCCATAGTAAACACAATCTTGAATACAATTCAACTCTCAGTCAAACACTAGAACCCAAACACAATGCTGTAGAAAAAAACATATGCTTTATCTCTGACAGAAGGTACCTTCACAATGGCTAATCTGAAAAATCAATTCCAAGATAAAACTCTATATCCTTTGGAAAACACAGTTTACTGTATTCTTTTTATGCCACTTTTCCACTATTGACTTATGAAATGAGAAGATTAAGTGTGACAATGGAACAGAACAAGTCAGATCTTGCTATGGCCATCAAAGAACAAACAGGTAAAATATGTGTACTGCAGATAAGATTTCAAGTTCACAATTAGAAGTGTATATGACAAATCACACTCTTTATATAAACTGCACCTGTCACCACACTACACCCCCCCCCCCAAAAAAAAAAACCTACAAACATCACCTCCTGTAATATGTATGTCCCCTGGTTGTGTTTTTAGCTATTCCGCCTCCAGCAGTGAGTCTGCTCTGCCCACTCCATGCAGCTAGCCCAGCCCTGCCTCCTAGATCTCCAGATCTTTACTGCAGGAGACGGGTTGTCTGACTGCAGGAGACAAGGTTTTCTGAATGCAGGAGGTGGGGTTGTCTGAATGCAGGAGGCAGAGTTACTTGACTGCAAGAGACGGGGTTGACTGCAGGAGGCGCAGTTACTTGACTGCAGGAGATGGGATTGTCTGACTGCAGGAGACGAGGTTGTCTGACTGCAGGAGGCAGGGTTTTCTGATTGCAGGAGGCAGCATTGTCTGATTGCCGGAGGAAGAGTTGTCTGACAGCAGGACAAGGAGTTACCTGACTGCAGGAGGCAGAGTTGTCTGACAGCAGGAGGCAGAGTTGTACCGAATGCAGAAGGGGAAGTTCCTGAATACAGAAGGTCGGAGGGGGGTGCCTGACTGAAGGAAGCGGGGTTGCCTGTCTACCGGAGGCGGGGTTGTCTGACTGCAGGAGGCATGGTTTTCTAAACGTCTAACTACATCCTACAAAAGAATCAAAGATGATTTTTAACCTAGAAATATGCTAAAAAGACCTACAGGGGAAGTACATATTACAGAAGAAGGTTAGTGTATGAAGCAAGATGATAAATACGTCGGAAAAGGAAGCTTGTGTAACTCACGGATCTATTTTTAGGTAATGGTTGTGACCAAGCTAGGTTTGAGAGTGATTAGTTTCTCTTCACTGCTAGAAGTTTTTGGTTTTTCATACAATTAAGCATGTAATTCAGGGGGTGGACCCACAATCACTAAACTGATGTGATTTGAGAGGGCATTGGCTAAGTGGTCCCCTGACTTTCACTCTTTACTCCCAGGGTGAGCTGGTGCCGGTACTTACTTTCGTTAGTGTTATTAACCGCTGTATCGCAGTTTTAACACTTTTTAAACTCTAGAGCAGAAAATGCTTCGGCGCTGCACGCGACCGAGCGCGCGCAACGTCTCCGGCATTTCTTACGTAGGCGCGCACATGATCGTGCGCACGCATCGTCGAAGCCTCTTCTGCTCTAAAGTTTAAAAAGTGTTAAAACCGCGATACAGCGGTTTATAACACTAACGAAAGTAAGTACCGGCACCAGCTCACCCTGAGCTGGTGCTCGGTACTTACTGCTTACCCCTGCCATTCTAACTGGTAGGTTTCCTTTAATGACCAAACTCGATTTTTCTGCCTTGTGTCACAATAATTGGTTATAACTTCGGAACGCTTTAGCATATCCAGGTGATTTTGAGAATGTTTTCTCATGACACATTGGGACAGATTTATCAAGAATATTTCCAGTTGTGCATGGCAACCAATGACAGCTCAGCTTTCATTTTACCAGTGCTCATGAATATTTTAAAGGGGAGCTGTGATGGTTGCCATGGGCAAATAGAAATATTCTGACTTTCAGACACTTGATAAATCTGCCCCATTGTTCTTCATGTTAGCTGTAAAATTTAAGTGATAAGTTTTGCGTTTTGTTGAAAATTTGGCAAAAGTTTGTAAAAATTCTTCATTTTCCTAGTTTGAAATGTTCTACTTTCCACACAGGAAGTAAAATTGCCCAAAAAGCTTGATAATTAACATTTATGGAATGTCTGCTTCATGTAGAGATGATATTTTAGTCCAGTGATGGCGAACCTATGGCACGGGTGCCAGAGGTGGCACTCTGAGCCATTTCTTTGGGCACTCAGACCATGGGTCCAGGACAGAGTTCACCAAATAGGACCAAATCCACCTGCAGTCCCAGGCAACTTAAGAGATGCTGCTCTCAGCGCTGTTTTAAAGCAACATTTCATTGGTTGTTTGGAACTGCGGTAAAAGTGAGAAGGTGTTTACAGAACTGCAATCTCTTTGGAGCTCATCCTACTGGACCCACCGTTCTTTATCTACAGAGAGACCCTGGAGAGAAGCTACAACCAGAGTCTGCTTTTGCGTTCCTTCTTTCAACTGTATTGGTAGCCTCAGGTGGTTGATACGATTGAAAGATAAGGAAGAACAGGTAGCAATAAGTTACTGCTTAAAATGTCATGTTGGCACTTCATGGTAAATAAGTGGATTTTAGTTGTAGTTTGGGCATTCGGTCTCTAGAAGGTTCGCCATCACTGTTTTAGTCTATTAACCCTTTAAGTGTTTCACATGGGTTAAAACAATATGAACCTGCGATATAGAAACTTTTGAATTTTTTTTGGAAATAAATTCATTTAGGCCAAAACTGACATTTTCATAATAAATTAAATGATGAAGCGCTCTGTTTGATGCCCAATTTCTCCCGAGTGTAGCGACACCCCATATGTGGTGGTAACTGCTGTATGGGCACACGGCCAGGTATAGGATGAAAGGAGGCGCCATTCACAGCAGATTTGTGTTGTCACATTGTACAAGCTATAAATTTTTACTTTTTTGGTAATGCGAACATATGAGGGCTTATTATGTACGGGATGAGATACAATGTATAGATAATTAATTTTGGAGGTCTATAGCTTATTCATGAGATTTTATTAACTATTTCAAGGGGCACAAACAAAATCACCAATTTTTATTTTGGATTTTTAGCACTTTTTTTCCCCCATTCACTGTAACGTAAAAAAATGTTTTTATCTTTATTCTCTGGTTCACTACGATTGTGGTGTTACCTCATTTATACCGTTTTTCTTATCTTTGCTCAATTTTACTGAGCAAAACCAATATTGGAGGAAATCAAATTTTTTTTACTATCAACAACTTTTCATGGCCATAACTTCAGTATTTTTCTGTTTATTTTTCGCGTAAAGAGTTGTTCTTTTCAGATGTATCCTATTAGGGAATGTAACTTTTTTTGATCACTTTTTAGAACATTTTTTGTGATGGTGTTTGATGAAAAATTGTATATTACGGGAAGTTTTTCATGTTTTTATTTTACGTCGTTCACCGAGCGGGTTCAATATTGATTTAGATTTATTGTACAGATTAATACGGACGTGTGATACCAAACATGTAAGGTAAGGTTTTTTGGTGTTTTAGTGTTTTATACACTTGTTTTGCATCTTATGTGTAACTGTGGAGTTTATGGGACTTTTATTTTATTTATTTATTTATTTAATTATTATTATACAATGACTTAATCTGCGCATGTTCAGTTACATACAGCCGGAGGCGAAACCCGACAGGGAGAGAAGCCGGCAGCCTCGGGGCACTTGCCGGACCCCGGGGCTGCAGCAGGAGGGATCAGATACCCCGGTAAGTTCACCGTGGGGTCCGATGCACGGCAGACATACTAAGGGGTTAAACACCCAAGATCAGAGTTTTTCCGATCCTGGGTGTTAGTGCTTGGTCTGGGTTGTGATATCACAGCCCGACACCAGCACCAGACTAACCCAATGTCCCTAAATTTTCTTCTGACGCGCTGCCGTAGAAAGGCGTTGTGTCAGAAGAAGTACCCTTAATGACCGACGTAAAAAAGCAGATAGAGCGGTCATTAAGGGGTTAAAGGGAACCTGTCACAAGGGACCTCATTTTTGCTAAAGGCAGCTTGCAGAAGCACATCACAACATCAGTCAAAACATGAGTTTCTACCTTCTCTAATCATTTACAGTACAATAAAATTGTGTGTAGAGGAGCACAAAGGTGGGGGCCAAGAGCTGACGAGTGAGTGACACGGAAAAGTCACATGTTGTTTTTTGAAATGTATCCAAACCCAAGCCCAACCTTTGTGACTAAACAGAGGATTTTGTCAGGATGCAAGGCAAGTTATAACACACAATTACATTATAATGCAAATGCATGGAAACAAATGAGACTTAGTTTACAATTACCTCCTAAAGGAAATCTACCATCAAGAATGATAAACCAGGGACACTTCTAAATCCAGACACCGTGACCATGGTAATCTTCTTATATTTCTTATCGATGGCCTTCTTCCTTCTAAAATCAACTTTTGAAATTATGCTAATAAGTCTTAGGGTGTTGGGGGACGTTACCAGAGTGCCTCAGTGCTATAGCGTCACAGTTTGTTACAATCAGGTCTCCCCTCCCTGTGCACATCCTGCTGCTGATTAGATTACACAGGCAGAGGGAGGTGGGAGAGAGCAGCCTGTGAATCTGCAGAACTTAAGGGCTTTGGTCACGCCCCAGAGCCCTACAGGCTCATTAGCATAATTTTACAAGTTGACTGTAGACAGAAGGGAACCATGGATTACACCTATATGAAGATTACCACAGTCACAGTGCCTGGATCTATGAGTAAGTGCCCCTGGTTTATAATGCTTGATTTTGCTCCCAAATTGTTCTTTTGACACAGATTTTAACTAAGTCACATGCTTTTGTGTACAAGATGTAAAAGTGTCTAAAACAGGGAAAATCATGTTTGTTTGTTTTTTGTTTTGACAAATCTCATACCACAATTCTTTCCACTTTTGCTGTGTTTTGCTAGTCTGAGACATATTTTTATTTTCCCATTGCGACCATGATGATTCTAAAGATTTTTGGCACAACATATATGTTTTTAATATGGATTGTGAGGAAGTGAGTGTGGGAATTCTGAATATTTAACTGTTTTTCACAAAAGGACTGTAAGTGGTTTAACCGCACAATAGCTCATGGCTGAAATACACATTTTTAGAAGCTTACGAAATACAGTAGCAAAAATAAATCTAAGAAGGAGTTTGCCTTGGAGAAGATTGGATATACCATATTTTTCGGACTATCCAGTGTGCCTTATATATGAACCTTACTTACAGGTATGACTATCCAGTGTGCCTTATATATGAACCTTACTTACAGACAACAGCTGCCTTGAACTGTGCACAGGTCTGCCACCTGCTGGTCATTCATCCTTTTAATCAGATGCGCCTTATAGTCCAGTGCGCCTTATATATGAACCTAAACATTTTAGAAGGCATTTATTGATGGTGCACCTTATACTCCGGTGCGCCTTATAGTCCAAAAAATACTGTATGTATGCTGGGACTGTTCTTATTTCTACTAAGGTGGGAAGGAGGCAAGTAGAAACCTTTAAACCATTTACCCCTTAAGGATGCAGGGTTTTTTCACTCATATCTCGCTCTTCACCTTCAAAAATCCATAACTTTTTCATTTTTCTGTGTACAGAGCGAGCGGTGTGCGTAGCAAATTTTACTTCTCAGTGACATAATTTGTTATTCCATGATGTATTGGAAAGCTGGAAAAATGTGCTTTACCAAATGTGGTGAAATTGGCAAAAAAAACCTATTTGCGTCATGGGCTCAGTTTTTACGACTTTCACTGTGCACTCCAAATAACACCTCTGTTTTATTGTTTGGGTCGCTATGATCACGGTGATATGTTTAAAATTTATATAGGTTTTACTGCATTTCAATACATTTTCAAAAATTAAACTAATGTGTACAAAAAAAAAAACTTTCGCCATGTTAGACACTAATAACTTTTTTATACTATGGCGTACAGAGCTGTGTGAGGTTTCATTTTTTGCGAAATGAGCTGAGGTTTTCATTGCTAACATTTTGAGGTTTATACAACATTTTGATCACTTTTTATAATATTTCTATATGATGTAAAATGGTGTGGCGTTTCAGACATATGGGCCCTATTTTCCGTTTTAGAGTTCACCGCTGGCAATAACAGTTTTTATATTTTGATAGATCAAGCATTTTGAGCCGTAGCTATACCTAACGAGTTCATGATTTTTACTATTTATTATGTTTTTATCAGTTCTAGGGAAAGGGGGTGATTTTAATTTTTATGTTTTTTACATTTTTAATGATTTTTTAAACTTTTTTAAACTTTTTTTTTTTTTTTACTATTTTTAAGACACTCTAGGGCAGTGATGGCTAACCTATGGCACTGGTGCCAGAGGTGGCACTCGGAGCCCTTTCTGTGGGCACTCAGGCCATCACCAGAGAGGACTCCAGGCATCTTCCTGCAGTCCCAGACATCCCAGGACTTGCTGTGCACAGAGCTATTTTAAAGTGACAGCTGTACCTGGGACTATTTTCTGCTTTATTGATGTCCTCAGGGGCTGGTATCAATGAAAACTGTGACAGAGAAGGGAGTATAAATCATAAATTAAATTTCTGTGTTGGCACTTTGCGATAAATAAGTGGGTCTTTGTTGTAGTTTGGGCACTCGGTCTCCAAAAGGTTTGCCATCACTGCTCTAGGGTAATCTATATGGCTGGATCGTTCCTACCATATACTGAAATACTACTGTATTGTAGTATATGGAAATTTTACATAGTATTCATTGCAATGAGTTCAATGGTTCATTGTAACGAATGTGCAGAAACCACACAGCCTTGGGTCTGATGTTTGGGGAAGCGATGATCGGAACCAAGGTGGCATCACCCATGCACTGCTGCCAGCGGCATCAACAGGGTTCGTACCCGCGATTGGTGCAAGCACTGACCCCGGGTATTAGCGGTGGGTGTTTGCTGCAATATGCAGCCTATGAGCCCTATTCATACAGCCCCAGAACCTCTGTGCCCCGGAGAGTGAAGGGGTTAAAGGACATCTACCACCAGGATGAAGGATTGTTGACATACTGCTCTGTGCTCCCCCTCTGGCAGGATCTTCTCTTATTTTAGCTTCTTATTCCTTGGTTTTTTTTTTGTTTTTTTTAACAAAAATAAGTATTTTAGAATTATGCTAATGAGCCTGAGGGGCTCCGGGTTCCATAGGTTTTAATGGACCCTTCGGCTCATTTGCCTAATTTTAAAGACCTTTATTCTTAAAAACAAGGGCATAAGAAACTTAAAGAAAATTGGATTCTGCACAAAGGGTGCACACACCAGCATGTCAGTGTGCCTGGTTTACAATCCTTCATCCTGGTGGTAGATGTTCTTTAAATATGGTGGTGAAATATTGAGATACAATACATATGATACTAGTAATTCCTTTATTTATATAGCGCACATACATTTTGCAGCGATGCACAGAGCTTGGTGAATTAGTACCTGTGCCCAATGGGGCTCACAATCTATGTTTTGCAGTGTGGGAGAAAACCCTTGCAAACACAGAGAGAACATACAAACTCTTTGCAGATTTTGCCCTTGGACTTGAACCGTGGTCCCCTGCGCTGCTAGGCTGTGATGCTAACCACTAAGACATCGTCCTGCCCTTACTAGTACTAGTATCATAGCTTCACATCACCAATTCCGTCTATTCAAATTGTTAACCATTGATGTTTGTATTGGTACTCCAGTTCCCATCCAAATTAGGATGCTATCTTTATTCTGTAAACTTTAAAAATGTCACTATAGGCGGTTAGAACTTAAATGATTTATCTTGTGTGACACATTATACTTTATGTTGACAAATTCACTGTCTTACTGATTTACTATGTTTATGTCCACAATAAATTATTCTGATTCACTGAACATGTGGACATTATGAGCTCTTGGAATATTTTGGTGAAAATGAATTAACCCCTTCAGGACTGAGCCATGTTAGAGCTTCAGGGCAAAGCTCAATTTTTTTTTTTATATCAGCCCTGTGTGACTATTAGTGGTTATAACTTTGAAACACTTAATAATAATAGTATTATTTGTAGCACGTTACAAATCATATACATGTATTGCAGCATATTACATTACATAAGTCAGACTATGCATTCTGTATAGACAAAGTCTCAGGCACACTGTTAGATCATGCGGAAACAAAATCTAACAGGCATTTTCTCAAGGTGGAAAAGTTGAAAGAATCCAGCTCACCTCACGCCAAACAGGAGAATCCAATGAAGCACGGACTGCCCCACTGCAAGGGCTGCAACAGGTTAACAGACGTAGGAAAAAAGGATTCCGTGTCCAGCTTCATCCAAGATAATCCACACTTTTATTAGGGCATAATTGTTAAAATTCCAGAGTGTTACATGGCCAACATGTTTCAAGCGGGCAGACCGCTCTTTCTCAAGGTGGCCCTGGGGACCTTCATTGGACCCCACGGCTACCATGGAAGCGGTTGTCAATTGTCCAGGGGAGTACCCAGTCTATAGGATTAAACAGCTTGAATCGCGACTATTGTGATCCCAGCTGTTAGTTACAGGAGCCGATTATATATTTTTCTGTTCTCTCATTATCAACATTAGTGATGTCAGAGTGTTGCTGTATTGTTGCTTAATAGGGGTGTTACAGTCTCTTACTATCCTATGATCATCTGACCCTACAGGATACTTTGTTTGTTCCTTTTTCTCCCTCATATAAATTAATTAACCCCTAGGCACACCAGGACGTTATAGTACGTCCCCGGGGCTAGATGCTTAGCGCACGGGGACGTTCTATAACGTCCTGCTTCTGGCACCGGCTCACGAACGGAGCTGGTACCAGAAGCAGCGGCTGTCAGCTGTCTAGTACAGCTGACAGCCTGCGCTAACACCCACGATCGGAGCCGGCTCCGATCGCGGGTGTTAACCCCTTGCACGCCGCGGTCAAACATGACCGCGGCGTGTAAGGGTGTTTGCGCTGTGGATCGGATCCCCCGTGCCGCTTACCGGGGGATCCGATCCACTTCTGGGCAGCTCCGAGGACTGGCATGTGCCCCGGAGCTGCCCGGTCTCCATGGCAGTCAGACCCCTTCCGGGTCTGACTGTAAACTGTCTGAGCATGAGCAAGCTTGCTCAGACAGTTTACACTGCTCTACAATAAAATAGTATTGTAGAGCAGTTTATTGAACTTAAACCAATGATCAGAACATCACTGGTTCAAGTTCAAGTATGTATAATTAAAAAAAAGTCAAAAACACTAAAGTTAATACATTAGAATAAATAAAAAATAAATGCATTAAAATATAAGCCCCTAAAATGTCACTTTCCTATAAAAACACTTAATAAAGTATAAAAAACACAAAAACACCAAAAACACCCGCATATTTGGTATTGCCACGTCCGTAACAATCTTGATAATAAAACAGAATTGTTACTGGACCCGCACGGTACACGCTGTAGAAAAAAAACGCAAAAACGTTCCGAATAAAGATCATTTTTAATTAATACCCTATAAAAAAAATGCTCTAAAAAGTAATTTAAAAAATGTTATGCACTCCAAAATAAGCCCACTAAAAAGAACAACTCTTTTCGCAAAAAATAAGCCCCTAACCAGATTTGTCAGCCGAAAAATAAAAAAGTTATACATATGAAAAGATGGTGATGCTAAAATGAACAAGATTTTCTCCAAATTGGTTTTTATTCAGTACAATTGAATAAAATACACAAAACCCCCACATATTTGGTATCCCTGCGTCCGTAACAATCTGGATAATAAAACAGAATTGTTATTAGATCCGCAAAGTGAACCACGTAAAAAACAAAACAAAAAAAAGCTCCAGAAAAAGATCATTTTCAATTAATACCCTATAAAAATGCTCTAAAAAGGGATTTAAAAAATGTTATGCACTCTAAAATAAGACCACTAAAAAGAATAATCCTTCTCGCAAAAAATAAGCCCTTAAACAGATTTGTGAGGCGAAAAATAAAAAAGTTATGCATATGAAAGACGGTGATGCTAAAATTAACAACATTTTTTGCCAAATTACTTTTTATTCAGTAAAAATGGGAAAAAAATAAAAAATCTATATAAATGAGGTCTTTTTGTAATCGTGGCGACCCATAGAATAAAAATAATATACTATTTTTATGGTATGGTAAACAGCCAAAAAAAAAAAATTATAAAAATCTTCCTGAAAAGTGATGATTTTCATTTCCTCCACCAACAAAGAGTTAATAAAATCTCACCAATTAGCCTATAGATTCCCCCAAATTATGTACCAGAAAAGTGCATCTCATGTGGCAAAAGAAATAAGCCCCTATAGGTCCACATTAAAAAAAAGAAAAAAATTATAGCCTGTACAATGTGACATAGCAAATCTGATCTGGATGGCGCCTCCTTCCCTTCTGTGCCCGGCCGTGTGCCCATACAGCAGGTTACCACCACATATAGGGTATCCGTGTACTCGGGAGAGATTGGGTAACAAACTTTGTGGAGTCTTTATTCATTTAATCCATTGTAAATGTTTAATTTTCCACCCAAAATGGGTGTATTGTGAAAAAATATTACAATTTGCAGACTGCACCTCCATTTTGTTTTAACCCCTATAAAACACGTAAAGCGTTAACAAACTTCTTAAAAGTGGTTTTTCATACGTTGAGGTGTGTAGTTTCCACAATGGGGTAATTTACAAGTCTCGCTATTATTTAGGCCTCTCAGTGTCAATTAGAAGTTGAGCAGGTTCATCTAATACAGGTTTTGGTGATTTTACAAAAAATGTGAAAAATGATACTTAAATTCTGAGCCTCATAACATTCTAGTAAAATATGTGGAATCTTAAAAAACCATGCCAACATAAAGCAGACATTTGGGAAATGTAAGTTATGAATTTATTTGGGAGCTATGACTATCTGCATCAAAAGTAGAGAATTTAGAATGTTGAAAATAAAGAATTTTTCCAAATTTTTGCCAAATTTAGTTTTTTTTCATAACTAAACGCAAAAGATTTCATCCAAATTTTTAAACTAATTTGAAGTACAATGTGTCACGAGAAAACAATCTCAAAATCCCCTGGATATCTCATATCGTTCCAAAACTATAACCACTTATAGTGACACAGGTCAGATTTGAAGAATGGGGCCGCGTCCTTAAGGCCAAAAGAGGCTGAGTCCCATAGGGGTTAATAAACTCCCCACAAATGCCCTATTTTTAAAACTGCATCCCTCAAAGTATTCAAAATTAAGAATTTATCAGAATTTTCACATTCTGACAATAAAATGTTTACTTATCCCTGAAATCTACACATTCATATGGAATATAAAGGAGAAAACATTTCCTCAAATTTGTTGTGCAGCCTTTCCTGAGTATGTTTATACCCCAGATGTGGATGTAAAGTGCTGTATACACCCACAACAGGGCACAGAAGAGGACGATTGAGCTTTTGGAGGGCAGATTTTATTGGAATTGTTTTCAGGTGCTATGACACATTTTTTAAATCCTAAGGTGCCAGGACAGTGAAACCCCCGTTAAATTATCCTAATTTGGAAATTTTGCCACTCAATTTATCAAGGGGTATATTGAGCATTTTAACACCACAAAATGTTATTATCAGTGTCTTGTGTCAGTAAACTTTTATTTTTAGACAAGGTTAAAGAAGAAAATTAACTCTATAGATTTAAACTCAAAAAGTAAAGTGCAACTTACATGTGGCATTAACTTTTGATCTAGAAATGTAACAGTTCTCACAAGTGATAGACCACGATACACATATGAAGCCTAGTTTGGTAATTATATTAACACTGCATTGATGAACAAATACAGTTGCTCTGAGATGGAGGAAAAACAAAACCCTCAACATTTGATCCAATTTTAGAAACTACACCCCTCAATGATTTTTTCAAGGAGTAAGTGATCATTTAGACCTCAGGGCTGCTAGCGTGTAATGCATAGTGCAAACTGAAAATTGCAACTTTCCAGATGTTCCCCATATGTTGTGCCCAGATTATGTTGACAGACACACACCCCAAAAACTGTTATGTGGGTTAGCTCAGGTGAACACTTTGTATATGTTACATACACTGTTGACTCTGCTACATACACACACATAGAAAACTCTGCTACATTTGCTCACAGACACCTCCGCTACATTTTTACAATGACAGCTCTGGTACTTTCATACACAGACATCTCTATAACATTCACACACACTGCACTGCTACATGCCAGCTCCCCTTCTCTGACACATCACCACTAGCTCTCAATCCCTTATAATGACTAAGTTTACCCACCTGCCACACACCATCAGCTCTCAACCATTTATTATTAATTCCCCATTAGCTCTTTCTCCTTTTATGTAACATCCCACCATCTTCTCCTCCTCTCAGTATAAGCAGTCTTCCCTCCCCTGCAGTTCCTGCCAGCTCCTCATCCCCTCATCCCCTCAATATAAGCAGTCAGCCCTCCCCTGCAGTTCCCGCCAGTTCTTCATCCCCTGGGTGTAAGAAGTCAGCCCTCCCCTGCAGTTCCCACCATCTCTTCATCCCTTCAGTATAAGCAGCCTTCCCTCTCCTGCAGTTCCCGCCATCTCTTCATCCCCTGGGTGTAAGTGGTCAGCCCTCCCCTGCAGTTCCCGCCATCTCTTCATCCCTTCAGTATAAGCAGCCTTCCCTCTCCTGCAGTTCCCGCCAGCTCTTCATCCCCTGGGTGTAAGCAGTCAGCCCTCCCCTGCAGTTCCCGCCAGCTCTTCATCCCCTCAGTATAAGCAGTCAGCCCTCCCCTGCAGTTCCCGTCTGCTCCTCATCCCCTCAGTATAAGCAGCCTTCCCTCTCCTGCAGTTCCCGCCAGCTCTTCATCCCCTGGGTGTAAGCAGTTAGCCCTCCCCTGCAGTTCCCGCCATCTCTTCATCCCCTGGGTGTAAGCAGTTAGCCCTCCCCTGCAGTTCCCGTCTGCTCCTCATCCCCTCAGTATAAGCAGTTTTCCCTCTTCTGCAGTTCCCGCCATCTCCTCATCCACTGAGTATAAGGTGTCTTCTCTCTCCTTCAGTTCCCGCTAGCTCCTCTTTCCTTTGGTATAAGCAGTCTTCCTTTTTTGCAGTTTACACCAGTTTCTCATCCCTGCAGTATATGCAGTCTGCCCTCTCCTGCAGTGCCCGCTAGTTCCCCTTTATCTTGGTATAAGAAGTCTTACTTTTTCTGCAGTTTCTGCCAGCTTCTCATCCCCTCAGTATAAGCAATCTTCCCTCTCCTTCAGTTTCCGCCAGTTCCACCTGGATTTTATGTGATATTGTGAAAAATCCCAAAGAATTACTATTTTGGAAACTAACACCTCAAGAATCTATCAAGGGGTAAGTGTATCCCACAGATGTTCCATTCATTTATTTTTTGAAAACTGTGAAAACATGAAGAATGTGACAGAAAGAGAATATATATTGCCATCTTCAAGTTGGAATTTGGGGGCTCTAGACTAATAATTCTGGTGCATTTTAGATTGCAATATAGAAATACAGCATTATTAGTGGTCTCCATGTACAAGTATAGCATCAGAACTGGCTTCTCTACAGAATAACAGTGGCAGAAACAAGCTTATATATACAGTACCTATGCAATGCATGTGTATATATGCAATGCTTCTAATGCATTTCCATACATACAGGCCAACATTTACCGAAACTAGTGCAAACTGCACTATGTGCAAGTAGTCTGTAGAGTGTACAGAGTGCAACAGATTCATGAAATGTGTCACATGTTCTTCATGAATCTGGTTCTTATTGGATCGATCGCAGCACATAGAGTGGAGTTGTGTCTTACACGCACCAAGCTTGAAGCTGACTTATTTGAGGCAGAACAGACTTATCAGATGCAACAGACCGACGCTGCTAGAGAAACATGGTTGGGGCTACAGAGACAATATGACTTACACTTGACAGAATATACCACTAAAAATGCTGAATCAGAGACAATTTGCTGATGGGACAAAGGAGGAAAGACATTGGCATATTTGTCGAGGGTTGAGACCCCCAAAACAGTGGTGGCTGGCATCTCTAACCAATTGGGCTCCACTGTAACGGAACCAGCCGGCATATGCTCTCAGTTTGTTCAATTCTACTCCGGACTTTACGCCTCTAAGGTAGATCTCCCTTTAGAGACCACGAGGGCCTATCTAAACACCATGTCTCTCCCGAGATTATCCGTGGCAGATAGAGATTTCCTTGGGGCCCCCTTGACGGTTGAGGAGATAGCACATGCAATTTCCTCTCCGGCAAAGCACCGGATGGGTTCCCAGCGGAGTGGTACAGCAGACAGGTGGAGGAGATTAGCCCAAGGTTACTAGCGACCTTTAAGTATGCTTGGGAAGTGTCTGAGCTTCACCAAACCTTCCATGAGGCCACCATAGTGGTCATACACAAACCAGGCAAACCCCCTGACCAATGCAGCTTTTACAGGCCGATATCGTTAAACCTAGACGCAAAGATACTGGCCAAAATATTGGCAATACACTTAAGCATGGTCATACTGTCAATTGTTTCTGTTGACCAATCGGGCTTTATGTCAGGGAAATGTACGGATATTAATTTAAGGAGATTATTCACCAATCTTCAGGTATAACACGAAAATAGAGGGCAGAGGGCAATAGCTTCCCTGGATAATGAAAAGGCATTTGATTCGGTTGAATGGGGCTTCATGTGGGAGGTGCTTGATAGACTGGACTTTCCAACTGGGTTCATCAAGTGGCTCCGGCTTCTCTACCATAGGCCCAGAGCAAAAGTGCGGGTCAATGGATACCTGTCTGAGTACTTTCAGCTGGGGAGGGGAACTAGACAGGGATGCCCACTTTCCCCTTTGCTTTTTGCCTTAGTGCTGGAGCCCCTGTCTGCCCTGATTAATAATAGCACAGCAATCGAGGATTGGAATATCGCTGGCATCACTGAAAAGCTATCTCTTTACGCAGTTGACTTACTGGTCTACCTAGCTGATCCAGTTCCCTCGCTTGACGCCTTGCTGGCAGTGGTGAATGAGTTCAGGCGCTTTTCAGGGCTAAGGGTCAACTGGCACAAATCCGCCCTCCTTATGGTGGATGATTTTGACCCGGATCTAATCTCTCGGTCTTCCAATCTCATGGTGGTTAACCACTTCACTTACCTGGGGATAGTCTTTCACAAAGATGTTTCCAAATTTGCATCCCTAAATTTGATTCCTACTATGCAACATGTGACCAAAAAAGCTTAAGGCTTGGGAGAATCTCCCTCTATCTCTAGTGGGTAGAGTTAATATTTTCAAGATGGTCCTTCTGCCTAAACTCCTCTACCTCTACCGAGCTGCTCCTGCACTGCTGTCCAGGTCCCATTTCCTAACCATTGACAAGCTCATGACCCCATTTTTGTGGGGGACTAGTCCACCGAGAATTGCAAGGGAAACCCTGAAGGCCCCGACAGACAGAGGAGGACTAGCTTTACCCCATATGCACAACTATTACCAGGCAGTACAATTGACATATGCAATGTGGTGGATAAAGGCGGACTCCAATAACCCTGTGGTAGTCCTAGAAGCGGCACTTATGGGCTTGTACGAGGCACTAACCAACTTTGTTTACAGGGGGGGAAAGGTTCATGGGCCTTACTATACATCAAATATGGTAGCAACTGTGACAGTATGGAACAGAGTAGTGGATTATCGGGGGGATGACTCTAGGGCCTGGTCTCCAGTAACTCCCTTGTGGTGTAACCCCTTCCTGCCTGAGCTGGGATCTCTGCCAGACTTTGAGTTTTGGGCACGTAAGGGGATTAAATATTTGGTTCAGTTGTACCACAATGGGTGTCTTAAAACCTTTGCATCCCTTAGCCAAGAATTAAATTTAGCTCCAACAGCCTTCTACAGATACCTGCAATTGCGCCATGCACTGGGGGGCCAATTTGGGAGGGAGGATTAAAATTAGAACATTGTCCCATGGAGGCCATCGCTAGAACTAAGAACCTTGGGAGACCCACCTCCACCTTCTATAAACAACTGATGGATTCCCAGCCCTCTCCCGCTGAGAGAAGTTTCCATGTGTGGCAAAAAGATATCCCTGATTTAGAGGACCATCACCTCAAAGAAATTACACACAACTGGCGCTCAACAGTTATTAGTGCCCGTGACCAGTTGATACAAGTAAAGTGGTTGCACCGAGTGTACTTGACCCCTCTGCGGCTACGCCAGATGCATAGACTCCCCTCGGCTGTCTGTTCTAGGTGCGGGGAGGGTACGGGTACCTTCTTCCACATGGTTTGGGAATGCCCACCCATTCAGGATTTTTGGGTGGGAATTCATTCTTACATCAATGGGCGTCTGGGTCTTCCGGGTGTCTGCTCCCCTCGAGTGTGTCTCCTGGGCCTAGTAGGAGACGTCCTCCAAGCAAAATTTGAGAGGGTTTGTTTCGGCTGTTAATGTTTTATGGTAGGAAGGTTATTTTGCTAAATTGGAAGCCTCCTAAGCTCCCCACTTTGGCCAAATGGATTTCACTGATTAATGCGGAACTTCCAATGTACAAACTCACCTACACTGCTAGAGGTGCTCCAGACCGTTTTTCCTTGATCTGGGATGTGTGGGTGTCCGCTCAGACTGCTTCAGGAGAGGAGGAGGGATAGCTCTGTGTGTGTGAGGTGTGAATGAGGTAGTGAGCGAGCGTTAATCTGCCTTAGGGAGGGTTTTTCCTCCTGTGAGGCCTTATACGGGTTTGTTATTGCACTACCGACTGATGTATTTCTCTTTTAGTGATATCTTTGTGCTGCTAACCCTAACTTTATGATTGTGCCTTATACTTCCCTGAGGTGGATGCTGTTGCCTTTTGTGCATTGTTGTAATTTTGGAAAATGAAAAAATAAAATATTTTTTAAAAAAAAGGAATCTGGTGCCCCCTGCACTGCACCGACAAAGTAACCAACTGTTTTTGGTGCACCTTTAACATGGCGCGTGCGACACACTTCTGTAGTACACTGCATGATAAATGTGGCACAAGGTCCGACTGTGTACCGGAACGCCTTTTAGTGCAGAATTTTAGTGAAGCAACGCCACAAAGTGTTGTGTGCATTGCAATTATAAATACCTGTGCAAGCAGTTTGCACTAAAAAGAATGTGCAAAGTCAGTGGGCCACAGACTGCATAAATGTAATGCATTGGGTGCACTGCATATATACAAATGCAATGTGGGCACTGTATATATAAAATTACAATAGGGGACTATATAATAAAGTGCCCCCATTGCATTTGTATATACAGTGCCCTTCAATTTTTCATCTTTAGAATGGAAACATTAATTTCTATATGTATACAGTGGCAGTACCCCTCTCTATAACAATATTACATATATCCTACTACATTCTCCTCCTGCTGTTGCCCTGGCTCCTGCTGGTCGTAGTGTGATGATGTAAGCACACTGCTATGACCTATTACCTTACAGAAGGAGTCATGTGTGTTGCACTTGTTATCAATAGAATAATGTCATAAAAATGTGGATACTTTTGATTGTTATTCAATTTGGAGAAGGTGAAGGCTGGTGCCACCCCCTGTCCATTGCTAGAAACAGCCCTGTTTGTAGAAAAAGAACCCCAGTTGTGGTCACTTGTTCTGTGTCTCCTAGCAGGACCTTTTTTCCTCTCATACAGAGGATTTTTTGATCCTCTATTTCTCTTCACGGCTTTTTTGGAAAGATGAAGATGTTTTGGTCATGTGCTGTCTTTCTTTTTTTGAAAGTGGAACCTGACCTGAACATCTGTGTCTCTCTATTCATTCAGCAGTGAGGCACAAGGTCAGACTGGATGAAAGTAAAAAGCATTTTCCAGAGGCAAAACTTGTTTTTTGTGTTTTACCCACGATACTCGTTGTAATAAACCAGCTAGTATATCATCATGTACAACACAGAATACAGCATTGTGTGTGAACACAAAGCTCTTTTGATCCTCCACTCATTAGATGTTAGCTTATTCTCAGAGCAGACAGTCAGGTAACCCTACTTGCTGACACCGATGACTGATGCAGAATGGAGCGGGCAGACATTTCTCTTTTATGTATCCATGGCTCTTGTGAGAGAGGCTCAGGCTGCATACATAGAGCTTGGATTATTACATCTATTGTATTATTAAGAGGTAATATGATCAGCTTAGATGAAAACGGGTTTGATAGCGATTGCTTTTTTTATGATGAGCTTAGAGTACAGGAATGTTTGTGACCCCGGGCATTGTGAAACAGGACAAAGAGGTCTAAGTGAATAAATGGACTATTTTGTTAATCCAATATATTAGAATGTGAACTGTACCACTACCCCAATGGAAAAACATCACTACAGGTTAAAAATATTCTACCGTACTAACAATATGGAATGACGGTTGGTAGCGTCAGGAGGCCAGGGGGGGTTAGTTTAAATTACATTCAGCAGAAGAGCCTATTTTGGCTTTACTGTGGGCATCACATATTATGAGTTTAACTTGTGTTGTACATTTCATTATTTTCTAATTATGCCTTTACTACTGTTTTTTTGCGTGAAGGGGTTTGTGTGAGACAAACATGGAACATGCCTGCTTTCTTATCATAGGTAGTGTGTATTGCAACTCATTTTCCAGTGCAATACGATTACATACTATACTTACGTGTGGAGCTGTTGCATATTTAGGTGTGGGAGAAAGCAGCCATGTTTCTTGTTTGCCTTGAACGACTCCCATAAAAAGCAGATTTGTTCCTGTCAAGCCGTTTCCTGCTGTTTAGCTCCTGTTCACTTGAATTGGAGCTGAGTTGCAGTTACCTGACCTGGCCACTGCACAGAGTTGTTCTTCATATTCAGTCGCTGTTCATTCTCTGTATGGATAGGTCAAGCTGGAAACACCCTTTAAGAAATATCCGCCAATTCTGGTTGCAGGAAGTTAGTAAACCCAAATTAGTTTAGGGCATAGAAAGTAGTCATGTCACTTACTAAGGTGTAGTTAGCAAAGGTCCACAATCTATGGAGATGCGGGGCATTGGTTAACTTTACCCAAAATGGTGGAGTTTTGCTAGTTAATAAAAGGACGGAGTTCCTGTCTTAAGGGGATTTCATTCTGTTTTGTGTTCTGTAACTACAAGTGCAGTAGGTAGCATAAAACAATATAAAAACCAAAAGCTGTTATACTTATCATAACATCAGAGTAGCACAGGTCATATAGAGAAAGTCACAGGAAATATCCCAAACTTCAAGTATGTCTTCAATTCCTTTGATCTGAACTCAATTACTTAGGTGACTTGGTAATCAGATTCCAAGTGAATGAGTCCAATAATTCTCCACTGAATTGAAGATGGAATATAGTGCAAAACAAGGGTATATCTATATTTACACCAGAACCACTATCCATGGATCCATAGGAAAGCCTCTGTATATATACCGGAAACTCTACTGCCTCCTTCGGACTCTGAATGGATTTTATTAAAACATTCTTAGTAGCATAAAACCAAGCACTGTATTATAACAATAAAATCCAAACCCAACCGAGGGTTTCACCTGTTTTCAACTTCTTACTGCGTTTTATACTACTTTTATGAGCATTTTTTATTAAATAATTTTATTCAATATTTGAGGTGATTTGCACTATATACTGTACACTTTAATCCATTTAGAGTCTGAAGGAGGCAGTGGAGTTTCCTATTTATACAGGGTCTTTCCTGTGGATCCGTGGATACTTGCATGCACCATACCTTTTGCACATGTGCAGCGAAGCCAGGAACACTATGCTGGCTGCTCCAAATCATCAAGATTTTATGGTTTAGTGTCCGAAATTGCCTTGGCAGGCTCCCTTCCTGGTATGGGAGAATAGTTCTGTTGGTCCCCCATATATTATTTGAGCCAGCCTACATTAGAGTGCTTCTAGCATTTCTGCTTCTTCTTATCTGGTGCCACAACAGATGTTGCAATCCAAAAACAATGGTTTTGTACATCTTGTTAGCGTAATGGGTTAACAGACATAAATAACGTTACTTGCAGTCCTATGGAAAGCCATAGTTTATTACATCAAAATGATCTGCAAATCAACAAACGCTGCTAGATTGACAACCTCAAATGGTAACTTTTGTAAATGACCCTCAATGAGTTCAAATCTGAGTGAAATGTTGTTTATCGAGTGTTGTCATCTCATACTCGCATGATTATGTTTGTTTACACTAGTTCTTATTATTCAAGACCTTGACGTATTCAGAAAGAATGTCCTGGTCATTAAACTCAAAGATGTTACATTATTCTTAACCGTCATACTAGAAAATCCACTAAATGCCAAGTCCTCCAGAATAAACAGCATTGTGATCTTTGAGAAAGCCAAGGTAACAAACAGGACTATCTAGATATTAATATTTATAGATGTGTGTATTGTGCCGTGAATTGAAAAATAAAACAGACATACTCTTAGACCACCAACTGTCACACACAGCGGGTTGCAAAAGTATTCATGCCCTTGAAACATTTCCTCATTTTTAAGCATTCGTATTTATTCGGCCCCATGTGCTTTTATACCCTTTAGTAAGATCCAGTCTCCATCTATCCTACTAGAGTACATCTATATCTATATATCTTATTTTTATTTTCTGTATAACTACAACTGTTTTGTGAAGGCCTCAGAAGTTTGTTAGAGAACAATAGTCTAAAAACTATGGTATAAAAACTAACAAACACACCAGCTCATGGAAAACATTATGGCAAAGTATTTTGCTGGGTTAGGTTTTAACCCATAACGACATGTGACATATCTGCAACTATCATGGGCTGAGCCCGCTCCATGTACATCGGGTGACAGCAGGTGCTTGCACCGATCACAGGTGCTAACTCCTTATCTGCCACCATCAAACGCTGATGTTGGCACTTAAGTGATTGCCCTTCATGGGCAGAGCCGTCTTGGATCTGGCCTGCACCCCCACTGGCATCATTGGTGGGTTTCGGCTGGTTTATATCTGTAAAGGAGCCTGTTGTCAGCAGGTTTTTTAAATATCCATTAATTTTACAATATACTCCAATACCCTCATCCACAAAGCTCTGCATAATGCTGCTCCTCCCTATCTCTCTCCTCTCATCTCAGTTTATCGCCTAACCTGTGCTCTTCGATCTGCCAGTGATGTTAGATTAAACTCTCTGAAATGCTCTTCCCTGGACTATTAGACTAATACCCAACCTACAAAGCTTCAAACTTGCTCTTAAAACCCAAGAAATTTCAACTTTCTCTTTACTAACCCATCCTGTGTCCTCCTCCCATCTGTTATACTCGGCAAACTCCAGATATTTATCAAGCTCCCTGCTTCTCTATTGATGACTGGTTCAAGCAGCAGAATTTTTATTTATTTAAATATTTTATTCTGTTGCCTTATAAAAATGGCTGGACCATTATACAAGCTCTTATACCTCTTGTGTCACCCTTTTATCCTCATGGAGCTTTTGCCCTTACGCCTATTGTTCCATATGACTGTTTGTATTATATTTGTATATGTTCCCTACAATTTTTGAAGCGCCATGAGAGGGAATAAGATTGTTTATTATTATACTGTAGTGATGCAGCATATTGTTTACATGATCAGACATCTAGGGGTAAAGTACCGTAGGTAGTAGAAAAAAAAAATTAAAACCTAAAAGTTCAAAACAACCCCTTATCCCTAGGACTGATCTAAAAATAAACAAACAATAAAACTGTTAGATATTGCTGCATTGCAAAAGTCCCAAATGAAGATTTTTTTTTTCGTACAAAAGGTTTTAATTTTTTTAAACCTATATAAAATTGGTATTCTTGAGATCACACCAAACTGAAGAATAAAGAGGAGATTGAGTCACTTGGAGTGGATTATGAAAGCCATAAAAATGGCACAAAGCGTTATTTTTGTCAAGTTAACTGCATTTGGAATTTTTTCCTGCTTCCCAGTACATGGCATGGAAAATTAAATACTGCCACTAGGAAATGCAGTTGTCAGTTCTGTGGTTTATTTTCAGAAGCTGCAACGCCCATCTGTCCATTGCTACTCAGCTTCTACAGCATTGTATATAATGCTGTACAAGGTGAGTGACAGTAGTATAACAGCACCTGTCTCTTTAAACAGTGACAGGCAGCGGGACAATGGGAGCTATGGAAGAGGTAAGCATAACATTTTTTTTTGTTTTCACAACCCCCCTTCCCCCAGGCTGGTTGTATAGTTTTTACAAAGCCAGAACAACCCTTTAAAGTTTACATTGTTTCACCTTCATCCATATCCACATGTCTAATTTAATTACTTACTGCTTTCGAAAGTTCCATTGAAGTCAATTAAATGTGCAACGCATCGCTTGTGCACTATGTTATTCAATGGTGGGAATTCATTAAGACTAGGGTTGTGAACACCAGTCTTTAAATTTCCCCCCAATGGCTCTCCAGTCCCTGGATTCACTAAAAGGCTCCGGCCTCTTAATAAATATGGGTGCAAACTCTGCAAGTTCAGACCTGTAGAGTATTTTGCCATAGTCTCCACCATCGTCTCCGGTGGAGACTAAAGAAATTTTGTGGGTTGCGTTTTTATGCTCCGCTTGCTCTCCACCTGCCCTGATAGTGGGAGATTCATGTGACTTCTCTCTCAGGATACTCCCACTATGGTAATCAGATTAGTTTGCAAATCATCTGAAATGTGGAGGTCCCGCTATGTAGGGCAACAGTGTTCACATACTACTCTCTTACCCTGTGTAACCCATGATGCAACCTTTAAGCCCAAAAGTTATGGTAAATAGCTGTTAACATTGGTGATATTATTTAAATAATAAGCTCATTATTGAATGTATAATTAAAGGAAACCTACCATGATTTCATCATGCGAGCAGACCACCCGGTAGGCTATTTAATGCTGATGCCGGCACATACTTTAGTTAGACACGGCGATCTTTAGTTTAGCTAAAAAAAATATTTTCTTACATATGTAAATAGCCCTCCGGTGCTACTCCTACGTCATCTTCGGTAGGTCAATGGCTTCCAATCTTTAAATATTCCCGCCTCCTTCTTTAAGAGCACAGCAGTGTGTGGAAGCTTCCCTCTCAAGTGCACAAAGCTGAGACAAAATTCTGGATTATGAAGTACTGGATTCACAGTACTACCAATTCTAACAACACACAAAGGTATCATTTAAAATAAAAGCTCTCTAGGGCTGCTACCGGCATTGTCTGCAGTCTTATATCTTCAAAAGAACTGATACTTTACCTCTTATAAACCACTGAGCACCAAGGATAAGAACCAAGGAGTTCAAAATTGGGCACAACAAGAACCACTTCCAAAATATGCCTACCCTAGTTATAACACTGACAATCAGGGTATTTTGTTTAGACAAACAACTTCCTTTTGTTTCCCCATAAAATATAAGAATTATACTTTTACAATTCACAGCACATTTCACATACTGTATCTATAATATGTGAGATGATAATTGAATACTTGCCACCTCAATGATTATACCCATAGAAAAATAATAGTTATGCGACTTGCACAATCATGCCTTTCACATGCATCTTATTTCATGGCAGATTGATAGCAGAAAAGCCTAATCTAATAATAGCCTTTCATAGTTATATTACATTAAAATGTATTAGGAATTTCTAAAGAGGAAATAGATTATGTTTCCTCATTTCCATTTAATTCCGACCACTACTTTTCCACTTAATTATTCCAATTTTATATCGGCTTATGGAAAGTTCTGCACATTTATATTCATGTGATGGGTTTAGGTTTTGCTACTGATTTACCAGTAGTACAGTATAAAAACCATGATGTAGATACTATTGGACTTGAAGGTTAAAGGGGCTCCAACTCTGATTAGCCCCAATCTCTTTCCTAAGTGTGGTGTGAACCTATGCATCTTCACTTTTGAAACAGGGGCGTAACTACAGCGGTAGCAGCCATAGCAGCCGCCATGGGGTTCACAGTGTCGGGGCCCCGGCATCTGAACTGACTGACACATTAAAGAATGGAGGATGTGCATCATTATATACATATTATGCTGAACATTGTACAGCATATTTATTAGTGCGTAAATGTTTGAGTAAACAAATATGTATATTTTCTGAGGGTGTAGGGGTCCCCATTCAGACATCTGCTATGGGGCCCTGCCTCACCAAGTTACGCACCTATTTTGAAGTACTATCATTGGGCAATTAGGTCTGACCCCATAAAAAGAAATGTTATTTATGATATATAAGCAATCCAATAGAGTAACGTTTCGATCCATCAAGGATCTTCATCAGACACAGATTGCCTTACTCCTTGCAATATGTGTCTGATGAAGATCCTTGACGGATCAAAATGATACACCATTGGATTGCTTAAATATCATCAAATATCTATCAAATTTGTTAATCAAAAAAAAAAAAAACAGAATGCCAAATTTTTTGCTTAACTGTTTAATAACGGGCTGGTACCCTATTCTGTGCACCCAAGCTTTACCAGGAGTGTCATGTATTATTTTTACTAGACCCCCTGAAAAGGGCCAAATATAATTATAAAAAGTGCCTGCAACATAGATTCATGAAGCTGAGACAGATTAACATGTATTGCTCTATGCAATGTTCTGGGCAAGAAACTGGAACACCTGTAGGAATGTCTAAAATCCGTAAGAAATAGGGAACCTCTTGCACATTTTAATTTATATGAAGCCTTTTAAGGGGTGAAAATTGACATAAAAACTTGTCATAATGATGAAGGAAATGGAGAAACTGAGAGTGGGCCACGTAGAGGGTAAAATATCAAAATAGTTTTTATAATATAAAAAGGGAAATGGAGCTGAGCTGCTGTCTGTTTCCAATGGCAACCAAAATAATTTTTCAAACTACAGGCAGTCCCCGGGTTACGTACAAAATAGGTTCTGTAGGTTTGATCTTTCATTGAATTTGTATGTAAGTCGGAACTGTATATTATATAATTGTAACCCCAGACAAATTTTTTTTTTCTGGGACAATTGGATTTTAAAAGTGTTGGATTGTAATAGGAACCAGGATTAACAATAAAGCTTAACTGCAGACACCTTTGATAACTGTTACAGCTGTTTATTGTAGCATGGGGCTAAAGTAGAGTAAATTACCAACATCCAGAGGTCTGTTTGTAACCATTGGTCGTCTGTAAGTTGGGTGTTCTTAAGTAGGGGACTCCCTGTAGTGCAAAATAGTTATAAGAGACTAAAATTTTAAGTGTTTACTAAGTGTTACTTAATGGAGCTTGAAACCATCCCCAGGTACTGCAGGCCTCTTGATCCTCACACCTTAATAATTCTAAGGTTCCAAATTTGTTGCTGTATTCCAACATTGATCCTGTTTAGAAAAATATTCTGGCAAAAACACCATGTTTGAGTATAGCTTATGTACCGGTCAGTTCACATCACTTTATTTACTGAAATAAATTTTTATTATTATACTTAATATATTTCTAAAAAAACATAAAATTTTGCATACCACACTACTCTCATCCGACTGCATCTTATAACAGAGATCGGAATTAAAATTTAATCAAATGGTTGCATATATCAATGTTTCATAAGGGCTTAATCTGCCGTAACATCTGCACAATAATGATTTTACAGCTCCAAAGTAGCATAATAACCCAGCTGCAAAGTTAAAGATCATGAAATATTAAAAAGGCCATGAAGATCATCACAAAATAAAGAATAAGAATGAGGGAATGAAACTGTAAAACATTTTTTTTTTCAATTAAAATACAAACAGTATTTTCTTGAATTCATGTTATTAGTTTAAAATAAAAAGATTAAAATGTATGATTAAATTATTAAATTGTACATAGTAAAAAAAATTACCCTTGCACTTTTACATCACATTCATCTTCTGTTATTATTCCCTGTACATTATAAAATGTTCTCTCACCTGAATAATGTGTAGAATTTCTCCGCAGTCACTGGCAAGTACTGAGCGGATGTGAAAAAAAAAAATCACCTGTGATATTTACATTTTCTGCCGGAACCAATGGCTGATCTGTATAGCAGCTTATTAGAAACAGCTTTTCTCAGCAAGATGCTTTTCCACAAAGTGCTCAGACTATAGACCTTCCTTTTCACTCTCTACAATTTTTATTTGTCCGCTCTCGCAATCTCATCACACTCAGGTGTCTGAGATTACCCAATGAATTCCCAGCGCTGGTGCTACACGACCAAGGTTATCGTTACATTAACTCCTGCTGATCCAACACAGCAATGAGAATTGTGCCTGGATCTACCTATGCTGTGTCACATTCATAGGAGAGCAACCGCTGTGAACATCAAAATAGGATTTTTGTCTATGGACAACTGGTGAATTTCTCTCCTGTTATGCCTGGTTTTCTAGTCTCTTTCCCTGAAAGACAAGGTTTCCTGTCCTGTACACGTTAATCAACACATTACAAGAGAATTTGGGAAATTAGAGTGACAACCAATATGTGTACACTTTTAAATCCCTCACCTGCTTATAGTTAAGGATGGGGAAGTTATAAGAGACTGCATTGACTGTAAACTTAACCAAAATTAACTGACATCGCTGCATATGGCCATTAGCACCACAAGAATATGGAACAAACAATGTTTAATGATGAATTATTCATAAGTATAGTCTATTGAAGAACTTTAAATACTGGCGAATAATGCATGTGGTATTATAAGTGTTAAGATCAGGCAGAAATGTAATGTAACCCCAGGGCAAAATATCCCCCAGTTTGAGAAAATTCAGTCATTACAGAAGACCTCTAGTGAAGATCGAACATCTTTCTGGCTCAAATTTTTATATAATAAAAGCATAACTCTTAAGTTATCTGGCCAAAAATAGTTTAAGCACAGCTGGAGAGAATCTTTGACACCAATTCTAACAATACCTATATCATTCTGCTTACTTCTTCATAGCCTGAGATACAGCCTGATATATCTATCAGCCCTATGTCTAAAAGCTTCTCTTGAAGTAGGCGGACACTTCCTGGTTGTAACATCAGCTAAACTGATGCCAGAAAAGCTTCGCCCACTTCCCATAATGCTGAGCTCTCATTTCATGCTCTAACGCTGGCAGTGCAGCTAATCAGGATACAGAATTTCAAACTGAAGCCTCTCCTCAGTGTTACTGATGTACAACACAGAAGTGACCCTAACCTGACAGAAAAATTCAATGTCAGTTTTACATCCTCACATCCATACTAATATGCATTACAGTTAAAGTAACATATACACACAAATTAGTACACACACATACATACATATAGACCTATTCACTATTGTACAGATAGACCTATAGTCTGATACAGTATTAGAATATCCTATGTATTGCATGTATGTGTGTGTGTGTGTGAATGCACAGTATTAGTATATCCTATGTATTGCATGTATGTGTGTGTGTGTGTTTATGCAAAGTATAAGTATATCCTATGTATTGCATGTATGTGTGTATGTGTGTGCACAGTATTAGTATATCTTATGTATTGATGTATTGCATGTATGTGTTCAGTATGAGGCTGCTTTTACAAGTAGCATTTTCATTGCATTTATATTGTGTTTAACCTTTTTTGGACTGACTGCTGGCTTTTGATATCAGCAGGCGCAGGTCTGGAGTCTGCAGCAATGTCTCTGGACACTACTGCAGTTTTCTACTGCTTTTGTGCTAGTCGTGGGAGTAGGACCGGTTAGAGGGGAGATGCGGTTTATTACCGCTTCTCCACTCCTCACAGTATCGCGCTAAAACTGTGCGATCATGTGAGGTTAACCCAAGCTGCTGGGTCTGATCAGACCAAGTACAGCTCTGATCAGCATCAAGTCCTCACAGGGGATTGTTTCCCCTTGTAACTGGGGCTCTTGTAGATGCCTCAGTTACAGGGGTAGACTTATTAAAGAAGAAAAATGTAAAATAAAAAAAAACTGTTAAAATAATGTAAAATATGCACACAAAAATATTAATAAATATTCAAAAAAATATATTTACATTCTTACAATTAGGGAATTCATTGATAATGTTAATTTTGAGTTAATTTGAAAACTAAATAAAATACATACTATAAATATAAATATATTTTTTTCTACTTTTAACCCTGATTAAAACTAAAAATGAAAACTTTTATTACGTTTTAATTAGCCCTATGTGTTCCAAAAAAAGGTAGCAAAAAATTTTAAGATAGCACGCGAAAAAATTATGGCCCCTAAAAGTATGAAAATTCGCTACAAATGCCCCGATCACTAAAGCCTTTTCAAGGCTTTACAAGGCTTGGGTCACTAAGGTGTTAATATACATGCAATGCAAAGTAAAAGCAACATGTAAACATGGCTTTAGAGTGCCATAATTTATTTCCAGAGAATGTGACTATGTGAAAAACATAGTTTACATATAAACTTATATTAAAATCTAAACACAATGGCTTGAATTCATTAAGGCGTTTTAAATACCAGTCCTAAAATTCTGCTGGTAGTCCTGCACCCTTATTCACTTCTCAGTAAATGCTGCTGCAAACCTCGCCACTTCGTACCTGTAGACCAGATCTGAACTGGTGGAGCTTTTTGCTAAACGTGGCAGGCCAGGCGCCTTATTCCACAAGGGTTTAAGTGTAAACGCTTATGTAACCGGGTCTAGCTCCTCCCCACCCAATGTAAACACTGCGCGTTAACGTAGTACATGTTGAGGAGATGTGTTGCACTGTGGGCAAAAAATGGTGGTCACACCAGTTGATGACTGTTTTTTGCAGTAGCTGAGGTATGTATTATGATGTTTTGCAGCAGCTGAGATGTGTAATGGGAAGTTCTTCAGCAACTTGGGTGTATAATATGAGGTTCTGCGGCAGCTGAGGTAGGTATTATGAGGTTCTGTAGCAGCTGAAGTGTGTACTATCAGGTACTAAAACAGCTGATCTGTGTACTGTGAGGGTCTGCAGTAGGTGAGGTGTGTATTATGAGCTTTGCAGTGGGTGAGGTGTGTATTTTGATGTTCTGCAACAGCTGAGGTTTGTATTGTGATATTCTGCAACAGACAAGATGTTGTGTTGTAATTATTGAAATAGTATGAATTATGTGTTGGGGGGATTTTCTAAAACTATCTCTGTTTGTCTGGAAACTGCCCTGTATTCAACCTACATCTGCCATAAATATACACGTTTAAAGGGGTATTCTCATCTGGGCACTCACATTCTGTTTCAATAATCTGCCATATATAAACATTTCTTCAATTAGATGTTATTAAAAAAATGTTCCTGTGTGTAGATAATTTCTCATAAATGTAGTCATATAGTCTCTTAGAAACAAGACTGACTCCTCGGATACGGCCACCTCTGCTGGAGGGATTGCCCAAAGAAACAAAAAGTTTTTGTATATGAAATGTCTGGGAGTTACTGCATGTCGAACAGCCGTCCTGTGGTAATGATTGCTGAATCCAGGAAGTCTGGCAGGACTCAATAGCGCATGTCTGGCCACTGCTGCCTAATTGTAATGTGGTTGTATCCAAGCTATCTCGTTTCTAAGGGACAACATTACTAAATTTATGAGAAATTATCTTCACACAGGAACATTTTTTTAATAATAACATCCAATTGAAGAAATGTTTACATGTGGCAAATGAATTAAATTAAATGTAAATTCCCAAATGGGAATAACTTGGCCAAACTGGCATTCATTTTCACTGGGAATAGTGGAATAAGATGGCGAAAAGTTCCTCAAAACTTCCATTAGGGAAGACAATCCCATACACATTCCTAAGTAAAAATCAGCAGTTTCAGGTGAAACTTAAAGGGGTATTCCCACAAAGACAAGTTTCTTAAATGTATTTGGGATAACAAAATAACACATTCTCTAATTCACTGTTATTAACAAAAATGCAGCATTTCACAGATATATAAGTCCAACCAGTTTCCATAAGTCCTGGTGTACACAATTTCAGTTGCGCCTATACACAACCCTGTAACTTCTGACTTGGGGTCAGGGAAGCAATCTTGGATTTCTGTGTGCAGTGCAGCTGAAATTTCTGTCTCTCTGCTCCATGCGACCGGACCAGCCCTCCTGCCGGATGGAGCTCACAGACACTCACTCACTTCCTGACAACAAACAACACAAACAACACAGATATGTAGCAGAACTGACAGTGTGTAATAGGTATCTCATGGGTCTTATTGTCTCTGATCTGTCTCATCTCTCTTGCTATGTGTCAGATACTAGTAAAATGTCAGAAGCCAGATGAAAGTGTAGATAAACCTGTACCCTGATAATCTAACCACAGTGTAAGCTCACAGAAATAGATGAGTAATAAAGTGTCAACCTGTGTAATAGGTATCTCATGGGTCTTATTATCTCTGATCTGTCTCATCTCTCTTTCTTTATGTCAGAAACTAGTAAAATTTCAGAAGCCAGATGAAAGTGTAGATAAACCTTTATCCTGATAGTCTAACCACACTGTAAGCTCACAGAACTAAATGAGTAATAATGTGTCTGCTTAGAGAACCCCCGCTCACACACTGGAATTTTGCACTGACCATCGCTGAGTAATAGGAGCAGTTAAATATGATCTTTATTGTGTAAACATCACTAGGGGATTGAGATCTTAGAATTCTCTTTTTGAGGGAAACCCCTTTAAGGTAGTAAGATATGTCTAGTATCCCTAGGAAATGTAAGATCCCAGCCCCACCAAGAACCTGAGTAAGTTACATTTCATTGAAAATGATGTATATCCCCAGTGATCGAAAGATCAGTACTGAGCAATCCTCATGTGATACACTTTTAAACTCAATATAAGGTTTTGTACCAGTAAGATGCCATCTCTTGATGGATTGTCATAGAACGCGTAACACTTTCTCTTCTCCTGTCATCCTAGCACTTCTGCGTCTGCACACCTCCCTGCACATTCACCCTTCACCATCACCTCAAGCTCATGGCACATGCTCTTCAATTATCACCAAGGATACTAACCAATTATTCATAGAAAATATGAAATTCAAGCTCCAATTCAAGCAACATTACCACTGCAGTTAACAAAGACTTACAGTATGTATCAAAGTGACAGGTACAAAGTACCTGGACAAGTGAAAGTAAGGGAGTTCAGATAGATAAGCTCAGAAATAACGAGATATTTATTAGTGTAATTTAGAATTTTTAGGTTATATATAGAGGTGTGGCTTGTACCTACAATCGACACAGAGGTGTGGGTGGGCCATAAGGGCAAATTTTTTCGTTGTTTTCCTATCACTTTCCATAGAAATATTTTAGATACAGTATATGAGGCCTGGAGTTTTGTGTTCTGAGTTATATTTTCCAATATATTTATATTTTCAATATTTTTGCTTATCCTAATCATTTAAATTAACATATGTTTTTGGTAGTGATTCATTGCTATAAACAATACCATTTGTTTGCTCGCCAGATGTATAAACTATAGATTGTATTCACTGAGTAGAATCAAAACTATTAAACTACAACCTTTATTAAATGTCGATTAAAAGAACAAGGAATTACCAATCACAAAGTGCGTCATATGCTGCCACACAATACTACAAATGCTCCTAGGTCTGCCTTGCTTACTAATATCACTGCATTGTAAGCTACTATATGGCATAGTATACGATATAGACATAGGACAGTATCAGGCATCTATATTTTGAAAGATGGATGGGATACACTAGACCGTTTCACAGCTGCCTCACTTGAACATAAGTGACTGATCTGGTATCCAGCTAGCTCCTATGTTCCGTGACGCCTACTAAGTTTGTTTATGCATGTGCTGCTGATGGTGCATGCACACATGGACACCCACATTGATAATAGCAGTGAACCCAAGAATTGGGTACACTGAGATTAAAAGGGCTTATAACCCCTCCTTTGTCTACCAATTGTGGTACATCATAACACTACCATCTAGGGGCCTGTGATGTCTCCAAGGGCCTGGAGTTCATAACCATGAAGACATCCCTCTGAAAATCAGCGCATGCAGAATGCATATCCCCGCACATCTGTGAGAAGCGAGCAACGATTCAGCCACTAAGTGCAGGGACAGGCCAGGCTGCACTACAAACCCTGCATTGTGATGTCAGTGAGAGGTGGTAAGTGGGTTAATATGAAATGAACAAACCAACGGCTGGATTATAACTGTGCTGGAACTAAGATTATAATAATGACATTCGATTGTAACCTGCATCTCGATGACATATCTGTGCATAATGCATGGGGGTGTGTTCACTATTATGCCTTACCTCTGTTTTTTATGATTGATTTCCAGAACATACATTATGTATTGGATGGCTTTTGTAGCTGGTTTCTGCTGTATCTTCGAGTTCCATAATATTTTGCAACGCTGTGTGCAATATGAACAATCCATTGTCTCACTTTTTCCCATATACTTCCATATTGTTTGGTTGTGTTCACACAAATTTGCAATTTCCAGTTATTGATGTTTTTATTACTCTGAAATTTATTTTTTTATATTAGTCAATGCTGTACACACGATTTCTTTGTAATTATCTTCGATCACATGATTGGTCTGCCAGCTGAAGGGAGTTGAAGTTTCTCCACAGGTATTTAAAGTTTGTGTTCGCTTGCATTGTATTCAGACCTTGATAAAGACATGGTGTGCCGAAACGCATCAGTCTGTGATGCTTGGCTGTGTGGGATGGGAAAATAAAGAAGAATTTTTACTTCCTACCTATGTCGTGCTGGATCAGTGGGTATACCCCTTAAGAGGGTTCTATGTTTGGTCAGGCTCTGGACCAGTTCCTGTGCACCATAAGAGGCAGGGTTGGAGGATATCGTTGTTGGTGACAGCCGAGCGAGGAGGCATATATTGCCTTTATGAACCTTTTTTTTCTTGGACGAGATGCAAATACTTCCAAAAAGTGCCTTCTACAATTAGGAATCTGTTACTTCTGGAATAGATATACTGGGACTTATTTACTAAGGGTCCCGCGGCCACATTTTCCAGACTTTTTCGGGGATCGCGCCGAGGATTGTGTCACAAGCGATCGGATTTTGGCACATCGGCGCCAGCTTTCATGCAAGAGAAATCAGGGGGGCGGACCATCGGACGATCTGACAGATTCAGACTAAGTGCTGGATTTTACATTTAAATTTGTGTCGCATCCAATGCACTTACATACACATGGAGAAAGATGGTGAACTCCGGCGGACCTGATCGGGGAAGCGACACAAGCAGGAAATCGGGTGTATGATCGTCTTTAATCACGGCAGATGTGCAATCCGGTGGACATTCCGGATGAGGGATCGCGTATGACCAGGTAAGAAACTGTGCCTCACTGGTTTGGCTTTAAGCCCACACGTCAATAGGCTTCCTGAAAGTCATGGCTGATGTTAAGGAGGCTGCTTTACAAGGTAGCAAAAAGACGCAATTTTTTATCTCTTCCTGGAAAACGTATTTTCATATTTCCAAGAACAGCCGAGTGGAGCATCAATGGCTATAAGTCCCCACATGTCTGACAGGCGGCCTTAATTGGCAAACTCTTGAGAACTCTCACTTGCTGAACTTAAATTGAGGTAAAACACAATTGAACCTGCATATACCCTGACAGCAAACAATGCAAACTCCTACTCATATGGTTTCAGTTCGTTTAACTATAGGTCACAGTCCATGGAAGAATAGCTGAATCATGCAATTTTTTTAAAATAAAGTAATACATTTACAGAAATCCAATGAAACAATCCGAATGTGTAGCGATTCAAGCAGAATACGTGACTTTGCTTCAATTAGAATTATTTAATGGATAAGAGATCAGGCACGAATCCTGGGCCCTTACAATGTCTTTATCATTCTTAATGCCTTAATAATGTTAAGAGTCTTAATAATTTTACTGTCATGATCCAAGGAAGAAAAGAGGAGACATAAAAGGCAAAGCTTCGTGACTCATTATCCAGCGTTGTCAAACTTGCATATTTTGGAAGACGACAACTGATGATCCAAAATGTCATTGACTAATAAATGCAGCACTCCAGTAGACCTCTCTGAGACGACACAACTGCACTATGATTACAGAACAAGCATCTAATGAGACAGACGGTTACGCCAATTGCAATTTATTAAAAGTGACCTTGTGTACACAAGGACAGTGTCTCTACAGAGCCTTGAAATTGCCTAATGCTAATCAGTCCCTCCAAGTCTCCCTCGTGGGTAATTCCAAGTATCACTAGTTGAAATCAGTTAAAACCATTCACCCTCACACACCAAGATAAAACACAATTAGATTATCACTTCCAAAATAGAATTTCTTTCAATTCTGCATGGACACCCTGGATACATTGTAGCGAGACCAAGCGAGTTGAAAATTGTTGCTATTTAAAGGACAGAGATAAGAGGGATTGGATGTGATTTAAAGGCATTGCATGTTTCAGTTCAACATGTTGTAATAATTAGATTACCGTTTCCATAGGATATTACCATGAGTGTGATCACGCATTACAGTATACAGCTGTGGATGATAGACAACTCTGGAGCAGGACTGGAGCAGAATGGTTAGGGCAGCTAATAATATTATTATATAATATTTTTTTACTTTTAAACCAATGTTGAGTAAACTATCCTTCTTCTAAAGGAATTTTTTAGAGTTTAAAAAAACATTAATACAGGTTACTATAGGCACTGCATTAGACACAATTGTATATTGTATAGTGACAATTTTCTTGTAACCCATGGCAACAAAAACAGTCATTATCCTACCTACTATAAAATAGTAGATAATCAGTGAACCAATAACAATACCCCAATATGTTTCTCTAATGCTGAATAGGGAAAACAAGACAATCAAAACATAGAACATTTTAAGAATTGTTTTATTTAAATTCATGGTCAACTTTAAACATTATTTCACAGTATATATAGACTTCATATACATAAAAATGTTTTTTAACCTGTAACTATATTACCTGACTAATCTTGCAGTTATTCTGAGTAACATGTTGTATTATACTCCAGAGTTGCACTTACTATACTCCTAGTGGAGTCACTTGCATTCATTATTGTAACCATCGGAGAGGGTGTGAAAAATTAACTGCCCAGAGCGCTGGACATTGCGTTTTATAGTTCTTCTTATTCAGCGATCCAAATATATCAATCCTGAAGAAGACCAGCGGCGGGATCGGTGAAAAGAGGGTAAGTATGTTTAGTTTCATTTTAATTCATATTAGTGCTTGATTTCCTTGATTTATTCTGCTGGTAAATTCATTGTGTACATACATTAGATGAATTATCCTGTTCTGATCCTGTGTTTTACCCTATATTACACCCCAGAGGTGAATTTAAATTGCATTAGGCAAATTTTTTTCAAAGGGCCTGAAAATAAGCAGGTGCAAAGCTAGGCGGACAGTCCTATTCTTTACCAAATTTATCCAATAGATTATCCAAGTATTTTTACTTTCTTTTTTGTTTTATTTTACACCAAATAAATGTGCCAAAATTTGGGAGTATACTCCTTTTTGCACAGAGCCACAACTGCTTTTGGTGTACCTTGACCATGGCAATCTACTTATATTTGTTATCCATGGCCTCCTTCCTTCTAAACACAAGTTTTTAAATTATGCTAATGAGCTAGCAGGGCTCATGGGGGCATTACTAGAGCCCCACCATGCTGTAGCTGTACAGACTGTAACACTGTATCACTCATCCCCCTAATCCCTTATCGCTTCCCCCTTCCTCTGCCTATTTTAACCTCACAGCAGAATGACAGTGGGAGGGGGAAAGTGCTCCTACACAGTGTTACAGCCTGTGAATCTACAGCACAGATGGGCTCTGATAATGCCCTGCAGAGCCCTTCTGGTTCATTAGCATCATTTAAAAAGTTAATTTGAGAAGGAAGAAGGTCATGGATAGCAAATATAAGAAGATCACCACTCTCACAGTTTCTGGATCTATGAGTAAGTGTCTCTGGTGTATCTTGCTTGATTTATAGGTTAGATTTCCTATAAAGACTGTCTCAAACCCATGATGTAGAGCGAGGCATTTAAAACTAATAGTTTTTGCGCAGACCAGGATACATCTCTGATACATTTTTTGTACTGTACATTTTTGTATCTGCATTATATCATGCATTATGTTCTAAAGTTGCATTCACAATTCTGCTGCCTTCAGAGTCCAAATCTCTCAACATTCCCTATGTAGTTAGTGTATGAACACAGTTTGTTCTGGTGAAGCAGCATTTACAGGCATTGCACAGTAATCTGCCATATTTACAACTAACTGTTGCCCTCCATTAATCATTTAAAAGTGAATGAGGTCTCAACCTGGAGGTGGCCATGGCTATCTGATGTTCTATGTAAATAAATGTAGCATTACATAAGGCTCCTTCATGTAAATAACAACCCAGTCATACATGGTTGCTTGATCTCCAAAGTGGAAGTATGTGTTAGAGAAGTATATATAGCCAGGGGCGTAGCAACAGGACAAGCAGCCACAGCAGCTGCTAAGGGGCTCGCAGTGTCAGGGGGCCCGGCATCTGACCTGACACACTAAAGAATGGAGGATGTGCACCATTGTATTCAGGTTATACTGAATATTGTACAGCATATTGTTCACCACTTTCATGGATTACACGGCTTGGACAGATATTTAACAGGTGTCTGTGCTGGGATTGTGTTGCATGCGATTGGTTTTTGGCACAGCCGCGCAGGCTTCCATGCGACACATGTTGGGGGCAGGCCGTCGGACGATTTGACTGATTTGGACTGAGCGCGGTATTTAACTTTCAAACTGCGTGACAGGGCAATGCATTTACATACACTAGGAAGAAGAAGGTGAACTCCCTCCGACCTGAGCGGGGAAGCGACACATGCAGGATATCGAGAGCACAATCTTAGTGAATCGCGGCACAGTGGATTATCGTCAGACAATGCATTTTCTGTGAAATCCGTTGGACAGGTCAGTACATGTGCTCCAATATATAACAGTGCACAACTTTCACAGTACACAGCATGAATTGTCAGCTCAGATAAGAAATTTTGGGGTGGATGGAGGGGAGAGAAGAACAACAGGACTAGGGATCTCTCACCTATAATTCCTCATGTGGTAGGCAGCTACTGGGGCTGATCTGTGTAAGTGTATAAATGTATATATCAGTGCATAAATGTGTGTGCATACGTGTAAAATGTGTGTAAGTGTATAAATGTGAGTATACAAATATGTATATTTACTGAGGGGATAGAGTCACCAATCAGAAATCCGCTATGTGGCACTGCCTCTACTAGTTACGCCCCTGTATATAGCCCAACAGATAACACAACTGGTGAAATAAATATTCACTATTTATCTTGGAGTGCTGCTTCCTTTCTAAGTCAGTTCCTTGAAGCCTGCACCTACATTGGATTTAATCCGGTTATCCACAGTGCTGCTCCTTCTACCTATTTATCTAGCCCAACAGATAATGTAATGTATCAATATAGACCTGATATTCTGCACGTATGGTTCTACATTTTGTATGAAGGCAACCTCTGTTGAATAATGCCCCCAGTAACTAAGAAGAGTGGTGGTGTTATTTAGTGATGAAAGTGACAATCAAAGGCATAACATGAATCTTCTTAGCTCCATTCCTAATACTTGTATCATCTTATGGGTAAATCTTCTTGCGACGTTACCTCTAAATGATCCCTTTGGTTAAAGCCTCTTGTACCTCTCTATCCCTTATAGATAGCCATGGTGACAACAGCTCTGATCATATCTGTAGCTAAGAAAACCGTTGCAGTACAGGTAGTCCACAAGTTACGTACAGGATAGGTTCTGCTGGTTTGTTCTTAAGTTGAATTTGTATGTAAGTCGGAACTGTATATTTTATAATTGTAACCCCAGCCAAAAATATTTTGTGACCAAATTGGATTTTGAAAATGTTGGATTGTCGTAAGAACCAGGATTAACAATAAAGCTTCATTGCAGACACCTTAATAACTGTTAGAGCTGTTTACTGTAGCTAAAGTACAGTAAATTAGTAACATCCAGAGGTCCATTTGTAACTAGGGGTCCTCTGTAAGTTGGGTGTTCTTAAGTAGGGGACCACCTTTTATATCAAATCCTCTCAACTAACTAAGCTGAGATCTTTACTGCACCACTGCTGATCTTGTGCACAAGTTGGATAACTTTACTCTGGAGTTCTTAGTCCTATACAATTACACTAATGGACAATACATCCTGATGCTTCTCTTTTAATCTTGCTTTTCAATTTCCTCATCTCCTGGTTGGTTTCATCGATTAGTAATCCACATTCAGTCACTTTCCACGACTCTTCTAGCAATTTTTGCTCATAATATTTCTGTGAAACGTGACTGAACATCTCTGCCAGCCGCTGCTTTCCAGGTGAATTGTTAATGGTGGACAATGCCAATGAGCTGTCCAGGCTCAGAGCCTTCATGTACTGCCTGCAGGCTGCTTCATCCTCCTCCTGTATGAGCATGATGTATCCCTTACAGCAGAAGTCTTCCACTTGTGTCTTTAGGTCATTCGCACTGTGCCTTTGGATGGCTTTATCCATGTCTGTGACCGCGCTGTGATAGTCTCCCATATGAAGAAGGCAGGTTGACCGCTGACGGAGATATTTGGGGTTGTTATTACTGGCTATGACGGCTAGAGTGAAATAATTCAGCGCCGTGTCATGGTCATTTTCCTGAGTGAACGAGGCGCCTTCTTGTCCGGCCACCTGTAAAAAAAGAATGAAATCGTAAAATTAAATGTATAAGTTTAGGCTGTTTTTGGAAAACATACATTGCTGAATTACATATTTGATTGAACATTTATAATTTTGATGTTTGTGCTATTTAAATCTGTCGATCCCCAGAATCAGTGGATACTAGTCAAGGGGGTGGTACCCTTTCTTTTTAATGCAGAATACAGAGACACACTCCTACAGAATAACACACCTGGATTCAGTATCCAACATATCACAGTGCTGTTCCACCCTATATTTTTCTAGCCTACAGAATGACAAATGTTACATGTATGAGATAATTGACATATACACTTTTGAACAGGTTGACAATTTAAAAAACACTAAGATGAAAAAACAGGGCACTATTAGGAGGTATGAGGTATGTCATTAACAGTAATGACAGTAGGCAGTTTGGTCAGTAGCCTGGCCCAAGACTTTTAAGGGGGCCCATGGTCACCTAAACCACACACCAAATTTTATACAAGGACCTTCATCCATGAAATTCTTAAACATATGTTCATTCCGTCAATACACATGTACACACGTGCCAGTTCAGAATCTTTGAAGCTCCTTCAAAGGTCCTGAAACCTCAGCTTGAAAGCAGGCAGAACGGACGAATCCTCCATTCCCCGAGAAGCTTGATTCTAGTATCTAGTACCATATGTAGGAAGGGAATTACAGACTTGTAGGGGCAATAATACAATAATAGTACAGCCCAGGGCCCATCACAGTCTTAATCCACTCCTGGGTCCACCCCATATTCCTAGTATTTTCTTTTGCTTCTTATACTCTCTTATCCGGATCCTTTGGATTCTGGTCACCAGTGGACGCTGCAACTCCGGAAAAAAATATTTTACATTTCTATTATCTTTGTATATAATTTTTACCAATTGTATTTATTGTGACAAATTCTGGTTGCGCTGTGACATTTTTGTATATCCTGCATTTAATCCTTTAATCCCTGGTCATTGAGCATTCTGTACTTGGTAACATGTCCTCTTTCCCTCTTTCAGTAAAGATATGCTTGTACTCATGGTCTTTTACACTAGACAAATATGCCATTCAGGGCACCACAAACCAGGGAATTTAGGCATATATTGATTCATTCAGCGCAAGAGGAGGAAAAAATGTTTAAAAAATACCAACAACTCTTGCATCTTGTTTGGAGGTTAATATACAGCTCCTCCAGTGGGAAATGTGTGCAACTGCAGCATTATTTTTACCTTATGTAACAATTTTTTCCTCAGAATTTATTGTACTACCATTTGTTTGCATAATTTTATGTACCAAATCCTTGTTCCAAAGAAGTGTTATGTATTAAGTCACTAAAAGAAATACAGAAACAAAGGGCTGGAGACATTTCCAGGATTCATTTGGCTGTTTAAAGCTCTCCCGGCAGTAAGTGTTTGCCTCACAATGTGTGAGTAGACTGAGTGCACTGGTGCTCATACAAGAGGCTATTCCCATCGAGATAAGATTATTTAATGTTTATCTACACTTTTAGAGTCCATTGTTCAATTCTGCAAGCATTTATTTGTTTAAGAATATCATCCCATTAAATCATATTATGAAAGAAAGACCTGTGTCACTATGAAGATGACAGGTAGGTGTTTAGTTCTCAGCATTTAGTACTCCAAGATAAAAAAGGCAAGGATTTTGTAGAGTACCATGGTGGTGGGCCACTTCGCATAGGTGACAGTCACACCCTTTCCCTGGCAGTAAAGGATCCTCTATCATGTTAGATGATGCCAGTGTTATAAATGGCATATTGTAGGGGAGTAGGGAGGAGATGTTCCATATTTTATAATATTGATCACCTTTCATAGCCTCATAATAATCTGGAAAAATAATCCCTTAAAATTAGATGGCAATTGTATGTGTGCAAATGATCACCTGACAAATGGGGAAACATGCCACGGTCACATGTACCGCTAGGTGTCCGTTCATACCACGATGCTAGCGCACAGGGGGAGGTCCTCAGCACGAACGCACATGCGTTTCCAGAGAAAACGCTAGGGTTTAGGGTCCCTAACATTTTTACCATATGTGTTGGTGACCACATTCCCAAATATGGTGGCCCGATTACACACTGTGCATGATGGAAGCTGAGGTCAGTACACCTCACCATTGCACATGCACCCACTTCTCAGAGCATGTACTCACCCCGACTTCACTATGGGCAATGGCAATAGGTATCTCATAATTATTTGCTTTTCGTACAATAAGAGCAAATCAAAACTAATCAAACCAGAGACCTTTTGCATAGGCAATTTAAAGTGGACATTTTAAAGTGAAGCTATAAAAACTCTGGAACTGTTATATTTATATTGGGGCTTATTTACTAAGGGTCCCACGGCCGCATTTCCGTAGGGTTTTCCAATGTTTTCAGGGATCTCACCGCTGGGACAGGGATTTAGAAATCAGAAAACAGGGGCGGGCCATTGGACGATCCGACTGATTTGGACAGAACATGGGACTTAACTTTAAAATTGTGTCGCACTTACATACACCGGGAAGAAGATGGTGAACACCGGCGGACCTGAGCGGGGAGCAACACATGAGGGATATCGGGAGCATGAATCGTGGCACAGGGCATTCTCGGCGGACACTCCGGATCGGGGAACGCGCAGGACCGCGTAAGTAAATGTGCCCCATTGTGTTCATTTTTACATCAACAGTCAAGAGAAAAAGAAAGTACATCCTTTTTTAAATTCTATAGTATCAGGACAAGATTTATTCCTTAGAATGACTCAAAATTAGATAAATACAACCTCTAGTATATGTATAATATTGCCCCAAAGTCCCTTATGACCTTGATATTATAGAACCACTAAAACCTATTGGGCAATCTGAATTAATTATCTTACCCCATTTTAGAGGTGTTGTAGCCGGAGCCTTATCTGTGTATATTTTTGATATTTAAAAAAAAAAAGGTTTTAATCTACAAGTTGTGTTAAGATTTCTCTGAACGTGTTTGTCCTGTAATGGATTTCTAAGAAACATATTTTCTGATGCGAAAATGCTAACCAGCTGTCAGCCATTAAGTGAGGTCAACTTAACAAGCAGCGGAGTTCAGTGTTTTGCATACTTAACAATATTAACAGGATCATTTCTGTCGTTTCTCGTATTCAACAACAGATCATGCACTCACAGGCCAGAATGTAGAGACTAATGAGCAGAAATAATGAGACTCAACAAAATAGTTTTCTATCTCCAATTAGATACAATTATGCTTTATATTTCATTATAAGCAGCCCTAAGTTGTCCTTAAAGGGATAATAAACTTAGTAATGCCTTTAATATAAGGGTGCGGTCACACGTCGCGTTTACTGCATGAGTTTAAAAACGCATTGGAATAGCTGAAGAGTGATTTGCCTAATTAAACAGCTGTTAACACTTGCGTTTACAAAATGCAACTGTTAACACATTACATATGCGTTAACATCCCGGTTACTGCACGCGTCTGTTAACACACAGTTAACATATATGTTAACGCAAATGTTAGCATTTGCATTTTGTTAACGCAAGTGTTAACAGCTGTATAATTAGGCAAATCGCTCTTCAGCTATTCCAATGCATTTTTAAACGCATGCAGTAAACGCGACGTGTGACCGTACCCTAAGAGTTTTGACAATCATATTAAGTACATGCACTAGAAGATGTGCTAGATATGTGGAGTCCTAACATCAGATTACTTAAAGGAAACCTACCACTTCTGAAGGTAGGTGTGAGATGTAAACACCGGGCACCAGCTCAGGGTGAGCTGGTGCCGGAGCTTACCTTAGCGAGTGTTTTAAACCGCTATATCGCGGTTTAAACACATTTTGATTTACGTCCGCGAGGTAGCTTCGGCGCTGCGCCCGGCCGTGCGCGCTCGCCTCCATACGAAGTGCCGGAGGCGTCACGCGCGCACGGCCGCGCACAGCGCCGAAGCTGCCTCGGGGCTGTAAATCAAAATGTGTTTAAACCGCGATATAGCGGTTTAAAACACTCGCTAAGGTAAGCTCCGGCACCAGCTCACCCTGAGCTGGTGCCCGGTGTTTACATCTCACACCTACCTTCAGAAGTGGTAGGTTTCCTTTAAAATCAAATATGTATCCATGCTTTGACCAGGTCTTTAAGAGGTGTATTTAGAATAATTTATATTAGCTCTGTAAAAATGTTTTTGGTCCTGTGACAATTGGATTTTCAAAAGTTTTTTTTGATCACCTCAAAAATTGATCACCTCACAGCTGATCATTGCAGGCCTAGGACTAAAGTAAAATCTTCACCAGAGGTCCATCCATCCATCTGTAATTTGGGTGCAAAAATTCAGAAACTAAAACAGTCTCCTTTGTTTCCTAAAATATGCCATAGTTTATCATACCAAACAGCCCCTTCATGGTTATATTATATAAGGCCCCTTCATTCCCTGTGGATTCATTAGAAATAGTCCCTCCCACCCCATGGATTCCTTATGTACAGTCTTATGTGAAGCCCCCCAGCAGCTCTTGGCTCCGACACTTGCCCAGGTATGCCCAGTGCGGACGCCGGCCCTGTCAACAACTTACACTATGTTACCCCAAATATCTTGTGAATTGGATCAAAAAAATTAAGTAGCTATTGGCCCTCATGCATGAAACTGGCTATGGCTTAGTTAGGGCTGGGAACCAAATACTGGTAAGTATACCCAAAATAACATTTTACCATCCTCTGTTATATCTTTTTTATGTATCTATTAATTTACAGAGAACTTGCAGAAGCTAAAAAGTTCTTAAGATACGGATCTTAAGATACAAACACCAGAGATCTTAATTGGGTTTTATATGAACCCAATAATCTCAACCTTATTAGTAACAGAGAGCAAAGTATCCACAATGCATTTGTATTTTAGCACCTTACCCGCTGGAGTAACAGACGCGGACCTGCTCCCAGCAACATTCATGAATCATGTTTATGTTCAGTGAATAGAAACTTAAACCCAGTAACATGGCTAATTATTATATTACTCTGTGAGATACATATTTCCCTAGACTCCAGACTCATAACCTTTGCTTCTGATTGGAACTATGAGGGGCTGTTTAGTGGGTTCAATTGTATCCATTAGTTAAGATTTATGTAGCTCTGGGAACATTCTTCCTATACCTAACCACAATTTATTTCCTTATTTATGTTATTTGGAAATGTTTTGCTCTTAAAAACATTCTAGCTGCTTCTTCTTATTTCTGAAAAGATATAAGTAAGTCTCCTAAAATGTAACCATCAACCTAGACCTGTTAATAGATTTACGCCTTTATGATCTCACCAGTGTCTAGAGACAAGGACAAGTTGTGTGTGTGGTTGATGTGTAATATACCCAACAGACACGATACACGTCCTAAAAGACACATGGTTAAAAAATCAAGTATCTAAACAATTCTAAAAATTCTCTCTTCTTTTTGTTATCTATTACACAATCGTGGAAACAAGAATGCAAATCACTGAGCGCAGCTGGATCTTGAAGGAGAAAAGTAGAAGGGATTTGTAAATAACCTCTTTTATGGAACTCCGGAGGATTGTTCAAAAAATGACAAGGGTCCCAGGAGGTTGTGGACCATGAATCATCCACAGCTGAGCAGGTCTATTATGGAGGAGCAGTTCAGCGCTAGGACACAGCTCCAAATTACAAAGTCACTTAATGTTAGATAGAAATCATTTATTTTATTTATCGCTTTAAGAAAGATAGGATGTTAAGAAAAATATTTCTTGACAGCCTTTTAATTTTTAGATTATAGGGATATTTCCACATAAGCCATCCCACCGGTATCCAGAATACATACACACTAGACCATTTCAGCCTATTAGCAACTACGGACATAGCCAAACCCTGGCGTTTACGGGCACCTCTCTCTGACACATTGGTAGACACCATTATGAATGTAGTTTAGGGCCCTGTAACATTTTGTTTAATTTTAATATCAAGTGATCTCAGATCTTTTGTCTCATAAAATGAGTTCATAAAAAAGTTCTTCTGTCCCCAAACCTCTCTTTCTTATAAGTGTTGTGAAAATATTTAAATGATTTTTAACAGGATCTAAAAAGACACAAAGTGGGAAGCAACCCAATTGCTCAGCACTTAAAAACATGGTAAGACGGAAGTATATAAAGAAAAAAAAAGGCTAACATCACTTCTACAGCTTTGGCAGCAGAAGGGGCATCATTTTTATATATTTTATTTCTATGTACATTTGTGAGATGAAGGCCCAGATTTACTAAAGCCAGTTTTCTGAAGGACTTTGGGCTGTTCAGCTGCACTATAGCCAACGCGACACAAATTACTGCACTGAAGGGGGCGTTCAGGTAACAGAAGGACCATGCGCCATATTTATCAAGCAGAATTGTGTAGCGCGCTCTATGTTAAAGGTAAAAAAAAGTTGCCGCACCCTGTCGGAGCAGTGCCGGGGCACCAGATTCATGAAGAACGTGCACCACAACCTGGCGTGAACCTGGCGCATCCTGCACACTACACAGGCAAACTGCATTTAGTGCAGTGTGAACTGTTTTTGATAATTGTGGGTCAAAAGTCTAAAAAAATATTTACACATTTCTAAAATTCACCAAAATTGCTTTGCAAGGTTAAGCAAAACCACAAAGTGTTTAACAGATTTCTCAATATCCCACCACAATATTAATCCCACAATGTTTCCACAAGAGTCAGGGATTGTGGGTAATTCCACACTCACTGCATTTTATAGATAGGATGACACAGTTAGACCACACTGTAGAGGTTTCCACTCTCCGGTTCATATGTATTGCAGAAAAGTGCCTGCTTTTTGTGGTGCTGACCTGTGTCCTATAAAGTATATTTCCAGAGCATTGAAAATATCTGCCGGAGTGAATAAAAGTTCATGTGTTCATTTTTGGATGATAGGATGAGTAATTGCAAATAAACATACATACATTACACAGATAATTATTCACAGCCAGGGAGTTATCATTCTTCAAAAGACAAGCTACCTTCAAAGGAAAAACACACATGTATATTTTGAGCATTTCTAACTTTTTATATAAGAGGATATTTCCCTACTCTTAAAGAAAATCTACCTCAAAATCCATCATGATAAACCAGGAGCACTTACTCATCGATCCAGGCACTGCGACTGTGGTAATCTTATAGTTCTTATCCAAGGCTTCCTTACTTCTAAAATCAACTTCAATCTTCCTGCTGTGAGCACACAGCAAAAGGAAATCTACCATTTGTTCTTATGCATTATGAACCAAACATACCTTGATAATGCTGTAGCTACACTGATGCAGAAACATATCTATCCGAGTGGTTTTGCTGAAAAAAACAATTATAAAATAATGATAATGAAGTCTCTCGCTCCTTTGGCTGGCTCAGATTTTCTCCTCACCCTAATTATGCACTGCTTCAGCCTTGTCCTGCCCAGCATAAGCTGAGAATATATCATCACTGTGTTGTCCCTGACAGGCAGAAGCAATCAAAATTTGCACAATCCGCCAGCTGCTGTCTATGAGTCATCCATCTCAGGTTGATTAATCCTGTCTGGATAGTTCAGGAAGCTCAGTGTTAAATGTGTTTTTGTAGGCACCCATCTTTCCCAAGGTCCTGAATTTTATAATTGTTTTTTGAGCAGAACCACTCGGTTCAGGAATTAAACAAGATATGTTTCTGCATCAGTGTAGCTACAGCATTCTCAAGGTATGTTTGGTTCACAATTCATAAAAACAAATGGTAGATTTTCTTTAAAGTGGAACAGCCTATTCATCTACAACACAGAGGGGCTCTGATAACACACCCCAGAGCCCTCTCTGGTTCATTAGAATAATGTTAAAAATTGCTTTTAGAAGAAAGGCCATGGAAAACCAATATAAAAATATTACCAAATATTGCCTTGATCTATGAGTAAGTGCCCCTGGTTCATCATGATGGATGTTAATGGTTAATTTCCTTTAACCGGATATTAGTCCTTTAATTAATTGTCAACCAAAAAGTGAGCTTACGCCTGACTAAATTCCCTCTTTCCAAACTCCAAGAAATTCTGTGTAGTTGTCTAATACCAAATGTTGGAGCTCATTAACATAGTGATCCTCTGGGCTATAAATATTTGAGTGCAGAACATCTCAGGGCAGCCATGGAACACTGAGAACTGGCAGAGGACTGAATAGTCTCTGGGTTATACAATATAACTATCGTTCTACTACTCAGATCAGCATACTACTTCATATTCATGGTCTAATCCATGGTCATAACACTTATGTTGAAGATGGTAAATATATCCTGAAAGTATTTATCCCCCTTTTCTACATTTCAGGCTTCAAACGTACAGATATAAAATGTATTTTTTTTGGTGAAGAATCAACAACAAGTGGGACACGTTTGTGAAGTGGAATGGAATTTATGAATTCTGGGCTATCTATGTAAATCTGTTTTTCTGGTCTCTATTTTCATGCATACAGCAGAAGACTGCTGCAGCCTATCTATGGTCACACCAATCATGGAGAGTATTACTGGCATTAATGAACATAGTATATGACCTGTATTATCAGTGACTGGCTACAGAAGTCACCTGACATATACACAGTAGCAGGACCTGCCTATTTTGGGTACTTGCATTCCCTTGATGGCACCCTATCTACTTGTCAACTCACTATAAAATGCCCATGTAGGATGTACATCTACTAGTACAACTGAAAGAAGTGACACCCTGTTTATCTGTCTGTACTAGTCAACCACAATAATAAGATAAGAAAATCAAGATACTACAACCCAACAACAATTAAAACCAATCTACTGTACATCCAAATGAATGTTAAACTCCATCATGAATAGAACATGAACAAGTGTAGACGATGGACAGAAATAGACGGAACCCACATAGATATGGCAGAACCATCGCAATAGCACTAGTCACCAAGAAGTCCAAATGCTTATCTCTGAACTTGCAAGTCCTATGGTCTACATTAAAAATAACTGAGAAATATTTTAATGCACTTCGCGTATTCATTCCTTTCGCAACTTTTACACTAGTAATTCTGTGTTATTAATACCTATCTACTGTGACATTTTAATGCTTCCAGTAAAGAAACATAGTCTTCCTGGCATAAAGTATTACTGAAACCAAGAGTGAAAAGATGAGATGGTTTCCAGATCAGAACACGTTGACACCACATCAGACCACGCCACAGCTTTTTAGATACTGTTAACATTGCTCTCTTCGTGCGTTTCTAAAGAAAGAAGTGTGTTGATTGTTCAAAATGTAAAATAATAATAACCACAAGTGGAATCTGAGTTGCATAGTGTGTCTTCGGCATCTGGATTTTATGAATGCACAGTTTTAAGGGTCTTTTGGATGATCTGCACTATGTTACATGCAGCCCAAACTGCTGATCTTCACTTGGAAAACGCAGGAACGGTGTCTAGGAATCTAATGTGATGTCAAAATGTTCAGATCCTAAAAAAAACATTTCTTCTATCCACTCCTGATGTGGTGAGAATCAACCACCCCTATTGCATCCTTTTGGATTTTTTGAACTTTAGGGTGGCATATATCGGTCCACACAATTTTAAGCTGGATCTCGGTCCACATAAACACCTATGGCACCCAGTCACAGTGCAGTGAGCACACGCTGTCTCAACGCATCATGACCGAGCACGGAAAAATATAGGATGTGTCCTATATATTGCCATATAACAGTGCATGTCTTTTAACGGAGAGAGGAGGGGTGAGAAGTGCTCACTCCTCCTCTCTTTTGAAAGTATCTGTATACTCATCGGAGGTTACCGCTCGTGTAAGCATACCTGTGCAAGGGGCCTAAAAGAAGACTACTTTTACCTTTAATGACTTTGTATAAGTGCATCCAAAAGGAAACTAACCAGAACTAAATTGTTTTTTCCTTAAAAAGAGTGACCTTTTTATAGAGACACTGCACTGAGAATACTTTCATCCCTTATCAGAAAGGCTATGTCATGGGGACAATCATGTATTGGGTAACACTGATCCCAATGGGATGAAAGTATTCTTTTAGACAAAGTGGGGCCCTGGGCAAAATTAAAAGTGAGGCCTCAAAATAAAACTATTTTATGAATAGTGACAGTCAGTAAGGGGCTCCTGTAGCTCTGCACAATAATAACACTTTGTAGTTACACACAGTACCGGTAGTATGATAGGGCAATGTGTATGTAACATGTGACCATAGGGGAATTTTATAGGCGATAGATAGATGATAGGGAGATTGATGATTGCAGATAAATATGAAAGATTATACATTTATAGATAGATGATAGATTTTTAGATGCATAAATATAAAGTAGATTACATATGGATAGCTAGACAGAAGATAAATATATGAGAAATAGATGAATAGATAATAGATAGGAGTGGGCTAGGTAGATAGAAGATATATACACTCACCGGCCACTTTATTAGGTACACCATGCTAGTAACGGGTTGGACCCCCTTTTGCCTTCAGAACTGCCTCAATTCTTCGTGGCATAGATTCAACAAGGTGCTCGAAGCATTCCTCAGAGATTTCGGTCCATATTGACATGATGGCATCACACAGTTGCCGCAGATTTGTCGGCTGCACATCCATGATGCGAATCTCCCGTTCCACCACATCCCAAAGATGCTCTATTGGATTGAGATCCGGTGACTGCGGAGGCCATTTGAGTACAGTGAACTCATTGTCATGTTCAAGAAACCAGTCTGAGATGATTCCAGCTTTATGACATGGCGCATTATCCTGCTGAAAGTAGCCATCAGATGTTGGGTACATTGTGGTCATAAAGGGATGGACATGGTCAGCAACAATACTCAGGTAGGCTGTGGCGTTGCAACGATGCTCAATTGGTACCAAGGGGCCCAAAGAGTGCCAAGAAAATATTCCCCACACCATGACACCACCACCACCAGCCTGAACCGTTGATACAAGGCAGGATGGATCCATGCTTTCATGTTGTTGACGCCAAATTCTGACCCTACCATCCGAATGTCGCAGTAGAAATCGAGACTCATCAGACCAGGAAACGTTTTTCCAATCTTCTACTGTCCAATTTCGATGAGCTTGTGCAAATTGTAGCCGCAGTTTCCTGTTCTTAGTTGAAAGGAGTGGCACCCGGTGTGGTCTTCTGCTGCTGTAGCCCATCTGCCTCAAAGTTCGACGTACTGTGCATTCAGAGATGCTCTTCTGCCTACCTTGGTTGTAACGGGTAACGATTTGAGTCACTGTTGCCTTTCTATCAGCTCGAACCAGTCTGCCCATTCTCCTCTGACCTCTGGCATCAACAAGGCATTACCGCCCACAGAACTGCTGCTTACTGGATGTTTTTTCTTTTTCGAACCATTCTCTGTAAACCCTAGAGATGGTTTTGCGTGAAAATCCCAGTAGATCAGCAGTTTCTGAAATACTCAGACCAGCCCTTCTGGCACCAACAACCATGCCACGTTCAAAGGCACTCAAATCACCTTTCTTCCCCATACTGATGCTCGGTTTGAACTGCAGGAGATTGTCTTGACCATGTCTACATTCCCTAAATGCACTGAGTTGCCGCCATGTGATTGGCTGATTAGAAATTAAGTGTTAACGAGCAGCTGGACAGGTGTACCTAATAAAGTGGCCGGTGAGTGTAGATAAATAGATAGACAAAAAGCTAAAATGGAAAAAGTTCAAGTCCGCACAGTAAAGTGACTCATGAGAAGGAGGGGTGCATTGCCTCCAAGGATTTCTTCTTGATCCTTGTTTGTAGTCAACGAATGGAAAAGGCAGGCAGCACTCCAAGGTTCAAATCAAACGTGAGTGATTTTTATTGAAACGGGTAGCAGCCCGTTTCAATAAAAATCCCTCACATTTGATTTGAACCTTGGAGTGCTGCCTGCCTTTTCCATTTGTGGACAAAAAGCTAGATAGATAAATGGTTAAATAGAAAGATAAGAGATTCTGACGATTACAGAAAAGGACATATCTACTATTGGCAAACCACACAATCTGAACCAAAACAGAGAGAAAACAACAAAAGTAAAGGCAAACCATCCAACAACAAGCCCACACCGAGAAGGAACACCAAACAAGACGAGGGGGCCGCAAGCACCACCGATACAGGAAATCCCACACAGCCAAAAACACAGCAACCCACACCCAAGATGGCGTTGAGAAAGAGAACCTGACACAGACAGTGGTAAATATTTCTTCCAAAACACTCACTAATGATCAAATGTCTGTTTTATCAAAAGGTCTCTCATTTTGTATTGCCTCCCACCCTGATTGGTTTCAGGTGGAGACAGATATACAGAAGTTGATACGTTCTATCAAACTCAAACAGTTTTTTCATACTCGCACTATGAATGTACCTCGTAATGAATCTGATCTGTGTTTAAGTCAATTTAATCTGTATAACAAGAGCACATTCACTCCGGATGTTGAAGCCCCACAAATTGAGGCTTTCGCATCTGCAGTGAAAAATGATATTGCCACGTTACGTGCTGCCACAATAGATGCCCCTTTGAGCCATCCCAACCTAACTAGGGGTGAGATCTCGGCCTTAGGCGAGCTGGCCCGTGATGGCGACGTCACCGTCAAGTCGGCAGATAAGGGCGGTGCCGTCGTCGTCATGGACACCAGCTCGTACGTGGCCGAGATTAAAAGACAATTGTCTGATGAGCAAGTGTATCAAAAAATTCCAATGGATCCTAAATTTTCACTATCCAGAAAGATTAAATCAATTTTAGACAAAGCTCTACAGGAGGGTATTATAAATGAGGATATGTACAGGTATTTATGGGTGGAACACCCTGTAACCCCGGTGATATATATATTACCAAAGATACACAAGAGTTTAATACAACCCCCTGGTAGACCGATTGTGTCTGGTACAGCTTCGATTTTTTCAAATATTGCCACGTTTCTTGATAAGGCTCTTAGAGATCTATCCACCTCAGACAGCTCATATATACGTGATACTGCCGATTTCATCAATAAGTTGAATGACACTCAAATCATACTTACACACAATACTTTATTAGCATCGTTTGATGTGGTATCACTTTATACCTCCATAGATCATGGAAGAGGTTTAGCAGCGGTATGAAAAAAGATTACATCTACTGGTTTTTCGATCAAGACACAAGAATTCATTCTCACATTACTCGAGTTTGTTTTGAAGAACAATTATTTTCTTTTTGGTGATGACTTTTTTTTACAGCGCATGGGGGTTGCGGTGGGGGCTAACATGGCACCCACATATGCAAACATCCTAATGACGGCACTGGAGGAGGATGTCATCTATACCTCCCCATCTTTTGCATGTTGCTTAAGATGGTGGAGGTATATTGATGACATCTTCCTTCTGTGGGCACTTACTAAAGATGAATTGGACACATTCCACAATTTCCTAAACGCTGTTGATGATAGTATCAAATTCACCCTAGTCTGTTCTGATGTTGAGTTACAATTTTTAGATGTGGAAATCACCAAAGATGGTGTCTCTTTGCAAACAGACATTTTTTCTAAACCCACTGACAGGAACACATTGGTCAGATACGAAAGCAGTCACACCCGCACAACCATCAAATCACTAGCATACAGCCAAAAGAATCACCAGCTGATAAAATACAGAGCAATCTAGACAACATGGCATATACATTTAAACAAAAGGGATATCCCAGAAAAATCATTGAACAAAATTTACACAAAGCCAGTTTGACAAATAGATCTGAATTATTATCAACTAGGAGAGAGAACCATCAACTAGATAGAATTCCTTTTGTCACAACTTACAATTCACAAAGCAACAACATAGCCAACATAATCCGTAGACATTGGTCCAAACTTTCAGGTGGCGCAAATGCCATTCCAGAATCCACCATTGATGTCTTACAAAAATTCGCAAACTATAAGAGATCGACTAGTACGAGCTGATATAGGGCCATTCAAAATAACCAGACAAAACGGGGTATTGGGTCAACTTAAAAAGGGATGCTACCCTTGTTGCAACTGTGTAAATTGTAGGTACATGGAAAAAGGTCCCCACTTTACACATAATGACAAACAATACAATATTGCTTATTACCTAACATGTGACAGCACATACGTGATTTATTTACTCAGCTGCCCCTGTGGTCTAGCCTATGTAGGCGAAACCACGTTAGAGTTCAAAACACACCTTAACCAGCACAGATATACTATTCGCTCCAAACGAAGGGACCTCCCAGTCCCAAAGCATTTCACGGAAGTGGGGCATACAGAGAAGAAGTTCAAACTTATTGACCATGTACCACCACTCCGACGAGGGGGAGACAGGGAGAAAATTTTAAAGAAGAAGGAATTACATTGGATCTTCACGTTAGAAACACTTAGACCCAAGGGCCTGAATGTAGATTTCAAATTAAGTACACTTTGAAAGCTGGATACCCACCGAAATCATCTTGCAGGCATCCACCCTGATCTTCTCAAGTTTAGGTCTCATATAGTGATACCATATTTATCATTGATTCTTATACATGTTTCTTTCTTTTTCAGAATTTAAGAAGCCATTCCTGGATGTTCCCCTGCGCTATATTTTTGTTTTTCCTCCTATGATCAACAATGTCTATCTTTTTTTGCAACTTTTTATTGTGTATATGTCAATGGTCATCGGATCTCCATCGATTGCGCCACCAGTTGCATTGGCTGAGGCTCCACTATCATTGTTTTTACATTTGTGTATGAGAGCATGTTTGCCCAATATTCTGTGTGCTGGCGCCCCTAGCCAGGGACTCAATACGCATTATCATGCCAGTGGCATAACAAGGAGGGGGTACAATATTTTATAATGCTACTCTGTTACCTTTACCCATAAGAAGCATTTGTTTTCTCCGGGAGGTGTTAATCATTCCTCGCCACACTTATTCTGTCCCGCTTATATGGCTGTGACGCCGTGACACACTTCACACTGAGCATATCTTGTATTGCCTCTAGCGTAGTTCAGGGTGTACATCACCCCTTTAACTTTTTTTTGTAGCAACTTTCTGTAACCTGCACATGTTCTATATAGCAGACAATGGTACTAAGCTGCCGTTATGTCAGATAGACTGTCCATTTTTGTGGCGCACGCACATTTTGGCGCATCCACATTGTGGCGCACGCATCGGCATCTGGTCACCATGACAATTTGATACACAAGCCGGACTTATCTGGCGCATGCGCATTGTGTCGCACTTGGCGTGCGTTCCATTTATGTGTTCCACAGCGTCTTTATTGTTTTTCACACTCTGTGTCAGTTCTTGGGAGGATCAGAGAGGACTACAAGCGTGGGGACACATCCAGGAGGAGACAGGGAATTCTTTCCCTCCGGCACTAGCACTACAGCACTTTGTGGATAGAAGGTTAGCGGCTAATTAGCATGTTGGCACATTGTTTTAACCTAGTTTATATATCTTTATACTATTTAATGTGTTCACATTAATACACTGTTGGTCTTTATGTATTTTTATGCATTTTTGTACAATTCAACACTAATATGTAAATATGGTAGGCGGATCTTTGTTAGTCACATGACCTTGTATGTTTGTATAAATTTCCGCTGATTGCACTATGTAAATGGGTTGAAAAAGGCTCTCTTGAGCCGAAACGTCGCTATTGTATTATGTGATGGAATAAAAGAACCACATTTATTTTTTCACCACAAACGGAGTGCTGCACGTTTTCTTCAAATCCCTATCTGGAGGATTCTAGGCCCAGTCCTGGGTTGCCTGCACCCACCTACTCAAGACGTCTTGAGTGCTGCTTGTATTTTACCATTGTATATAGAAAGATATATAGATAGAAAATAGGCAAATTATAGGAGATAGATAACTAGACGGATAGATGATAGATACATAGACAGGAGATGGATGATAAGCAACTGGGCATTCAACCAAGGGGTATTAAAAGAGCAATAAATCCTCTTCCCACAAATGTCCACATGTGAATGCCCAGTTTGCCGCCCCTTAATGCCGGCCCTGACTACTCCCTACTCTTTTCTCATGACTTATCAGATGTCTCACCATATACCTCAGCCTGACCATTGCAGCCTGAATAAAGTAGTCCATAACACTGATCACCATAGTGGACAGTTGGGTATTGGAAAGTTCTTTCACGGAATGTCATTCAGTTTTCAAATGTAATTTTCCTCCAATGTATGGGGTCTTTTTTCATATTACATTTTGCACTGTCTGTGCTATTTATTACTTAAATTATAAAGAGTACCTATCCTGCAACCGCGCAACTACAACTAGGCTTGGCGCTCTCTGTCAGACTAGGCGGGCAGTGGCAAACTCACCCTGCGACGTCCCTGCGGGCTAAGGCCATGCTTGCAGCAAATAAACTGCCCTGGCAAGGATGAACCCACTATCAGGAGCAAACTAAGGGTCCCTGAGCGACCCTACAAGATGACAGGAAACCTACTTCGTCTGGCAGCTACTGGATGGTGGAGCGGACAGCTAACCTGAATACAGGAATAGACCAGTGTTCACACCGGTACACAGAAACCGACACAAGTCTGAGACAGGAAGGTGGGGTCACACTAAGAGTTAAACGATACTGAGGGACAAACAACAGATGAAGACAGACAAGCGGAGTCAAACAAACCGGGTCAAAACCAAGGGTGGCAAGGGTACAGAATCTTATAGCAAATGAATGGTCAGTAGGCAAAGGAGAAGTCAATACACAGACTAGCAAGAGCACTAGATACACAGATTAGACTGCATAACCAGCATCCAATGAAGGGATTGGGCAGAATATAAGGCAGTAATGGACACTACCTCCAGCACTGACTGGTTCAGCCGTCCATCATTAAAACTGCAGGTGCAGACCAACCGAGTTCAAAGACACACCCAGCTTTCCCAGGATTAGAAATGGAGCTGTCAATCACTGCCAGCTCTGTGTGTGGTTTTCCGGCAAGAAGCCTGAAACCTGATCCCATCAGTACAATTTGTCAGCTCTGACAGTTACACAGAGAGATATTTAGGTACTATGTTCTATGTTAAAGACTATAAAACCCTGGGCTCATTACACTGCAGTCATCCTGTGACTTATAGTTCCTAAACAGCTGGAGAACTACACAGCTTGTAGCGTTACACAAGAAGAACTTGCTAGTGATTTAGCTTCTCTATTGTCTCTGTGAGAAATGGATGTCTTGGCAGATTTCCTAAAACGTACACCTGGAAAAACAACAACAAGCCACCTATTTGGGGTTTGAAGAGGGTTAATGTAAGTTTAAGAGCCTTTTAGACAAAGCCTAATGGCAAAATAAATTGTGTTTGACGAGCAGCAAATTAAAACAGAAGGAAATTCATTTACACCAAGTGATATAAGATAGCAGCCTACACAGCTCTATGTACGTCAGCGGGGGATTCATTACCTCCAGATATGCTTGAAGGGGTATGCAGCACATGCTGCAGTACCAGGACTCAACAGCATCTATTCCATGGGAAAATGGCTTCATCTCTGCAGGATGAGGGACCGTAAGATTTTTAACACATTAAAGGTTTTATTAGGGATATTTTTTCTGTAATGCTTAAAGGCAGTTAAAAAAATAAATACATCTCACATTTTATCTGGAAATTCACACTCACTTACTGCTAGTATGCAAGTATTGGCTGGGAAGGCAGAGTGACAGGGATCCAGTCAGAATGACATGGATACAGCCAGAGTGGCAGATGTCCAGTTGGAGTTCCATGAGTCCAGTCAGATTTGCAGGGATAAGTCAGAGTAGCGTGGATCCAGTCCTAGTAGCATGGATCAGTCAGAGTAGCGTGGATCCAGTCATAGTGGCAGAGATCCAGCCAGAGAATCAGTGATCCAGCCAAAGTAGCAGTGATCCAATCACAGTGGCACGGATCCAGTCAGAGTAGCATGGATCCAGTCAGAGTGGCAGGGATCCAATCAGATTGGCAGTGGTCAGACAGAATAGCATGGATCCAGTAATAGTGGCAGGGATTCAGTCACAGTGGCAGGGATCCAGCCAGAGAGGCATGGGTCCAATCACAGTGATTAGTCTGAGTAGAATGGATTCTATATGAAAAAAAAGCAGATTGGATACAGAAAGGGGGACTGCTGTGTGGCTGGGTTACGACAATTTGTCTATGTGGGTGATGACCTAATGTGGCCCAGTCTGGTTGCGCACCTGGTATGTTTAGTCCAAAAAACTAAATTGACAACAAAGGGTACCCCTTACTTGCAGGGGAAAATGGACAAAAACACGATTGGGTAATAATAAAATTGAATCTTTATTAATGCTACACATATATAGATACAAAAGAGACAAGTGCCAACAAAACTGACACTAACATGTGGATGAGAGGTATAACATACAATAAGAACTGAGTGGTTTGGCACAGATGAAAAAGCGGACCAAACCAGACAAAAGAGGAGGGTGAATAATATACACTGTATGTGAAAAAGTACAGCTGAGCAAAAGGTGTATGTTAGATACAGGATATCTCCATATATCTAGTGTATAGAAACAATTACGGAGCAAACCCTAAAAAGGGGGAGTAGGTATGTTGAATCGATATTGAAGAATACGTGCCAGCTCTTACCAGATTAAGGGGGGTAGTAGTACCCCCGGTAGACCGTGTCCCCGACGCGCATTTCAGATCGGGATGAGCCTTCGTCTGGGGCTCATCCCGAGCCGAAACGCGCGTTGGGGATGCAGTCTATTTTCACAAATACAGCTAGTGACAGGTTCCCAAGGTGCCCTATTAACTATATGTCACCCTTATTTTAGTTAAAAATTGTTTCTCACACATATCCTTAAAATTAACTTTAGGTTATAGTATCTGACATCACAGGGGGGGATATCCTGCTTAGCTGGCACCTTCCATCTACTCCTCCCTATACCTTATGCCTCCTTACTATTCAGCACTTCATGTCATGTGACTAGGGTGATGTCATCTAAGGTCCGTTACCTTTACACCCCATTTATGTATCTGATCACATGAAAACACAGCATGGCTCCATGTACTTATAATTCTCCCCATCCCCCATGAAGGATGCTGATATTTCATGTGATCAGATAAATACATGTGGTAGATTTTGCAAATGTAAAGGGTACAGGACCTTAGATGACATCACCCTGGTCACATGACAAGAATGTAACACAAGGCACTGTGAAAAAATATGACACAAGTTTTTCTGTAATTAAAGAAAAATGTATTTGTCCGTAGTTGAATCTTGGCAGTCAGTGACTAAGTACTTGCTACATACAGCAGCATGTCCTAGCAGTGAGAACAAGGAGGCAGGACAGTGCTCCAGGGCATCTTTTAAGAGAGGGGACATAACATTGGCCCAAAGTTTAAAGGGTATAGATAAAATGGTAGGAGGTCCATTTGCATTTTTGAACTCCTAAATAGGACGTCAAGTTTGAGGTTTTCTATGTATCTATCATCATCTATATATGCCTCTTTTTACATATTGTAGTAGTGCAAAGATTAACTATAGCCCCTTAGTATAAGGGTGATGGCACATGTGGCGTTTGGAACGTGTTTTTGGCCCTTTTTTAAGAAGTCTGTCAAAAAGCTGATGCGTTTTTGACCAGTTTGAATTAAGCTAATTGGTCAAACCTGTCAAAAACACATGCGTTTTTTAATGGGCCGCTTAAAAACAGCCCTAGAACGAGTTCAAAATGCCATGTGTGCCCTTAAAGATACAGCTGCCACCCTACAGTCATTTAAAAAAGATATAACACATAATGTTGCTATCAAAGCTCCCCTTTAAAAATTTGGCCCACCTTAAAGGAAATCTACCAATTATTAAGCAGTAGATAAACTCTTAACACTGCTGGTTAAGTCCCAGCAACATGATTATAATACTATGTCCATTAGGAGCACTGCTCCTGTATTTTACACCTTCCCACAGTGTACTGGAAATATTGTGGCAGCAGTGAATATCTATACTGTGCTGCAACAATATTTCTACCACACATTGGTAGTGCAGAGGGAGCAGGGAGGCGGGGGAGAAGGGCTCTGGGCGTGTCTTAGAACCAGAACCTCACGGGTTGGAGGGTCTCTGGTGACACCCCTCAGAACTCTGGCACTTAATTTAGTCAATTATAGTAAAAATAAATACAGTAAGTAAAAAAGAGGAGCAATGTTTGTAATAAACATAGTTTTATAATGACTCCGTAGCAAATCTTAGGATAACCAATTAGAAGTTGCACATAATTGTACATAAAAGTTTTGAAAATCTGGGTGACAATCTCCGTGGCCACCTAGAATAAGGGCCACATTGATTGTTACTTATCTTTCCCAGCCAAACTTGTCAGTGGTAAATTCCTCCACTCCTTCTGCATTTTCTAGCATTTTAAGATGTTGGTGTGAAATGTCTGTTAGATTTTGTTACAGTTCCAAACATCATCATTGATTGAAATGAACAATGATAGATGTGTTATGTTGACCTGGAGGCAATATCTGAACTCAGAGGGTGAGAAATCATTGACTTTAGTATAGCCAGCTATACATTGAGGTTTCAATACATGTGACGAGTTATCACTTGAGGGGGTAAAGTGTACGCAATTCTTTCTTTGTTGTAAGATGAAGGACATATCACATAGCAGTCATGAGTACTTTATGACAATACTATGGCCGTTGCTTAGTACTGAATACACCATATACCTTGTGAATATTGAATGAATGGAAAGTTCTGAGAAGTATACCTCCAAATGAAAACTATAATGTGCTTCCTCCACCTATTTGTGAGGCCCCATCTCCAGCCACAGTGAACTTCTGCCCAGGTTCTCACTTCTCTACAAACCCTAAATGATTGAATATCATTGCAAGAGAAGTTAGCTCCTGCTGGCCATTAAACCCATAATATTGGATTTCTTAGAATCCCCTGTTAACATCAATCTCCAGAGTCCCGGTCCTTCCTGGTAACAGAAAGTGGATTCACATGCATACTTTCATTGACCCAAGGGGATTGATGGTTGCAATGCTGTGCCATTTCAATCAGTGAAACCAGAGGCATAGCTGCCTGGGGGGCAAGGGGAGCAGTGTCTCCAGGGCCCCAGACTTTGAGGGCTTTCAGCTCTCTCTCTGTGTTCCTAGCAGGGACACAGAAGAGTTGTATCCAGGGACTAGGCTGTCCTGCTCTGCTCTTTAGTAATACATGTTTGCCGGCTGTGACATACATGTATTACTATTGACCTTCCAGGACCTGTGAGTTGAACCCTCAACAGGTCCTGGTTGTGCAGAACTGCTGAAAGGAGACAAAGCACATGTGTGAGGTAAGTGGTATGTGTTTTCTGTGTGTGTATGTCTGTCTGTCTGTGTTTGGTGTTTCTATCTACACTACAACTCTACACCTATCCTACACTACACCACATCTCAAAACTACTACACCCATCCTACACTACAATAAAGCACTACACCACTAACACAGTACTCCTATCCTGTATATATGGGCACAGCACTGCACTATTACTCCTACCCTGTGTATGTATGGCACAGCACTGCACTACTACTCCCATCCTGTATATACTTGGACACAGCACTACTAGCACTACTACCCTGTGTGTTTGTATATACAGGCACAGCACTATCCCATACCTCCCAACCGTCCCGTTTTGGGCGGGACAGTCCCGTTTTTTAACCCTTGTCCCGCCTGCACGGACTGTTAAGTGAAAGTCCCGGTTTTTTTGCGGTTTCACGGATTTTTCCGTTTTGTCCCGCCCCCGAGTCCCGCCCCCCCGAGTCCCGCCCCCGAGTCCCGCCCCCGTCCTGCTCAGGATACAGAGAAGCCAGGGGGCGGGGTGCAGCGTCCTCCTCCTCTCCAGCTCCCGGCTGTCTGCTGCAGAGCCGGCACCTCCCCCATCCCCTCCCCTGGGAGGCAGAGCCCTCCCTGTCCTCAGGCTGCCACTTGCAGGCACATGGATGGATGGATGGATGGAGCAGTGCAGAGTGTCATGTTCTCTGCACTGCCGCTGCACAGCAGCCCCAGGGGATCATCCTCCGTGCAGGCAGGAACTCTCCAGCTCTGCTACATCAATGGCTCCCTGCCCCCACCTCCTCCTCCTGCTCCTCACTGAAGTTCCTCTGATGAAGCAGAGCCGAGTGTGTGCAGCTGCTGCAGTGTGATAACAGGTACTCTACAGTGACTGCAGGCAGCAGCTAAAGGGTTAAACACTTCACTTTCCTCCATAGACCCCCTGCCCCCATCCCTAACCCCCCCAGTGCCCTTCTATTCTGCTTTTATTGTACCATATACTTAATCCCTTAACCCCTTAAGGACACAGGGTTTTTCCTCTCATTTCTCGCTCTCCAACTTCAAAAATCCATAACTTTTTCATGTTTCCGTGTACAGACCTGTGTGAGGGCTTATTTTGTGCGTAACAAATTTTACTTTCCCGTAATGTTATTTATTTTAACATGCCGTGTACTGCGAAGCTGCAAAAAATTCCAAATGTGGAAATTTTTTTTTAAAAAACCGCACGTGTCACGTTCTTGTGGGCTCAGTTTTTTCGACTTTGACTGTGCACTCAAAATAACACCTCATCTTTATTCTTTGGTTTGGTGCGATCGCGGTGATACCGGATTTATAGGTTTTATTGTGTTTTAATACATTTTCAAAAATTAAACGAATGTGTGCAAAAAAAAAAATAAAAAAATTTTGCCATCTTCTGACGCTAATAACTTTTTCATATTTCGGTGCACGGAGCTGGGGGTGGGGTCATTTTTGGCGAAATGAGCCGACGTTTTCATTGCTACCATTTTGAGGTCTGTGCAACATTTTGATCATTTTTAATTTCATTTTTTATGTGATGTAAAAAGGTGTAAAAGTCGCATTTCGGACATTTGGGCGCCATTTCCCGCCTCGGAGGTCACCGCCGCCCGTAACCGTTTTTATATTTTGATAGATCGGGCATTTTGGGACGCGGCGATACCTAATGTGTTTGTGATTTTTACTGTTCATTATGTTTTATATCCGTTCTAGGGAAAGGGAGGTGATTAGAATTTTTAATATTTTATAAATTTTTTTTATTTTTAAAACCTGTTTTTTCTTTTTTTTCCACTATTTCTTAGACCATCTACGGTACATTAACCCTAGATGGTCAGATCGCTCCTACCATATACTGCAATACTTCTGGCTCATTGTAACGAACCTGCAGAAGCCATGTAGCCTCGTGTCAAAAGAAGACCCGAGGCTACCACGGCAAACGATCGCCGCCCCCGATGACGTTCGGGGGCACAGCGATCGTAAAAAAGACTTTGCCGGCGACAATGACCGACTGCGGTTATTAGCGGTGGGGGTTTTCTGCAACATGCAAAACCCCCCACCTTGTATGAAGAGGACTCAGCCCGTGAGCTATACTCCTTATACTCTCTGCGTCGTAGAGCTACGGCGCAGAGCGTTAAGGGGTTAAAGGGGTTTTCCCACAAATACAAGTTAGGCTCTATCCATAGGACAGGGCTTAACCTGCTGATGTGTGGGGGTTTCAGTGATGTGACCCCCATAGATCATGAAAACGAGGGGTCTGTTGGGGTCCACATAAGGTCCATGTCATCGCTCTATGACAGTAATGGAGCAGAATGGTCATACACGGCCGCCTGCTCCATTACTCTGACGGAACGATTTTTGCGTTTCCATATTTCACTCCCCACTTTCAAAAATCAATAACTTTTTTATTTTTCCATGTACAGAGCTGTGTGCGGCCTGTTTCTGCGTAACAAATTATACTTCCTAGTGACAGTATTAAATATTCCAGGCCCTGTACTGGGAAGCGGGAAGGAAAATATCAAATGTGTTTTTTATGGCTTTCACTGCGCGCTCAATAGGACTCCTCCCCTTTACTGCGCTCCATAGGACCCCTCCCCTTTACTGCGCTCCATAGGACCCCTCCCCTTTACTGCGCTCCATAGGACCCCTCCCCTTTACTGCGCTCCATAGGACCCCTCCCCTTTACTGCGCTCCATAGGACCCCTCCCCTTTACTGCGCTCCATAGGACCCCTACCCTTTACTGCGACAACGAGCATGTCTCCCCCCCCTAGACAACAAGCATGTCCCCCCCCTAGACAACGAGGATTTCCCCCCCTAGACAACGAGCATTTCCCCCTGCTAGACAACGAGCATGTCTCCCCCTGACCCCTAGACAACGAGCATGTCCCCCCCCAAGACAACGAGCATGCCCCCCCCTAGACAACGAGCATGTCCCCCCCCCCAGACAACGAGCATTCCCCCCCCCCCTAGACAACGAGCATGTCTCCCCCCGACTCCTAGACAACGAGCATGTCCCCCCCCTAGACAACTAGCATTTCCCCCCCCCCCTAGACAACGAGCATGTCTACCCCTGACCCCTAGACAACGAGCATGTCCTCCCCTGTGGCTGCGTGCCCTTTTTTGTGTGTTTGTGTTATTTTTGTCTTCCAGGACCGTGCCTGCTGTGGACTGCTTCGGATTCGAAGGATTACGTCTATGACCGACATTTCTAACAAATAAAATGGTCAACGAGGGTGTGTCTGCGTCTTTTGTTCAATAAAATTTTCTGAAAACGGTGTGATTATTTATTTTTTTGCGACACTCTTCATAGTTTGCCGTAGTAGTGGTGCCGGCTAGGTGACGGTGCTCATTACTAAGGGCTGGCCTTAGTGTTTGCCTTAATTTTTTTGGCAAATTTACACTAACGCCCATACCATTACCCTGGTACCCACCGCCACCAGGGGTGCCGGGAGGAGCCGGGTACAAACCAGTACCTGACCGTCTATAGATGGTCAGGTGTTGGGGCGGCTGCAGGCTGTTATTGTTGCGCTGGGATAGCCCCCTAACAGTGGCCTATCCCAGCTCAGTAATGGCAGGCTGCTGCTGCTTTTTTGTATCAGGCTGATTTGAACAATAGGGGCACCCCATGCCGTTTTTCCCCCCCATTTTTTTGTAAAAATGGGGGAAACAGCCTGGGAGCCCCCTTTAAAGGGGGGACCCCACGCATATTTTTGTCAAAAATTTGAAGAAAAAACGGCATGGGGTGCCCCCTATTTTTCAAATCAGCCTGATACAAAAAAGCAGCAGCAGCCTGCCATTACTGAGCTGGGATAGGCCACTGTTAGGGGGCTATTCCAGCGCAACAATAACAGCCTGCAGCCGCCCCAGCACCTGACCATCTATAGACGGTCAGGTACTGGTTTGTACCCGGCTCTTCCCGGCACCCCTGGTGGCGGTGGGTACCGGGGTAATGGTATGGGCGTTAGTGTGAATTTGCCAAAAAAATTAAGGCAAACACTAAGGCCAGCCCTTAGTAATGAGCACCGTCATCTAGCCGGCACCACCACTACGGCAAACTATGAAGAGTGTCGCAAAAAAATAAATAATCACACCGTTTTCAGAAAATTTTATTGAACAAAAAACGCAGACACACCCTCGTTGACCATTTTATTTGTTAGAACTGTCGGTCATCGATGTAATCCTTCGAATCCGAAGCAGTCCACAGCAGGCACGGTCCTGGAAGACAAAAATAACACAAACACACAAAAAAGGGCACGCAGGGGGGGACAGGCTTGTTGTCTAGGTGGGGGACATGCTCGTTGTCTAGGGGGGGGGACATGCTCGTTGTCTAGGGGGGGACATGGTCGTTGTCTAGGTGGGGGTACATTCTCGTTGTCTAGGTGGGGGTACATGCTCGTTGTCTAGGGGGGGTACATGCTCGTTGTCTAGGGGGGGGCATGCTCGTTGTCTAGGGGACATGCTCGTTGTCTAGGGGGGGCATGCTTGTTGTCTAGGGGGGGCATGCTTGTTGTCTAGGGGGGGCATGCTCGTTGTCTGGGGGGGACATGCTCGTTGTCTAGGGGGGGGCATGCTCGTTGTCTGGGGGCGGACATGCCCGTTGTCTGGGGGGGACATGCTCGTTGTCTAGGGGGGGACATGCTCGTTGTCTAGGGGAGGACATGCCCGTTGTCTGGGGGGGCATGCTCGTTGTCTAGGGGAGGACATGCTCGTTGTCTAGGGGAGGACATGCTTGTTGTCTAGGGGGGGCATGCTCGTTGTCTGGGGGGGACATGCTCGTTGTCTAGGGGGGGGCATGCTCGTTGTCTGGGGGCGGACATGCCCGTTGTCTGGGGGGGACATGCTCGTTGTCTAGGGGGGGACATGCTCGTTGTCTAGGGGAGGACATGCTCGTTGTCTGGGGGGGCATGCTCGTTGTCTAGGGGAGGACATGCTCGTTGTCTAGGAGGGCATGCTCGTTGTCTGGGGGGGGCATGCTCGTTGTCTAGGGGGAGTGGAATATGCCCCCCAATTATATACATAAATATACATTGGTGCCAGTGGATGCGTTGAAGGTATGAGCAGTGGCGTGGCCAGGGGGTGTGGTTAGGGGGCGTGGCTAGGGTGTGGCTTCTGTGGGTAAAAAAATCGCCGCGGCGCGCTTCGCGCGCCGCCATTTTGTCCCTCTTTCTCCTCCACAAAAGTTGGGAGGTATGCTATCCTGTCTATATATGGCACAGCACTGCACTACTGCTCCTACCCTGAATATACATGGGCATAACACTGCACTTCTCCACCTACCCTGTATGTATATGGGCACAACACTGCACTACTCCACCTATCCTGTATATATATGAGCATAACCCTGCACTACTGCTAATACCCTGTATTGATAGGGGCACACCACTGCATTACTACTTCTATCCTGTAGGTATATGGACACAGCACTCTACTACTCCAATGCTGCACTATGCCTCCTATCTTGTATATATGTGCACAGCCCAGTATTACTAATCCTATCCTGTACATATGGGCACAGATCACTATTACTAATCCTATCCTGTATATATATGCACAGCACATTACTACTACTCCTATCCTGTATATATAGGCACAGATCAGAACGAATACTCATTTCCTGTATAAATGGGCACAGCTCAGTATTACTTCTCCTATCCTGTATATACAGGCACAGAACAGTACTACTACTCCTATTCTGTATATATAATGTATATAAATTGAAGATTTTCCATTCATATCTGTCATTATGCACAGCTATGTAATATGATGTAACATGAGTGATGGCTTTCAATAAATATAAAGTGATGGCTTTCAATAAATATATCTTGTTTTAAAGTTAAAGATAACCTGTCAGGTGGATTTGGGACACTGAGCCATCCATAGCTCATTATTGACCAGTGGTTAAGTGTTCCAAATTGCCCTGTATAATTACTGTTTGTGACTGCATTAAAAAAAATGTCCTTGGTCCGGGGCTCTCAGCACCTGCGTTATACTGCTAGTGATGCTGGAGTAGTACTCCCTGGCTTCGCTGCTCAAGGGCTGTAGGTGCAGGGCTGTAGGTGCAGGGCTGTAGTAGAGTCCTATGTGCCTCCACGGACTCACATCTGGATAAGTATAAACACCCCATAAGAACAAATCCACCTGATGGGTTCTCCTTAACAATTCCAAGATCCCGCTGGTAGAAGTCAGAGTGGGTATATGGAAGAGCCAGGAAAAGTGTATGAGTACAGGGAAACCCCTACATTTTTATACATACGGGGGTTATAAATAAGGAGGACTGAGGAGAACCAGCATCTACCACTATATGGTCACTGTATGGTGGAATACTGGTACACCTGGGTTGGGGGCCCACTTGGTGAGTTTTGCCCACACTATGCTGGTCCTTTAAACATAACCTTCTAGACCTACTCCACAAAACATAACCTAATAACACTTACTACTAACCATAATCCCTAATGCTGATGCATTATTCTGAACTCACTGACCATAAAACCACTACGCTCACGAAATGACCTAAACTTTCAAAATTGAACTTATTAAGCATAACCTTTTTTGTATTTCACCCAGGCACCATTATATACAGGGTAAACCAAAATGTTACATTGTTATATCCTACCACTAAAAGAGTTTATCTCAGACTATCAAATCGTGTGAGTGTTTCTACTGAAATGCTAGCGAAAAATTAGAAAAATTTTGCAAACATTGATTTAATGGGATGCTATCAAATGTTTTTACGGCAATGGGCAGCAGATCTCTGTTATAAACTGCAGTTTAAATTTAGATAATTTTATTTAGCCTTAGAATAAAATATTTTTTGCTTGATTAATGTGTCCTGTTGAGGCTGCACGTTGTGGCCCTGACTAGAACGTCAGTAAACACGGAATTGTGTTATAATAAAAATATGTTCCAGAATAAATCTTGATATACACGTCCTGTTGTCCGTAATGGGAGGTATGTTATAAAACAATGGATCACACTTGACTTGTTTTACTCAGTTCATTAAGTGCCTGCTCAGTGAATTAAGTAACTATGTATACATAAAAGTTTATATTTTATTTGATAGGCGTATATCATATTAAAGGGGTTGTTTCAGGATAAGTCGGTGCAAAGCTGACACTCAGCACAGTCATCAATCAACTGTTAAAGACAAGAAAAACACAGTACAGGCGGTCCCCTACTTAAGAACACCTGACTTACATACGACCCCTAGTTACAAACAGACCTCTGGATTTTGGTAATTTACTGTACTTTAGTCCTAGGCTACAATAAACATCTTTAACAGTTATCACAGGTGTCTGTAATGAAGCTTTATAGTTAATCCTGGTTCTTATGACAACCCAACATTTTTAAAATCCAATTGCCACAGAGACCAAAAAAATTTGACTGGGGTTACAATAATAAAGTATCCGGTTCCGACTTACATACAAACTCAACTTAAAGACAAACCTACAGAACCTATCTTGTATGTAACCCGGGGACTGCCTGTACACAGAGTTGAAAGCAGATGACTCTTTGTCCTGTGGTTGGGTGTAATAACTGTAGGGGAACCTTCAATGAATTAGAAAGGAGCAGCGTTATCTGCATTATTGACAATAACAATTTTTGGAAATCCCTATAAGAAGCAAATAATTGACTAATTTTCAACAGAAAACCGGCACATACTGGGCCATAATAGTATGGTGCACGTTGTTAAGTACCTTCCTGCCGTGCCATAATAGTATGATGTGCGCGTTGGGAAGGTACTTAACGTTCGCCATACTATTATGGCGTACAGTATGTGCAGGCACCATAAAGAACGGATGTCAGCTGCATATTGCAGCTGACACTCTGCTGTAACACCCACGGGTGTAAACCCCTTACACACTTCTGAACTGGATTGGACGCCCCCTGCGCCACTTAACGGGGGAGTCCAAGCATCCGCTGGCAGCCTCGGGGTCTGGCCAGTGCTTTGGGCTATGTGATCTTCCCTGGGTGCCAGCCCTTCCTCCTGGCTGAACCCGGCTGTAATCTACTGAATATGCACAGCATGCTCAGTGTATTAAATAGCACGGTGCATTGCACTGTGATAGCTCTATGTGAGCTTGAACAAGCTATCAAAAGATCGCTTATTCAAGCCAACCTGTCAATAAAAAAAGTTTAAACAATATAGTTTTTAAAATAAAATTAAATTGCTACATCACTGCTGACAACCACATATCAGCAAGCGTGTGTTTATAGTTTGTAACCTTCCAACAACCTGTATAGGAGCTGCTCCCATAAGACAATACAAATGCTTTGTAGGAACTTCTGACATTTGTAGGAAGAATAAAAACTTCTATAAATTGAAATTGTTACCTGTGAAAGACTTTGCCTTTCCCTTTTATCCAAAAATTTGACAAGAGTTTCTAGTTCACTGGGGTTTTTACCAGCCAAAGTGGATAATTCTTGAGCTGCTGCCAGAATGTTGCGGCACTTGACATGGAGGATGCCATATCGAGCTTTAGCAGATTCATCAATGACGCTGTTGGTGAAAGACCTTTTAAGGTGTGTAAAAGCTTCTTCATATCTCTCTAAAGGTAGTAGACAAGGGAAAATGGGATTATTTATAGTCTTGTATTACCTGCTTCTTATAATGTTCTATAGACTTCTTTATTCAACTGATCTGAAGATTTATGTACACGGCAAATAAATTGGAGAACTTGTGAAGAAATGTGGCAGCCTGTTTCCTCAGCGAGAGCAAATGTCATAGCTCGGTCCCTCATGTATTTCTCACCTTCCAGAGTATACTCCTTCACCTAATCCATTTTATACAGTACTGCTTTTTTATTTGCTTCCCATTCTCTCCCATGCCAGTCTATGGAGCTGGCCCACAGTTAAAAAAGTGGATCCACTGATGATCCCCTTATCTCGGTGGAAATTACCAGGCAAAGACCAGTCAGCAGGGTTTAGACAGGGCTTCTAAGTCCATAACAGTCCAATCACTATAAAGCTATGGTCTACAGTGGAGGACCCCATTAAATGATTTAACCAGTGGGCCCTAGGTTCTCCAGTCTGACACTGCATGGACGAAATCTGTGTGATGTTTGTTTGTAACAGTGGTTATGATTCATACATGAGTGGACAGTATCCACTTTTTTGCAGATGAAAATAAAGAATGACATTTGTTAGAAACAAGGACCAGAAATGGAACAAAACAAAGATGTATGAAGAGGTTGTGTGAAATGACCCTTATTATATTGGGGCCCATAGTATATAGTTATATTATATTGGGGCCCATAGTATATAGTTATATTATATTGGGGCCCATAGTATATAGTTACCTGCGGTGAGACACTTTTTTCTCTATTGATGTTTCATTTTGCCATTGTGTAACAGCTATATTATCTTAGGGAATATAATTGTTATGTCGCTATATATCAGTTATGTTTTATGATTATGACCTTGTTTATCTCCAAGACATGTCACTCATCGACTATAACATGTTGTACTTAGTCACAGTGTCTTGTGGCTAAGCCCGGCTTTTGAATACTGATCATCTGATGTTGTGGTAAATGACTCATGGGTTATGGAGTGTAAGAATTCAAGTATATAAGACTTATCATATCTTTTGTTTGTCTTTACATTTCTTCTTTTACTTACACCATAGACTTGTGACCCTTGGGTCCAAGGATGTCCATTGGCACCCACTCAAGGTAATGGATCCTCACATGTGCTGCAAAATATAGTAAATGTCCTATATTTGGAACGCTGCACATCGTGGCCACTCTGCTTTCTATGGAGAGGGGAGGGGTGAGAATCACTGACTCCTCCCTTTCCACCTGGCCACGTGCTTCACCCAAGTTAAGCACATGGTTGTGTGCATGGAGCCTTAGGCCTGGTGAGTGCAGCTAAAAGTCATTCAGAGTCACAGCTTGCACTTGTAGTTTGCCAGTAGGAAAGAGACAGAGAACTGATAACTGAGAACTATAGATAACTTAGGACATTGTACTGTATAGTGTGTTGTACCTCCACGTATTTTTACAATCAGGCCTTATGTAAACAGTGCTCCTGGATTTTTTTTAACATCAAAGCTATACTCACTAGCCACTGTGACAACTGGCCAGCCCAAAAGCCCATCCAAAACCCCTCACAATTCTACTGCCGTAATGGCCATCCTTTCACCTATGAGCCTATCCTCCCTTGACTTGCCAGAAGATCCCCAACTACAATGGTATTTGCTATGATTGACCTCTAAGGTTGACTCAACTCAAATGTACATGCTAAATATAAATGAATGTAATAATAACATGTTAACAGAGGCAGCATTACATTTATTACATTTACTATGGAGTTAGGTTGAACCAAACGACCTATAATTGTATCATTATTTTCCATACCTTTTGCAATAAGGATATCTGTATACAGTGTTTGAATTTTTCCTTGCATTTTGCCAATTTTACAAAGTGATTCTGTGATGATCTCCAAGTCCTTAAATAAAGGGTCGCTTTGCAGACTCTTATTGGCACTGAGTAACTGGGTAAGGCCTGTGCGGCAGTGGTCATGTAACCAATTCACCACCTGTAACTGAGTCTCTGACTGTAAAATGTGGATTTCGTGGACGACGTAACCGGCATGTACTCGGAAGGCCAGCACCAGGTCACACACGGCTTCCTTTGTAATTAAAAATAGAAAAAAAATAGTTATTTCCAACAAAGACATTACAGCAAGTCATTAATATCTTAATGGTTAGTAACCTCTAGACATGGAACAGTGTAAATGATGTATTGTTAGCGCAGGTAAATAGAATAACTGGAAAGATGCCCAACTTTTTAGAACTGTAGTGAAAATGTTTGCTGGAAAGAAATGTGCAAAGGAATCTCAAAGGATTTTGCATTTAACCCTTAAAGGGGAATCAAACTGATGGTCAATCTGAGGGTGGGTTTCTCTTTCTGTCCTAACCAAAAAACTATCTTTCTCTAAGCCTTTAACACTTCCTAACCTGATCTAAACTTTATTTTACAAATATGCAAATTATCAGCAGAGGGGTGTGGAGTAGCCTCCTGGGCTGTGGGAGCATTGCCTATTCCACACCACAGCAGCTACTACTGCCCTGCCTTCACGTTCCTACTTTTGCTGTTGGCTTCCTTGGAGCTCTGCGCAGTAGTTCTCCTCCAATTATGTAGCTTTTGGCAATAATTTTCATATTTGTAAAATAAAGTTTAGATCGGGTTAGGAAGTATTAAAAAATTAATATCTGACCTTTAACCTTAGTAGGTTTCTATTGTAGTCCCGCAAAATGATGTTTTGACCACTGAAACCTTTCACTCCTTGTCGAATACACAGAGACAAATTCAAGTTGCATTAGCCAAAAAGATGGGGACAATGCAGAATCAATTACCTTTGGTTTCAATTTATTGTAAAGAAAAACAATAAAGTAAGACTTTATTAATACTACTATACAGTATAGTATTAATTATGTTGTAATAGTACTATAGTTGTAAATATGTTGTAACAGTACTATTAGTAATACAATGCAGGAATGAGAACACAAGCAAGCATATTTAGAGAAAATGTACCGTACACAAACCAGCAGAGGAAAATAAAAAACTGCAACATTTTTTACTTTTTAACCGAAGACAAAAGAGAGTTGGAAGAGAAGGGTTATTTAAATCAAGGCCCAAAGTTCACAATTCTTTGGAAGTCCAGCTGGTGTGTCTGTGTATCGAAAAGCAGAACCATTGCATTCTGCAGCACCAGGGTCATAGGTGATAATACAGGGCTAGTTTCAGGTCACTTTGACCTCACAGTGATTTAATAAACACAATTTAGCCATAATTAATCACACACTCCAATCTCTGGTGCTCTAAATCTAGTCTTTTCACACTGCTACCATCAGGAATTGGCCCATCTCTCATTTCAGTATTTAAAGACAATGGGGCTTATTCACTTAGGGTTGTGCTACTCACTTTCGTTGGAATGTTCGCCGTTTCCGGGATTTGTGTAGCTTTCACAGGTATTTAACAGGGGTTTGTGCTGGGATTGTGTCGCACACGATGGAATTGTGGTGGAGTTGCGCTGGCTTTCATTGGAAATTGGAGTGCGTGCCATCGGACGATTCAACTTATTCGGACAGAGTGTGGGATTTAAATTTTTAAATTGTGTCGCAAGACAATGCACTTACATGCAACATGAAGAAGATGGTGAACTCTGTTGGACCTGAGTGGGGAAGAGGTACATGCAGGATATCGCATGATCTGGGGCGCATGATATTGCAGCACAGGGCATTATCGTCGAACAATGCACCTTCTGTGAACTCCAAGGAACGGGTAAGTAAATGTGCCCCAATCTGTCAACTTGATATGGGATAAAAAAAACAGTAAGTGGTCATTGTGGACCAGTGTTTCATTGCAGAGTCCTCAGGCCATGCAATCCGAGCAGCACACGTTGCGAGTGTAATTCGCATCACACTGGCGAGTGTGGAAGCGCTGCATTTGGACAATACTGCATACACACTACTAGTTCCTGCAGTTTATGAGTCTGTATATATACTGTATGAACTAATAGGTATTTTTTAAATGTCGACAACAGGACACAATGGGGCACATTTACTAAGGGCTTTGCACCGCTTTGCAACGCACTTTAGTCAGACAGTTCCTGTTCTTCATGGCTAAAACGGCTTGCACAGGTATTTAAGAATTGTGTGCGCTGCGATTGTGTCGCACGTGACACTTTTGTGGCGCAGCTGCGCTGGCCTCCATGTGACACAAATTAGAGGGCCGGCCGTTGGGCTGATTGACTGATTCGGACTGAGCACGGTATTTATCATTCAAATTGTGTTGTACGCCCAATGTTAAAGATGCACCACAAAAAAGATGGGGAACTCTGCCGGACCTGAGCAGGGAAGCAACACATTCATGATTTCAGGTGCACCTGCCGCACACTGCAGTATAGATGGACAATGCATTTTCTGTGAACTCAAGTGACCAGGTAAGTAAATGTGCCCTAATATCTCAGATAACTTCAAATAACTTCAAATGTAGCAAGGCAATCTACAACAAATCAGATATTCTTAACGAGATAAAAAAACGTAAACGTTTGCATATTTACTATATTCCTATGTGACTCTCCATATAAATCTAGATTAATCCTTTCTGATTGCAAAAAAATATAAAAAAAATTAAAAGAATAATACATTTCATTGTCCTCTTGAATTGTGTTTCATAAGTTTATCTCAGTAGAGGCTGTTCTTTGATGAAAGCTTTTAAATCAGTGCGTCCACCTCCCTGGAGAACGGTGATAAAAATAAAAAAGACAGAAATGGCGTCTTCTTAATTGAGCTTAGGTTCTCTGAGGCATCTGGGAAAAATAAAGTCTAATCTGAGCTATTGTAATAACGTTACCTATCTACTTGCACAGTCATTACTCTGCCATCAAACCTGCTGCGGGACCTCTTGAGCTGAGTGTTCTATATCAATGGCGCTATTAATAACACAGGTGACGCTTTAATTGTCTGCTCTTCTGTTAAGGAAAAGGGGAAATACTGCAAAACCAGATTTCTGAAAATAATACGTAATAAATCAGAATAAATATTCACCTTTTTATGGGCTTTTTATGTATGTAATTAAAGCCTAAACCATATCTGGGCAGAAGTTCATGTATGGGCATTGCCACTTTATTCAATTCTGAACTGGTAAAGAGAAAAAAAATCAGACCCCCACCCTTCTCCCAAAGAAAAGCCCCAACTTGTTAAGTTTTTGTTGCTATGGATTATCAATGACACAAACTGATAATTATTTCTCCTCTGTTGTTGGGAAGACACAATTATGGTGGTAATTTGGTGGCAGCACCACTCAGTGAAGGTGCCTCCATTTACTGCTAAGGAAAGGAGGAGAAGGGAATCTTTTTAGTTTTCCTCCATCCCTCTCTACAAGCAGGAAAAGGGGCCACTGTAAATTGTCTCAGTACACAAAGCCTGCACACTAGACTGCAAAGGTTTATACTACACTGCAGACTTACCATGGGGAAGATTTATACTAGATTTGGTGGATGCCAAGTGATGTCGCACCCACTAATGTAGGGACTCACTAAACAAGGTCACTGTGAAAGGCTTATGCAATTTGATCAAGATGTAACAAAGCACTTTAACCCCTTCTTGCACCATGACGCCGTACCAGTCGGGTCATGGTGCATGTAGAGGGCTCACAGACTGAGCCCTCTCCAAAGCGGGTAAGTCTTTGCTGCATATTGCACTGGAGTGTGAAAAAGTTATTAGTGCCAGAAGATGGCAAGATCAAAAAAAAGGTGGTTTGTACAGGTGGTTTTAATTATTGTAAATGTATGAAAACATTATCAAACCTATACAAATTTGGTATCCTCATGATCACACCGACCCAAAGAATAAAGTAGACATGTCATTTGGGGCAAACAGTGAAAGCTTATAATCCAAGCCCACAAGAAAATGGCGCAAATGTGTTTTTTCACCATTTTCACTGTATCTGGAATTTTTTTTCACTTTCCAGTACATGACATGGAAAATTAAATACCATCACTATGAAGTACAATTTGTTATGCAGAAAACAAGCCATCACAGAGCTCTTTATGTGGAACAATAAAAAAGTTTTTTGAAGGTGGGGAGTGAAAAATGGAAGTGAAAAAACTAAAAAGGGCCTTGGCGTTAAGGGGTTAAGTTGTGTTTATTAGTGTAGCCTAGCGGCAATAGACAATTTTAAAATGTGTGGAAGTGCAATGCTGTGATCTCTTTATCTCCAAGTATAGTTTGAATTCGGTCCCCTCGTTAGGTTTTTTCGTGGTATCAGCACTCATTTGGCTTAGGTGTTTTTAATTTGCAGGAGATGTCATCTAGTGGTCTCCTAGTTAATATCAGTCAGTTTCTGAAACCACATGGAAGGCTGAGCATTGGACCACATGGTGTGGTACTGCATGGCATCTGCTGTTTCTGTGGTGTGGTGCTGGTGGGCACCTGGAGCCCCGAGCCATGGGGGCTATGTCTGCCAGTATGGGTACTAGGGGGCTGCTGGGTCTTGGTCCCTAATGGCGCTGTAACTCAGGGACGGTGCACACCATGTTATGCTACAATTTTAGGTTTATTTGGTTACTGTAGCCGAGGGGCAATAGATCACTGTATAATGTGTGGACGTGGAGTCCTGATCTTTTTCTCTCAAAATGTTGGTAAGATTTATACTATACTCACCAGAGCAGCAGCATTTACACCAGACCAGTACAGTAGACTGAGGACTGGCCATGGATAAGATTTATACTAGACTACAGTCATTTACACTATACTAAAAGGCATTCTACAACATGCATTCAAGCTATCCACTCACTACCTAAACTCATACATTTTACATGTATATACAATACATACTGTATACACAGTTTTACCACTGATTAACAGATCCTTGTTATCATACCTGCAGAGCTCACTTATTGCAAAACCACTGGAAGGAGAAGGGATAACTTGAAAATGAGGGAAGAGGGGCAGCCACTTTCTTTTACCCCTTCTCTTCTCCAGTACAGACAAAATACATACAGCATAAATATACATACTGCTCCACTCCTGGATCTTCCTTCGATTTTGCCTCACTTTTCTAAATAAGGGGTTAGGAAGGGCTGGTGTGAGGGTTGACGTGTCCATTTATCTACAGAATCCTACTATACAATGGTGTGTGGTGAGTGGACTCTCTAACTTCCTGGCCTAGGGGTTCATTCACAACTGCGGCCTCTGGGACCCCTAGAGCTATGTCACTGGGCCCACCAAAACATCCTCTGGTCCTCCAATGGATATGGCCTGGGCAAGAAATACCTCATGCTTGGTGTAGCAGTCTAGATATTAGACAGTCTGTGGTACTACTGGTGAAAGGTGAAAGTTTTAGTTGAAGCTTTATGCAAATTCAGTATCAGTATGCGGTCGGTACAGTACCCAACCTGTCCCCTCCAGTCAGTTGTGATCTTAAAGTTCCATCACAGAGAAAATAAAGCATTCTGGTAAGAAAATGAGGATCCTGAAAAGAGGGTCCCCCCCTAATAAGCCTTATGCTAAACCAGAGCCCTCTATGCTCCCTGGCAACAAAGATATGATAGGTGCTCAGCTTTCCACTGTGTCTTCCAGAGAGGTTGCCCAACCCAATCCCCCCCCTCCTCCACTCCAGATAAGAGAAAAACAATTCCTATAAAACATAACAAGACTTCAAGATGTTTTAACCTGGAACATTGCCAAATTACAACACAGTTCCAAACTTATGCTGACGCCGACATCCACACATAAGCTTCCTCTCTCCCCTCACCTGACCTTTACTGGTCAAATCCAAGCTGGGCAAATAGCATTAATAATATTATAATAACAATGGATGCATGATTGTGGTCTGCCATTAATACTTTGCCATGTGGGAACAATGAGTTTTGTGTACCATCATCTTTCATACCATCTCTGGTGCCAAGACCAAACAATGACTTGTCTTCCCACCGAATTCTCAGTACAAGAGACTTACACAATCAGCACGTTCACAGATATATTGAGAAACCTCTAAAAAATAAGTACACAAGGTGGTGGCAGACCTGGAACCATGTAACAAGCAGAAATACAATATAATTTTGGCTTGAGTCCTCGTGTTATATGAGGTCAGCAAATATTACAAAAACACAGTTGAATAAGAGTAGTGGTTATAATGATTTTAAATGTTGGCACCCTATATATTTTTTATCCTATAAAATGGGAATATTACTTCCAAAGCTGCTCCTCCATTGAAGCAATTTTTCTTTTATTCTGGAAATTAATATTGGAAATGGACAAAGACTAACAACTTCCTGTATCTGCCCTGAAGCCAAATTTAGGCTGCCAGCAGTTCCCATTAAGCAGTAAAACCATTGATATTTCTACATGTACATCCATTGAGCAATGTATAGTGTAGATAAGGGATCCATAGTGACTAGCCTGGCAGCTTTCATCACATGGAGGAGCATGTAAAAAGTAGTAAAAACCAGCTGTAAAACATGTACATGAAGTGTATAGTCTGTGCTGCATGTGCACTGGATTACAAATCACACCTGTGTAGAAAGAGTCTGTAAAGCAGAAGGTAGGGGAGTGTTGCTGCAGGGCAATGTATGACACAGCTTGAGGTGTAAAAAGAGACAGAGAATGTTCTGCAGAATCACGCTGAGAATGAACTAATAGGGTACAGGGGAGACATTTTACCTTACTTTTCTGTGTAGGAAACTTCTTCACTCACACATCAGCACACACTCAGCTCTCAGCTACACATGACCTCCCCCTCCCTCTAGAGATCGGATTTTGGCGCATTGGTGATGGTTTTTACGTGTCACAAATCGGGGGGGTGGGCCGTTGGTTAACCCGACGGATTCGGACAATGCGTGGGATTTGATATTCCAAATTGTGTTGCAAGCCAAGCACTTATGTGCACCGGGAAGAAGAAGGTGAACTCCAGCAGACCTCAGCGGGGAAGCGACACATGCAGGAAATTGGTCGCACAATCATAGTGAATCTCAGCAGCTCCAAATCCTCATCAGACACCGCACCTCGGGGATCGCGACTAGACGGGTATGTAAATGTGCCCCACTGTGTCTTGTACAATGTAAAGTCTTTTCAGTCACAAGGTAAGTGCCCAGATCTCTGCAATTTGATGACTATTAGTTTTGGATCCATACATTTATCACATGTCCTAAGTATATGTCATCATTACATGCTTTTAAATAGTTTTGTGATAATTGTTTGGTCCATTGTATGTAATAGCAGCACAAATGCTAGGCAGAGGCATACATTAAAGGAAATCTACCTTTAGGATTATAAACCAAGCACACTTACATGCTCATGTGTGCCATTTCTGGCAGGATCTGCTCTTCTTTTAGCTTTTATACTCATGTTTATACACAAACAAGGCTTTAAAAATTATTCAAATTATTCACAGCTGTTAATGGAGCTTCGAGCCTCTCAGACTCATTTCCATAAAATTTAAAGCCCTTTTTCATAAAGCAAGACCACTAGAAGCTAAAATAAGGGTGCATGCTGACAGAGGGGGCACACACCAGAATGTAAGTGGGTGTGGTATACTATCCCTGATACTGGTGGTAGATGTCCTTTAACCGGTTAAGGACCGGGCCCTTTCCTGTTTTTTCATGTCCATTTTTCACTCCCCACCTTCAAAAATCTATAACTTTTTTATTTTTACACGTAAAGAGCTGTGTGACGGCTTGTTTTCTGCGTAACAAATTGCACTTCATAATGATGGTATTAAATATTCCATGCCATGTACTCGGAAGCGGGGAAAAAAATTCCAAATGCAATGAAAATGGTGAAAAAACGCATTTGCGCCATTTTCTTGTGGGCTTTGATATTACGTCTTTCATTGAGCGCCCCAAATGACATGTCTAATTTATTCTTTGGGTCGGTACGATTAAGGGGATACCAAATTTGTACAGGTTTTATAATGTTTTCATACATTTACAAAAATTAAAACCTCCTGTACAAAAATATATTTTTTTTATTTTGCCAACTTCTGGCGCTAATAACTTTTTTATACTATGGTTTACGGAGCTGTGGGTGGTGTCATTTTTTGAGAAATTTGATAATATGTTCAATGATATCATTTTTAGGACTGTACGACCTTTTGATCACTTTTTATAGATTTTTTTTAGCTTTTTCAAAATGGCAAAAAAGTGCCATTTTCGACTTTGGGCGCTATTTTCCGTTACGGGGTTAAACGCATTGAAAAACCGTTATCATATTTTGATAGATTGGGCATTTTCAGACGCGTCGATACCTGATGTGTTTATGATTTTTACTGTTTATTTATATTTATGTCAGTTCTAGGGAAAGGGGGGTGATTTGAAATTTTAGGTTTTTTTATTATAATTTTTTTTTTTAACTTTTTTTTATTTTTATTTATACTATTTTTCAGACTCCCTAGGGTACTGTAACCCTAGGTTGTCTGATCGATCCTATCATATACTGCCATACTACAGTATGGCAGTGTATGGGGATTTTCTTCCTCATTCATTACAATGTGCTATCAGCCGCGATCGGTGCTAGCTAGCAATATGCAGCAAAGACTTACCGGCTATGGAGAGGGCTCAGCTCGTGAGCCCTCTCCATGCAGCGTGACGTGACCGCCGCCGTGAATACACGGCGGGCGGTCGCGAACCGGTTAAAGTCTCTGGGTCCTCCTGCAAGATCCATGTTGGGGTCTTTTTAGGCCTCTGGACTCCATTAGTAACTGTTGCACCCCCCTAATCAGTCGATCTGGGACCTGTAGAGTATTTGATCTGTACAACCTGATGTTGTGATGTTTCTCTTCCCTACTTTTTTAGTATATGCATTTACCAGTGGCCACAATTTCTACTGCACAAAGTGTTCTTCAATAAGCGCCTCGTTCTTCCACTATTTTGTGCTGTTTGCTAAGATTGAAACCCCCTAACTACCTTAAGTGGGGCCTACACTTGAAAAGCCATTTGCGCTGAGAACAAAATTAGTTAAATGGAACGATGAGCTGTGATTGACCTTGACAAGTGTATGGGTATAAGATAACGCTGGGGAGTGCAAGTGCCGACATGTCATTTACAGGCTTTTATATTAATGTGGATGCATCGCCGCTTCTTGTTTTCTTAGCTTTTAAAGTCAAAAGAGATAGAGATTGTCTCCTTATAGGACCTGTCTCTCGCTGCGCAGTCCCTTCAATGGCTCTCTCCCTCTTGTAGAGATAATTAGAAGATGGTCTTATATAACAGGAAGAAAAAACACACATTTACAAAGACTGCAGCCTTTTATAAAATGGCCTGAAACTGCCCATCCCTTCCAGCAGCTCTTACTTCTTACTAATATACATGTAGAAGGTTGCCTCAAAGAACAGGGATGATGATAGATGGCAATATGATTGCAAGATCAGATTATATTGGACTTGTTTGTAGTCTGTTACCATAGAAACACATAGATAAGCATAGGAACTGTAGACATAAAATGTACTGCAGTTGGGTGTTGTTTCACTCTTTCTAGGTCTGCAGCCATCTGTAGGGGAGTTTTAGATGCTTTTTGTTGTAAATATGTGAAATACAATTTTATCATACTCCAATATCTCTACAACAGTGTAGAAATAAACATATCCTATGGAACAGTGAGAAAGTGTAACAGCCTGTGAAGCTGCAGGACAGAATGGCTCTGGGAACACCCCCAGAGCTGTTATGAACTGAACCTCTGTTTTTTCTAAACCATGTATCTCCATTTCCATTGGTATCACCTTAACTCTATGGCAGCAGGCCTGCTGACCTGGGGTTATGCTCGTTTGCACATTAGATACAAACACTTGCATGTTCCTACCACATGGAGGATCGTGCAATTTATTTTATCTACCATAATCTACCATTTTCTAACCATTAAATTATAATTTTCACTTTCATTCACTCTTCTCTTGATTATTCCCTACTAATCAGCCACGTACTTAACTAACACATTGGGGGTCATTTACTAAGGGCCCGATTTGCGTTTTCCCGACGTGTTACCCGAATATTTCCGATTTGCGCCGATTTCCCTTGTATTGCCCCTGGATTTTGGCGCACGCGATCGGAATGTGGCGCATCGGCGCCGGCATGTGCGCGACGGAAATCGGGGGCGTGGCCGAATGAAAACCCGACGTATTTGGAAAAACCGCTGCATTTAAAAACGGAAAATGTGTCGCTTGGGACGCGCTTACCTTCACTTGGTCCGGGTCTGTGAATTTCAGGGCATCCGGATGCTTTTCAGCGCAGCAGCGCCACCTGGTGGACGGCGGAGGAACTACCTTGATGAATCCCGGCCGGACCCGAATCCTCCGCAGGGAACGCGCCGCTGGATCGCGAACAGACCGGGTAAGTAAATCTGCCCCATGCTTTTTCAATCTATCACCCAATCAATCAATCTTCCAGTTATCTAATATTATTTACTTTTTTTAATTCATAATTCGAACACCCCTCTCACCTGTTGTATCATTTGACCATGCTGTAATATCTTTTCGTTTGTACAGACACTTCATGATCTGCGGAATATGATGGTGCTATATCAATAAAGATTAATTATTATTACCATCTTACAATGGTTAATAATAATAATACCATGCAGTACCATACAGTACTCAAAATATACCATAATTTTGCGCTCATATAGCACCACCCTACAATGTTCAAATAACAAACCCAAGTTTTCAAATAGCTTAAACAATAAAAGTGTTATACAGGCAATCTCCGGGTTACGTACAAGATAGGGTCTGTAGGCTTGTTCTTAAGTTGAATTTGCATATAAGTCAGAACTGTATATTTTATCATTGTAACTCCAGACAAATTTTTTATGGTCTTTGTGACAACTGGAGTTTAAAAATGTTGGATTGTGATAAGAACCAGGATTAACAGTAAAGCTTCATTGCAGACACGATGGATAACTGTTATAACTGTTTATTGTAGCCAAGGGCTAAAGTACAGTAAATTATCAATTACCAGAGGTCCGTAACCAGGGGTCATCTGTTAATCAGGTGTTCTTAAGTAGGGGATCGCCTGTACTGTGAATTAAAGAACTAATGGTCACAAGTCTATGTGCCTGGCCATCTGAAATACAACCTCAAGTAAGTCAAGAATGCCAAGACCTAGGCAGCTGCAGAGGTCAAACTCACCGAGGACCGACACTAGGAATTTTGGGGCTCCTTACAGTTTCCCACTATATACATAGATGAGCAGACCCGATATTCTTGTACCCGGTATATACATATGCCCCCTCAGTATATACATAGCCCCAGCACATGCCCCTTTAGTATGTACATAGCCCCAACACATGCCTTCCCCCTGTATTCCCCCATGGTAGACGCACACAGTGCTTATCTCTATCCTATGAGACATCTTATTGAAGCATAATACAGCCAGACTGTCCACAACCTGAAATAATAGAATAATAGATTGAACAGGAGAGAGGATTTAGGATTAGCATGCCTTTAACTTCTAATATGTTAAATGCTGGTTCTGTTTATGGCTGATGCACTGCAAACAAAGTCTCATAATAGGAGCCTCTTATCTTTGATAGAACACAATGAGCAAATTTCCTCCCAGTTTCTTTGATTCATGGATCTACTCTGCCCATGGTATATGGATGCCAAGTCCGAATAGCTCAGATGCAGCATGGGAACATCATAGTACGTGTGGGTCCCTCAGAAATAGAAAAACAATCATTTACCTTGAGAACGCTATTGTTTCTTGTTCCCATAGCTGAACCGAATGGACGTTACCATTTATAATCTTATTATTAATATCAGAAACGGTTGAGCACTTGCCACCGGGCTCTGGACAACGGTCCATTTATCACCACAGTCCTTAATATAGCTGTTTGCAGACAGTTTAATCCATGTACAGTGCCAGTAGTTTAGAATATCTGAGTACAGCTTGCAAAGACAAGGTAGGGCTGCTAGTGATAGCATGTATGCTCAAGTACTCATGAACACTTCCATTTCATCTACAGTATGTTGTAACTAATATATGTCCCTTCTTCTTGTGGACTTGGCTACTATTCAGAACTATTCTTCTGTTCTACTTTCTCCAGATTTACATGAATAGCGGGCATAGGGTGTGCAATAACTGCATGACTACATATAGGCGCTACTTGTAGTCTGTAACCATGGAGACTACAGCCATGCTCATAGATCCTCAAGAGAAATGTATATACAAAATGGTAGGAAATGACCATAGGAATTCTTCATAAACCACTCTACAATGGATAATTTTATTTTGAAGTTATGCAACACATAATCTAAGCCAAAAAAATACCTTCTGCTGGTTCAGTGTGGCGTACACTAAGCCCTTTCCACACAGCGCCTCCACGCTTCCAGGTTCCTCCTTCAGAACATTTTTGAAATCATATATAGCTGTTTTCTTCTGTCCCAGCTGCTCGTAGCATCTGGCTCTGGCTAGTAAAGAGTCCCTGGCGTGTCCTCCTGTTACAGAATAAAAAACACATTAGTCCTTTATAAGAAGAAATGTTATCTTTTCACCCCTGACATTACACACAGCAATGACTGAGCAATGCTGTGCTGGGTCACACAGATGTGAAAGCCATCTACTCCATATACTCCAGACCACCTCAATCACATACGAGGAGGATCATTTATTTTTAATGATGATTTTTCAGTTTATTTTCTGCTTCTTTTCGTTTTATGACTATTGTAAATTACAACATAAAACTACAACTACTACTACTTCAGCAGCACCTTACTAGTAGTAATAATAATTACTATATTATTACCAGTTATAATACTACTACTACTACCACAACTACTACTATAGCTAACTAACACTAACACAGATAATTCTTACACTACTACCAGTAATAACTATACTATTACTGTGCCTACTACAGCAGCTGATAAAATAATTCTTATACCGCTACCAGTTATAACACCTATAGTAACACTACTGATAATATAAGCAAAATGAGACAAATATTTATTGGCGATTTTACACAAAATATGAACTACTTTGAAAAAAATCGCTCAGTGAGCATCAGATGGAAGGGGCAGAGTAAGACTGGCATGGGCCCTGGGCTTTATGGAAATTGTACGACAAGTCCAATATTTTTCATGGTTTGACATCTACATGCTTCCTAGAGATGGCACCAGAACCAAGCTTCTTGGAAAAGGAGGATAGGTCCCTTCTGTACACTGTGAGTTCTGTAGTTTGAGGACTTTGGAGGATCTTCAAAGTTCCTGAAAGAGCTCTTTTATACATGTAAGTAGAGACTAGGAAAAATTTGTATGAGTATTTCATAGCTGAAGGTCCCTTATCTATTATCTTTACAAGGCATGAGCTCCCTAGAAGCCTTGGGCCTCGCACTGCTCCCAAAACTGCCCTTATAATAATCTGCAAGTGCTGGAAGGGTTAATTTGGTGCACCCAAATGCCATGAGTTGTATCTGTCTCCCGAATAAAACTGATGAACAATAAACATGAACCCACCCCTCTAGACTTTGCATTGGAGAAATAATGTAGTTTCTATAACAGATGCGCCTCCCTTGCCACATAGCAGTACACTACCTCTGACTCTTGTAAAGCTAGCACTTGGGCCTATGGGTAAGTTACACAATACAACTTCATTAATTGTTACGTTCATTTCCTTTTGGCTTTGATGATCTGCTATGTGTGTGAAAAGCTGAATGTGATATGATAATGACCCCTTTGAAGTTCCGCCATGTCGCACTGCTTGAGGTTAATAAGAATAGGTTTCACCTGCTGTTTGATCATCCATAATTTCACAAGTTCAAACTTCTCATCTTTTTTTATTTTTTTTTTTGGTTTTAAAATATTTTATTAAGTAGAAATTCAAGTACAATGACAAGTCATCATAAATTACAATTTTGTTGCATGAGCGTACATTTACAATAAGAGTAGTAGACATAAGCATATTTACTATTATATATTACTAGTACGCTGCAGAGAGGTTTGGGGTAGGAGTGGGTAGGGAGAGGAAGGGGGCGGAGGGGAGGTGGGGGTTGTAAGGGTAAAGTCCTTCTGGTTCTTCACTCAAGCTCTTATTTGTGCCTGTAGACAGGTTGGGATTGGGTGGGGTATAGGACTGGGTATGGGATGGGAAAAAAGGGGGGGAATAAATTTGGTAACAAACAAGTTAATAACATTTAATTTGTGTAACCAAAAACAGAACAACTGGTTGTGTATGTCGTTGTTATCGGTGGAAGCTGCTAAGATGAGTTGTGGGGTATTATTTATTAGTTATGTCTTACTTTCTTAGTGCCATTTGCAAGTAATCCTTTGGTATTTCCCTACTCCAATTCTCCCTGTGTTTGAAAGGCAGGCCAGCTCAACAGGCTGCTGACAGCCGACATCAGCAGTCCTTGTCCCGGAATTTAGACCACGGCTCCCAGATCTTTGAGAATTTGTGGTGTGTTCTGGACTCCCAGTGAGCTAATTCCTCCATCCTATACAAGATATCTACTCTGGTCAGCCAGTCTTTTATTGTGGGTGGGTCAGGATTGAGCCACTTAGGGGGTATCGTTAGTTTGGCAGCCTGGACTAGGTATGTTGTTAGGTGTTTTTTTTGGGGTCGCCAAGATTTGTTGGGTAACCATAACAGTACTGATTCAGGGGACAGGGAGATTGAAGAGTTTGTGATTTTGCGAACCATGTCCTCTACCTCTTTCCAGTATGGTTTCAGTATTGGACAGGACCAGTAAATGTGTAATAGAGAGGCTTTGGGAGAGTTGCATCTCCAGCAGGCGTCTGATTGTCTAAGCCCTATGTCTTTAAGTTTTGTTGGGGTATTGTACCATCTGGTCATTATTTTGAAGGAGTTCTCCTGGATTTTAACACATATAGAGAAGCCATGGGAGTTATTGTGTATGGATTTAATTTGTTTGTCGGTTATGGACATCCCTAAGTCCTTTTCCCACATGCCTATGTATGTAGGCTTGACCTCTTTGTCCCTGGATACTATAATGTCATATAAGATTGAGACTAGTTTAGGTTGGGACATTGGTTGCAAGAGCCATTTTTCTAGCCAAGTAGGATCTTTCAGCGCAACATGTTTTTTTATGTAGTTCTCTCTTATGCATGCTGAGTTCTGCCTCATGTAAGAAATTACGTAGGGTGCTAGGGGTCAAACTTTCTTGTATGAGGACTGAATTGTCAGTTTTGTGGAAGGTACGAAGCGGGTTCTTACGGAACTGTTTCCATAAACTTGAAGTAGGATTCGATGTGGGGTTTAAGTATAAAGGTAGGAGGTTGCTGGGTAAAAGGGAGGGGGGGTTGTGAAGGGCTGTCAAGTGTTCGCTAGCCCATTTAATTACCTTGATTGTTCCCCTCGTAAGTAGGCTGGTACAACTTCCTGGGGTGTTAATGTTCCATAGTTTGGCTAAGGATTGGCTGCTGAGGGTTGCCGCTTCTAATTCAGTGTCTAGAGTAGCGTATGCCGGGTTGAATAACTGCACCCACCTTCTTATTTGTATTGCCCTATAATATGCTATTGGGTCAGGTAATCCAAAGCCTCCCATGCTCTTTTTCTTAATAAGTCTATCGTGTTTGATCCGTGACTTCTTGTTACGCCACAAAAAGTTAAGGAATAATGATTTCAGTGAGTTAAAAAATGAGTTAGGTAATTCAATGGGCACCATCTGCATTACGTACAAGAGAGTAGGCATAATGAATGATTTTAGTAGGTTCTTGCGACCCATCCAGGAAACATAGGGTATGTCTAGAGATTTAAGTTGTGTTGGGATCTGACGTATCAGTTTAGTGTAGTTGGCCTGAAATAGTTCTTTCCCAGATTTAGTGATCTGAATACCTAGATATGTGAGCTGTTTGTTTTGCCAACGGAATTGCGTTGTTTCCTTTAGCGTTCTTATTACAGATGGAGGGACCGAAATATTCATGGCCTCTGACATTGAATAATTTATTTTAAAATTAGAGACCCTGCCAAAGGCCTCAAAGGCCTTCAGTAACATGTTTAACAGAGACAAGTGGATTTGTTAGTATCATTAATAAATCGTCCGGAAATGCGGCGTTTAGGTGCATGGTACCATCAATGTCTAGTCCCTTGATGTTCGGATGTTGCCTGAGTGCCTGGAGCAAGGTCTCCATAATCAGTATGAATAAGGTTGGGGATAGTGGACAGCCTTGGTGAGTGCCATTTTTTATAAGAAATTTACCTGAAAGTAAATTGAGTCTGATTCTTGCGCTTGGCGAGCTATATAGCGACATTATCGCCTGTACAAAGGAGTGTGGGAAGCCAAATTTGTGAAGGGTAGTGGTCATGAAATTCCAGCTTACCCTATCAAAAGCCTTCTCGGCATCTGTCCCGAGAAGGACCATGGGTGTTTTTAAATCTAATGCATAGTGTATGGCGTTAAGTACCCTCACAGAGTTGTGGTTGCCCTCTCGCCCTGGCAAGAACCCTGTTTGCTCTCTTTGTATGAGGCCTGGTAAGAGCATCTTCATTCTGTTTGCCAAAATTTTGGCCCAGATTTTTAGATCTATGTTTAGTAGTGATATGGGTCTGTAACTACCACATAACTCTGGGTATTTACCTGGCTTGGGTATAACTGTTATTATTGCTTCTAGAGCCTGTGGGGGTAGTTGTTGTCCCTTTAGTAGTGTGTTACACCATTTTTTCATATGGGGTAAGAGAACATCCTTCATTTTTTTATAGTAGCTTATGGGGAGGTCATCGGGTCCCGGGCTCTTGCCCAGTGGTATGGAAGCGATGATGTCTCTCACCTCATCTGTGGTTATCGGTGTAGTTAGGGAATTTTGTTGATCTGTTGGGAGGTTTAGGGAATCCAGGAAGGACATATTTTCATCAGGGTGCTCTGGTTAGGGGTTAGAATCCTTGACTGGGAGGTTGTATAGGTGTTGGTAGAACTTTCTTCTGCTATGGTTTTGGTGTCTGAGACTTTTTCCCCTTCTGTTGTGGTGATTGCTTGAATGTAGTGTTTTTCTCTTTCTTTATGAACTAAATGGGCCATTAATTTATTTGCTTTATCTCCATGTGCAGAGTACTTGAATTTTGAACGTTGGTAGTTTAACGCTGCTTTTAAGTTTAGTAGATCCTTAACCTTTTTCCTTAGGAGAGTAAGCTCTTCCAGTTCCCTATTTGTGGCTATATGTTTATTACTGTTTTCTAGTTTGGCTATACTTCCCAGCAATTGGTTCAGTTCCTTTGTTCTTTCTTTTTTAGTCCATGCCCCTAATGACATTAGTTCTCCTCGTATGTATACTTTGCGCGCTTCCCAAATGTTTGTTTGGGTGGTGTCTCTAAAATAGTTGTCTAGCTTCTTTTTTATATTGGCTAGGTTATTTTCTCTGTCCAATAGTGTTTCATTTAACCTCCAAACACTAGTTCTTTCAGGTAGGATTTTGAAGCTTAGGGTTGTTGTTACTGGTGCATGATCTGATATTGAGATGGGGCCTATATGTGAGCCCTTAAGCATGTCTGTCATGTGTCTGGTTACTAGTATGTGATCTAATCTTTGATAGGACTTATGCCTTTTGGAGAAGTACGAATAGTCTTTACTCGACACATTGCACAAGCGCCATGTGTCTATCCAACCTAATTGGGCTAAATATTTACGAAAGGCATGTAGGACTTTCCTAGAGAACACTGATTTCCCTGTGGAGCTATCTAACTGCGGGTCTAGTATTATGTTGAGGTCACCTCCTAGAATTTTTAACCCATCAGCTAGGGAGTATACTTTAACAAGCGTTTCCTTTAGCCAACTGATCTACCAGCCAGGCTCGTCTTTCAGGCCAAACGCTACACGGATGCCTCCAGTTTGTGCCAATCACTGCACTGGCTACCTGTCTCCTTCTGTATTCACTTTAAAATAATAACCCTCATCCACAAAGCTCTGAATAATGCTGCACCTCCCTATCTCTCTTCTCTCATCTCAGTCTTCCCGTGCTCTTCGATCTGCCAGTGACATTAGATTAATCTCTACCTTAATTCGAACCTCCCATGCACATATCCAGGACTTCTCCCGAGTTGCACCAATTCTCTGGAATGCCCTTCCCCAGATTCTGAGACTAATACCCACCCTCCAAAGCTTCAAATGTGCTCTTTAAACCCATCTATCACACTCGCTAACTGCATGAAATGTCAACTCTCCCTTTACTGATCCATCCTATGTCCCATCTGTTATCTGGCAAACAGCTCCAGGCTTCTCTGCAGTCTTTTTCACCTAGGACCCTGTAAATAAGATGGCGGCTGATGGCCGGTTCAAGCAGCAACATTCTTGTTTAGTAAATTATTTATTAAATTATTTTATATTGTTCCCTTATAAAGAATGGCTGGACCATTTTACAACCTCTTGTGTCACCCCCTCATCCTCATAGTCTGTAAGCTCTTGTGAGCAGGGCCCTCACTCCTATTGTTCCATATGACTGTTTGTTCTTTGTAATGTAATATAGTTGTATATGTCCCCTATGATTTGTAAAGCGCTATGGAATTTGATGGCGCTATATAAATAAAGATTATTATTATTATTATTATTATTATTATTATTATTAGTTGGGAGCCTAGAGTGCAACTAGGGACACTGCCACTGAACCTATTTTACCATTGACTAGCAAGAATCTGCCTTCCGGGTCTGAGCAAGTCAGAGTATGTGTGAAGGGAATATATCTAGCAATTAGAATACTCACTCCCCTGGCTGCCTTCTTAAATGTGCTATGGTAAGCATTTGAGAAGTATGTGGTGGGGAATTTTGTGATTTTGCCCGTTCTCAGGTGAGTTTCCTGTAACATACAGATATCAGATTTTTCTCTCTTGAGTAGGGTAACTATTTGAGATCTTTTTTGAGGCGTGTTCATGCCTCTTACATTAAAAGTAGTTACATTAATGTCAGACATATTGTTTAAGTTGAATTGGATTGTATGTCTTCCTTAGAAGTTTATGTACACACCAGTGAGTAACTTTTAAAACAGAGTATAACGGGGCTGCAGTTAACATGTGCAGCTTTAACAAAACAGACTTTTGATGAGTAGATGAGACTATAGTCTCTGGGGAAAGGGTGTGGGGCCAGGAGTCCGATTCAGCCAATATAAGGGTATCTGCACGAACCAGGGCCCGGGGGGGGGGGACACGCACATGGTGGTGTGTGCCTGATCGGGTACTACAACTCTTACAACACTTCATTGTAAATAACAAGTTGTACAAGTTAGGAGGCCTCAATCTCTTTCAATTTGGGAATAAAAAGTTATATAACTCACGGGATCCGTGGTTAGGGACATTTAGAAAAGAATATCAGTTCCTACTGCATGCACTCCTGGATAGGTCTGGAATTTCGACACAGTCCCTCAAGATGCTTCTAGGTCGCAGGTTGTCTTCTTCTTTTGCCTAGGTGATTTACCCTTCCCCGCTGGGGTCCACTTTTCCAGGCGTGGTAGGGTTGGTAGATCCAAAAGCTGTTCTGTGACCGGCAGCCAGGACTGGATAACCAGGGGTTCTGTGTCTAGAATGTCCCATGCTTTGCCGAGATCCTTGGGGCTCTTGATGGTACATCTCCTGCCTCCTGATTGGAATGTTATAAAAAAAGGGAAAAGCCACTTAAATATTATTTTCTTGTTTCTCAAGTGGTCTGTAAGAGGCTTAAGGAGTCTTCGTTTGTACAGTGTTGAGGGGGCTATATCCTGATATATGAAGACTTGTTGATCCTCAACACTGATATCCCTCTTTTCTCTTGCCGCTCGCAAATATGTCTGCAGTGTTGTGGTAGCTTAATAGGCCGCAAACAATGTCTCTGGGTGGTTCAGAGTCTTTAGGTGCTGGACGAAGGGAGCGATGTATGTGCTCAATTGTAATGGCGTTAGCTTTCTCCGCGCCTGATAGGCCTCTGAAGAGCTTTTTCGCTGTGGCAGGTAATTGCTCGTGGGAAATAGTTTCCGGCAGGCCCCGGATTCTTATGTTTTTCCTTCTACTGCGGTTTTCTTGATCCTCTATGAGGAGTAATGCGTTGTTGAGGGCATCAGCTTGCTGGGATAAGTTATGGGCTATAGCTGCGCTGTGCTCTATAATGGCGGCCTGTTTATCCTCCAGCACTTCTACCCTCTGCCCAATGGCGCATACCTCTTTGTGTATGGCGCTAAGTTCCTCCATTTCCGGTGAAAGCGCTTGTGATAGCAGCTTTTTCAGTGTAGCTCCGGATAGCGGAGCATGCTGCAAGGTTGCGGCTTCATCCTGCACGCTCTCGTCCTCTGAGTCTTCTTGCTGCTCTGTCTCCTCTGTCAGCGCGGCGGCCATCTTGCGGAGTTTCGCGGGTGGTGTGGTGAGCTTTATGCGGAGAAATTTCTCCATGTCTCCTTGGCCTTTCCTCCCTCTGGGTGTCTCGGGTCGGTCTAGAGACTTCTCTCTAAGTGGTTTGCCCATTTTGCAGCCAATCAGGGTCGCTGAGTCGAGTGCTTCAGATTTGTGTTGCGGGAGCTCACAGACACACGTCCGCCATGCAGCTCAGTCAGGCCCAAACTTCTCATCTTTAAAGAGTGTGTCTTCCTTATAAAAATACATTCTTCAGGAAATAGAAGTCCCTAAGTTGTGGAATCAGCCATTTCTGATTGCTCTCCAGCTTTAATAAAGTCCGAAATTAGAAACCAGCGTGACACATACATTACTACTGCATAGTTTGTATGGAATTTTTTATTAAGGGCTTATTCAGAGAGCATTTCTGTTGTGCTTCCCAAAAAAAGTCAACGTGTGATATCCATGTGCAGTCCATGTTGTATGCGTATCCATTTTCTTTTCATGCATTCTTTTTTTTGCATTCGCAAAAAAAACCCCAGATGGGTGGCTCATTCTGCCTTGCCTTACTCAATTGGTTATCTAGCAACAACAACCACTTCCACCTTTGTAGGGCAGCACTAGGCCTAGTGGTTAGCACTACAGCCTTGCAGCACTGGGGACCTGTGTTCATGTCCCACGGTCAACATCTGCGAAAAGTTTGTATATTTTCTCTGTGTTTGCGTTGGTGTCCTCTGGTTTGCTCTCACACTCCATAACATACTGGTAGGTTGATTAGATTGTGAGCTCCACTGAGGACAGGGACTGATTTGGCAAGATCTGTGCAGCGCTGCATAATCTGTGTGTGCTATATAAATAAAGGAATTATTATTTTTTTGCAGATCCAATGACTTTTATGGAGGTCCGTGGTACCATATGTGAGAAAAAAATTATGCTTACTGTGATTTTTTTTTTCACGATCTGCACATCCATGGAAAAAGAAACATGTGAACCAACCCATAGAAACGAATGGCTCGGCATGTTATCTCATATGCCCACACAGGATACAGATGTCCCACAACTGTAAGCACCAAGCTTTATGGTTACAGCAGTCTTTGGTGAGACAATTAACATGATGGTTTCATCATTCTAACATGAGGCAACACAAATTCCAGAAATGCAACAATGAGTTAGCCCTTGAAATAGAGCAGCCTCTCTATCACAACAACTCTCTCTTTCTCAGCAGACCAGCTTTCACTTCTGTTTTCTGACTAGCACTTTGCTTTGCACAAATCTGCTTCTCTGCAGCCCAATCCTATGATATCTCCACTTTACACATGTGATAGGTAGGCTGGTCTCAAGGCCGGATAGGTATTGCTTAAGATCTCCTGGTTGTGGCCAATCACTGGCTTTAGAAGTACATAGGCCACTGATTGGCTACAAATGGCCCCTAAATTGAGGAAACCAGAACCTATGAAACAAAAAGGCAAAGAGGGTGATTTGTATTATATCAAATGAACCCTATTGCTACGATGACAGAGTGCAGAATCTTCACCTAAGGCCTCATTCACAAGACTGAGTGCTCATCTGGGCCAGATCCCTGGCCAGGTGGAGAAGGGGTGGGAAGGTGAGTGCTCCTCACTCCTGCCCTCTCCATAAGCTGTATTGCTGGAACATACAGTACTTAACTACAAGGATGTAATAGTAGCTAGCATCAGTACTTTGTAAGTGCTATACAGAACAGTATGACATAACATTACACAACATCAGTACAGGTATATAGCAATGACATAGCAGGTCCAAACATGACATTGGGTTCAATATAGTATTAGTAACTTTTTCTACTTTTTTAAGAGAACAAATGTCAACCCTTTTTGTTCATGGCTTTTGGAAAGTTGTGTTGCAATGTATTCAGATGACAGCTATAATCCTCTTTCCTGTGAAAGGTCTCCCAAAATCAATAGACCACTGGTTGGGAATTTACTGACCAGCTGCTGTCTGTGAGGGACCTGGACTAAAATGTATATTATCCTGCAGCACCCCCACAGGAGAAAAGCAGTATTACATGGCTCTTAACTTAAACTTGTGATGTGTAGACAGACATGTCATGTCCTCGAAAATAAGAGCTGCTCTTGTAATGTGTATTATATGGCATTTTTTTTACATTTTTCAATTCATACAACTTATACCCAATTCTTTTTAAAGGAAATAAATATCACCTGAGGCAATAATAGCAAAGGACAGGTAGGCCACAGCTTCCTTCAGATACATGTCCCCTTGTCTGTCTCGCAGAATTGTTATGGCTTTACTATGACAATGATTCTGCATAAGTCTGCGGTCCTCTTCCTTAAATATATCCATGATGGGGAGGAGACAGGAAGTGTCACCCAACTGGATAACTTTCTTTATCAACTGGAAAAATACAAGCAGAGATTATTTACTATGGAAATTACAATTTGTGATACATTCTGCTCCATTTTTCTTTGTGAAATTGACAACCACAAAAAATACTGTGTCTTGGATTGTATGGCAGGAACCCTCTGCTGCCTCCATGCATATTTTGCTGTATATTGGTTATCGCTGGCAATGAGGCAGTGGTCAATGTGCTGTAAACTCACCTCCTATGTCCTCTGGCAAAATATATTTCTAGGCAGCAGATGACTATTGGCTCTGGTATTGAACCAATGTTAGAATTGGACACCTGAGAATAATTTATCAGTACTTATACGCCAGTTTTTATGTCCTGAAATAATCACAATTACTAGTGAACACCATCTCCATTCCGAATGGGTGTGGAAGGGGTGTGATGGGTTGCTGATGCCTGAGTTGACCGGTACAGGGTATTGCTGGCTTATAGTATCCAAGATATTGCACAATTCTATGCCAGGTCCTCCCCGTCTCTGCCAACGCAGCTGCCTGCTGACAGTGCCGGAGGAGTAGGGACCATATCATATGTGGTTCCGGCACACGAGTCCCATCGTATGATAAATGTCCCCCTTGGTATCCATAGTCACAAAATAAACTATACAAAAGTAATTATCCCCTTCCTGGTGTTCATTGTTGGGATTGTAGGTATTCAAATATAAAGTCCCATAAGTGGAAACTAGTTGATTACTAATATCCAAACTTTGCTAGGATTGACCTGAATTTTCTGCGACATCCAGGAAAATTGTGCCAAAGTTGACACCCCCAAACAAAGTGACAGCAGTCCTAGGAAAGATTCAAATTATTTTGATGAGCTATTAAATAAAAGCTGAGTTTCCATTTTCATTGATACCATATGGGGGTATGTACTATTTTCTGATTACTTTTTGGAGACTAAAGTAATTAAGTTTAATTACTTATAATAGTTTAATTTACTTATCATATCATAACACCCATGCCATAGGTTCACCACCACTGCTATAGTGAGTGCCAATACAGGGGGGTGGGAAGGAAGATTGTCTCAAAACTACTTAGAAGTCAGTACTCGTGGCAACATCTAAGGCAGAGGTCGGGAACCTTGTTGGCTGAGAGGGCCATGAACACCACATATTTTTAAATGTAATTCTGTGAGAGCCTTACAATATGCACATTCCCCACAGTAGATAATAGTTATTGGCCTTTACAGTCAATAGTGCCATTCACATGTCTGTATTTTCATAGACTTTTTTCCTGGACACAAAATATACTTCTTTTTACTCATCTGCATTCTCTTTTCTTTGCGTGCTGCCCATTTTGCACAGTGTTAATTACTGGAGAATTAGTGAAGTGCAGTTTTCTTGTAAAAAATAAAGTCTATGACACATGGAGGACACAGAGATCAGACAGTCAGCAGGGCCCCAATCACAGAGATAAGGAAAAGTGGTCTGACGTCTGTCGAAATGTTTTGGCCCAGTTGTTGTTTATGTGGTATGATGTAGGATGGGAAACTGTAATGTGGTATGTGGCCCTGAAATTCCAGTGGGCAACCGCTGTGTAATGACGGGCAGCTAAGGCATTATGTTTTTGATATGTCGGGTGTTGACCTTAGAATGTGTTATTATTGCTCTTTTTTGAAACATCTGTACAAAGATGTAGAAAAAATGGGGCCTAGTAAAAATGACCTTATAATTTTTCCTTTAAAACCTACCTAGCAGCATGACAGACCTCTGCTCACACTATACCAGCAGTACTTGGTCTTTGCACAACCCATAAGCGTGTCACACTGCCATCTGCTGGGGAACAGCACATTTTTCTTCTTGCCTTAGTCGTTTTTGCACTGTTTATTTCTTTGAAGATTATTGAGGGAACAATCTAGGAAAAACTTTGTGCAATGCCTGGTGCATGAGGGGACAGCAGGGCCGGCGCTATGGGTAGGCAAAGGTGGCAATTGCCCAGGGCCCCTGGGAGAAAGGGGAGAATCTCTTCTTTCAAATGAATCTTGAATTGTGTTTCTAGGTGCTATGGATCCAGAGATATTCAGGTTTAAAGTGAGAATATCAGGTGCCATTTTATATATAAAAATCACTCCCAACGGCAGTTTAACAGTTAATATCTCTGTTTTCCTACATTTTAGTAACACAAATTTAGATTAATATAAAAGAGGAGACTCTCTTCTTTCATAGGAAAAAAGAAGTAAGGTTCTATGTGTCACAGAGCCAGAGATACAGCCCCCTGAAATTAACCCCCCCCCCCAATCCAGACTCTTAGCCATCAGGCTGCAGGGAGCATTTGCTGCACACAGGAGCTGCTGCTCCTCACAGATAATGGAAATATTCACTTTATATGTTACTATATTTTGAGAAGGGATAATATCAACTAATAATCATGTTTTTAACCCTTCTCTATGCAGAACTATCTAAGAACACACTTTGGGCCACATGTATCAATCGTTTTTTTCTGTTGTTTTTGCGCCTTTTCATTCAGGCGCACTGTTTTTGTGCCATTTTTGCGACTAAACGCCAAACTAGCTTTGCAGCAAAAATAACCAGCTTTCCCTCATTTATCCTAGCAATCCAGATGTTTTGCTGCGCCTAATGATATTCATCACTTGTGACTTTTTTAATTTAGGCGCAAAAACACTCCAGCCCGAAGGTGGCGTTAACTGAGAAGAAAGCACTGAGCCCCTTTGCAGAACAGCTCATTTCTAGCAGCAAAGCTCATCCAGACACTGCAGACACTAGAACAGATCATACAGACATGAGATGCTCTGCAGACAGGAGCTGCAGACTCTGATTACAGTTCATCACCTTCTATTTACAAAACATTCTGCAGAATCCTGAGCTCAGAGCAAGAGAGAAGAGAACGTTACAGAATGTTGCAGATAGTACAGACAAGTGTCCCCCATGTAATTCTGCACATTATCACCAGTGTGTCTGAGGGTGATTACTGTGCAGAATTACAGGGGTGCAGCAGAAGATCAGCACTGGGGGATCCCCCCCAGGAGAAGCCCCTGCTGAGGAGGTCACTGGGTGCAGGGTGTCACACACCTGGGTGCTGCTGTGAGTGTTATCTTCATGCTGGGCTGTGGGAGAAGCAGAGAGGAGCTTGTAGCAGGATCACATGTAAGTGCCCGAATCTAACATTGCGCCTAAACTGCGCCAAAATTGCGCCTAAACTGTGTTAAAGTAAAGTGATTAATAAGAGGCAGGAAATTACCTTTTCACAGATGGTTGTAGCTTGTGATAATTCTGGCAAAACAGTGCGCCAGAATTTAGGCGCAACTACTACACCTAGGTGCACAAAAGTGATAAATGTGGCCCTTTCTCTCTTATTCCCTTTTATTTTGTGATAGTTATTTTTTGTTGGGAAAATTGACTGATACGATGAACATTCGATCCTCTTCGCCTAATGTGACTACACAGCGACCAGAACATGTCCATAAAGTTATATGTAACACCAAAAACACACACATGTTCTGGAATAAAGTTTTTATTTCCCATCATCCTCCATTATTTACACCTTTATTATGACGTTCTCACTCTCATTCTTATGAAGCACGGAGGGATCTGTTATTGTGCGGATAATACATTGGCGCACATCTAATAGTGACTTTTATTATCTCATTAGAGAGGTTTATTGATATATAGTTATTTATTTGGGTTACCATTGTGTAAGGAGCATACAATGATACATCTGTGTGAATTTTCGGAAGTTCCCTCTGCTGCATATTTTGGTGAATATATTGGTGTGGGGTATGTATGATCTCCTCACATCTTACTGGTTTAGGAAAGTAGATTTTCTTTATATAAGTATCTGGATTTGTACATAGTTTAGAGGAAATTTTGAATGTTAATTGCCAAATGCATCGCCTGGTTGTCTGCTTTCAAAATTCTATAGGTTTTATGGCGCCTTTACTTTTTATTCTGTTTTATTGATACATTTTGCAGGTTGTGACTGTCTAAAAATGTCTAGCTGAAAAGCAGATATCTAGTTATTACAGTGTTAGTGATATTATGTGGATTTATTTATGTGAACATATCAATAGGGCACATTTGTGAACTCTACAAATGTCCATGTATTACATTTAGGAGATGTGAAGGTAAACATTTTCTGTTTGGATCAAATTTTTTGCCATCAAAATCAAATTTTAAGTATTTTTAATAAAATGTTTCAATTTGAATCAAAATTGCATGAAGGCGTCTATGTCTATAAAATCTTTGATGCAATTTTGAAAATGAGGCAAGTGTTTGCTTTCAGAAAATATCGGTCCCTCTCTCCAATGGGCCTCACAGTCTAATCAACCTACCAGTAATTTTTTGGAGTGTGGGAGGAAACCGGAGGACCCGGAGGAAACCCACACAAAGAGAACATACAAAATCTTTGCAGATGTTGACCAGCGCTGCAAGGCTGTAGTGCTAATCACGGAGCCACCATGCTGCCCATAAATCCCATAGGAAAAAAGAAGTAAGGTTCTATGTGTCACAGAGCCAGAGATACAGCCCCCTGAAATTTGTTTATTTATTTATCTCCTATAAAATTCTCCCATATTACAGTTTCTTTTACCATACTAAAGGAGCCTCTTGCTGACTGTGACTGGTCATAAAATAGTTTTATTTTGGGGCCCCACTTTTAGTTTTGCCCAGGGCCCCACTTTGTCTAGAACCGGCCCTGGGGGACAGAGCATGTTCTCTTTATTCCTGTTTTGCTACTCTTAACTTAACCCCTTCCCGCTAATGCCCTTTTTAATTTTTGCATTTCCATTATTTGCTCCCTTTCTTTAAAAAACTCCATAACTTTTTTTTTCATTTCTCTGTCAACTGAGCTTTATAAGTGCTTGTTTTCCGTGTTACAAATTCCTAGTGATGGTATTTAAGTTTAGTGAAGCTGTGGGAAGCTGTAAAACAAAAATAAACAACGCTTTTGTGCCATTTTCTTGTGGGCTCTGTTTTTACAGCTTTCACTGTGCACTTCAAATGACACCTCCCTTTAATTCTTTGGATAGGTACAATTACGGAGATACCGTAATTAAAAACTTCTGTACAATAAAATAAATCTTAATTTTCACATATACCAATGTTAAAATATTCTGATACTAATGGCAAACTTAAAGGGAACCTACCACCACGAATCTACCTATAAAGGTAGATCGGGTGGTAGGTGGATGTATGGCCCTTTTTAGAGCTAATCCTCACGTCCCCGCTAGCCTAGCATAAACTTTATTTCCCTAATATGTTAATTTAATTAAGCGGCTACCGGGGCGTGGAGTAGCCGGACACGAGGCTACACGGCGCGGCTACTCCACGCCCCAGTAGCTGCTTTCCCCCGCCTACCCTGTGATCTTCGGCGCGCAGCTCCTGGCAGCTGCGCGCCCTCGTCCGAGAAGCCGGAGTTCTGCGCATGCGCAGTAACTCCGGCCAAGATGCGCGATCTCGGGAACGAGGCCGGAGTTACTGCGCATGCGCAGAACTCCGGCTTCTCGGACGAGGGCGCGCAGCTGCCAGGAGCTGCGCGCCGAAGATCACAGGGTAGGCGGGGGAAAGCAGCTACTGGGGCGTGGAGTAGCCGCGCCGTGTAGCCTCGTGTCCGGCTACTCCATGCCCCGGTAGCCGCTTAATTAAATTAACATATTAGGGAAATAACGTTTATGCTAGGCTAGCGGGGACGTGAGGATTAGCTCTAAAAACGGCTATCCTCACGTCCCATACATCCACCTACCACCCGATCTACCTTTATAGGTAGATTCGTGGTGGTAGGTGCCCTTTAAGCATATACAGCTGTGTCAGATATCATGTTTTTGCAGGACGTGATGACGTTTACATTGATTTGATTTATGGGACTGTATAACCTTTCAATCACTTTTTATTAAATTTGTGATTTTGTGAATAGCAAAATTACAAAAAAGGGGAGTTTTGTTCATTTGGGTGCTATTTTTTACCACTGGGAATCAACATTTTTTTTTATATATTTATAGATCTGGACTTGTCACCAAATGATACAAAACATCTTTATAATTTTTATTATTTCTTTTTATATCAGTTTTATGGAAAATGGGTGATTTGATGAAAGCGGTGAAAGAAAATCTACCATCAAGATCAAGCATGATAAACCAGGGGAACTTACTCATAGATCCTGACATGACTGTGGTAATCTTCTTATGTTTGTTATCCTTATATTTGTTATCCATGGCCACCTTCCTTCTAAAATCAACTTTTACAATTATGGTAATGAGCCAGAAGCACTCTGGGGGTGTTACCAGAGCTCCTCTATGCTCTAGTTTCGCTGGCTGTTACACTATCGCACCCAGGGCCGGATTAAGGTTGGTGGGGGCCTCTGGGTGCAAAATATGGTGGAGGCCCCCATTGAATGTAGTCCAGACAGGGAACAGCAATCGCTATATACAGCCTCCCCAGTAATTAGTATATACAGCCTCCCCAGTAATTACTATATACAGCTCCCCCAGCAACCACTGTATACAGCTCCCCCAGCAACCACTGTATACAGCCCCCAGCAACCACTGTATACAGCTCCCCCAGCAATCACTGTATACAGCTCCCCCAGCAACCACTGTATACAGCTCCCCCAGCAACCACTGTATACAGCTCCCCCAGCAATCACTGTATACTGCTCCCCCAGCAACCACTATATACAGCTCCCCCAGCAACCACTGTATACAGCTCCACAGCAATCACTGTATACAGCTCCCTCAGCAACCACTGTATACAGCTCCCCCAGCAATCACTGTATACAGCTCCCCCAGCAATCACTATATACAGCTTCCCCAGCAATCACTATATACAGCTCCCCCAGCAATCACTATATACAGCTCCTATAATAACTATATACACCCCCCTATAACAACTATATATAGTGCCCCTATAATAACTATATACAGAGTGTTGCCAGAGCTCCTCTATGCTCTAGTTTCGCTGGCTGTTACACTATCGCACCCAGGGCCGGATTAAGGTTGGTGGGGGCCCCTGGGTGCAAAATATGGTGGAGGCCCCCATTGAATGTAGTCCAGACAGGGAACAGCAATCGCTATATACAGCCTCCCCAGTAATTAGTATATACAGCCTCCCCAGTAATTACTGTATACAGCTCCCCCAGCAACCACTGAATACAGCTCCCCCAGCAACCACTGTATACAACTCCCCCTGCAATCACTGTATACAGCTCCCCCAGCAACCACTGTATACAGCTACCCCAGCAATCACTATATACAGCTCCCCCAGCAATCACTATATACAGCTCCCCCAGCAATCACTATATACAGCTCCCAGTAATCACTATATACATTCCCCCTATAATAACTATATGCCCCCTATAAAAACTATATACACCCCCCTATAACAACTATATACACCCCCTATAACAACTATATACAGTGCCCCTATAATAACTATATACACCCCCTATAACAACTATATATAGTGCCCCTATAATAACTATATACAGTTCCCCTATTACAATATACAGTCCCCCTATAATAACTATATACAGTCTCTCTATAATAACTATATACAGTCCCCTATAATAACTATATACACCCCCCTATAATAACTACATACAGTTCCCCTATTACAATATACACCCCCTATAATAACTATATACAGACCCCTATAATAACTATATACACCCCCTATAACAACTATATACAGTGCCCCTATAATAACTATATACACCCCCCTATAACAACTATATATAGTGCCCTATAATAACTATATACAGAGTGTTACCAGAGCTCCTCTATGCTCTAGTTTCGCTGGCTGTTACACTATCGCACCCAGGGCCGGATTAAGGTTGGTGGGGGCCCCTGGGTGCAAAATATGGTGGAGGCCCCCATTGAATGTAGTCCAGACAGGGAACAGCAATCGCTATATACAGCCTCCCCAGTAATTAGTATATACAGCCTCCCCAGTAATTACTATATACAGCTCCCCCAGCAACCACTGTATACAGCTCCCCCAGCAACCACTGTATACAGCCCCCCAGCAACCACTGTATACAGCTCCCCCAGCAACCACTGTATACAGCTCCCCCAGCAATCACTGTATACAGCTCCCCCAGCAACCACTGTATACAGCTCCCCAGCAATCACTGTATACAGCTCCCTCAGCAACCACTGTATACAGCTCCCCCAGCAATCACTGTATACAGCTCCCCCAGCAATCACTATATACAGCTTCCCCAGCAATCACTATATACAGCTCCCCCAGCAATCACTATATACAGCTCCCCTAGCAATCACTATATACAGCTCCCTCAGCAACCACTGTATACAGCTCCCCCAGCAATCACTGTATACTGCTCCCCCAGTAATCACTGTATACAGCTCCCCCAGCAATCACTGTATACAGCTCCCCCAGCAACCACTGTATACAGCTCCCCCAGCAATCACTGTATACTGCTCCCCCAGCAACCACTGTATACAGCTCCCCCAGCAACCACTGAATACAGCTCCCCCAGCAACCACTGTATACAACTCCCCCTGCAATCACTGTATGCAGCTCCCCCAGCAACCACTGTATACAGCTCCCCCAGCAATCACTATATACAGCTCCCCCAGCAATCACTATATACAGCTCCCAGTAATCACTATATACATTCCCCCTATAATAACTATATGCCCCCTATAAAAACTATATACACCCCCCTATAACAACTATATACAGTGCCCCTATAATAACTATATACACCCCCTATAACAACTATATACAGTGCCCCTATAATAACTATATACACCCCCTATAACAACTATATACAGTGCCCCTATAATAACTATATACAGTTCCCCTATTACAATATACAGTCCCCCTATAATAACTATATACAGTCCCTCTATAATAACTATATACAGTCCCCTATAATAACTATATACACCCCCCTATAATAACTACATACAGTTCCCCTATTACAATATACACCCCCTATAATAACTATATACAGACCCCTATAATAACTATATACACCCCCTATAACAACTATATACAGTGCCCCTATAATAACTATATACACCCCCCTATAACAACTATATATAGTGCCCCTATAATAACTATATACACCCCCTATAACAACTATATACAGTGCCCCTATAATAACTATATATACCCCCCTATAAATAACTATATACAGTGCCCCTATAATAACTATATACACCCCTTATAACAACTATATACAGTGCCCCTATAATAACTATATACAGTTCCCCTATTACAATATACAGCCCCCCTATAATAACTATATACAGTCCCTCTATGATAACTATATACACCCTTATAATAACTATATACAACCCCCTATAACAACTATATACAGTGCCCCTATAATAACTATATATATCCCCCTATAATAACTATATACAGTGCCCCTATAATAACTATATATACCCCTATAATAACTATATACACCCCCTATAACAACTATATACAGTGCCCCTATAATAACTATATACACCCCTATAATAACTATATACACCCCCCTATAACAACTATATACAGTGCCCCTATAATAACTATATATAGTGCCCCTATAATAAATATATACACCCCCATAATAAATATATACAATCCCCCTATCACAACTATATACAGATTCCTATTATTGCTATACACCCCCCCCCAATAATAACCATATACAGTTCTAGATATAATCCCCCCCCCAATAACAACTATATACAGTTCTAGATATAATACTAAAATTTTACTCACCCTCCATCGTTCCCAAGATTGCGCGCTGTCTTCATCCTCCCTCACGTTTTCCGGGTGGAGATCGGATGTAAACAAAGATGGCGGCGCCCTGTTACAGCCCGCGCCGTGAGTCGCTGTGACGTCACACTCTGCGACGTGACCCAGCGGCAGGGTGCCGCCATCTTTATTTACAGTGGATCGTCTATGGCAGAGCAGAAACATCGGCGGGATTTGGCCCGGGGAGCCCGGCGCCAAATATATTGCTGGTGATTCGGGCGGTCATGCGACCCCCCGAATCGCCCCAATTTGGTGGCGAAGTGGCTCGTGCCCCTGGAACCCCCCCTATGATCCGGCTCTGATCGCACCCTGCCCCTCTGCTCCTGTTCGGCACTTCCTCCCTCTCTCTCTTATAGTTTCAGCACACAGTAGGGGGGGAAGTGCTCCTCATATCCACATATTGCGGAGCGGGGTTGAGACGGGAGTGGAGACAGGAGCGGAGGTATGGGCAAGAGCCAAAGTATGCTGGGAGTGGGAGGCGGCAGCACATTGTCGGCCGGCGGCGGCAGGGGTTTGATGCAGGCTGGCAGGGGGGCGGAAGCTCACTGCCGGCGGCGTCAGGTGGAGGGTGCAAGTTGCCAGACGGAGGGCTGCAACGTGGTCCCGTCGGCGTGCGCGAGCTCAGTGACAGACGGTGCCAATCCCTTCTTGAGCAGGAGGCGCGCTGCCTGAGGCGAAATGCTCAACTCGCCTCATGGCAGGTGCGCCCCTGCATGTATTGTAGCTCCAGTATTATGCAACCACATAGACAATAATTACATGTAATATTGCCATGTACAGGCGGTCCCCTACTTGAGAACACTCGACTTACGACCCCTAGTTACAAATTGACCACTGGATATTGGTAATTTATTGTACTTTAGCCCTAGGCTACAGTAAACAGCTGTAACAGTTATCACAGGTGTCTGTAATGAAGCTATATTGTTAATCCTGATTCTTATGACAACCCAACATTTATATTACATAATATATTACCATGTATTGTATCTCCAGCATTATACAACCACAGAGACAATCATTACATGTAATATTACCATGTATTGTACCTCCAGCATTATACAACCACAGAGACAATCATTACATGTAATATTACCATGTATTGTACCTCTAGCATTATACAACCACAGAGACAATCATTACATGTAATATTACCATGTATTGTACCTCCAGCATTATACAACCACAGAGACAATCATTACATGTAATATTACCATGTATTGTATCTCCAGCATTATACAACCACAGAGACAATCATTACATGTAATATTACCATGTATTGTATCTCCAGCATTATACAACCACAGAGACAATCATTACATGTAATATTACCATGTATTGTATCTCCAGCATTATACAACAACAGAGACAATCATTACATGTAATATTACCATGTATTGTATCTCCAGCATTATACAACCACAGAGACAATCATTACATGTAATATTACCATGTATTGTACCTCTCTCTCTTATAGTTTCAGCACACAGTAGGGGGGGAAGTGCTCCTCATATCCACATATTGCGGAGCGGGGTTGAGACGGGAGTGGAGACAGGAGCGGAGGTATGGGCAAGAGCCAAAGTATGCTGGGAGTGGGGGGCGGCAGCACATTGTCGGCCGGCGGCGGCAGGGGTTTGATGCAGGCCGGCAGGGGGGCGGAAGCTCAGTGCCGGCGGCGTCAGGTGGAGGGTGCAAGTTGCCAGACGGAGGGCTGCAACGTGGTCCCGTCGGCGTGCGCAAGCTCAGTGACAGACGGTGCCAACCCCTTGTTGAGCAGGAGGCGCGCCGCCTGAGGCGAAATGCTCAACTCGCCTCATGGCAGGTGCGCCCCTGCATGTATTGTAGCTCCAGTATTATGCATCCACATAGACAATAATTACATGTAATATTGCCATGTACAGGCAGTCCCCTACTTGAGAACACTCGACTTACGACCCCTAGTTACAAATTGACCACTGGATATTGGTAATTTATTGTACTATAGCCCTAGGCTACAATAAACAGCTGTAACAGTTATCACTGGTGTCTGTAATGAAGCTATATTGTTAATCCTGGTTCTTATGACAACCCAACATTTTTTAAACTCCAATTGTCACAGAGACCAAAAAAGTTCTGGCTGGGATTACAATGATAAAAAATACAGTTCCGACTTACATACAAATTCAACTTAAGAACAAACCTACAGACCCTATCTTGCATGTAACCTGGAGACTGTCTGTATTGTAGCTCCAGCATTATACAACCACAGAGACAATAATTACATGTAATATTACCATGTATTGTATCTCCAGCATTATACACCACAGAGACAATCATTACATGTAATATTACCATGTATTGTACCTCCAGCATTATACAACCACAGAGACAATCATTACATGGAATATTACCATGTATTGTAGCTCCAGCATTATACAACCACAGAGACAATCATTACATGTAATATTACCATGTATTGTACCTCCAGCATTATACACCACAGAGACAATCATTACATGTAATATTACCATGTATTGTACCTCTAGCATTATACAGCACAGAGACAATCATTACATGTAATATTACCATGTATTGTATCTCCAGCATTATACAACCACAGAGACAATCATTACATGTAATATTACCATGTATTGTACCTCCAGCATTATACATCCACAGAGACAATCATTACATGTAATATTACCATGTATTGTACCTCCAGCATTATACAACCACAGAGACAATCATTACATGTAATATTACCATGTATTGTACCTCCAGCATTGTACAACCACAGAGACAATCATTACATGTAATATTACCATGTATTGTACCTCCAGCATTATACAACCACAGAGACAATCATTACATGTAATATTACCATGTATTGTACCTGTAGCATTATACAACCACAGAGACAATCATGACATGGAATATTACCATGTATTGTACCTCCAGCATTATACAACCACAGAGACAATCATTACATGTAATATTACCATGTATTGTATCTCCAGCATTATACAACCACAGAGACAATCATTACATGTAATATTACCATGTATTGTACCTGTAGCATTATACAACCACAGAGACAATCATGACATGGAATATTACCATGTATTGTACCTCCAGCATTATACAACCACAGAGACAATCATTACATGTAATATTACCATGTATTGTATCTCCAGCATTATACAACAACAGAGACAATCATTACATGTAATATTACCATGTATTGTATCTCCAGCATTATACAACCACAGAGACAATCATTACATGTAATATTACCATGTATTGTACCTCTCTCTCTTATAGTTTCAGCACACAGTAGGGGGGGAAGTGCTCCTCATATCCACATATTGCGGAGCGGGGTTGAGACGGGAGTGGAGACAGGAGCGGAGGTATGGGCAAGAGCCAAAGTATGCTGGGAGTGGGGGGCGGCAGCACATTGTCGGCCGGCGGCGGCAGGGGTTTGATGCAGGCCGGCAGGGGGGCGGAAGCTCAGTGCCGGCGGCGTCAGGTGGAGGGTGCAAGTTGCCAGACGGAGGGCTGCAACGTGGTCCCGTCGGCGTGCGCAAGCTCAGTGACAGACGGTGCCAACCCCTTGTTGAGCAGGAGGCGCGCCGCCTGAGGCGAAATGCTCAACTCGCCTCATGGCAGGTGCGCCCCTGCATGTATTGTAGCTCCAGTATTATGCATCCACATAGACAATAATTACATGTAATATTGCCATGTACAGGCAGTCCCCTACTTGAGAACACTCGACTTACGACCCCTAGTTACAAATTGACCACTGGATATTGGTAATTTATTGTACTATAGCCCTAGGCTACAATAAACAGCTGTAACAGTTATCACTGGTGTCTGTAATGAAGCTATATTGTTAATCCTGGTTCTTATGACAACCCAACATTTTTTAAACTCCAATTGTCACAGAGACCAAAAAAGTTCTGGCTGGGATTACAATGATAAAAAATACAGTTCCGACTTACATACAAATTCAACTTAAGAACAAACCTACAGACCCTATCTTGCATGTAACCTGGAGACTGTCTGTATTGTAGCTCCAGCATTATACAACCACAGAGACAATAATTACATGTAATATTACCATGTATTGTATCTCCAGCATTATACACCACAGAGACAATCATTACATGTAATATTACCATGTATTGTACCTCCAGCATTATACAACCACAGAGACAATCATTACATGGAATATTACCATGTATTGTAGCTCCAGCATTATACAACCACAGAGACAATCATTACATGTAATATTACCATGTATTGTACCTCCAGCATTATACACCACAGAGACAATCATTACATGTAATATTACCATGTATTGTACCTCTAGCATTATACAGCACAGAGACAATCATTACATGTAATATTACCATGTATTGTATCTCCAGCATTATACAACCACAGAGACAATCATTACATGTAATATTACCATGTATTGTACCTCCAGCATTATACATCCACAGAGACAATCATTACATGTAATATTACCATGTATTGTACCTCCAGCATTATACAACCACAGAGACAATCATTACATGTAATATTACCATGTATTGTACCTTCAACATTATACAACCACAGAGACAATCATTACATGTAATATTACCATGTATTGTACCTCCAGCATTGTACAACCACAGAGACAATCATTACATGTAATATTACCATGTATTGTACCTCCAGCATTATACAACCACAGAGACAATCATTACATGTAATATTACCATGTATTGTACCTGTAGCATTATACAACCACAGAGACAATCATGACATGGAATATTACCATGTATTGTACCTCCAGCATTATACAACCACAGAGACAATCATTACATGTAATATTACCATGTATTGTATCTCCAGCATTATACAACCACAGAGACAATCATTACATGTAATATTACCATGTATTGTACCTGTAGCATTATACAACCACAGAGACAATCATGACATGGAATATTACCATGTATTGTACCTCCAGCATTATACAACCACAGAGACAATCATTACATGTAATATTACCATGTGTTGTAGCTCCAGCATTATACAACCACAGAGACAATCATTACATGTAATATTACCATTTAAGTAAATGATACAAGGTTGACACCTACTGGTAGAAAACAGAACTTCATGCATTACCTGATTCCCATCATAAATGAAACCTTTCTTGAACTGTAGCAAAGCCAATCTAGCCAAGACTGGAGATCTGTGAGAACCGCTGTTGAGAGCTAAGGAAAGCATCTTGTGAGCTTCTTCAATCCTGTCCATCTGATAGAGGGCATCTGTACACAGTATCCGACACACGTCATCAGTGGGATCCAGCATCATTAGGAGACTGGCCACCTGGTGCACCCCGGAAACATCATGGCTGGATAAGAAAGAATGGGACAACGGTTATAGATTATTGTGTGATTGACTCCATGCAAAGTTGTATCTTGCAATCTCAGCTGCACCACCAATATCAGAGCAAGGAGTTTATAAGTACCCGCCTTGATCTAGCTTTACATTATGAATGTAGGTACAGTTTATATCATACAGGAATGATGCCAACTTTTTCTTTTAACAATTAGCATATATCCCAACTATCCCAGATCCAGCAGGACAGTCCCGGTTTACGGGTTCTCTTTAGGCATCCTCTGACACAGGGAGTTCCTCTGGTTCTGCTTTTAATGATGTCATCTCTGCCTACCGGTTTCAATGCTACATACAGCAGGAGCAGAGGAGAGGGGAGCTGCTGTGGGGGAATGGGGAAAAAGGAGTACATGTATTTATTAGTTTACAATGGGGTTACCATAAGCAGGGCAGCCATCAGGAAATTCGGGGCCCCATACAGCAAAAGTGTCTGGGCCCCAACACACCCCAAAACCGAACAAGCCTCCTGCCCCCCGCAGTGACCTTTCACAAACAGGGTTTGAGGCCTGTTGCTACGACAAGGCACACTCTTCTGGTAGATTGCCAATAGGAGTCATACTATTGAACGTCACGTGCAATTTTTCACATTTTCATAAAAAAAGCTAAATCCTGCTATTGAGGGACCTGCTCAGGTTTCAAGTCACTTTGAGAGGCCTAAATAAAGTAAAACCCCATAAATTACTCCATTATAGAAACTACACCCCTCAACGTACGTAAAACAACTTTTATGAAGTTTGTTAACCCTTTAATTGGTTTACAGGGGTTAAAACAAAATCGGATGCAATTTCGAAATTACATTTTATTTGGCTAAATTAATGTGTTTTTCATAAAATGTACAAATTCTCAGTGGATAAAATTCCAAAACGCTCCTCAAAATTTGATCCCCCATCTCTCCCGCGTATAACAATACCCCATATGTGGTGGTAACCTGCTGTATGGGCACACGCCAGGGCATTGAGGGGGAGCTGCGCCATTCAGAGCAGATTATGCATTGTCACTTTTTATTGGCTATACAATCTTTATTTTTTTGGCAATTTGGACATTTAAGGGCTTATTTTTTGCGACATGAGATGCACTTTACAAATACTTCATTTAAGTGGGTCTATAGCTTTTCGATGAGATTTTATTAACTCTTTAATGTATGGAGGAAAAGAAAATTGTCAATTTGGGGTTTCTTTTTTTTGTATATTTTGGGGGTCGTACACCATACACTAAAAATACTATAATATTTTCATTCTATAGATCACTACGATTACGGTGATACCTCATTTATATAGTTTTTCATTTATTTTTACAATTTTACTGGAGAAAAACTAATACAGAGGAAATCTTATTTGTTTCTGCATCGCCATCTTTTCGGGAACTTAACCTTAATATTTTTTGGTTGACAGAGCTAGTTTAGGGCTTATTTTTTACGTGTTGAGTTGTTCTTTCAATTGGTACCATTTTGGGGCACATAACTTTTTTTGATCACTTTTTAGAACATTTTTGTAAAGGGATTTTATGAAAATTTATATTTTTGGCGAGTTTTTCGGGTTTTGTTTTTACGGCGTTCACCGTACGGGTCCAATAATGTTTCTGACTTATTGTACAGATTGTTACGGACGCGGTGATACCAAATATGTGGGGGGTTTTGGTGATTTTCAGGTATTTTTACTTTATTAGATGTGTATAGGGAATGTTTGTGTTTAGGGGACTTTAACTCTATTTAATTAATTATTTTTATTAAAAATTGTGTTTATTCAGTGTTTTTAACTTTTTTTTCTTTACTTTTACAGGTTAGCTTGAACAAGTGATCCACTGATCACTTGTTCAAGCTATTCTTCACCTAATACAGTGTAATACAGATGTATTACACTGTATTATGTGAAACACTGAGCATGCTGCGCATGCTCAGTGTGTCACAGCCGGGTCCTGCCAGGAGGCACGGACCCGGCACCCGGAAGAAGATCGCACAGCCCCGGGCACCGGCAGTCCCGGGGCTGCAATCAGAGCAGCGGGACCCCCCCGGTAAGCGCCGCGGGGGGGTCCGAATCCTGTTAAATGCCCCTAGCACGCCGCGGTCAGCGCGACCGCGGCGTGTTAGGGGTTAACACCCGCGATCGGAGAAATCTCCGATCGTGGGTGTTAGAGGAGGGTGTCGGCTATAATATATAGCCGACACCCGCAGCTTCTGGCCCCGGCTCCATTCAGGAGCCGGGGCCAGAAGTTTGACGTACTATTACCGCATATTACCCCACCGGCCGGGCCCCCCCCCCTAGTGTCTTAGAGTCCGGGCCCCATAGGGCAGTACCAGTTGTACTGCCCTATCGGCGGCCCTGACCATAAGGGGGAACCACTCTGTGTGTGTGTGTGGGGGGGGGGGGTAGTACTATAAGAAGTGGAACTGCTGGGGTGGGTACTTTAAGAGGGGGTACCGTTGGGAGGCACTATAAGAGGAGGTGCTGTTAGAGGGGGGAGAATAAGTGGGTGAGCTGCTGAGGGGGCTTTAACCTCTCAACGATCAGGCCCTTTTTCGTTTTTGCGTTTCCATATTTCACTCCCCACTTCACTCCTATAACTTTTTTATTTTTCCATTTAAAGAGCTTTATGAGTGCTCCTTATGAGGGACTGTGAGGCTTTTTGATCACTTTTTATAGATTTTTTTATATTTTGGCACTATTTTCCATATTTTCCCGGGGTTAAATGCTGGGAATAACTGTTATTATACTTTGATAGATCGGATATTTTGGGACACGCTGATACCTAACATGTTTATGAATTTTACTGTTTATTTCTATCAGTTCTAGGGAAAGGAAAGTGATTTGAATTTTTAGTTTTTTAATTTTTTTTTCTTTTTTAAAATGTTTTTTTTAAACTATTTTTCAGATTCCCTAGGGTACGTTAAATCTAGGTTGTCTGATTGGTCATTTTAAATACTACCATACTACAGTACTAGTACTACAGTGTGGCAGTATATGAGAATTTTACACATCATCTACTACAATGTGCAAAGCACACATTTTAATAAATGGGTTAAAATCAGACAGCCTCGGGTCTTTGTATGACCCGAGGTTGTCATAGTAACGATCACCTCCCCACAATGACTTCACAGGGGGAGGCAATATGCATCAAACACCCACCTTGTATGGAGAGGGCTCAGCCTGTCCCATACAGCGGGAGAAGACGTGTGACGTACTAATAGGTAAGGGGTTAATAATGTATGGGGAGCTAGGGGCAAAATATCAAAGAGGCTACAATGTGACAGAGAGCTGAGGGGGGGCACAATGTGAGGGGGAGATGGAGGCACTAAGGGGGAATTATACTGTGGATTGGTGGAGTAAGTGGAGGAACAAATGGAATAGCTTAGGGCAAAAAAAAGGTCTGCATCATTTCTCTCCTGCAAAAGTTGGGAGGTTTGCAATTAGTTTGATAAAATCAGCTGCAGTCTCTCTCTATGTTGTGACCCAACGCTCGGTCACAAAATAGGGCCCCAATGCTGGGCCCCAAACAATTGGTTAGGTTGCAATATGATTAAATAAACCCTGATGTATGCATAAAATAAATAGTTTGTCCAGTGCATAAAACATATTGATAAAGGACTTAAATGGACCTTGTCAGCAGAAATTGACCCAATTAACCACAACTTGTATTTTGTGAAGCAAATTAACACCTTCAATATGATGTTTCTTTCATGGAGTGTGGTGAAATCATCCAAAAAAAATACATTGTAAATTGGTTGTATAAAGTTACAGAGGCAGAACGTTTAACATTGTAGACAACCTTTGCCCAATCCTGCCATGATTGACGTCATGCCCCAGACTTCAGCAGAGCCTGTTATGATGTCCCTTGTCACAGGGTCATCAATTACATTGCATAGATGGCAACTTCAATGCTAAACTCTACACTTCCATAACTTCATACAACCAATTTACATCTCACTTTAAAGTTGATTCTCTAGATGATGCTACAGCGCTGGGCCATGATAGATACTGCAACAGGAAGGCTTGTTTAGCCACATACTATAATTTCCGCTGACAGGCTCAATTTACCCCCTCCACCAAGTGTTATAATCTGCTGGCAGCATGTTGTAGAGAAATGCTCAGTGGTTTCTGACATACCTTTATTATCTATAAAGGTTGGGCCATTACCAACATATTGACAGTTTATTCCTATCAGTAGATATTCCTACCTAAGTCACTTTCCCCTAGTCTTTCCCCATGATTCTCACAAGTCAAATCCCCTCCTCATCATATAGATAAGGCAGTGGTCCGGCAGGAATAGCAGTGCTCCAGGTGCTAAGGAAATTCCCTTGCTGTGCCAACTTCCACAATAGCATACGGATAAAAATGGGAAAAAAGGACGGACCCCTCTGCCCACTGTTACCTCTGGTGAAGCTCTCTGGTTGCTTTACTATAGTCCCAGACTGCAATGATCAGATGTAAGGTGTCTGTAATGAAGCTTTATTGATAATCCTTGGTCCAATAACAGCAAAAAATGTTGAAACTCCAGTTGTAACTGGGGAAAATTTTTTTTGTCTGGAGCTACAATTATAACATATACAGTTCTGACTTACATACAAATTCAACTTAATAACAAACCTACGGAACCTATCTTGTACGTAACCCGGAGACTGCCTGTATCTCAGAAACTGCATAATGTAAAGAAATAATAAAGGTCATTTTTCTACAACTTACAGACAGCAGATTATAAAGTTTTGGGAGGTGGTAGGCTCCCTATAAAGTGAGCTCAAAAATAAAAAATCAATCAATCAATATCTACCTACAATATCGACCCTATCTCCCATTTTGCCGAAGTAGTAACCTGCCACAATTAGTGATTGGCTGAGCAGGTATTTCCTGTATTTCAAGTTGTGACTAGTGCAGACTCCTTCAAAGTTCCTTCACCCCATTCTAAAATTTGTAGCAGGGTCACTGCTTATACTGTGTGCCATGTAAAATAATACTGTGATCTTTTTATTGCTGATTCACCATACACATGCAGTTACAGCAGGAACAAGGAAAATTTACCAACGGTCATAGGTCGAAACGCATTGGTCAAATTTTGTTACTCTTGCTGTAACTGTACGTGTTTAGTGAATCAACAACAAAGACAGTTTTTATCACAGAAGATCACACAAGTGCTTTAAAATCTTTTTTTTTTCTCTGAAACATGTACTTGCTTTGGGATAAACATCCTTGCACCTTAATGTTGGAGGTCTAAACATTGAGCAGAACATATATTCAAACTATATGTGACAGAAGAGACTTTGACTTCCATCAAGTACCACAGTTGTGGTTCTAATTGCTACCTCGGTGCTCCCCTGGCCATAAATAACAAAAAGATGTGTACATTTTGTCATTACCATTCTTGAGATGAGTCATCATCATGTTCCACAGTCTTCTTTTTGTTTGTTAGTTCATGGTCATTGGTATTAGATGATTTCCTGTGTAGCATCTTCTCACCTTCTTCCTGTAGAACCTTGTAAAGAAGGCCTCTTTGGTTCCAGGGTACATAGGTTTTAATTGTTAATAAGGTCTCATCTAATTTTAGTTTACAGGCAGTAACATAGTCTAAAGCAGTCAAGTAGGAGCTTCCACTTATCATCCGGATTAGTCCCCTCCCACAGAGAGCCCTCACACAACTAGAGGGATGAGGAGACTCATCTTCTATAATATTTTGAAAGTCCTTCAGGGCTTGTTGATGTTCATTACTGTGGAAGTGACAGAAGCCCCTTAAAACATATAAGGTGTTTTGATATGTCTTTATTTCCGAGTTAAGCAGTTGGTTGCAAATGTCCAGACAGGTCCTGAAATCTCCGGAAAGGAGTTTGCAGTCTGCTAAACGCACATTCATCTCTCGTTTACTTTCCGGCGAGCACTGGATTAAGAACTCGAGGGCCTGTATGATTGGTAATAGAAGTTCTTTACCAGTGTCTGTTCTTAACTCAGGCCTAGCCCTGATGGCTTCTCTAAAATCTCCAAATTCCATTTCAATGCAGGTTTTAGACCGTTCCATTACTCTTGCAATGTCTGCTTCAGAGAAGATCTCCATAAACCGTTTCCTGGCATGAATGGGGCTGACTCTGAAGGCCTCTGCTAAATCCTGCACCATTTCTTTTGTACGGCATCCTAAAGAGTAATAGGCTGCTGCCCGGTCCACCAACAACCAAGAAATCTTTTCTTCCTTAAGTTTAGTTTCTAATGACAAGGCCTCAATGGCCCTAGAATACACAGCTATACATTCTTCAAACTTACATTCCTCAAATAGATAGGCAGCCTGGGTTTTACATATTTGGAGGTCATCAGGTGCCAATGCAGCTAGAAAGCTATAACAATCATGAAGCAACAGGTTCATGTTTCCTTCCATGTTGTTGTTTTCATAGGAGGATATAAAGCTATGAAAGGCATTTATGATTTTGGGTAAGTGATCTCTTTGCTTATTACATATGTAGAGTCTTGCTTCCTCCTTGTACTTTGTAAAGACTTGGATGTAGTCAACCACCCCATTTTTTGAATGAGTCTGAGACAAGATCCAAGCGAGACCTCTTGTCAGAAGAAGTTCTAGAGAGTTCTGTGGGTATGTATTTAATAAAGAGTTACATCTTGTTACCACATCTTCATAGCGTCCACTTTTTAAGAATGTACCCATCTTGAATAATGAAGCAGAAAAATTGTTTGGATATAGTGTAGAAAGAAAGACTGCTGCAATTCCAGGGTTGAGAGTGACGATGGCCATACCATCACATTTAATTTTTGGTATATCACTTTCTCCTTGACACCATTTCTCCAGAGTTGTAATCACGGAATGATACTGCCCATCATCCAGAGATTTTACTCTTTGTAGGGCAATTGGAGCATTACAACTAAAAGCAGCCATATAGAATGCTGACGCCAAGACATGTTCTCCATTTAGAAGGTGCTGATAGGCTTCACGGCACAGTCGACTGGGGACGTCTTGACCAGACATCTTTACTCTTTGGGAGCTACGCATATGACTTGGAACACATCTTCATCTCCTTCTGTAGAATCTAATTCCAAAAATAATAACATGACATGTAAAATGATTTCCATGTAATACTTAACTTTTTGGTAGTTGAAAACATATCCTCTACTCATAAACTACTGGATACTGGTGCTCACATGTCATTAGTTTGCAACACCAGCACAAGCTTTAAAAGCTGGTAGAACCACTGTAATATACGGTAAGTTTTATCTACTAGTACAAATCTGTTATTTTACTTTAATTCAAGGGTTTCAATCTCATTTTCACCAAGGGCCAAAGCAGCCATATAGGTGCCTTCAAAGGGCTGATTTTAATTTGAAGCCTAAGCAGAAACATTCCCTTCTAAACCATTCATAAATTATGCTCTATCCCAACACTCTCCCCCATTGGCAGTAACATTGTTCTGTTCCCATGAGTTGTCCTCTCACCACCATTAACATTTTCTTTTGCTCATAGCCCATACCCCTGACAGTAAAATTTTGGTCTTAAGTGCAACCAAAACATGTGGAAGTTCTGTCATCCAACCGCTCTCATTTTTCTGAAGCCTGCTCACCTCACTTCATTATGTGCTGAGCCCAGGTCTGACTTGCCCTTCCTGTGCAGTGAGAGTCCAAGTTTAGGTCAGGTGTCTTGGCCAGGATGCACAATGCTGATTTGGTGCTATCTGGAGCATGAACGGCTAACACTTCAACTTTGTGTTCAGCTTTAGGGTCATTGTGGGGCCAGGAGCAGAGGCTCCCATAACTTTATGAAGTCCTTATGTTTGCTGTGTGCTTTAATGGCTTCTTTTGTAGTTTTCCGAAGAACTTGTCTTCACAGATTGTGAAGTGATAAACAACTGGACACCAAATTTGTAAAGACTTGAGGACTTCACAACCAGGAATGGGACACTACAGCGTTTCATACAAAGCTGACCCTGAACTAGGATTTCTTTCAGCTTTGAGTGAGCAACTAATTTAATTGTTACAGGAGATTAACTTAATGCCAAAATAAAGCAGGTCACAATCACTGGCCGAAATAGATCACCCCTTCTACCAGTGATTGTATAGCCTCCTCTTGTGTCTGATATGCATGGAGTCCAGAGCAGTGAGTAGTAGCAAGTGCTCATTAGGCTACCTACACATAAACATGTCCATGGAAACTGATCCATGTGTTGGTCAGATCCCACCGACTGAGCGAATTGCAGTGGACTGGAATCCTTGCATTATAGAGAAATATGTCTGCTGGGCCAAACTGCTGTGCTGAACTGTACAACTATTTCAACTTATGAACTTATAAGAACTAGAAAATATATCACTAATATACCATATGGGGGTGGATTCCAAGTGTGATATACTTATTATAATTTACATCATTACATAAGGGTAAGTAACTTATATGGCCTTTTATGCAGGCTTGGTTCAATGTATGTGTTGAAGCATCTGGACGGAGCCTGGAACCCCCCACATTCTAGTAACTAAATATGTGCTAAAGATAATGGAACTTTGGAGCTCTGGAGGTCATATTAAAAAAAGAAATTGACAATGTAACACAACGCAGCATTATGTTATCAGAAGGGCCTCTTGGTCACCTATTAATTTCATCCACTATTCCGCTAAATAAGTGTGTTGTTGACCCAAACCTGGCACAGCTGTAGGCAGCATATCAGCTCAGATGACACAGACTAAAATGGACCGTGTACAGCAGTCCCTAAAATTCAAAGCTATCCCACATAGGGGACCGATTTTCTGCACATGATCTGTGAGAAGATGAGCCACATTATTAAGAGATATGAATATGGCTCATCTTACTCCCGAGTCCAGACTAGTGGTTTAGGCTTGTGTGTGAAATTACAGTCTTAGGCCTCATGCACACCACAAGGTTTTTCAGGCTAGCTGTATTTTTTTAAAGCTACCACAAACGCATTTTGAAACACAATTTAACAGCTGTGTAGAAGAGATCTGCATAAATGCATTGTATGTGTATCCTTAAACAATGTAAACACATTTGGGGCTGGATTTATTAACGCACTTGCGCCATAATTCTGGTGGTTTTGTGCCAAAAACACTGGGGGAATTTATTAACGCACTTGCGCCACAATTCTGGTGGTTTTGCGCCAAAAACACTGTCTAATATGACTTGGACCTCAGTTATCGAGGCTTTTAGACTATTTTTTCCAACTTGTCAGAATAAGGGGCATGGCTTTCTGGAAAAGGGGCGTGGTTTGCAGGAAATTGTCCATGCGCCCAAAATTCTGACGCACAGTTTAGACCAACTAAAAGTAGGTCTATAGTAGGAACTGACAGTCTTATGCTGGACCAGAATTCATCATCACCATGATAAATCTGGGGCACCAAAAGACTAGTGTTTTCCAGCTAGAGACTGGCGGAACCTGAGACATATTGTTATATCCCCACACTGTTTAAAATGCCTTGCACCACAGTTATCAAGGCTTTTAGACCATTTTTGGCAGTTTTCCAACTTATCAGAATAAGGGGCCTGACCTTCAGGAAAATGGTCGTGACCTCATGAAAAATGGGCGTGGCTTGCAGGAAATCGCCCGTGCGGCAAAAGATCTGGTGCACAGTTTAGACCAATTAAAAGTAGGTCTAAAGTAGGAACCAACAGTCTCATACTGCTTGAGGATTCATCATCACAGTGTTTTCCAGCTAGAAACTGGCGGAACCTGAGACACATTGGAGCAGATTTATCAAGCTGTCTGAAAGTCAGAATATTTCTAGTTGCCCATGGCAACCAATCACAGCTCCCCTTTAAAATATTCATGAGCACTGGTGAAATGAAAGCTGAGCTGTGATTGGTTGCCATGGGCAACTAAAAATAGTCAAACTTTCAGTTAGCTTGATAAATCTGCCCCAGTGTGTGAAAGAAAATCAATTAACAACTTATGAATAACAAATATAAGAAGATTACCACAGTCATAGTTACTGTTCTATGAGTATGCACAGGAATGTATGGGGACATATATATACGGCCGCATATACGTTCCCTGTAGTTGTCTATGGCGCCTGGGCTTGGTACGGTGAGCACAATGTGTGCTCACTGTACCATGTCATGGCAGCAAAAAAGATAGAGCCTGCCATGCGCCACTAATTTCTATGGAAAGGCGAGGGCGAACAGTGCTCGCTTCTCCTCTTCTCCAGTGTGGCCGTCTGCCGTAGCCATGTGGGCACATGTTTGTGTGCGTGCTCCTTAAGTGTTCATGGTTTATCATGCTTGATTTGGGTGGTAAATTTTTCTTTAAATTGTGTACTGTTGAGCTCATGTTAACACAGTGTTTGCACCAGTTTTCTGTCTGATTTTGCACTGAAAAGAATGTGCAAACTTCTTGCACCTGTAATTATTAAGTGTTTGCACCAGTTTTGTGGATTCTACAGCTCCGGGCAGAAGTTGTCTGGCCGAGCCACAGAGGAAATGGCAGGTCCTATTCCTGTTCTATATTACATCCCGTGACATCGGCAGGTGCATGGAGCTCAACCGCCAATGACACTCGGGCCTACAATACCAATTTTTGCTTACCGATACCGGTGTGCATGGAACCTTAGGGTGTGTTCACACGTTGCAATTTAAATTTTTGTTGCAGTTTATGCAAATTTTGAATCTGGTTGCTACTGTCACTGGTCCATGAGTGGATCTCAAATGACGGTGACACAAGAGCCACACCATGGTCTTGTTGTTTGAGGCCTGACATTGAACTGGGTCATGGGCAGACAGCCATAGTAAATCTAACAGTGAGAAGTGCTCAAAAGGACAGGAATCTTTTTAGTTAATTAACCTCTTTACTGACTGAAATGGCTGATAACAGAGAACAAAATCGAAAAAAATACCCACAAAGACTTATTGAATGGACATTAAGTTTATTGTTCTGCATGAGTAGTGCTCCTTCCTTTAGTCATTTGTCTGCTTAATTGTTCATTGTGTAAAGGCCACATCTTGTGCAAAATAAGTTCCCGTTTCCATCTGCATTTTGGCTTCCGTTTTGCAGTTTTCTTGACAGATACCTTTAATGGATATGTTTAAAAAATGTCATAATTTCTATTTTTTAATTATCCACTCAAATGAAGAAAGGTCTAACGGAAGATTTAAAAAACGGATACTAATGGATACCATTGCAAGTCCATTGAAATCAATGGGGAAAAACGCCAGTTTTTCATCCACATTTAAACGGAAACTGCTAAAAACAAAATCCAAAACGTAGATGGCAACTGGCTCTGAGTCACAGCATCAAACATTTTATAGTAACATAAAACATAGTGCAGCAAAATATTATAGGGTGGGCCTCCTGCATTAGCCATCCACTTTCACTATGAACCTTTCCCCTCAATCTGCTGCTTTCTATGGGGCCCTTTATTCAGAATCCCCTTTTATCCTCTATTCTCCGCTGCTTTTGTTATCTTTTGTCCATTATCTTCTTTTATAATGTAGTTTGTTAATATTTATCATCCGGCTGAGAGCTGAGAATCTATGTGTACTCAGCATCGTGCTATAAACTGCTCTCAGTAAGTACAATCACCAGTATTGCTGTGTATTAGTGGAACAAAGCAAAACAAAGAGAAACAATAGAGAGTAGCTTGATACATTGTATCCTTCTCAGAGAGTTTACTTACTTGCAGATTCTGGACCCTCAGGCCGGGCACTAATTCCATTAGTTGCAGGGTCCTGGTGGTTTCATTGATGGTTTGACTATTGGTGTACTATTAGAGGAGTCTGTAATGTAGGATCTTATAGTAAATATAGGTGATCCTGGAAGTTCCAGACGCAGCAGCTGCTAGGCTCAGCACCTCCCATGTGCCTTGTTGCTTTGGTGACCATAAACAAAAGGGCAAGCTGGTGTCTTGTACACACCCCACTGCTTCTAGTGTCTTACAAGGATCTCTGCGGGGACAATGCAACAGCTTGTGTGTCAAAACACAGGTCTGTACAAACCAAGACATTTTTCATTCATTTATTTGGCTATATTATTTATTTAACTTTTTTATGCATAAAGAAATTGGCAATATGTTTAATTGGTTCCAACCTACTGATCTTGATGGATGCAAATTAAATCAGATGCATATATATTTACCCCCTATTTAGAACACCCTTCAATAATTTGAATCACAGAGACATAAAATGTGAAATGTTTTAGGGGACCAATTGTGTCCGTTGACATCATTTATCTGTGGGTTCTCTGCAGTATTTATTCGTAATAGTAAATTTTAGTATTTAGTATTTCTATCTGTATTCTGGGTCATCAAAGCAATTTTAGTTTAGGTTACCTAAAAAGCCTGGAATGTGACAATTTGGCAAAGGGTGCTGCTATAGAAAAAAGGGGATATTCTGAAATGTTTGGAAGTCTTCCTGGAGTCTTCTAAAGAGTATCCTATACATTGGGGCACATTTTTAAAACTGGCTGAACTGTAACCGCCACAACACAAAACTGTGCACCTAAAGGGGCATTCCAGTGCAGATTTGCACCAGCCACAACATTTATTTCAGAAGTCCCAACATAAATGTGGTGCATGCCCATTAAACTGAAAACACCAGAAAAAGTGATGTACACTTTAGTGGTGTTACTTTAGTAAGCAGGCCCACCGGGCATTTGTCAAAACACACTGAAATCTGTATGTTGTGTCTCAAGAAGGACACTTTGTATAGTGCTGCTGCTTTGTATAGTGCTGCTGTACCTCTCTCTCTCTCTCTCTCTCTCTCTCTCTCTCTATATATATATATATATATATAATTATATGTTGATACATCACTGATTTTTAAAGGGGTTGCTATTACTGTATTGTCCCTCCTCTCCCTATATTCATACGCCAAATTGATCCCTATCTTGTCCTTTGAGATCTTTGAGGGTCATCTACTGGGCCTCGGGGTGCAGTCACAATAAAGACTTACTTTAATGCTGAGTTTTGTTGGTTTCATTTATTACCTTTTTTATATCCAAGAATTTCCATCTTTGGAGGATTAAAATTTTCTTTTATGGATCTTGGAGGTTTTGTAAAATCTATGTGAGGCAAAGCTGGGTTCTCCCAAAAATAGTCCGTAGTCTTATTTTCCTAAGTCCTCAGAAATCACATATGCCCATGATCAAATTTCTAAATAAAATAGGTTGTATGTTATTATTTATATATAGATTTACATATAAACCAAGAATAAAAATAATAATGATAACTGAGCAGAACTAAACAGTAAATGAAACATTGCACACAATAGAAGGGTTTCTGGTTTTAGAACAGTCATGTCAATCTCTGTTTAGTAAAGTTGCATTTTGTAACATACTGTGGCCCACATTTATGAAATCGTTTGCGTCAGCTTTCTGACTAGATGTGCCCTAGAAAGAACATGTAAACTGCTTGAACATGTATTTATAAAGTGTCTGCGCCAGTTTTGTGTCGTGGCTCCAGTGTGTCCGACAAGATAGAAAAAATGTGCAGCTAAAGGATGTGTTACTGCTTAGTCAGACCGTGCACCACAATTCTGTCCGATGTGCGCCACAGTTATGTCTGCGTCATAATTCTGCAGCATGAACAAATTGCACCCAAAAAATGGTGCATTCTGCAGGAGCAAAGCGGGGGGTGCCAGATTAATGTAGACAATGCACCACAATTCATGAATCAGGCCCTGCTCACTTTACAGGCAAACTGCACATTGTGGGGGGGATTTACTAATAGTGGCGCAAGCACGTCTTTCGGCATCGGAGATCAGTCTCCGCAAAGCACAGCCCAATGTATTTAAGTGGGGCAAGGCTGTTAATAATTGATGGGTTGACGGAACTGATCAGTCGAGCGCCATAAAAATGCTGACATCAATGAGATGTGCGGCAAAATCTTACATGGACTGCGCCTTAATTTTGCTATCTGACCAATTTTTTCCTGGTCTATCGCGCGCCAAAAATTGCGCCTAAAAATGTCGATAAAATACACAGAAATGTGGAGGATAATGTGGAAACGTTAGGCCACGGCCATTTGCGCAAGAAAAGCCCCAGTGTCGTTCAAACTGTTTTTGATATATAAGGACCTGTATGTTTTCCATTTTCAAGATCTCTACTTGTTGTCAGTTGGTGAAAGATTACTTTTCTGCCTACATTCAGAGTTTGTATCCTTACCAGACCTAATACTTCTCATGATATGGGGGTAGTTTTAACTGCATCCCCTCTATCCAATCTAAACAGGACAGCAATACAAATCCCACCTGTCCTGACAGTCTGCTACCTTGTTTCAGTGCACAGAGGAGTCTCTTCACTGGATACACATGTATATCTATATATATCTATACATATCTATCTATCTATTTTTTTTCTTACACTCTTTTCCACGTAGTGAGTGATCTGTACTGCTAGATATTGCTACAAGGTTGGGGCCACATGGACAGTTGTGAGTGGCTAATCTAAAGTAACAGCATGGCTGTCATCAGTGCCTAAGAGCTGTCAGTGTCACAAAGAAACTTGCAGGCAAGCCTTAGCAAAAACGCCAGACGAGGTAGTTTTGCCATAGGGGCTTGCAGGGAAACTCACATATTCCTATGCAGCATCGGTACTTTGGGAGTTATTAATCTTACCTGAACAGTATAAGAGAAGTATAAGTCCATCTAGGTGCATGTGAAGTGTCAGCTCACTGTGGCGAGTTCTTAGTGTTTAATAATACAGAGCAGGGGATGTTATCACAGAACGCTGGGCCTGGTGACTACCGCCATGGAGCCGGATCAGCTTTCAGTCTCGTATCCACTTTCTGCCTTGTAGAAGAGAAGCTCAAGTTGGAAAACGTTGTAATTTACTTCTAGGATACTGTGTTAACAATGGAAATATATACAGTATACGGTATATATGTATGTATATATATATATATAATATAATGTATCTTATAATTATATTTATGTATCTCATTGTATATAGAAATCTTGTATATAGAAATCTGTAGGTGTTCTATTGTATTGTTCTATTCTATGTAAAAATAATTATATGTAATTATGTAAAAATAAAGAGTCATTAGAGGGGTGTTCTGGTGCACAGTTGGATCACGCACCGCAATTCTACCCGACGTGCGCCACAATTCTAAAGTACAAAGAAAATGCACCAGAAGGAAAGTTGCATTCATGATTCATGAACACCCTGCGACATTTCATGAATCTGGCGCCTTTTACACCCTCTACAGGCAAACTGTAGTTCAGTTTGCACTAGTTTTGATAAATGTGGGCTGAAAAAGCACCACTTGGCCTATACGCTGGTATATAAAAAAATAAACTCTGTACTCATCTTTCTGGTTCCCCCCGCAGTCCCACCGTTGGTGCGTGCTAGAGGCGCATAGACTGATGTCGGCAAGCAGCTGATGTCATAGTCTGTATGCTGCCAGCACACACGGAGTTGTCACTGCTGGCTGGACTGGATCAGATGTGGACCAGTGGGGGGCGTCGGAAAGTTGAGTTCAGAGATTATTATTTTTATATGCTGGGCAGGTGGGTGTCTGGCTTCATACAGGGGACTGGCTGGCTATATGCTGGGGGGACTGGCTGGCTATATACTGGGGGGACTGGCTGGCTATATACTGGGGCTGGCTGGCTATATACTTGGGGGACTGGCTGGCTATATACTGGGGAGACTGTCTGGCTATATACTCGGTGGACTGTCTGGCTATATACTGGGGGACACAGGACTCGCTATATATTGGGTGGAGACTGTGACCAATGCATTTCAAATCCTACGCTTATACTTGAGTCAATAGGTTTTCCCATTTTTTATGGTAAAATTAGGGGTCCCAACTCATATTCGGGTCGGCTTATACTGAAATATGATAACTGCTCTTAGCTATAACAAAATAAATGGGTTAACAAAAAATAATTTATGTCTATTTATCTCTATGTCTCTCTCTATCCAGCTTACCTCACACATAAGTTCTCTAGTACTCATTGCTTATAGTAACCATCAAAGATCAAAGCTCATATTAATGACCTGTGGCTGAACAGCAACTAATTACAGCTCAGCTTCCAGCAGACAGTGGCTTCTGTACATGGTGGTTAATAAATGGATTTTGGAAAGCATTGGGTGAAAATTTTGACTCAAAACCAAGTCTATGATGTTCCCTGAGTCACAAAATTGGTGAATGTAAACGCTACTGTGCAGATTCCTTTAGCAGACATACGTACACACACACACACACTCAGCTTTATATATTAGATTATATGTACAGCTGGTATATCTGGTATATTATATATATCTTCTTTAACCCCTTAAAGAGAACCCGTCATGCAAAATAACCACCCTAAACTAAATATATTTTCATAAACTGCCATTAGAGAGCATTGCCTCTATCCCTTCATTGTCCCTCTACATGCCTGTAAACCTAAGCAATGAGGTCCTAAAGCTGTATGCAAATGACCTGTGAAATGTCCAATGAAGCATTAGCATATTCAAGCTGTCCACTCTATTCATGAGTGGGAGGCACAGCCACACCCCCAGTGCATGACTGACAGCCTGTATAATGATGTGAGGCTAGAAACAAAAGAAGTGATGTCCGCGCTCCAGGGAAATTCAGATAAAATTCATTCTTTTATTGTAGAAATAGCATTAAAATCCATAGGCATGGTTGGCAATCAAATGGTTACCCAGGTAAGTGACCAACGCGTTTCGCCCTCTCTCAGGGCTTAGTCATGGTCTCGCTGACTTACAAAACATATACTGACAAATTTATAAGACCCGCTCTGGTGTTGGCGTGTGACGTCATGATCACGTGACACACGGTCACGCGGTCAGACAAACGCACGCCCACCAGAATGTAACAAGGTATCGTATATCAATAAGAACTTAAATTATCATAAAAACAAACACACTAAAATTGTCAGGAAGGGCACAGATTGTAGCGAGATATGAAAAGTAGTGGACGCACATATCTAATGTGTTGAACAGGAGAACCGGAAACTCATAAGATACAACACGTATGCGCAAAGGCGTAATCATAAATGGATATATACGCTTGAATAGAGTAAAGCAATTAATGAAACTCTAAGGAATGGTCTAAAGCCAGGGTTTTTTGACCTAAAAAGGGGGCTTAGATATTAAATGTACTGGAGGGAAGTATATTGTCAGAATGCAAATTCAACTGATAGAAAACATACACATGCCAGCAAAAGCTGAAGTATGTGAATGATTATCCTGACTTGCCAACATTAGTAGCACAACAACAAGTCCTGTCTAAGATTCATCCCTAAAGGCTGAGTGGTTCTAAGTACAAACATCCAATATGTTTCCCTGTTCATGATTTTCTTCTTTAAATCTCCTCCCCTCCTAGGTCTCTTAACTTTTTCGATCCCTTGTACTAATGTTGGCAAGTCAGGATAATCATTCACATACTTCAGCTTTTGCTGGCATGTGTATGTTTTCTATCAGTTGAATTTGCATTCTGACAATATACTTCCCTCCAGTACATTTAATATCTAAGCCCCCTTTTTAGGTCAAAAAACCCTGGCTTTAGACCATTCCTTAGAGTTTCATTAATTGCTTTACTCTATTCAAGCGTATATATCCATTTATGATTACGCCTTTGCGCATACGTGTTGTATCTTATGAGTTTCCGGTTCTCCTGTTCAACACATTAGATATGTGCGTCCACTACTTTTCATATCTCGCTACAATCTGTGCCCTTCCTGACACCTTTTAGTGTGTTTGTTTTTATGATAATTTAAGTTCTTATTGATATACGATACCTTGTTACATTCTGGTGGGCGTGCGTTTGTCTGACCGCGTGACCGTGTGTCACGTGATCATGACGTCACACGCCAACACCAGAGCGGGTCTTATAAATTTGTCAGTATATGTTTTGTAAGTCAGCGAGACCATGACTAAGCCCTGAGAGAGGGCGAAACGCGTTGGTCACTTACCTGGGTAACCATTTGATTGCCAACCATGCCTATGGATTTTAATGCTATTTCTACAATAAAAGAATGAATTTTATCTGAATTTCCCTGGAGCGCGGACATCACTTCTTTTGTTTCTGGACTTTGTGCCTTTAATCCGTGGGGCTTATTAGATGTATCACGCGCTGGGAAACAGTGAAGATAGAAGGTGAGCAGGAACTTTCTTGTTATATTTGCTTTATTTGCTTACACAATGATGTGAGGCTGTATAATGATGTGCTTCCTGGTGCTGGTGGCCACGCCCCCTGCAGCCTGTGTGTGCATGTGTGTGTGTATAGGAGAGATACAGCAGCTCCAGGCAGCCATGTCACAGCAGAACATGTCAGGTACATGTGTAGCTGATGTCTGTGTCTCTCACCTGTATATTAGGAGGATGCAGCCTGTGTGTGCATGTGTGTGTGTATAGGAGAGATACAGCAGCTCCAGGCAGCCATGTTACAGCAGAACATGTCAGGTACTTGTGTAGCTGATGTCTGTGTCTCTCACCTGTATATTAGGAGGATGCAGCCTGTGTGTGCATGTGTGTGTGTATAGGAGAGATACAGCAGCTCCAGGCTGCAGCCATGTTACAGCAGAACATGTCAGATTCCTGTGTAGCTGATGTCTGTGTCTCTCACCTGTATATTAGGAGGATGCAGCATGTCAGCAGATGCAGCACACACTAGCCATACTTTACTATACATTACACACAGACATGAGCAGGGGGAGGAGAGGGGAGGGGTAACAGGGGTGACATCACTGCCTCTGACCATGTGACCAGCCTACAAAAAAGAAAAAAAAATTGCCATCTTCTGAAGCTAATAACTTTTTCATACTTTGGTGCACGGAGATGTGTGATGGGTCATTTTTTGTGAAATGAGGCGACGTTTTCATTGCTACCATTTTGAGGTCTGTGCGACATTTTGATCATTTTTTATTTAATTTTTTATGTTATGTAAAAGGTGTAAAAGTTGCATTTCAGACATTTGGCGCCATTTCCCGCCTCGGAGGTCACCGCCGCCCGTAACCGTTTTTATATTTTGATAGATCGGGCATTTTGGGACGCGGCGATACCTAATGTGTCTGTGATTTTTACTGTTTATTATTTTTTATATCAGTTCTAGGGAGAGGGGGGTGATTTGAATATTTAATATTTTATTAATTTTTTTTATTTTTTAAACTTTTTTTTCTTTTTTTTCACTATTTTTTAGACCATCTAGGGTACATTAACCCTAGATGGTCAGATCGTTCCTACCATATACTGCAATACTTCTGTATCGCAGTATATGGCATTTCTGCACACTGTACATTACAATGAGCCACAGGCTCATTGTAATGGATATGCAGAAGCCATGTTTCCTCGGGTCAAACGAAGACCCGAGGCTACCATGGCAACCGATTCCCGCCCCCTGATGACGTTCGGGGGCGCGACGATCGCAACAAAAATGGCGGCGCCCGCGCCGCAGCAACGGAGTGGTTAATAGCCGTGATCGGTGCAAGCACCGACCGCAGTTATTAGCGGTGGGGGTTTTATGCAATATACAAAACCCCCCACCTTTGTATGAAGAGGACTCAGCCCGTGAGCCCTCTTCATACACTCCTTATACCTCTGCGCCGTAGAGCTACGGCGCGGAGCGTTAAGGGGTTAATACAGTTATATGAAGTAATTAGTGATACTCTACTTATATTTGTTATCGAAGGCCTCTTTCCATCTAAAATCAACTTTTAAATTATGCTAATGAGTCTAAAGGGCTTGTGGTTGTTACTATAGCACCTCTATGCTGCAGATTCACAGACTGCTGTTACACTGTCTCACTATCCACTTCTGCAGCCGCAGCACTTCCCAAGGCTTGAGTGGTGCCCTAGGAACAAAGCAAATACCATGCTGTACTTCATGTAAATAAAATATAATTTATAATATAACAACATGCCAACAGCTTATATGTGGTGGAGTTGGTAGACTCCTATTATCAGTAATAACCTAGAGTTATTAGCACCTTAACCCCATAACGACTAGGCCCGTTTTTGTGTTTTCATTTTTCACTCCCCACCTTCAAAAATCTATAATTTTTTTTATTTCTCCATGTAAAGAGCTGTGTATGGGCTTGTTTTCTGCATAACAAATTGCAGTTCATAGTAACAGTCTTTAATATTCCATTTCGTGTACTGGGAAGTGGGAAAAAAATTCTGAATGCAGTGAAAATGCTGAAAAACGCATTTGTGCCATTTTCTTGTGGGCTTGGATTTAACAGCTTTCACTGAGCTCTTTATTGTTTGGGTCAGTTCGATCATGGAGATACCAAATTTGTAAAGGTTTATAATGTATATAATAATTTTATAATAATTATATTCTGATTGATTGGACATTTTGGAACGGCGATAGATAACTTGTTTATGGTTTTTACTGTTTATTTATATCAGTTCTAGGGAAAGGGGAGTGATTAGAATTTTTAGTTTTCTTTTTATTTTACTTTTTACATTTTTTTTTCAGACCCCCTAGGGTTAGGTTCCTCTGAGCTACGGCTGTGGATGCACTGATTGTATGATTGTGTTTTACATTGTGTTTTACACTGTGTGTACAGTGGTTTATGTTTGCTGGCGTGGTTGATTGAATTGCTCCACACCCATTACTCTGCAGCTCTTCTCCATTATATCAACAGTTAACCCGCTGTGACTGAGAGAGCGCTGCTCTATTCATTCCTAGGTCCAGAACTGGGGTTTACATAAATCATTTGCTCACATTTTGTTTGCTGCTTGTAATATTCTCTGTTCGTAGTAGAGCTCCTGCCTGTATTTTGACTACCCTTCTGCTTTGTGATTTTGTACTGCAATTGCCCTCTTGGTTGTGACTCTGGAGACTATACTTCTGTATTTGCCTTGTCTTCGTGTTTTGCACTTTGGCGCAAGGAGAAAACGTCTCCTAGTTGTCAACCCAGTGCCAGGTGTATGTCGGGCAACAGAAAGGGATTGCTGGGAAGTGGGTTTAGTGTTAGGGCACAGTGTCAGTGTCACCTGTTATCTTCCAGGGCTTTTACTCATGACTCTGTGTATGTACAGCATATTTGTATATTATATATTTTCAACTGCATATTTTGTAAAAAAAAAAAAAGATTTATGTATGGCTTCTAAACAGTTGTGCATCTTTTTGTATATAATAATATGGACCATTCTGGAATATATATGTGAAAATGTTCATTTCGATATAACCTAGGAAACTCTGGGATATGTACAATTTGCACAAGTTAATATTGCCTTTTATACTGTATAGTTATACAGACCCCATAAATATGCACAGTACAACACGGACTGCGACAGGGGCACCATCAATAAGCAGAAATCATAATATTTGCACAGCAGAAGAAATTTCCACCTTCCCCTCAGTCTAATTATCTTTTTGCCTATTAAGTAAAATGCCACTATTTATAAGAGCAATGCTTAAGTATGCAAGCAGTAATTAAGTTGGTAATGAACTTGGGACCCTAGTGCCTCCCCCTCCCAGAGCTAATTTGCATGTTAATTATCATTGGCAACCAGGGATACGAGTTCTAAACAGCTTAATTAGCAACTTAATCATTTTTACAAGTAAATGCGTCATAATTTGTTACATGAGCAAGAGTTGGATTAATTAAGCCATTAAGGCGTTCTTTAAGACTCAGCTGCTCGTGTGCTTGACTTCAGTGTGCAGGGGCTGCAGCACTGTGTAGAGGTAAAGTGAGTAGTAGAACACCCTTCATCCTAACCTGTACTGTGTCATACAAGTGTTTGGAGATGTTAAGTGCACATGTAATTAATAGGTAAACAATTGCACAGTACCAGTGATTAATGCAAATTCTCAAGGATCCCCGCATTACTATTTATACCCACCATTTAGCACCTGCCTCATGGTGTCTCAGGAGCTCTCCATACACTTCATTATGGTTTCTAAAGACCCATATAGGTTGATACATTGTATGAAATGGTGATTTGTAGATAAATATTTTAACCCCTACATTATTAAGCATGTTATGCACTTTTGGATCACACCTTTTTACAACTTGTCAAAATGTAGTTTCGACAGAAACATACATTTTCGGTAACATATTTGGACAGTACTTGACTTTTGCCAAAGACAACCTGTGGACTTCTGTACGGTACCAGCTATGTTGATTGGGTAGCTACGTATGGGTGAGAGAAGGTCTTCTTCCCTAGAGTCAGGTCAATTATCAATCTTTTGATTGTTAGATCACCTTGATGTGGTGTCAAGATGTCTTTACTACCTGAAGTAGCAGGAAAAAGGACTGTCCGTTTAAAAAAGTTAGTAGAGGGGACTACCCAATTCGTCATCTATTACCAAGACCATTATCAATTACCTAGAATTACTATAAATCATTTGTGTTGCTCTATAGGAGCAGAAAGGTGTATAATTCATTCATCCTCTGGAAAGGGGATTATTGCCTATTGCATTATTGTTTGTGGTAGCCAAATGTAAATAAAAGTCTGTATTTTTCATTGATAAAATAAAGATCATTTTAAGTAAAAAAAAATCCTCTGGAGCGTCTGCTGAGAATTTGAACATTTGGATTTTCCAAAGATTACAAAATATCACCGAGATACCGGTTGTAGAATACTTTTTGATCAGTCCATAGGATGGAAGCATCTGGTGGATTTGTTTTTTGAGGGGGGCACTTACAGTCTTGGAGCCCCTCAATGTACATCCCTGCTTTCTGCTCTGTCAAAGCCAAAAACTGTATTGGTGCCTGAAGAAACCTATAAATGGAAAACTTCATCTACCTTATTCCTAAACCAGCAGTTTTTTTAACAACCAGTGCAGGAGAACCTGCATCCCACCATTGTGGACCTACCTTGATCTCAGGGGTGCCTTGCTGTTGGATGAGATGAGTTATATGAAAAAGCATCCCAGAGAGCTTTAAAATGGGAAATGACATGTGTAGAATGATTGATAAAGATTTAGCCCCTATCTGCCAGAAAACCTATGGTTATATTGACCTTATCTCTTTTCAATTGGTCGTATAGACCTCATAGAATGCCTTTAGAGTCAAGGAAACATCAGCAAATGGGTAGGTGGAAAGGTTAAGTCACATTTCTCTAATCAACCCATCTGACTGTGGGAGAGTATGTAATGATGTGAATGAGCCCGACTGATGTTAAGAACTTCTTAGACTTTGCAGGAACATACATGAGCTGAAGTTTTATTTGTGCAGATATGAGGAAAAAAATTATTAAGAGTTAAATTTCCTCTCATCAGTATTTCATGCACTGGTCTTTAGAGTTTATTCCTATCTTAGTCAATTATGAATACAATGTAAATATTAGGTGGGATATCTTGTTCACAAGGTACACAACAAGATATAGTTGGCAAGACTATGGCCTTTCTGTAACACCCATAGAAGCATAGCCCATACAGCTCGCCTATGTCCATTATTCCGGTCTACCAGGGCTGGACATTGAGACATGTTCTACACTCTGAGCCATTGGAATGCCATTTACTAGATGTTTGATTATAAAGCCTTCTGTAATAAAATGTATGTATGATCACATTTGGCTGCTCTCAACTATGTACCAGTTTTTTCAAGTCTCTTTTTATCATACAAAGTATTTAGCAGATTATCTTCACATCTAGGTTTTGGAACTTCAAAAAGCTCCATAGCTGAAATTATGTTGCCAAGCCCTTGAACCAATTTAATTATTTTATTTCACAGTATTTTCTTTGCAACTACATTTGTATCCTTCATTAGCTCTATTTCACCTGCACCAGATGCACATGTCATTTATGGTCACATAGCTGGACCAAAGACCCATCACACTTATGTCTTCCCTTGATATAAACAACTTCTTAATGTTGTCCTGAAGGAGGCCAGGAGCTCTGGAAATCCTGGAAGGGACACAGGAGGTATAATTTGATTCTCTGCTAATAGCACTAAAAGGATGGCTACAGAGGTGACAAAATACCATTTGTCTATAGAATCTTAAGCCTCGATGATGGAGAAGAATGTTGATGCAGGGTATCTGATGTGGAGCACAGTCCATCCGAGTCTCTGCCAAAACCACAAAGTTCATTTCACTTAATCTCTAAGACGGAGTTAATAACTTAGTCTACAGTGCATGGGTCCTCAGAGGACCCCGATCCAATCTGTGCGAGCAAATAATACATAAATCCAGATAGACACAGAGTTACTGGAAATCATAAAGCACCAAGTCCAACAATTGTCTGGAGATCCCAAACGCGGAGAACTTTTTATAGAGTACAGAACTTTAATCTCCGCCTGTAGACTTTTGTTTGATAGAATAATATTTCTTTTAACCCTGACTCGTAGATTTCTAGAACACATCAAGATAATGCATTTTACACGCTTCTTTCAATATTCTTTCTTTTGGTTTGGTCTTTTATTTGTTACTTTTTACACATATTGCAGTATTGTATATGCATACTAATGGAACTTGCATAGCAACAACTTCGCCTATGTAACCCTTTGTGGTGTACATTGTACACTGATGTGGTTTCCACGCTGATTCCCTAAGGCTGTAGCATAAAGTTAGACTGAGGAGGTGTTTGGGGTTTATTTATATAGGGAGCATATAAAGGAGACCCAGAGGGATGTAAATGGTACTTAACATGGGCATGAATGAGAGACATGGCATCTTTGGGGCCTTTTTTTACTGGGTCACCTTTAGTCCCTTTTGTTCCTTCAGACTTCAGAAAGCATCATTACCTATGTCATCTGATGGAGGTGGGACATCTGGAAGCAATTTGATGTTTCTTGCTATTAACAGCCATTGCATTAAAGAGGCTACAATATCCATTGGAAAAAAAACGCGTTACTGGCAACACCCACTTGTCAATTTTTTCATATTAACAGAGGGACAGTGCATCTCTGAGGTCTAAGACAAATGCTCCTGAATTGTTATATCATCAGATATACAAATATGACCAGGCAAGTCATCTTTAAGTGATATCTCTGGAAATTTCACTTATGGAAAAGGTTCCCTTTAAGAAGGCTGCTGTTAGAAAACATTTGATGGAGAATCTACAGCGCTGCGCTCATGGAATGAATCAGAATATTTTTAAGTTATAGTCTTACATTTCCATTTTTACCTTGGCACATGCTGTGGTCTTTACTCAGTGCTTACAATATTATGGGAAAACCTGATTCACTCAATTCCCTAGTGGCCTAATGTTGAATCACGGGACTCTTTTACTGGTAGCATACATCATATTGGCCCGAGCCTCAGTCCAAAACAATCCAAGAGCAGAAGTGCCTCAGTTCAGTGACTCAACATTTAATAGGTTGTACTTTTGTGATCCCTGGATTCCTTTAATCACATTCCTAGATTGTACCAGTAGAGGGCATTAAAGTACTTTGGATTTAAAGGAATCATGTTGCCTTGACAATGCGCTGCATTTATACTATCCCTGTGTATTCTTACTAACTTTTGCAATAAATACTAAAATGTATACAGTGTTATCTTGTGTTTGCTTATCCCCATGCCCATGTCCATGAAAAATACCTAGCTGCGCTGTAAAATTGCTATAGTACCTGCTGTATATTTTTTGTTGCGTCCGTTTAGCAACATTCCAGAAGCAGCGTGGTATGGTACATGACAATAGTTGCCAAGGGGCTATGAGTTAGCCGCTTGTGTGGCTTGCTCATGGCCTCTTCACGTGGTCATGCTCATGAGGCCTATGACTGGGTTCTTATTTGGTTGGATTTTGAAAAGGTTGTCTGCCTTTAAATTCAATACAAAGAAGTTCCCATTCGTCCTCTGCAGAAAGGGGAGGCCCATCATGTGCACCCCACAGACAAAAAAAACCCTGTCTCTGCCTCCTATAACAAATGTTAGACAGAGTCCTGTTTTTTTGTATAGATAAAATGTAGTGTGAATATATCCTAACCATGTCCTAAATTCATCACAGCTGGCTCAAGCTGGATGGTAAATTTTGTACCTTCTATTGACGTATAAAGGCCAGTTTTCAGTTGTTATGAGCTAAAACCAGGAGTGGTTGAAGACACAGAAGGTGCATATCGTTCCATTATACCCAGGGATAGGATCCATCCTGTTCCCCTGGTTCTCCTATTGTCAAGCAACTTGAAAAACAGGGTAGAAGAGGGATGCAGACCCATATCATCACTGAAATAGGTAAAACAAATGGCAGGGAATGGGAAGCTTTCAGTTTTGCCACTCTTTGGATTGGTCAGGATGTCAGTGCACACATGCAGGTATCTGTGCCAACTGACAGAGCACCTTGTGCACAAGTGCACCATGTCGGGGGATCCTAGCCGATGCATAGGGTAGGTAGCTGTTGCGAATAGCACCCTCTCCATATTAGGAGCTGTCTAGGGAGACTGATCACCTCCCTAGGAGGTCTCCAAAAGCTTGGAGACTTTGTAAATGCAGCTGGGACCACTGCCTAGGAGGGCAAGAGTTAACATCTCTATTTGTCTATAACCAATGATATGTTGTGTTCTTATTGTAAAGCAAGCTGGAAGCTGATTGGATAGTGCTGCCACCTCACTAGAGGAGTATAAAACCCCTTGTGGTAGGAGCAGATGGATAGACTAGGCCCTACAGAGTCAGTCTAAGCTTTATCTGGGTGTCAGCAGTCCCAGAGCCCACCAGTGTTTTGGAGGTTCCTACTGAGATGACCTTGCCAGCAGACAATTTCAAAGTGGTGAGAGCTTCTGTTTCACAGGTTGACCCTCCAGCTGAATCGGAACATGTTCCAGCATCATCTGTTCCTGCTATAGCATGTGTTCCCATGCTACAGCCACAGCTGTGCCAAGTGACATCTCAGTTACTTCTACATTTACCTTTCCACATTTTCCAGTTTCCACCACCAGATGTATTCAGACAACAGATCCAGCCACTGCTGCCTTCACCCAGGCTGATGATGTTCATGCTGCAGCCCCTGCTGTTACAGAAGACTGTGCCTGTCAATGGGTGTCTCCAGCTGGCTGCTGCTAACAATTCCCCCCAATCTACAAAGACAACATCCAGGGTGCTGTTGTTCCTGTGGAAGATCCTTCTGATGTTACTACTCAAGTGGAACACCATCCTTAAGGGTTGCAACCCTTAATTTCCCGGTACTGCTTTGTAAATATTATTCTTCTCATTTCCTACTTTCCCAGTTGGGCTGAGCCCATAATCCCCTTATCCTTCTAAGAGCCAGAAACTGTCCTGAGACTCTTTCCCCTTGTCCCTAAGCGAGATACTTTCCTGGACTTATCCCAGTTGTGCTAGAAACCATCCCTCTCTGCTGAAAGAAGACACTATTACTTCTCTACAGAGGAGATCCTCCTCTGCCTTTTACCCTTCCTCAAGGACTGTGCCCAGAGAATGGACGCTATATTATTGAGCTCTCTGAGAGACTTATAGTCATTTGTCTTCTTCTAGGAAAAAGGAACATTTATTTAAATATAATTATTGCCATGAATATTATGCTTTCCCTTTTTAGGTGAAATGGACATTCTTTATTTATGCTTTCGATATAATGTCTTTCTTTTTTCAGGAAATGCTATATCTGCTATTACAAGTAGCCATGTGTAACATTTCTAACTCATGTACCCATAGGGGTGGTTAATGCCAATGAGATGTTTGCACATATATAGTAACAAGTACTATATGTTAGTATGCATTAACCCTTTGCATTGCAGCCAGGTGGAATAGACTGTGTCGGACTGTCTATATCTGTGTTTTTGACAAATCCTGACCGCAGGCTTACACCTCAAACCAAAGCTTTGTACTTGTGTGGCCTCTGTAAACCGCAGGTCTTTAGGGTACCAGGAGTGTCTAAGTAGTGACACCTAGGCATTGTAGGTGATGTGTCATTGGACAATTTTCAGGCCTTGGTGCATGGAGTGGATTACAGAACATGACACCACACCTTACCTAAGAAAGCAGTTTAAGGGCGATAGCTACCAACTATATTATAATTTATGTAATGTACTTAGTCAAACACCAACCCTGGTTCCAATAGCCAGGACCGTGGGTGGTTTTGTCTTCCCTACACTGCACATAGCCCTAGCACTTCACCTAAAGTGCACTTTAGTTTTCACACCTCCAGATTGTAGTATGCGTGGACCTTCTGTAGGCTGTGTACTACTAGCCAGCCCCAGCTTCTCCCCATCCGGTCCATAGCCGAGCCATGGGCGGCTTGTTCAATTACTAAAGGGGTATGCAACAACTATGCCAATGCATAGGGTAGGTATTTGTTGCGAATAGCCCTCTCCATGTTAGGAGCTGTCTAGGGAGACTGATCACCTTTCTAGGAGGTCTAGACCACTGCCTGGGGGGGTGAGACCTGCCAGGCTGTAGGCCTGTCCTCCTTATACCAATACCAAGCACCGTTACCATAGGCCACATAAGCCAGCCACTCCAGTATTCTGGGCCCTGGCTTTCTACAACCTCTGATAAAAGGCTCGGCCCTGCCTGGGAGGGGTTCCATTAGTGTTTTATGATCTCAGTTCTGATGTATTTTTTTATGCATTAAACTTCTTTAGTTTAGGTTCTGATGTTGAAAATATATATATATATATATATATATATATATATATATATATACGTATTTGGTTTTAGTGCTGTATTTACTGTAAGTATTTTTCTTGGCTGAAGTTTGTATGGAACTTCTATTTATAGTGGGTATATAAAGAACCCTTTAAATTCTTTACTCTTTGTTTCATTACAGCCAGGATCAAGATGAATCAAGAATCAAGATTTTTCTCATTACAGTACACTCTGCATTCTTGACTGAAAAAAAACATAAATGTTATTATTTGATAATTTATTAAACAAGAAAAACTGAAATTTCTGTAGCACTCAAAAATGAATGAAATCCAATAAACTAAATAAATAAATCAATGCTCCATTAAAAATACATGACAAACATCGGATTCATGTAAAAATACTAACGCGTTTCAAACTACACAATTCTTAAAGGGAACCTATCTTCAGTAATTGGTTTAATAAACCCCTACCAGTATGTTACCAAGCAGCTAAGCAGGTTCCAGATCGTATTTCTTTCATGTCCTGGTGAGATCATCATCCAGAAAATCAACTTTGAAATGAGACGTAAATAGTTTTATGAAGTCAAGGAGACGGACAGTTTAACACTGAATTCAAACTTTCCCTGCCTTAGTATGTCCCCTTTAGTGTAATTGAAGGTCCTCTGTCCAGGTTCTTCATTGACCAGATCTATTGAAGTCCGATGGATGATGTCAACCACATGGGAAGAGTTGTTCAAAGATCTTGATTTCAAGAGAGAGCTTTATTTCAGTGTTTAACTCTCCACCTCCCTGACTTTATCTAACTTACATCTCACTTCAAAGTTGATTTTCTGGATGATTCCACCACGCTGGGCCATTAAAAAAAGAAATGACCTAGAAGCTACTCAACTGCTTGACAACAACATACTGGTAGTGGTTTATTAGGTCAATTTCTGATAACCCGTTCCCTTTAACTTTTTAATTATGGTCTAAGAACTTAGGATTTCTGTAGTTTGAAACATGTTGGTATTTTTACACGCATCTCATGTTTGTCATGTATTTTTAATTGAACATTAAAATTTATTGGATTTTATTCATTTTTGAGTGCTGGAGAAATTCCTTTTTTTTCTTTGGATTAGCCAATCTGGAGCCTACCTGGCTTCCTCTCGGTCTCCTGTTAACAACATGCAGTCTACTACTTGGAGATCATGGGTTGGTGAGCTGTAATTGCAACTTGTATTTTTGTATTTTCTTATAAGTATTCAGACTCTTTGTTGTGACAATCATATTTTACTCACATGCTGTCCATTTCCTTCTGGTTCTACTCCTTCATTGGAGTCTAGCTGTGTTGAATTAAACTGCTTGGCCTGGATTAAGAAAGGGACGCACCTATCTATATTAGATCTCACAGCTCACAGCACATACAGAAAACATGAGATTCAGAAGGTCTAAGGAACTGCCCAAGGAGCTCAGAGACAGAATTGTAATAAGGCACAGAACTGGCCATGGTTACAGAAGAATTTCTGCAGCACTTAAGTTTCGTAAGTGCACAGTGGCCCCCCATAATCCTTAAATGGAAGAAGTTTGGGATGACCACAACTCTTCCTCATCTGGCTGTCCAGTCAAACTGAAGAAGAAGAGCCTTGGTGAGAGAGGTAAAGAAGAACCACAATATTTCTGTGGCTGAACTCCAGAGATGGAGTAGGGAGATGGGCGAAAGCTTCACTAAGTCAACTATCACTGTAGCCTCCAGCAGCCAGGGCTTTATGGTACAGTCAGCTGACGGAAGCATCTCCTCAGCATAAGATATATGAAAGCCAGCATACAGTTTGGAAGAAAACACATAAAGGTCTACCAGACTATGAGAAATAAGATTCTCTGTTATGATGAGATGAAGATTGAACTTTTTAGTGGGAATTCTAAGCCATATGTATAGAGATAGAGAAAAACACATCTTTTGTGTTCATAACTAAACACAAAAGATATCATCAAAATTTTTCTATTACTTTAAAGTACAATGTGTGACGAGAAAACAATCTTAAAATCCCCTGGATATGTTTTACAAAGGTATAAACTCCTATAATGACAGAGGGCAAATTTCAAAGTCCTAAGGCCCTAAAATAGCTTAGACAAGAAGGATGGATAAATTGGTGCATAAAAGAGGGCCCAACAGTCTGATTGAATAGTGCATGCATTATTTTGTTTCTAAGCACAGATCACACAAGGCTGAAAACAGCAGCCATGTTCATGAGGGCTAAGATAGATAGATCCAGGGTAGGACTGGGGGCCTAGGGCCCACCAGTGAAATTGATCTTGTGGACCCACCTACTAAAACACAATGCAAACACATAATGTGAACATAGCTTAAGACCATGTTCTTAGATGCAATTGAATTTTGTTTTAAAATGCATTTTAGGCGCATCTGGATAATCTCCTCCTGAAAGGTCTATATTCAGATGTCAGGGAGGAGATTCCCCAGATGTGCCTCAAATGGAATTCAATCTTGTGAACATGGATGTAAGGTCCAGCCCCCTCTTATACCTCCCTCCCATATTATGGGCCCCCTCTCATAACCCCTCCTGCATATTGTGACCCTCCTACACGTCCTCTTGTAAAAAAAAGTGTAAAAAAATTAACACCACATACTCTATACATCTATCCTTGTTTCCCAACTGCTCTTCTCTTCTTATCTTTTTCTGTGCTGTCATGCCGGCAGATGGATGACATCATCACTCCACACCTGCTGGCATCACAGTTACAGGGGAATAGTGATGAAGCACAGAGCTAATAGCTCTATGCACCATTCACTTAGCATAGCAGATTGGGCCAGAGTCAGTGGCAAGGTCAGTGCACATAAGGGGTGGAGCTAATAGTTGTTGCGGCCCACCAGCGAAATTGATTTTGTGGGCCCATATACTGCTTCATCTGTGTTTTCATCGACACACTGGTAGGCCAGACCGACCCTGCATAAATAGAAGACAATGGATAAATAGATCTATGATACAAATATATATGTTTTTTTTCCCTACCATTTATTTTGTTGGTTAAAGCATTTTATTGCACTGCTCTTTTTAGATTTTAATTTATATTGAGATAGTGTCTTATTCGGCATCTCTATCACATACTTACTACAAGGTGAAAGGGGTGAGATTAGTAACTCGTAGTTTTACAATTTATTTGCACAAGGAAAACAAAAGCTATGGGAGACAATGGGGCACATTTACTTGCCCGGTCCTGTCGCGATCCCCGCTTTGCATTTTCTGGCGAGGATTCGGGTCTGCCGTGATTCACTAAGATCGTGCGTCCAATTTCCTGCCTGTGTCGCTTCCCCCACTGAGGTCCGCCGGAGTTCACCTTCTTCTTCCCAGTGCATGTAAGTGCTGATCTTTGTGTCCGATTTGTGTTGCATGCAAGCCAGTGCCGATGCGCCACAATCTGATCACGTGCGCCAAAAACCTGGGCCAATTCAGCGCAAAACGGAAAAAAAAAACAAAACCCGTCAAAAATGTGCAGTTCTGACCCTTAATAATTGTGCCCCAATATATGGGGACCGGTGTAAACCTTCCTTTTGCATTATAAGCACAGATCTCATTATAAAGCAGAGTAGCAGCCAATGGCCTTGGATGTTAATTCTGCTGAGGTTTAATGGAGCCACTTATTTCTTGCTCTCTTCACACCCCGTGAAAACAAAGCCAAAATAACACGTCACTGCTTATAGTATTGTGATGTAAATGGAATATCGCTCACATAATACTTCAAAACTCATCAAAAGACATTGGGGCACATTTACTTACCCGTCCCGTCACGATCCCGAGGTGCGTTGTCCGACGAGGATTCAGAGTTGCCGCAATTCACTAAGATCGTGCATCCAATTTCCTGCATGTGTCGCTTCCCCGCTGAGGTCTGCTGGAGTTCACAATCTTCTTCCCGGTGCATGTAAGTGCATGGCTTGCGACACAATTTTGAATGTTAAATCCCGCACTCAGTCCGAATCAGTCAGGTTGTCCGATTTGTGGAATGGAAAAAATCGGGAAACTCGACGACAATACGGTCTGTGGACCCTTAGTAAATAAGCCCCATTCTCTAAAGCTTGTGCAAAGTTATTTTGTTGCCTTCCCTATCTAAAAGAGGTGCAGGTGATGCACGGGCTCGGATACTCACTCACATAACTTTTCGACCTAGTCGTCAGGGAGCAGTGGATAGCAGGAACATTCGTTTGTACAGCAATGCATTACCCACTGCTAGTTTCCCTACTGAACTACATTCTCCTGTTATCCACTGCTCCCTGTGTTTTTGACAAAGACCACTAGGTCGGAAGATTAGGTACAGATTGCAAAAAGTGGAATTACTAGTTTCAAATAAAAAATCTGTTTGCATTAAAGGAGTGTTTGGGATTTACTCTTCATTTCATTGCCTTCACACCACAGATAACTGCTAAAGACCAAAACAGATCAGTACAGATGTCTTTGATTTCCTACTAATTTTGCATAATAATTATAATGTGGAATAAAGTATTATTCATTATTTAAGGTAACTGAAAATGTATAAAAACCTGGGAGTAAATTATCTGCTCTATTTTGGTGTTAGTCACATAGCCTACTAAATCATGGTCTCTTGAGCCATAGGAATATGGATAATTATAATAAAAAAATGACAATGACTCATTGAAGCATGTTGCATTGTGCCTTAGTAATAATTGATTGAAATAAAATCGACTAGCCTCTAATATATTATGCAGATAGCTGTAGTCATTGCTACTTCTCAGCCGCATAACAAAACTCCAATGTGCCCTGTTGCAAACTTTGGATTGGGCAATATATGCTTGAGGGTGCAGTCAAACGTCACCTAATGCATGCGTTTCAAAATGCACCAACTAGAGAGAGATTTGCCTAATCAAACAGCGTTACCATTTTCATTTTCAAAACGCAACCATTAATGCATTAATGTTAATGTATCTGGTAACATAACATTAACGTATGCAAAAATATGCATCACCCATAATTTCTAACTAACAAGGAAGAGTCACCTTTAATTTCCATGTTTTGTATTGCAGTTTAGTTGTAATTGTGCTGAACTGCAATACCAGAAATGGCATAAACAGGAGAGCTTAGCGTATATACTCGAGTATAAGCCGACCCGAGTATAAGCCGAGGCCCCTAATTTTACCACAAAAAACTGGAAAAACCTATTGACTCGAGTATAAGCCGAGGGCGGGAAATGCATTGGTCACAGCCTCTCCAGTATGCAGCCAACCAGCCCCCTATAGTATACAGCCAGCCCCTGCCCCAGTGTATATAGCCAGCCAGCCCCTGCCCCAGTGTATATAGCTTGCCAGCCCCTGCCCCAGTGTATATAGCCTGCCAGCCCCTGCCCCAGTGTATATAGCCTGCCAGCCCCTGCCCCAGTGTATATAGCCTTCCCCGTCGTGCAGCACAACAATACCGGATGGATCGCATAGAAAATCTACGGGTGCCGCCAGAAAGGAGAGTTTTGATTTATTTATTTTTTTTACTCGAGTATAAGCCGAGTTTGGGTTTTTCAGCACACTTTTTGTGCTGAAAAACTAGGCTTATACACGAGTATATAAGGTAATTTATCAGGGGCGCTTTTTTTCTAATAGTTCTTTTGCTGTCAATGGGTCAAATCAAACACTGCAGCTCATTATTGGCTTATGGGCAATGGGGTTGAGAGAAGATTTGAAACAACCCCTTAGATGCCTCCGTTATGGAGCTAAGACAGTGGTTCTCAAACTTTCTAATGCTGTGACACCGCAATACAGTTCCTCATGTTGAGGTGACCCCAAACCATGCGATTTGCAGTAAAAACACAATAAAATTGCGGCTCCGATGGCTTTAGGCGACCCCCGCTTTTGGTTGTTCGACCCCTGCTGGGGTCGCGACCCACAGGTTGAGGACCACTGAGCTAAGAGGTTCAACATGCTTAATGCCTTCAACATTAAAGAGTAGGTATAAAGTTTTTTTTCCACACAACCAATAGCTCTTGGGATGTAAAACAACTTTGCCTTTTATCTTTCTTACCTAAATCCATCAGTTTCCTTGCTATACCCATCAGATTACCTCAGTGCTGCAGTATCTGCTTCCTCTCCCTGTGCTGATAGGCTCTGTGAGTCTGTAGTGTGTTTATAGTTTGTTTATCATTTGGTTTCAAGGGATGGGACCTCCTCCTCTGTGCTGCTTCCTGCTCACAGAGGAGGAGGTCATGTGACAGAGCTCTCTGTGTAAGTAGCAGAGCTGGATGTGTTCCAAGACTTACAAATGTTTCCTGCACAGAATAGTGAGGTAAAAGATCTCCCATGTTCCCTATCAGTCCCTCCATCCCAATTTGTGTTTCTACAGAAATTTCTCTGTCTCACTTTGCACCTCATGCTGCAGACCATCCCCCTTGTACTCTGCACTATGAGCACTGTGCAGATAAACTATTAATGCTCACACTGCACAGGCTATAGACTTCATCTAACTGGTTACTTATGATTTCTTCCACTTATTACATGTTTTCTGCTCCACCATGTGATGGGATCTGCCAGGTTGTCACCATATGCATGCTGTGTAGTCTTCAGTGGATTTACTTGTGGGAAACTAAATGGATTTAATGCTAAATTACTTTGAGAGAAAACACAAGGCATCATGGGATCTGTGGGCAAGCTAACTGGCCTCAGCTTGAGGGCATAGACAGACAGACCTTAGTCTTCCCCCACTTCTAGAGAGAAAGATTTTTGTCAAACACTTTCAGAATAGAAAATGCCATAATTTTGGAAAGAAAAGGGTGAGCAGCACAAAGTAGGCATCGTCCTGATTGTTTATAAAGGGAGAAAGTGAAGTATAATAAACTTAGTGGCTTCATTATATAAAATGTGACATAAAATGAGCAATAAATGAATTGAGCAATAAACAGTTCAAAATAAATAAAACACACTGACAAACCGTTACCTGCCTATTTCACGCACAGACCCTCAGAACACTGATCTATCACCTCCCATGAAGTTTCCATACTCTTGGTGAACAGACAATTTTGGCATGCTCTGACCAGTGATGCATGAGCCAACAACCAACAGTTTATCTTCATTAAGTATACCATGAACAACTACTACATATTGACTACCCGTTAGAAGTTGTGAAATCTAGAGGCCAAATACAATATACAAATAATATATATAACAACATTATCTTGTACAAAACATCAGAATTGCAATTCAGTTTTTATGTTACCTTGGAAAGGGGTAAAATTATTTATTTCCCCTTTTTATACCCCAATCTGTTTTACAGTGCCACCTTTCTCAAGTCTGGTATACCATTGCCCACTGTGGTCCGTGGACAAAGGTGGTGGAGCTGCTGCTAAGAAAAAAAATAATACCTATAAAAGGTATATTCCAGAAATGAAAAGAATTGATATTCAAATTATTCAATAAAATATAAGCTAATATGGAATTAGTGTTTTTTTAAATTTTGCTCCCATTAGCAGAAAAATCTTGTGGTCATACACAATGAAGGAGAATTAAAATTCTACTGGCTCTTTAATCAGTCCTATGACTTTGTCCCTGTTGAGGAGACACAGGACAGAAGATGGCCGCTGGTCACATGTCCATATCACATGTCCTGCACCTGCCTGGGCAGGTCATGTAATCATCACATGACCCAGAGCTGCTGGAGGCCCAACAAAAGACTGTACAAAAGGAGGGGGCTTTGTATAAAATAAGGGTGAGGGTGCTGTTTGGTATGATAAACTAGGGAATATTTTAGGTAACTGGAGACTGTTTTAGTTTCTGAATTTTTAATGCCAGTATGTGAGTTCACTGTAAAGGGGCTCACATACTGGGCTCTGTCGCCCAGTGGCCAACTGAAACTTGGAACCGACCCTGCATATCATTACTATGTTAATAGAGCAGGACAGTCTGTTAGACATCTTGGAGATAACTCTGCCTATTTAAGAAAGCCCATAACATTTTGTGAATCCTAAAAGGAAACTATTTAAGCTCAATTTTGTGATTAATAGGACATTGGGTTTTGTAGTATTCATTTATTTATAGCATTAGGGTTTTTTGTATCAGAAGTTTATATTACTGAAATACCCCTTAAAGCATGGAGATTCTCAGAACTTGGTCAACGTATAATAAAGGACAAGGTATTCTAGACCTATAGGCACTTTTACCCTTCAGCAAATCTGCTACTCCACTTTCCTACTGCCTAATCTTGACTCTTTCGGCAAAGGAAAATCATGAGCTATTCAGCTATTCATTACACCTGCTGATCATTACTTTCAAGGGACAACCTTTTCCTTGCACATCATGTTTTTTTTCTTTAATTTCCGAGCCCACATACTTCTTTATCACTCTCAGCCATGAAAGTAAATTAAGAAGAAATGGCTTTTCTTTCAATTAAACCGGCAATGGCCCTGAGTGACTGCGTATAATTCTATTTAATGAAAAAAAATGAAAATCATTATTGCGCTGATTTCACCGGCCTCTCTGTCACGCAAACAGCAGGTTTCGTTAATGTGAACCTTGGACTTACTTAATTAGAAAATATTTAGTTCTGAAGCAGAAAAGAGGAAGGAAAAAAAGACTTTGGACCTAAGATATTGCGGCTGATATATTTAATGGCGTCTAATATAAACTACAGGCATCCCATGAACATAACACTTTCTCCCGCATCACCCGGAATGAATTCGGAGGGGGACTTCTACACACATATTAACATCTGCTGCCCTGCAAGAGTCATTATTGTAATAGTAAATGACTATATAGATCATTAGCAGCATGACACGCGGGTGATGGGCCACTCGCTACCTGACATATTTCAAATAGGCAATAAATGCATAAAGTTGACAAAGTCCACAGGTGGCAGTTCACGAGTCGCCATGGGTTAGTTAGTGCTATCAGTTTGTAAAAATCTTGTGTATTTTAAGTTGTGTAAAATGGTAAAACAAGAATTACCATATATACTCCAGTATAACCCAACCAGAATATAAGGCTCCTAATTTTACCACTAAAAACTGGGAAAACCTATTGACTCAAGTATAAGCCTAGGGTGGGAAAAACATTGGTCACAGCCCCCCCCCCACCCCCACCCCAGTATCTAGGTCTTCAGCACCCTGCCTCCAGTACATAGCCAGCCTGCCCCCAGTATATAGCCAGCCAACCCCCTAGCCCCAAATATATAGCCAGCCAGCCCCCTAGCCCCAGTATATAGACAGCCCCATGCCACCCAGTATATAGTCAGTCCGTGCCCCAGTAAATAGCCAGCCAGCCTTAGCCCCAAGTATATTGCAAGCCCTTAGTATATAGTCAGCCAGCCCACTGTGTATAGCAAGCCAGTCCCCTGTATATAGTCAGCCAACCTCCAGTATACAGCCATCCAGCTCCCAGTATATAACCATACCCTTCCCCAGCATGTAACCAGCCAGCCCTAGCCCAAGCCTCAGTATATAGCCTGCACCCAGTATATAGACAGCCTTCCCCCAGTATATAGCTAGTCCCAACCCCACAACTGCCATCACATTGTGTACCGGCAGCTGGCACAAACTCTAATGTCAGCAGCGGCCTATGTCAGAGCCTGTGTGCCGCAACATCACACAGACCTGTTGCTGCAAGATGGATGAAGGGAAGTCCTGGGGGAAGGGGGGCATCAGAAAGATGAGTATTGACTTCTTTTTTTTTTCCCAAGTATAAGCCGAGTTTGGGTTTTTCAGCACATTTTTGTGCTGAAAAACTCGGCTTATACTTGAATATATACAACCTTTCGGCTGCATATACATGCCCATAGATGGCAATAGGCTCTCGGTGGTAGTACGGTGCCACACCTACATGGTGAAAAGATAGTACATGTGCTACCTTTCTCTGTGTGCACAGCTGTGCAACGTGCATCCCAATGTAAAGGGGTGTGCAGAGCTCACCCCTCCTCCTGTCCAGCGTGCGTTCCATTTGCCCATCTGTGTATGTAGCCTTAGGGTGTAGGGCAATTTTACCTTTTATCTATGTGCAACACTTTCTCATGCTATCCTCCCCTGTAGAGTTGTAAACATGATATGGGACTGAAACAGGAGCGGCTCCTGCTCACAGTGGAGGTACAAGATCTCCTATGTCCACTATCAGACCCTCCATCCCAAGCTGTGATTTTACAAAACATCACACACACTACCATTCCCCTTTAGGTGCACAGTTTGAAAAAGTGTTGGACAAGATGCAGCTGTGACACAATTGTGGCGCTTAATAAATATTAAGCAAAAAAGCAAATAATTTGCAAGCTCCAAAAACACTTCTTCATGCAAATATTGACAAAAAACTGTTGCAGACACAATAATATACCTTTGCCAATCTTCCCATAAGTTACCCAGCACATTTTGTTTAATGCATTGTGAAAGGTAAACAAAATGTACGATATATGTGCTACACTAAAAAGGTATTAAAATTAGGTGTATACCACTTCAAACAAGCAATAACACACATGAAATTACAAATTACATTATTAAGTTACCAAAACTCAGTCAAAAATGAAAAGTATCTGAGAAATTAGAAGTTCCTCAATACTATTTCCTTAGGAACTAAGAAGCCAAGTATTGGCCAGTTGATGCTAATCAAGGGCATCAGTGAGTGAGACCACCTTTATAAAGGCTGAAGGTCTAGCGGGACCTGGAGGGAACATCCAGGACAATGTCCCAGCTGCCTGTGATGATGGGACAGAGGTGAAAAACGGGGACTGTCCCACCAAATCTCTTGATTTTGCATTGCCGTCTACTAAGCGGCATAACGTTTTTATTATTTTGTTGCTTGAGCTTTTTTAGGGATAATTTTTTGTGGAACGAGTTGTCCTTTTAATTGGTATCATGCAGGGGTAAATGTGATTTTTTTTTCACTTTCCATGGTGTTTTTTTGTTTGGTTGGATGCGCAAAAATTATAATTTTTGCTGTGTTTTTATTTATTTTTATAAAGTGTTTGACATACGGGTACAGTAATATTTTTATCTTATTGTATGTAGTTGTTGTTACGAATGCAGCGATATCCAGTATGTGTTGTTTGTGTGGTCATTTTCATTTTTTATTGTGTTTGGGAGTTTTGCACTATATGGAGCATTTAGGGGACTGATCACTTGTTCATCTGATTACTTGTTCAAATTAATAATGGCAGTGTATTTTACCAGTTAGCCTATACATGTATAGTCTTTTAATGTTTTATATCTGTGTGTTTGAGCTGACATCTGCACATCTGCCGTCCCAGCAGGCAATCAAGTAAGGTGCCTCTTGGCTGCCGTGGAGACAATCGGTACCCCATAAGTGGCACATGGGGGGCCATCTCCGGGAGGAGAGGTGGGTGAGCCCTTTAGGTGCTGTGGTAAAGTTTGACCGTGGCGCCTACAGGGTTAAACAGCCAGTATTGCACAATCCCGGCTGTTCATGCCTATAGCAGGAAAGACTTTCCGGCAACACCCACAATCAGCGCAAAGCTGCAGGCGGCTTCAAAAAGATGGAGGCGCATGGGTCGTCATCGGGGAGCGGCGATCCTCATATAAACCCTTTCATTACATTGTGCTATCAGCACATTGTAATGAATGAGGAGGAAAATTCCCATATACTGCCATACAGTAGTATGGCAGTATATGGTAGGATCAATCGTACAACCGAGGGTTAAAGTAACCTAGGGAGTCTGAAAAATAGTAAAAGTAAAAATTAAAAAAGTAAAAAAAAAATGTATAATAAAAAACCCTAGAAATTCAAATCACCCCCTTTCCCTAGAACTGATATAAATATAAATAAACAGTGAAAATTATAAACACATTAGTAGAGATGAGCGAACATACTCGTCCGAGCTTGATGCTCGATCGAGCATTGGCGTACTCGTAACTGCTCGTTGCTCGGACGAGTATTTCGCCCGCTCGAGAAAATGGCAGCTCCCGCCGTTTTGCTTTTTGGCGGCCAGAAACAGAGCCAATCACAAGCCAGGAGTCTCTGCACTCCACCCAGCATGACGTGGTACCCTTACACGTCGATAGCAGTGGTTGGCTGGCCAGATCAGGTGACCCTGGGATAGACTAGCCGCTGCCCGCGCTGCTCGGATCATTCTCTGTCTGGATGCCGCTAGGGAGAGAGCTGCTGCTGGTCAGGGAAAGCGTTAGGGTGTTCTATTAGCTTACTGTTAGGCAGGAGTGAGTCTACAAGAACCCAACAGCCCTTCTTAGGGCTACAATAACGTTATCCTTTTTTTTTTTATTTGCTTGTGGCTGGGCATGCTGGCACTAGTAGTGCAGCTAGTACCATATTGTGAGGAATTAGCAGGGGGACTTGCTACCGTTGTATTTAGCTCTTAGTGACACACATATCCACCTCAAACACCAAAGTGGGAAAATTTATTAGGGGTTTGATTTCAATTAGGCACAGTCTGCCAGTTTCTTTTTATTTTACGTTTATTTTTTTAATAACTCAGTGTCATCTCATCTTGCATAGTAGTGTGCTTTAATACTTGGCTAGAAAATAGCCATAGGAGAATCCAAACGGCTTACTTACGCCTACAGTAGCGTTATATATATTTGATTTCTGGTTGATCTGCTGGTGGCTGTAGTTGCTGCAGTGCATCTACTAGCAAATTGTGAGCAATTTGGAGTGAGACTTGCGACCACTGTGTTTTGCGCTTAGTGACGCACATATCCATCGCAAAGACCGAAGTGGGAAAATTTATTAGGGCCCGGGGTTGGATTTCAATTAGGCACAGTCTGCCATTTCCTTTTTTATTTTACGTTTATTTTTTTAATAACTCAGCGTCATCTCATCTGGCATAGTAGTGTGCTTTAATACTTGGCTAGAAAATAGCCATAGGAGAATCCAAACGGCTTACTTACGCCTACAGTAGCGTTATATATATTTGATTTCTGGTTGATCTGCTGGTGGCTGTAGTTGCTGCAGTGCATCTACTAGCAAATTGTGAGCAATTTGGAGTGAGACTTGCGAACACTGTGTTTTGCGCTTAGTGACGCACATATCCATCGCAAAGACCGAAGTGGGAAAATTTATTAGGGCCCGGGGTTGGATTTCAATTAGGTACAGTCTGCCATTTCCTTTTTTATTTTACGTTTATTTTTTTCATAACTCAGCGTCATCTCATCTGGCATAGTAGTGTGCTTTAATACTTGGCTAGAAAATAGCCATAGCAATAGGATAGCATCGTTTGGTTTTAAAAACTAAAAAACACACAAAAAAAAAAAAAACACAAAAAAAAGTTAAAAAAAAAAATAAAGTTATAACTCTCATTTTCAAAATGTTTAACCCGAGGGCTAGGGGTAGAGGACGAGGGCGGGGACGTGGGCGTCCAACTACTGCAGGGGTCAGAGGCCGTGGTCCTGGGCGGGGTGAGACACCACCTGCTTATGAGGGAGCAGGGGAACGCCGCAGAGCTACACTCCCTAGGTTCATGTCTGAAGTTACTGGGACTCGTGGTAGAGCACTGTTGAGGCCAGAACAGTGCGAACAGGTGATGTCGTGGATTGCCGACAATGCTTCGAGCAATTTGTCCACCAGTCAGTCTTCCACGCAGTCCACCCATGTCACCGAAATCGGCACTCCTCCAGCTCCTGCACCTCAGCCTCCTCCCCCCCAGTCTGCCCCCTCCCAGCAAAATTTGCCATTTGAACCGGCATACTCTGAGGAACTGTTTTCTGGACCCTTCCCACAGTCACAAACCACTTGTCCGGTTGCTGATGAGCAATTTTCCGATGCCCAGGTTTTCCACCAGTCGCAGTCTGTGGGTGATGATGACCTTGTTGACGTACTGGAAGAAGTGTGTAAAGAGGTGTCCGACGATGAGGAGACACGGTTGTCAGACAGTGGTGAAGTTGTTGTCAGGGCAGGAAGTCCGAGGGGGGAGCAGACTGAGGGATCGGAGGATGATGAGGTGACAGACCCAAGCTGGGTTGAGAGGCCGGGTGAACACAGTGCTTCTGAGACGGAGGAGAGGCCTCGACCAGAACAGGTTGGAAGAGGCAGTGGTGGGGCCAGACGGAGAGGCAGGGCCAGAGCTGGTGCATCAGCGCCAAATGTGTCAACTAGTGAAGCTCCCGTGGCGAGGGCTCCTGCGGCGAGGGCTAGATTTTCAGAAGTCTGGAGGTTCTTTAAGGAAACATCGGATGACCAACGGACTGTGGTGTGCCACATTTGCCAAACCAGCATCAGCAGGGGTTCCACCACTAATAGCTTAACTACCACCAGTATGCGCAGGCATATGAATGCTAAACACCCCACTCAGTGGCAACAAGCGCGTTCACCTCCGGCCGTGCACACCACTGCTCCTTCCCCTGTGTCAGCTGATAGTCAGCCCCCTGCCCAGGACCCTGCCACAAAAACCCCATCGTCGCCTCCACGATCCTCCACAGCATCCACCAGCGTTCAGCTCTCCATACCCCAGACGCTGGAGCGGAAACGCAAATATAGTGCAACCCACCCGCACGCCCAAGCCCTTAATGTGCACATCTCCAGATTGCTAAGCCTGGAGATGCTGCCCTATAGGCTAGTAGAGACCGAGGCCTTTCGCAGCCTCATGGCGGCGGCCGCCCCTCGGTATTCGGTCCCCAGCCGCCACTACTTTTCCCGATGTGCCGTCCCAGCCCTGCACCAGCACGTGTCAGACAACATAATCCGTGCCCTGACCAACGCCGTTTCTGACAAGGTCCACCTGACCACGGACACGTGGACGAGTGCTGCCGGGCAGGGCCACTATATATCGCTGACGGCACATTGGGTTAACTTGGTGGAGGCTGGGACCGAGTCTGACCCTGCGGCTGGTCATATACTGCCGACGCCGAGGATTGCGGGGCCTACCTCGGTCCAGGTGTTTCAGGCCTACTATGCCTCCTAATCCTCCCACCCCTCCTCCACCTCCTCCTCCGAACGACCATCCGTGGGCATGGCGCCATCAGTCGGTAGCTCTAGGCAAAGCAGCAGTGCCGTCGCTAAGCGACAGCAGGCGGTGCTCAAACTGCTGAGCCTAGGCGATAAAAGGCACACCGCCCAAGAACTATTACAGGGCATCACGGCGCAGACTGATCTGTGGCTGGCACCGCTGAACCTGAAGCCAGGCATGGTTGTGTGTGACAACGGCCGTAACCTGGTGGCGGCTCTGCAACTCGGCAGACTGACACATGTGCCATGCCTGGCCCATGTGTTAAATCTGATAGTTCAGCGTTTCCTCAAGACATACCCCAATCTGTCTGATTTGCTCACGAAGGCGCATTTCAGGAAGTCCAGCACAGATGCTGCCACTCTCAGGGCAGCGCAGCGCCGCCTCCAACTGCCCGCTCACCGACTGTTGTGCGACGTGCCCACGAGGTGGAATTCAACACTGACCATGTTATCCAGAGTTTACCAGCAGCGCCGAGCGATTGTAGACTGCCAGATGTCAACTTCCACCAGAACTGGTAGTCAGGTCAGTCAGCTTCCTCAAGTCTACAATGAGGAGTGGACGTGGATGTCTGATATCTGTCAGGTGCTGAGTAACTTTGAGGAGTCAACACAGATGGTCAGTGGCGATGCCGCCATCATCAGCCTCACCATCCCGCTGCTTGGCCTGTTGAAAAACTCTCTGGTCAGCATGAAGTCGGAAGCTTTGCGCTCCTCACAAGAGACGGGGGAAGAAGATTCCCTTGTTGATAGCCAAAGCACCCTTAGGTCTGTTTTTCAGCGCATATCGGAGGAGGTGGAGGTGGAGGAGGATGAGGAGGAAGAGGAGGAGAATGTTGGCGAGACACAAGAGGGGACCATTGTTGAGTCCTTCACTGTTGAGCGTGTATGGGCAGAAGAAGATGAGTTGGAGGAGTTGGAGGAGGAGGAAATGGACAGTCAGGCCAGTGAGGGGAGTGAATTCTTACGCGTTGGTACTCTGGCGCATATGGCAGATTTCATGCTAGGCTGCCTATCCCGTGACCCTCGCGTTCAAAGAATTTATTCCAGCACCGATTACTGGGTGTTCACTCTCCTGGACCCACGGTACAAGCAAAATCTTTCCACTCTCATCCCTGGAGAGGAAAGGAGTGTGAGAATGCATGAATACCAGCAGGCCCTGGTGCACAAGCTGAAACAGTATTTCCCCTCTGACAGCGCTAGCGGCAGAGTGCGTAGTTCTGCGGGACAAGTAGCGAGGGAGAGTAGGCGAGCAGCAGCTTGTCCAGCACTGGCAAGGGTACGCTTTACAAGGCTTTTGCCAGCTTTATGTCACCCCAGCAAGACACTGTCACCTGTCCCCAGTCTCGGCAGAGTAGGGCTGATCTTTACAGAAAGATGGTGAGGGAGTACGTAGCTGACCATACCATCGTCCTAAATGATCACACAGCTCCCTACAACTACTGGGTTTCAAAGCTGGACATGTGGCACGAACTGGCGCTGTACGCCTTGGAGCTTCTTGCCTGCCCTGCCGCTAGCGTCTTGTCCGAGCGGGTTTTCAGTGCAGCTGGTGGCATCATCACCGATAAGCGTACACGCCTGTCGACTGACAGCGCTGACAGGCTGACGCTTATCAAGATGAATAAAGCCTGGATTTCTCCTAATTTCTAATCTCCACCAGGTGAAGGAAGCTCAACCTGAATAATTTATCCACTCCTCCTCCTCCTCATTTTCCTCCTTCTCCTCCTCTTTGTACAGTAAAGCAGAGGAAACTGGCTATTTTTTGACAGGGCCCACTGGCTCTAGCTATAGTACTTTATGCATTTAATTTTTATGGAGGGCCACCGACCCGGTCCTCTGTTTTAAACAATTTTTGGGAGTGCCACATACAGGCACTCAATCTATTCAATTTTTCTGGAGGGCCACCTACCTGCTCCTCTGGTTTGAAAACTTTTTTGGACTGCCACATACAGGCACTCAATCTATTCCATTTTTCTGGAGGGCCACCTACCTGCTCCTCTGGTTTGAAAACTTTTTTGGACTGCCATATACAGGCACTCAATCTATTCCATTTTTCTGGAGGGCCACCTACCTGCTCCTCTGGTTTGAAAACTTTTTTGGACTGCCACATACAGGCACTCAATCTATTCCATTTTTCTGGAGGGCCACCTACCTGCTCCTCTGGTTTGAAAACTTTTTTGGACTGCCACATACAGGCACTCAATCTATTCCATTTTTCTGGAGGGCCACCTACCTGCTCCTCTGGTTTGAAAACTTTTTTGGACTGCCACATACAGGCACTCAATCTATTCAATTTTTCTGGAGGGCCACCTACCTGCTCCTCTGGTTTGAAAACTTTTTTGGACTGCCACATACAGGCACTCAATCTATTCCATTTTTCTGGAGGGCCACCTACCTGCTCCTCTGGTTTGAAAACTTTTTTGGACTGCCACATACAGGCACTCAATCTATTCCATTTTTCTGGAGGGCCACCTACCTGCTCCTCTGGTTTGAAAACTTTTTTGGACTGCCACATACAGGCACTCAATCTATTCCATTTTTCTGGAGGGCCACCTACCTGCTCCTCTGGTTTGAAAACTTTTTTGGACTGCCACATACAGGCACTCAATCTATTCCATTTTTCTGGAGGGCCACCTACCTGCTCCTCTGGTTTGAAAACTTTTTTGGACTGCCACATACAGGCGCTCAATCTATTCCATTTTTCTGGAGGGCCACCTACCTGCTCCTCTGGTTTGAAAACTTTTTTGGACTGCCACATACAGGCACTCAATCTATTCCATTTTTCTGGAGGGCCACCTACCTGCTCCTCTGGTTTGAAAACTTTTTTGGACTGCCACATACAGGCACTCAATCTATTCCATTTTTCTGGAGGGCCACCTACCTGCTCCTCTGGTTTGAAAACTTTTTTGGACTGCCACATACAGGCACTATCCAAATTGAATTGTCTCCATAGCAGCCTCCACACGTTGTCTCCATTGCTACCTCCAAAAGTCGTCCATATAGCTGCCTCCATACATCGTCCCTTTATCAAACGAGGTGTGTCAGGCCGAAATTTGGGTTGTTTTCATGGATTCCACATCAAAGTTGTTAACTTTGTCGCCACCCTGCTGTGTTATCCACAAAATACACTGGCAAACTTTTACCATTTACGGATATTATTTCAGCGCTTCTTGCGCATCTGTTTACATTCCCCTCACCCGCCATATCCTAAACTTATAAGAACGCTACTACACTTGATCTTATACAAAAGGTTCTTAGAAGTGCTGTTTGGGGAGTAGCCTAGAGACAGGGGCTTGGATTGGCGAAAGCTCGCCTGGCAGCGGTGCGCCAGCTCCATGCCAAGAACCAACTAACATAGTTTTAACTGCAGCACCTTTAATCTACTACTAGTTCACTGCCTCCATACATGGCCGCCTTATCAAACGTGCTGTGTCAGGCAGAATTTTGGGTTGTTTTCATGGCTTCCACAACAAACTTGTTAACTTTGTCGCCACCCTGCTGTGTAATCCTCAAAATATACTGGCAAACTTTTACCATTTACGGATATTATTTCAGCGCTTCTTGCGCATCTGTTTACATTCCCCTCACCCGCCATATTCCAAACTTATAAGAACACTACTACACTTAACTTGGTGCAGGCTGGGACCGAGTCTGACCCTGGGGCTGGTCATATACTGCCGACGCAGAGGATTGCGGGGCCTACCTCGGTCCAGGTGTTTCAGGCCTACTATGCCTCCTCCTCCTCCCACCCCTCCTCCACCTCCTCCTCCTCCGAATTACCATCCGTGGGCATGGCGCCATCAGTCGGTAGCTCTAGGCACAGCAGCAGTGCCGTCGCTATGCGACAGCAGGCGGTGCTCAAACTGCTGAGCCTAGGTGATAAAAGGCACACCGCCCAAGAGCTATTACAGGGCATTCCACATCAAACTTGTTAACTTTGTCGCCACCGTGCTGTGTAAGCCACAAAATATACTGGAAAACTTTTTTCATTTACGGATATTATTTCAGCGCTTCTTGCGCATCTGTTTACATTCCCCTCACTCGCCATATCCCAAACTTATAAGAACGCTACTACACTTGATCTTATACAAAAGGTTCTTAGAAGTGCTGTTTGGAGAGTAGCCTAGAGACAGGGGCTTGGATTGGCGAAAGCTCGCCTGGCAGCGGAGCGCCAGCTCCATGCCAAGATCCAACTAACATAGTTTTAACTGCAGCACCTTTAATCTACTACTAGTTCACTGCCTCCATACATGGTCCCCTTATCAAACGAGCTGTGTCAGGCAGAATTTTGGGTTGTTTTCATGGCTTCCATGTTAACTTTGTCGCCACCCTGCTGTGTAATCCACAAAATATACTGGCAAACTTTTATCATGTACCGATATTATTTGAGCGCTTCTTGCTCACCTCCTTTGGTTCCTCTCTGCCACCCATTGGTTTGAAGCCTGAGTCCATTTAGGGTATGTTGCCATGACACTCTCTAGCCTGCCGCTGCTGCCGCTGCCGCTGCCTCTGCATGCCGTCCCCTATAGTGTCAGGGTCAATTATTTGATGTTTTAGATGCTATCTAGCCTCATTCGGTCACTCTGTCATGGCCATGCTGTTGCCCATAATTTTGGCATAATGGTGCGATTAAGCAGCCTCAGAGGCATCCATGCATGCTGCCCCTGCTGTTTCCTGTCCATTTCCGTGGTGTTTCCATCCTTTTCTGAGGTTCCCAGGTGTTTGGCCAAGCTTCCCTGTGCAGAGCCTTGGTCCCCTTGAAAAATGCTCGAGTCTCCCATTGACTTCAATGGGGCTCGTTACTCGAAACGAGCACTCGAGCATCGGGAAAAGTTCGTCTCGAATAACGAGTACCCGAGCATTTTAGTGCTCGCTCATCTCTACACATTAGGTATCTCCGCATCCGAAAATGCCCGATCTATCAAAATATAATAACGTTTTTTCACTGCATTTAACCCCATAATGGAAAATAATGCCCAGAGTCGCAAAAAATGACACCACCCACAGCTCTGTATACCAAAGTATGAAAAAGTTATTGGCGCCAGAAGATGGCAAAATACAATTTTCTACACTAGTTTTTAATTTTTGTAAGTGTATGAAAACATTATAAAACCTATACAAATTTGTCATCCCCGTGATCACACCAACCCAAAGAATAAAGTAGACATGTCATTTGATGTGCACAGTGAAAGCCGTAAAATCCAAGCCCATAAGAAAACGTTGCAAATGCGTTTCTTCACCATTTTCACTGCATTTTGAATTTTTTTTCCACTTCCCAGTACACGGCATGGAATATTAAATACCATCACTATGAAGTGCAATTTATTACGCGGAAAACAAGCCATCACAGAACTCTGTACGTGTAAAAATGAAAAAAGTTGTAGATTTTTGATTGAGGAGAGTGAAAAATGGAAATGAAAAAACAAAAAAGGGCGAGGTCCTTAAAGGGTTAATTACATAATATATAATTCCCAATTAATCATTTCATTTATAAAGTCTTACAGTGCTCCTATTTATTAATTATGTTTTATGTAATGCTCCCCTTGATTATTCTTCTTATATTTACTGCTCCTCTTATGCTGCTCAAAAATTTTATATAAAAGTCCTAATAAATACTCCTACTCCTGTCTTGTATATATGGGCACAGTACAGTACTACTACTCCTATCCTGTATATATGGGAACAGCACAGTACTACTAATCCTATACTGTATATATATGTACACAGCACAGTACTACTACTCCTATCCTGTATATATGGATAAAGCACTGTACTACTAATCCTAACCTGTATATGTGGGCACAGCACAGTACTACTACTCCTATCCTGTTTATATGGATACAGCACATTACTACTACTCCTGTCTTGTATATATGGGCACAGTACAGTACTACTACTCCTATCCTGTATATATGGATACAGCACTCTACTACTACTCCTATCCTATATATATGGGCACAACACACTACTACTACTCCTATCCTGTATAAATGGGCAAAGAGCATACTACTACTCCTATCCTGTATATATAATGCACTACAGCATTAACAGCATTACTACTCCTATCCTATATATATGTACACAGTACAGTACTACTACTCCTATCCTGTATATATATGAGCACAGCACAGTACTACTACTGGTATCTTGTATATTTGCGCACAGCTCAGTACTACTACTCCTATCCTGTAAATATGGGCACAGCACAGTACTAATACTCCTATCCTGTATCTAAAGGCACAGCACAGTACTACTCTTCTCCTGTATATATGTAAGCAGGAACTACTACTCCTATCCTGTATATATGCGCACAGCACAGTACTACCAATCCTATCCTGTATATATACATACCTCCCAACATTTGTGAAAAGGAAAGAGGGACAAAATGGCGGCAAGCGTAGCGTGCCGCGGCGATCCCCCTAAGCCACACCCCCAATCACTCCCTGGCCACGCCCCAAATTTTAGCCATATTAAAATAATAAAAATCATCTCAATAAAAAAAAATAATAATCCTCATTGGGATTTGAACCCTGAACCTGCAGTGTCCATGTACAATAATAACACAGTGCCCCAACCCACTGAGCTATAATCTCAGTGATTAACAAGGTGGAGAATTTTGGTAACTAAGAACTATGACTATATACTGCCTTGGTATATAGGGAGGGATCTTCTCAGATTATTGTAATTATTGAGACTATTATTATTATTATGGAGATTATTATTATTATTAATTATTATTATTGAGATGATTATTATTATTTTTACCATTATTAATAATCATCTCCATAATAATAAAAATAATAACATTTATAATAATAATAATAATAGTCTCAATAATTACAATAATAACCTCTGAGAAGATCCCTCTCTATATATCAGTGCATTAGTCTGTGTCACAGTGTAACAGTGGCAGATAACACTTCTTAGTTACCAGAAATCCTCAGCTCTGTATCACTGGGCTTATAGCTCAGTTAGTTAAGCTCCTGTCTGCAGTGCAGAGGGACCCAGGTTTGAATCTCAGCCTGGCCAAAACTTTATTTAATTTAATTACATAAAGAGCTTGTGTCTGGGGAAGCCCTGGAGACCATATATGGACAGATGCTGATCTGACCTGATGACGTGGTCCCTGCTCTCTGGCTGAGCCGACACTTCTCTGAAAAGGATTCCCTGCCCGATGTCTGCTCTGGGGAACCCTAGGAGATGCAGTGACCATATATGGACAGATGCTGATCTGAAGCTGATGACGTGGTCCCTGCTCTCTCCGCTAAGCCTGACACTTCTCTGAAAAGGATTCCCTCCCGATGTCTGTAGAAGCCATTCTGTACTGTGAGTTCAGACTTTCAAAGTGTTTACTATGCGGACACAGCGCCGGGACACAGCGGGACCTGGGGGGAGAATCTGTGACAATCTCATAGCTGCCCGTGACGCGGGGCAGAGGTACGAAAAACGGGAAAGTCCCGTCAAAATCGGGACGGTTGGGAGCTATGTATAACACAGTACTACTACTCCTATCCTGTATATATGGGCACAGCACAGTATTAGTACTTATATCCATTATATATGGGCACATCACAGTACTACTACTCCTATCCTGTATATATGGGCACAGTACTACTACTCCTATCCTGTATATATGGGCACAGCACAGTATTAGTACTTATATCCATTATATATGGGCACAGCACAGTACTACTACTCCTATCCTGTATATATGGACACAGAACAGTATTAGTACTTATATCCATTATATATGGGCACAGCACAGTACTACTGCTCCTATCCTGTATATATGGGCACAGCACATCACTACTACTCCTATCCTGTATATACGGGCACAGCACAGTATTAGTACTTATATCCATTATATATGGGCACAGCACAGTACTACTACTCCTATCCTGTATATATGGGCACAGCACAGTACTTCTACTCCTATCTTGTATATATGGGCACAGCACAGTACTACTACTCCTATCCTGTATATATGTACAGAGCACAGTACTACTACTTCTATCCTGTATATATGGATACAGCACTGTACTACTACTCCTATCCTGTATATGTTGGCACAGCACAGTACTACTACTCCTATACTGTTTATATGGATACAGCACTCTACTACTACTCCTATCCTGTATATATGGGCACAACACACTACTACTACTCCTATCCTATATATATGGGCAAAGAGCAGTACTACTACTCCTATCCTGTATATATAATGCACTACATCATTAACAGCATTACTACTCCTATCCTGTATATATGTACACAGTACAGTACTACTACTCCTATCCTGTATATATGAGCACAGCACAGTACTACTACTGGTATCTTGTATTTTTGCGCACAGCACAGTACTACTACTCCTATCCTGTATATATGGACGCAGCACAGTACTACTACTCCTATCCTGTATATGTTGGCACAGCACAGTACTACTACTCCTATACTGTTTATATGGATAAAGCACTCTACTACTACTCCTATCCTGTATATTTGTGCACAACACACTACTACTACTCCTATCCTGATTATATATAGGGAAAGAGCAGTACTACTACTCCTATCCTGTATGTATAATGCACTACAGCATTAACAGCATTACTACTCCTATCCTGTATATATGTACACAGTACAGTACTACTACTCCTATCCTGTATATATGAGCACAGCACAGTACTACTACTGGTATCTTTTATATTTGCGCACAGCACAGTACTACTACTCCTATCCTGTAAATATGGGCACAGCACAGTACTAATTCTCCTATCCTGTATATAAAGGCACAACACAGTACTACTCCTATCCTGTATATATATATAAGCAGACACTACTACTCCTATCCTGTATATATAGGCACAACACAGTACTACTACTCCTATCCTGTATATATGGGCACAGCACAGTATTACTACTTATATCCATTATATATGGGCACACCACAGTACTTCTACTCCTATCCTGTATATATAGGCACAGCACAGTATTACTACTTATAACCATTATATATGAGCACAGCACAGTACTACTATTCCTATCCTGTATATATGCACACAGCACAGTACTAATACTCCTATCCTTTATATATGTGCATATTACATAGTCCCCCCTTATTATACTGTACATATCCTCTAGTGGCCATTAATTATATATTACTGCAACCGGTCCCATTATTATATATGGTCTTCTAGTGACATGGCTGCAACTTAGGGCATTTAGGCATGTAGACATGGTCAAGACAATCTCCTGCAGTTCAAACCGAGCATCAGTATGGGGAAGAAAGGTGATTTGAGTGCCTTTGAACGTGGCATGGTTGTTGGTGCCAGAAGGGCTGGTCTGAGTATTTCAGAAATTGCTGATCTACTGGGATTTTCACGCACAACCATCTCTAGGGTTTACAGAGAATGGTCCGAAAAAGAAAAAACATCCAGTGAGCGGCAGTTCTGTGGGCGGAAATGCCTTGTTAATGCCAGAGGTCAGAGGAGAATGGGCAGACTGGTTCGAGCTGATAGAAAGGCAACAGTGACTCAAATCACCACCCGTTACAACCAAGGTAGGCAGAAGAGCATCTCTGAACGCACAGTACGTCGAACTTTGAGGCAGATGGGCTACAGCAGCAGAAGACCACACCGGGTGCCACTCCTTTCAGCTAAGAACAGAAAACTGAGGCTACAATTTGCACAAGCTCATCGAAATTGGACAGTAGAAGATTGGAAAAACGTTGCCTGGTCTGATGAGTCTCGATTTCTGCTGCGAAATTCGGATGGTAGGGTCAGAATTTCGCGTCAACAACATGAAAGCATGGATCCATCCCTCTTTGGGCCCCTTGGTACCAATTGAGCATCGTTGCAATGCCACAGCCTACCTGAGTATTGTTGCTGACCATGTCCATCCCTTTATGACAATGTACCCAACATCTGATGGCTACTTTCAGCAGGATAATGCGCTATGTCATAAAGCTGGAATCATCTCAGACTGGTTTCTTGAACATGACAATGAGTTCACTGTACTCAAATGGCCTCCACAGTCACCAGATCTCAATCCAATAGAGCATCTTTGGGATGTGGTGGAAAGGGAGATTCGCATCATGGATGTGCAGCCGACAAATCTGCGGCAACTGTGTGATGCCATCATGTCAATATGGACCAAAATCTCTGAGGAATGCTTCCAGCACCTTGTTGAATCTATGCCACGAAGAATTGAGGCAGTTCTGAAGGTAAAAGGGGGTCCAACCCGTTACTAGCATGGTGTACCTAATAAAGTGGCCGGTGAGTGTATATTCCTGCAATGGAGTCCCTTATTATATGTAGTCCCTTACAACTGTGGACCCCTATGATATATTTAGTCTGGTAGATGAAAATAATAAAATTCACTTACCTTTAGAAGCGCTCCCGTGTCCTCCGCTTCTCTTCTCCCTGTGACAGTGGAACTCACAAGAATAAAATGCACTGCAGCATGAGTACATCATCACACTGCAGCGCATCAGGGGTCACACTGCGTCGCTTGCCGGACAAAAAAATGTTGCACGCACACACGTCACGACCCTGTATTTTTAACTGGAACATAACTGTTTTATGTGAATCTAATGTAGTTGTAAGGATTCGGGATCAGGAGGTGGTACTAGCCGACAGCTGGAACTGGAATCTAAGTGGCACCTGGTTTTCACCAGAGCCTGCCGCAAAGTGGGATGGTCTTGCTGCAGCGGAGTGCCACCAGGTCGTTCCCGCGGTTGCAGCCAAGGTAGAGGTACCTTAGCCGAAGACAGTCTCGTGGTCAGGTTCAGGCTCAGGGTCAGGCAGTAGAGATGCAAGGTCAAGTCTAATCCTGGGTCAGCAATGAGAGGAACAGGCAGATGGGAACGGGAACACAGGAACAGGAACACAGGAACACGGTAACAGGAACACACAGAAGCACAGAACAGGAACACGGGACCCAGGAACGCAAGAATATTGCATGGGAGCTTTCTCTATGGCATAGGCACAAAGATCCGACAGGGTCTGCAGGAAGAGGCAGGCTTAAGCAGAATTCCTGAAAATGACTAGCGCCGAGTAGCGGTGAACTGGCCCTTTAAATCTCTTGAAGCAGGCGCACCCTAGGAGTAAGGAACATGCGCGCACGGCCGAGGAAGGCAGAGCAGGAGCAAGGACATGTAAGTTGCGTGGGGGCCACCCCGGGGGGGGCAGAAGCATGGGTGAGCCCGCGACCCGCAATATGGGTGCGGGATCACCCATGACAGTAGTCTTATAACCACTCCATGGTATATCAGATGCTCAAACTGAGTGTGTTCCCCTAACCCATATACAATGCAGCTCTGATTTTCAAAGTAACATGTTTTAAGTAAGCACAAGTCCACCATAAGTCACGCTAAATGATCAGAAACTATCAAGCAGGACAAAAGGTTTCACCCTTTACAGAAGACATTTGTCCAATGACCTCCTATTATTTTCTCATACCCAGGGGTATTCAGAATGGAGTAATGTACTAATTATATATATACTAAATATATAATATTTGATTTTTAGCTTTATATATTGTACATAGAAGACGCCATTTCATTCAAATGACCAGGACAAGCTTACTATACAATAATATTTACTGAGCCTTTAGGTGGATTTTCATTGAAAATTGATACAAAACTAACAATATTTCATTTTTACATCGGCAGTTAATACTGTATCTCCAAAATGTGACTGATATGTTAGCTGTTAAAGTAAAATAAGAATAACACTGGAATCTATTTATTTAGATTAGGAATAACTCCTCAGTGTGGGATCATGGCCCAAGTCATAACCTGCCAAGTTATTTCCAATGATCTTTAGCTCTCAACCGCATTGTATTCACAATGTATGCAAGATTCTCTCTTCCATCCGATTTTTTTCAAATATTTTATTTTATAATTCCAATTCTCATTTACCCAATTTTCAATGCGGAATATCTGGGTTCTAAAAGGAATTGTTTTTATTTGTCTTTTTGGCTGTTTTGTCTTATTTGTGCAAAAAAAAAAAAAAAAAAAGAAAGTATACCCTCTCTGAAACTCCTACAAACCAACTCTACTTGTCCCCTCTTTTTCTAAATGCACTGCAACGTCATGAACTTGTACATCTAACATGCTGCCTGAGAATCTGTAGTCTGAACGATAGGCCCTGGGGTATTGCAGTTTTGCAAGGTGTCAAGCTTGAGGGTTGTGGATCCTCTGGACCACTACAGACGATGACACAAGCCACTACCTGGGACCGGAGTCTAAGTGGTACCCGGTTTTCACCAGAGCCCGCCGCAAAGCGGGTTAGACAAGCTGTGGTGTGGTACCACCAGGTCTTTCCTCAGGCGTGACTTGTCTGCAGTGGCGGCCAAGGTTGAGGTACAGGAACGGCAGACAATCTCGTGGTCAAAGTCCAGGCACAGGGTCAGGGCAGGCGGCAGAGATGCAATGTCAGAGTCCAATCCGGGGTCAGCAACAGGAGGTCCAAGCAGATGGGTACGGGAACACAGCACATAGGACAGCAGCACAGAGGAACACTGGTACACAGGAACAGCAGCACGGAAACACTGGTACACAGGAACAGCAGCACGGAGGAACACTGGTACACAGGAACACAGAGGGACACAGGAACTCTGATTGTATGACTGATCCAGACCAACGATTTTTGCCAAAACATCTGCTTTTATAGAGTTGGTCATACTTGGTCAATATCAATTAACCTCTCACACATAAGGATGTAAATAAAAGCTTTTATGCTACAAAGGGTGCATGGAGAGGGCTTGACAGCAAACAACTGGTGTTAACTGCCGCAATCAGTGCTAGTTAACCTGTTAGTTGCTATGATAAAACTGGACTTCTAATGGTATTAAGATGTAACAGATCTATATAAATGTAGTAACTTATCTTTTGTAATCTTGCTGAACCTAAAAAATAAAGGAGTTGTGTCTTTTTTGTCACAGTAAAAGCCATTAAAACAAAGCCCACTATAAAATGTCAATTTTTTTGTCAATTCCGTCATATTTGCCATTTTTATTTTAAATATGATTTTTGGAATGTGGGAAGTGAAAAACGAAAAGACAAAAGTTGATACAGTCTTGAAAGGGTTAATCAAGGGCATTGAAATAGACGGGCTATAGAGGACACTAACAGGAACACTCCATCTTCTGCTGCCACCTCAGCACTTCCCTTCTTTGTGAGATTCCATGAGACAGAGGGAGGGGAGAAGTGCAGAGGGAGCAGGAGGACAGAGACAGTGTGACAGCTTATGAAGACAGAGGACAAAGGGACTCTGGTATGAACCCCCAGAGCTCTTCTAGCTCATTGGAATAATTTAAAAAGTCGTTTTTAGGAGGCATGAGTCCATGGATAACAAATATAAGAAGATGCCTGGATCTATGAGTAAGTGTCCCTGGTTTAATCAGTTTGATTTTAATGCTAGATTTCCTTGAAAATTTCTTTAGTAGACCTAACATCTTAGACCTAACATTTACCTAAATTTTATTTTAGGGCCCATTGTTTTCTTATGCAATATTATGTGAAACATTTAAAGGGTTTTTTTCTCTTTCTCATAACTGTACTAACAGCTCTGCCCTCACTAAGATCATTACATGAATGGACAGGTCACCACTCAAATAAATGTAGCACCTAAATAATTCTTTATCCAAATAGCGCCTACAGATTACACAGTGCTGTACAGAGCTTGCCAAATAGCTCCCTGTCCCCAATGAGGCTCACAATCAATTCAACTTATGTATGTTTCAGAGTGTGGGAGAAAACCGCAGGACAAGGAGGAAAACCCAAAAAGAACATACATGTGAAACTCTTTGTAGATGTTGACCTGTGTGAGACATGAACCCAGGATCCCCACCTAAAAGGGTATATTCCTTTCTAATTGAATATTTATGCACATTTGTTTATGTTGTTTTTTTTTATTTAGTATTTTATTTTTCATTTTGAGTTTGGGTGAAAAATGAAAAAAAAGAAAATGTGATTTTTTTAAATGTACAGTTACCGTATTTTTGTAAATTTTCTATTTCACCCTTATGTAAACTATTTTGCTATTTCTAATGTACTGTATGTGGTCACAGCTGATGAGGACCCATTGGCAATGTTTTGGTTTATGTTTTGTATTCTACAGCAGACACCCACCATCAATATACTCCAATTGCGTAGTCGTGGTTGTCATCAAGGAGGCCATGACAGCCTATCATTTCAGTATTTCATTGCACCCTGCTAATGGGTTAAACTGTATGATAAGATTTGGTATTGTAGGGAAGATCAATGAAACATTTTGTTTCCACAATGTATATTGAGGAATTTTACTATGCTATAAAACTCACATGGGAGGCATCTGCATGAATTCTGGAATGTTTAGCAGTGAGGGAAGATCAGTTTTCACAGGGTTCTGCTGCTACTTTTTATATTAAATACTTCCTATAAATGTCTAAGCTGCATCAGATAATATTTCACAAGCACTACTGGAAAACTCCACTTCATTCATTCATGGAGTTCTTCATCGGGAAATTAAAGCAGGAATCTTTCAATAATAGGAATCAAGCACTGGCCATAGAGAGTGAGTGTGTTTTTGATATTTTTGCTTCCTTAAAAATAAAGTGAATTAAATATAATGCATTTCTCATGTCTTCCCTTTGAAACACCCTGGTGGACTTTAGCAGAACGAATGCACTATGTTTAAGAGTTATCTCTTCTTCGCTTTCAGGTTTAATTTAAAAAACTCCTTCCAATGTCCAATTGGATTAAATGGATTTAAAAATATTTGTTTAGTTGATAAAATCTGATCACACAGTTAGGTATAATTGGTTAAGTAAAAAAAACACTGAAAAATGAGGTTAAAATGACTGTTATCCATACAGGCTATACAGCAGCATTTATAATATCAGGTTTTTTTTGGTTGAAGAAAGCAAAACATTTGAAAACGTCAATATGAAAGTTCATATCGACGAGCATAAAATCCCCTCTTTATTTTTCACAAATCAAATAGCTGAGAAGGATTTGCTTAAAAGCGATACAACATGCTTATTGTCTATAACATGCAGTATTGTTTGTAGTTAGACATATGTAGTCAGATTTGACTACAGAGCATTAATGTAGCATATTAATCCTTGCTTAGCAAATTCTCAGATGTCTATTCACAAGGGCTCTTGCACACTGGCGTTGTTTTTCTCATCCCTCATTCTGAGATTTTCAATGAAGCCATACTGCACCGTTATTTTTAATGGATGTTTTCACATTTCAGTTTTTTTTCCATGGATCTGTTGCCCTTGAAAAAAAAATTATGGAGCCTGTCCTATTTTTTTTTCACACATGCAGATCATGGATGGCAATAGAAGTCCATTGGTCCGAAAAAAAAAAACTGATGACATGACATGTTTTTTTCACTGATGAGTCTTGGGGATCAGAAAAATTAATGGAGGGACAAAATGGAGAGAAAGCCAAAACGACACACAACAAATGTGCAATAGACACGCAGCTTATCCATTCTAACACTCAATTCATACATCCATGTGAACAAATAGGAGTCATGAGTGCTCTCCATGGAGAGCTGTGCGGTCCACCGCAAAGCCCGGCAGGAATTGGACCTGCTCTGTTTTGCGGTGAACCTGCACAACATGGATAGGTTGCTGTGAGACACAGTGGCTGATATTGTATTAATTAAAGCGTTTGCACCAGTTTCATGTCTGCGGCAGTTTTGAGTTACGGTGAACTGTGTCCAACAAGACAAAAAAGTGGCGTATTAGTGCTTCGTCAGAGTTTGCGCCACAACTCTGCAGCATGAACAAAGTGCACCAAAACAAAATGGTGCACACTTTCAGAGCAGTGCATGGGGTGCCAGATTGATGAAGACTGTGCACTAATTTTTATAAATCTGGCGCACTCACATATATAAGAAAAAAGAAGTGTGCTGCAACGGGCCTACAATGTAATATAAATTTTATTAATTCATGAATATACACAAAACACCAACATTTAAAATAATTTAAAAGCAATACATTGGAGGGAGAAAAAACAATAAAGAAATTTCCGGATCCAGCTAGGTGCAGATTAAAATCGCCTTTATTCGATTTTCAGGGCATCCATCAGATAAAATACAGGTGGCATGGTATAATCGTCAACGCGTTTCTAGCACATACAAGTGCTCTTAATCGTCATGATTAAGAGCACTTGTATGTGCTAGAAACGCGTTGACGATTATACCATGCCACCTGTATTTTATCTGATGGATGCCCTGAAAATCGAATAAAGGCGATTTTAATCTGCACCTAGCTGGATCCGGAAATTTCTTTTTTGTGGACTACATTGCCCAGCAGCGGGGTGGATCCGTGCTAGCGGACTAAGTTGCCGCATCATCCAGGTGAGCTGGAGGACTTTTTGTATATATGGAGAAAAAACAATACCTTTATTCTCACTCCACCACCTTTGACCAATAGTGTTGGGACAAAATAGTAGCTCTGAAATCATGAGGTAAGTACCAATCTGAACATATGTATATGTGTGTATACACGTCAACAAACAGCCTGCCAGCTCCTCTACAAAAAGTGTCAAATGTGCAGATGATAGTAAAGTGCACGTGCTAGAAGTTCTTTCCTTGGACGGGGTGGGAGGCTCCCCACGCATATCGTCACTAGAAGTATAGACAAATCTGGATCACTCTGCACACTCCACAGGCAAACTGCACACAGTCCAGACTGCACTAGTTTTGATAAATGTGGGCCTGTGTGTCTACTGTGCCATGTTCATTGTGAATGCATATCTATGGTGGCCGCGGCCATGAGCTAGCTGCCATATATGAACGTGTGAATGGAACCTAGCAGTTTTGTTATCCAACATAATATCCTTTCAGATTTTTTTCATACTATGTTGAACAAGAATGGAGCCCGTTACAGGAACTTTGTCAAAAGTATGTGAAGCCTATCAGACAGGACTGGACTGATGGACCCACCTCTAGCTTCTATGTCTTGATATTGTCTTGCAAGTCAGGCAAGTTCCAATAAAAAATGACTGAAAAATTATTTTCATTGGAAATAATTTTTCTGCTAACATAGCCATAATAGGGTTAGCTTTTTGTACAGGAGAGGTTGTATCAACATCTTAGACCACTACAATAGCAACATTAAGGCTCTATGGAGAAGTCTTAGTGGTATTTATTAAGGCTCAGATGGGAATACCTCTTTAATCTTTTTTTTCCCTTTCTTTGCTAAATTGCAGGCTTGTTATGCATGATATTTTGTATGTAACATTATTTTGGTATATAAAATTAATTATTTTATTATTATGATTTTTATTGGGGTGTGTTAGTTAACAATGACTTCACTGTTTGATTAAAATGATTTAAACTAAAATCACTCAACATGGGCAAATGTGCCCGCTGTTCTCTCTGCTTATAAAGACCACTGCTCTACTGTGCACTCTAAACTATGTGTACAGTATGATCAGATCCATGCCAATTGAGAATATTAAATACCAAATGTGACAATAACATGATTATAATCTATAAGTCTGATTAAATGGATTATAGGAAGTATGCAAATATATTTTCCAAGGTGTTAAATGGAAAACAATGCCTCCTTTTGCTACCTTGAAAGGCAGCCCCCTTAACATCAAGTATGACCTACAAGAAATCTAAAAACATGATGTAGGATTAGTATCCACACGCCTTTAAGGTGGCCTTAATTGGCAATCGCTCCTTAAGGAGAACACCTACTGTATGACCCTAAATGGATTATAGAAAGCCACAAATTTGTCATGTGGAATAGTAGGGACTGAATAATGTGTTTCTATAAGATAGCAAGGTGTATCTTTGGAGAATTTCTGAAGTATTATGCTGCATGCAGCGATTCACCAAGATCGTGCGGCAGAAATCATGAGTCTGGCATTTCTCGCACTGGCCCAACAGAGACCACCATCTTTTTTGTCGTGCACCTTTAACATAGGGCGTGTAACACAATTTGGAAGTTAAATACGGCGCTCGGTCAGAATCAGTGGCACCGTCCGATGGCACGTCCTCTGAATTGTGTCACATGGAAGCCACAGCAGCACCACAAAAGGATCACGTCCGACGCAATAGCAGCGCAGAAACTTCTTAAATACTTCTGAAAGCCGATTTCCACCAAAAGAAAGTGCACAGTCCGAAAAAAATGTAGAAAAAGCCCTTAGTAAATGTGCCCCAATATGTTGGCTAACAAGGTTGTTTCTTTAGCCTTATTGGTAATAACTGCTTTACATGTGCGTCTAGTTTGTGTACAAAGAACAAAGCCATATTCTACATATGCATGCCAAAGATGGAGGAGAATATATTACAGCATCCCATGGAAGCCACCAGAACTAAAGAGTGTAATTTCATTGGTGGGGAATATGCTGAGGCCATCTTATCTATACGTAGCTATAAATAAGAGAACATGCATCTTTATAGTGCATTACATACAGTAACAGGATTTTTAATGAAGAAATTGACCTCTCAGTCTTGCTACCTGGAAGTTCCCAGAGTAAAATTCAGTCCTAAGTAGTCACATATATCTGAATTTAGTCCCTGCTATGTAAGGAAATTGCATGTGTTAATCGATGCCCAAAGAATGCAAAGTCTTCACTAGTCATTGTAACCCAGCAGCATCTGCTTCAATCATTTCTAATCATTTCTTAACGGTGTCTTCTGGTTTCATAGACTCAAATTCATTTACTGTCTGTATGTGCCGGGCAAGGGACAATTTTCCAATAAACGCTAGTACTTACAAAATAAACCTTTCTGAACTTTAGCCAAAAATTGTAAAGGATGTAGATTAGACTGGGGCAATAGGAATCAAATAGTAAAAAACGAATCTCGCCACGCTTTTAAATGTTTTTCCAGGGCTGAAAAAAAAAAAGAACGAAGCGCATTGCTGTTTGTTTTTGCTTGTGTTGGCTTTTAAAATGCAAGAGGGTGAGAGTTGGACTGCTATACCCTTCACAGCTTGCTTATATACACAGCACCGTGACCTTTGCCTCTTGCTGAGAGCAGCTGCCTTGCAATTGTATTGCTGTGCTGGAGTTCAGACTGTGTAATGGCTTGCAAAACATTTTGCAAGGGGTGACCTATCGGAGAGCTTGTTACAAGAAGCTCTTAAGTTGCAGAAAATGTCAGGCGACTCTTAATGTAGGCTTCTTGAGATGTTGGCTGTGGTTAGGGTCTGAGGTTCCCGTGGACGTCTGTTACCGGCCTACTGTTGAATTGTCTTTCTTAGAAAGGTGGGAAGCTTGCCATTAAGGAAGGTGAGCTATCAATCAGAAATTGTCATTTTTCATTATAGTAGCTGCCAGAGTCTTGAATAGGAATAGAAATATATCTATTAACCAAATGTATCAAAGACACGTCTGATATTTAAAGATTTTTTTCTATATATAGATTTTTCCCTGTGTTGGGGTGGGGGGACGAAAACCATCGTATTTCACTTCAACAAATGTTATTAACCCCTTAAAGACCAAATCTGAAAGGATCGCACATTTGTGCACACACCACCTTTTAAAGCCCTATATTTTCCATTTTTTTGGCTGCTTGTTAAAATCATTTTTCTTATGGAATATTTTGGGGGGAAAGCTTTATTTTTTTCCTTTTTCAATGTGAAAATTGATACCATAATAAAACTTTACCATGTTGTTGCATTATATTTTTAACTAACAACTGATCTATTTGGCTCATGTAAAACTTGTGGCCTAAGTGGTTGGTCCTAAACACTTTCTAGGGCATATACATACCTTAGTTTATAAATTAGGTGACCCCCATCTTAGGCTAAAAGCACATGAATGTGCTTGCTCCCTGCATTCTGGACCTTGTGGTGGCCAGATTTCAGGGATCCCAAGCACCATAGTTTTGTGGTGGCTCCCTGATTAATATATATCTATGATGCTTGGAGTCCTGTTTAAAGCGCAGTATTTGGCCCCTGAAATCCGGCCACAGCATTTTCTGGCATTCATGAATTTTACACATATTTGTGTTTTTAATCCAACCTGCAAGTGGATAAAAGGTTAGCTGTTAAAGGAAACCTAGTATTTGATTTGATGCATTATGAAGCAAACATACCCTGAGAATGCTGTAGCTAAAATGATGCAGAAGCATATCTTGGTAAATCCCTGAGCTGAGTGGTTTTGCTGAAAAAACAATTATAACATTCATGACGTTGAGAAAGCTGGGTAAGGCTGGCTGCCTACATAAACACATTACACATGGAGCTTGAAATTACACATGCAGCTTAGTCATGAGTTAGTCAAGACATGACTAATCAACCTGAGCTGGATCACTCATACACAGCAATTGATTATTCTGCCTACAGGTGCAACCCAGGGATTACATCATCCTGTGCCGCAGTGAATAACTAATGTGCTAAGAGAAGTGCTGACCCTAGCCACAGAAGCCAGATAGCTTCATTATCATAATTTTATAATTGTTTTTTCAGCAAAACCACTCTTCATGCATGATCCTGCATCAGTGTAGCTACAGCATTCTCAAGGTATGTTTGCTTCATAATGCATCCAATCAAACGGTAGATTTTAAGTAGAGAAGAGCTGAATAGCAGTGCAGAATGGCAATAGCTCCAGAAAGACTGGGCCAAAAGTTCAACGAATAATTCTGAATTTGCCCACTGCTCATTTGCAGAATTTTATAAGCCTCTTTTCTTAAAACCAAGGGTAAAAGAAGCTAAAAGAAGAGCAGATCCTTTAGACAATAATTGGTGTATCACATACAAGCAATGTGTAGAAAGAAAACAATTCTTAAGCTTCAATTGGCCTGCCCCAAGTGCACAAAAGCGAATCGGTCTGAAGTGCGGGCTAACAAGAGACATATGCCTGGAAAGCTTATAGAGTCCTTAAAGGGAACCTGTCACCAGGGACCTCATTTTCACTAAAGATATGTTGCAGCAGCCCATTACTGCTGCATTGCAAATATCCCTTTCTGTCGTCTCTAAACTTCTGCATTATAATATAATTGTGAGTTATAACTTAATTGTACCCTTCACAGAATCCTCTGTGTAGTCCAAGGGGTTGTCCTTTGGTTTGGATGCATTTAAAAAAACAACACATGACTTGTCTGTGCTGCAGACTGCTTTGCTCTTGGCCCATACCTGACGTGTTGTTTTTCAAAATGCATCCAAACCAGAACTCAACCCCTGGGACTACACAGAGGATTCTGTCAGTGTGAAGGGTAAGTTATAACACACAATTATATTATAATGCAAAAGCAGGAAGGTATATTTGCTATGCAGCTGTAATGGGCTGTTGCAACCTGCCTATAGGGAAAATGAGGTCCCTGATGACAGGTTCCCTTTAACAAAATGCTGTTTTAACTTGTGGGTGATGTAGGACCCCCTTTGAAAAAGTTGTAATCAAAGAAAATATGGGTTTTCCAATATGTATCTGCATAAAGACTTACTGAAGACAAGTCTTTGCTGAGACTAAATATCACTAATGCTTGGATGAGAATTTGTCTTGTCTGTCACCAATATCCAGTCTGGACAAAGCCCTTATCCAGATTGTGTTACATGCTATTTTTTCTGCACTGAGGTATTTTTAAATTACATCCCAAAGAACTTTGCACTGCAAATCTGACTTTTAGAAATTGGTGTCTTCTCCTCCGTGTATAACACTCTGTACCTAATTGGGTGGCCGTATTCCTTATACCTTCTTCTTCTGCCTCTTCTTTGACCTTTCTTAGCTCCTTTCTCTGCATTATCCTTCCTCCATATGGTCTCTATTTGCAGCATGACAGATGTCAAAATATTTCAGCATCTTGACTTTCCCGAAGGATGAACACTTGGACAATTTTCTTGTCATTTCCTTGAATGATATGAATCCCCCATGCTGTGAAACACTCCAGTAAGTGGAGTATTTCCTGTGTTACTTGGTGGTGTCATTACACACTGAACTTCCAGGAAGCCCAGGACAATTCTTAAAATCACTGGCCCATACACATGGAAGGCCCACTGGCTTTGTATTCAAATTTTTTTTTTTTAAATTAAATTGACAGTTTTTTTTTCTCTTAGATTACAAAATGAAATTACTTTTAATCTTTTTTTTTTTTAATTTCAGTTTACAGAGACATTAACAGGCTTGATTTCTCTGGAATTGATTGCACTTCCTAGTTGTGCCATTTAATATTCCATGCAATGTACTGTTAAACCTGAAAAACTTTTTTCTCCATATAAATATATTCTCACCCTAGTAACATTTTTATACTTTAATGTACAGCCCGGTGTATTTGCCATTTTATGTGGGATGATTTGAGATTTTCATTTATATTATAAAGGGAACCAAACAAATAATCACATTTTATTTAAATTTTTTTTCTCTTTCTTGGACTTGGATACATAACATGTTTATGAATTTATTTTTTATGAAATGCATATTCTAGCACTTTCTGTTGTATCACCCCAACAAGGAATAGAAGTTTTGGCACAAACGCTGAGATCTATAACTACCATATATACTCAAGTATAAGCCGACCAACGTATAAGCTGAGACACCTAATTTCAACACAAAAAACTGGGGAAACCTATTGACTCGAGTATAAACCGAGGGTGGGAAATGCATTGGTCACAGCTTCCCAGTATATAGCCAGCAAGACCCCTGTAGTTTATAGCCAGTCAGAACCTGTAGTATACAGCCTGCCCAGCCCCTGTAGTATATAACTTGCCCAGTCTGTCTCCGACACTCCGGTGCTGCCACAAGTCCTCGGTCCTCTTTTGAACAACGTTTAGCAAAACTGACTTGAACCCTACAGCCAACCTTGGAACATTTTTTTAGGCAGAAATTATTTGCAATTTTTTGTCCATGATGGAGACTTACATGTTTGGATATTGCATAATATGACTGTAATATGTAAGTGTACCATTTTAAACCTTTGGACCTTGAATAATTATCTTAAGACCATGTAACCTTCTAAACCCTATAATGCCAAACAGATTTTTCCAGATGAACCTCTATGACCAGATTCCCTCCTGGAGAGTAGGAACATCCTAGAGGCATCTGAGTCAAACTCAATGTCAGATTCTTTCTCAGCAGTCATTGTCTTACTCCTGACACAGCCAAGCAGGTATATTCCTTAAGTCCAAAATAAACACTTGCTCGGCTTCGCTGTTCTTTCTGATAAAAGGAGCCCTCTATAAAAGCTCACTACTCCACTAGCTATCATGCCCTCTATCGCCTTTTTGCAAAGCGTAATCCACACAATGCTTTCATGGTAACCCTATACATCGGCAGGTCCTGATAACATCTTCAGGCCCCCGTGACAGTCAGGAACTCGCAAGCATGGAGTTAATAATACAGAGTTTCAGAAAAAACCAAGCTGGCAGAAGCAGAGGAGGAATTGAATAAAAGAGGCCGGTTTGGCTGTAATTGGGACCATCTGAGCTTCCTTAGAGAAGGATTAGGGGAAAGAGACAGGCCTCGCCCGCGAAGATTAGTTTCAATTAGATGGGCTGGAGGCAAAAGTCAGGACTTGGTGAAAGATTAAAACAAGGAGGTAGAAAATGTTCCAATAGTCTTGCTTTGGGCTTACTGCTGTGGATCTGAAGAAAGCAAGTTAATTCAAGGCAACCGTCTCCATGGAAGTTAGGAAGAAGTTACAATGCTAAATTCATTATATATGCTGATGACTTTCTTTCTGCAAAGTATACACCAGAACTTTAGATAAGGATCCAGCCAATTTTCATTGCATTCAGATGATCTCCCTGAAGCTATTGCAAAATAAAAGTCTCATTGAGTGGCTTATGTCACAACTCTAGCTAGCGATAAGGCTACTGCATTTACTTCACCTCATGTGTCCCATCCAGAAGGAAAACATGGCTGCTTAGCAATAAGATTAATCCATGTATGTACAAGAAGAAGAGAATTAACTGAAATACAGAACATGACTTGGAATTTCTGGATAATTCACTTTTATGCAGTATTTCAGGGTAATGCCATTCAAACCTGAAGGGTAGTCATACAGCATGCCAAATCATTGGTTATATATCACAAACTTTCCCCATGAAATTGGTCCCTGTGCCATGTGGCTGTAAAGGCTCAGTCAGATGACGTTTGTGAGGTCCGTAAGCTATCCAATTTTTTTGAGGATACAATACTGACTAATATCTATGAGTCTGTTCACACATCCGTTTTATTTTTCACGGATGTGCACACAGTGGGAAAAAAATTGCAGCGTGCACTATTTTTTCCCACATGTAGACCATGGACCTCCATAGAAGTAAAAACAAGTCGGCAAAAAAACAGCACATAGACTATTTATTTTTTCAACTGTTGCTAGGCAACCAACTAGGCATGGCAAAAAATAGATTAGAAATCCCTCCGTTTTCTTTTTGCAGATGTGAAAAAAACAGGTGACCTATGGATGTGAAAAAAACAGATGCATATACAATACAAACTGAACACAGACATCACACGTCTGAATAAGACCTGATAATATAATAATAATTCTTTTATTTATATAGTGCACACAGATTACACAGCACTGCACAGAGCTTGCCAAATCGGTCATTTATGATTTGATTTCCGTTTTATTTGACACTTTTTTTTCTCTTGCTGCATCATGTGCGCCTTATTTATATTATATTATAAAATTCTATTATTATAGAATTATAATTATTATTATTATATATTATATTAGAAAGTATATTAGTTTCTAGGAAAGTTTTGTTAGCGCAATTTGCATCGTACACTTAGACCCACAAAAAACAAGTCTACCAAGTTCTATTTCCGCTTCTTGAATGTAGTCATATCAGACCCTTTTTGTTGTGGGCCATTTTATTAATCCATTGTGCCACCCATCACCCTGCAATACTATTAATAAATGACCCCCAATGTGTCCATCATTTGGCTGTAACACTTTAATGAAAATGTGTGGCCTCTCATAGTTCCCACCATTCATAAAAGTGGGAGCCCTCAACTTCTCCCAATGAATGAACTGTTGGTATAAATGCTTGATCGCTCCCTTTTAGGAAAGTGTGCTATATAGCTGTTCTGGAAGTCCCAAGTGGAGTTCTGTTCATTTGGGTCACTTGCAGATTCCTGCTTTTTTGATCGCTGGTATTACAGCCAGGGCCGGATTAAAGGAGGGGCTCCTGGGGCTCTAGCCCCAGGGCCCCCACCACTTTCATTTTTTAAGGGGCCCCCACCAGTTTCGGACAGTCAGCAACTCAGCTCAGCTGAGTCGCTGACTGTCTCCGTGTGCACACTGCAGCAGCCCGTGGCCGCCCGCATCGCACATAGATGTCTAGGATATCAGCTATGTCAGTGAAACACAGCTGCCATCGCTGGGGGAGTTCGCCGATGCACTGTTTTGGCGGCAGCAGGTTGTGATGGGACGCCGGCGGCGAGTGATGACGTCACGCTGTCGGCGTCCGATCACTACATACTGCTGCCAAAACAGTGCATCGGCGATCTCCCCCAGCGATGGCAGCTGTGTCTTCAGTGGCTGGCGGCTGCCTAAAGAGCAAAGAAGAGCCAGCGTTGTGGGATCACTGGAAGGGAAGGCGAAGTAAGCAAGAAGTTTATTATTTTTTGGCTATTTTCTACAGGGGACTGGCGGCTAAATTCTGCTGGGGGCTGTATGCTACAGGAGGCTGGTGGCTGTATACTACAGGGGGCTGCAGGCTATATACTTCCAAAAACATTGTTAGAAGGGCCCCCACCAGTTTGCGCCCAGGGGCCCCCACCATCCTTAATCCGGCCCTGATTACAGCTGTAGTAGATAAATGTACTATGTAGTAAAATCTCTTGAATTAATTAGCTGTATGGACATAATACTGTAATAATTATAATAAAGTCACATAGATGCAATAGAGTACAGTTTAACGCTACACTTTCATCTGTAGGTCACCCATAGACCTTTATTAACCTTACTAAAGTACTGCTCAGTATTTCCCTATAATCTCATATATGTTCCTGTGGCTGATTGTGAATTAATGTGAGCAAATTATGAAGCAGAATCTCGTGGTTTTCCATGTTTGTCTATTGGAGACATCATAGTAGTTCATCTGCACCCACGAGAACAGGCAGCATTGAGTAAATAAAAGAGAGTCTACAAATCAGAAAACTTTCTAATTTGTCAGGTATTAAGTGACAATGCAGGATCTGCATTCATTTTAGGTGGATCTGTAGTGGGTGTTACCGGGACATTGCATGCATGTTTTCTAAGATCTTCCTTCTGCCTTTAGATACAGGGTAAACAGTTCTCTGAATCTAAGTAGGGGGATCAACCTGTCACCGTTTAAACCTTAAGGGTCCATGCACACGAACATATGGGGGACGTATATACAGCCGCAAATTTACGGCCGCATATGCATCCCCCATAGTTCTCTGTGGTGCCCAGGCTCTGTACGGTGAGCACAACGTGTGCTCTCCGTACCGTGCCATGGCTGCAAAAAAGATAGAACATGCTCTATCTTTTGGCCGTAAGCATGGTGTGAAACACTATTCTCTATGGAGAGGGGAGGGGTGAGCAGCGCTAGCTTCTTCTTCTCTCCACCCCGCCCGTCGTGTGTCCGCCTGGCCGTAGCTACGTGCGCACACGTTTGTGTGCATGCAGCCTTAGTTACCGTAGAATTAATGTCACAGGTTATTGTATGTCATCATATAGAATGCAAACATGAGCAACACATGAATATATATAATCAATCATTATTGGAGTAATACAGTAAAAGTTAGGATATTTACTGATACTGCATTTTCTTAAAGGAGTCCTACTGTAAGGCCTCCTTTAACCATTTTATGAGATTCATGTATAAATTCCCATGGTACATGGTGCCTTAGTATGCATTGAGAGTTTTTGTAATACAGCTTATCAGTAACATCTGTCACCCTTCATCTGTACTGCAGAAGATGTGCTGCTGACTGTGATTATTTAGTTAGTTCGCATTCTGTGTTGAACTAGTCTGAGTGCTGCCCTATTTCCCTACTGGTGGCCATAATTGGATTCAAACACACCAGTCTGCCTCTTGCGGACTTAGTTCTGGGCTGCAGATCAGGGCCGGCGCCAGCACCCGGCTTACCCGGGCAAGTGCCGGGGCCCCAGAGCTCCCACAGGGCCCACCAGGATCAGAAAAATCTGTCACATGCCTTGCACCCCTCTCTCCCCGGCAGTGGCAGCTCCTGAATGTGTAGCCGGGGGAGATTCCTGCAGCACAAGTAGCGTCTCCTCGCTTGTGCAAGTGTCCTGCACAGCGATAGATACTGGCAATGGAATTATTGCACAAGGATGCCGTCGCCGATGTAATTGAAAGATCGTACGGCATTCTCTGGTGACAGGGGGCGGCACCACGGGCAGATCGTAGGACACAATAATTCCATTGCCGACATCTCTGTGCAGGACGCTTGCCGGACCCACAAGATGACTTTACGGCGCATGCGTCTGTGCTGGACGTTGCGCTGAAGATGAGAGCGGGACGGAGCCTTCGACCTGAATTCTTGAGGTAAGTTAGCGTTTATTATTTTTTTACTGGCTACAAGATGATTTATGTTCATTTTAATCTACATATTTAATGATGGTGGCTGCTGCCTTTGTCCTGTATTTTTATTCTTAGAGGCTGCAGAGAAGCCTCTGCATATTATGGGAGGGGGCTTATAGGGGAAAATGTGGCTTATGGGGGGACAGTGTGGCTACAGGGGCCAACGATGTGGCTTATGATGGGGGGACAGTTTTGCTGTGGAGGACAGTGTGGGTACGGTGGTGGGGACTGTGGTTTATATGGGACAGTGTGGCTACAGGGGGACAGTTTTGCTATGGGGAGATAGTGTGGGTACAGGGGAGTTACAGTATGGCTTATGGGGGCACAGTGTGGCTACGGGGGAGAGACAGTGTGGCTCATGTGGGGGGGGGGAGTTGCAGTGTGGCGCCGGGACAAGAGATTTCTGAAAAAGGGCCCACCCACCAAGGCTCTGTCGCCCAGGGGCCTACCTAAACCTGGAGCCGGACCTGCTGCAGATGGTTAAGCTAGTTGTTGTGGACAGGTGCCTCCTCCATTCACATTCCTTCCCAACTAGTCTCTTTACTGTTGGGTCTGTATGTCAGGAGGACATCCCATAAGAAGATTATTTTTCCACTTCCCACATCTCTCTATAAGTCATCTTTGGAGCTTTCTAGTGTTTATGGAGCTTTCTTACCTCTGCTTGCCTTCTGACCTCCAATTTGCCTCTTATTCTGTACTTTATCGTGCACTTGTTTTTCTACCTATTTTTGTTGTATTATATTTTAGTGTATTGATTTGTCCTGTTATTGTCTCTGTGTTTTACTTTACCTCAGGAAGGGAATGTCACCCAGTTGTAGGTAGGGACAACTGCAGCGGCTTAACATTTGGGCTCAATGTTCATGTCTGCCTCTACTTTTTCATTGGTTTTATGCTCCCTATGAGCAGCGATACAAAATCTTTGACCATTGATTTTCGGAGTTCTCAGGACATTTTAGGCATTTGTGGTCTTACAACAGCCAGAGAAATACAGGTTTATAATCACTCTCCCATATGGAGAGGTTTATCTTTTGATTTGTCCTTTTGTGAGGAAGGTTTTGCTTTTATGGAAAGATAATTAGGAATTATTTTTAGGCAACAATGCAGTACCCACAGGATAAGTGCGAGTCTCAGAGGAGAAGTTTCCTCATCCTATCTTTTGTATTGTATGCTGTGAATATTCCACACACGTCTGTAAAAAGAATTGGTTGGATCTTTCGTCACAAGCTATGTATTCATTCATTGATTTGTTGATCTGGTTCTAATTTGTTGATTTTCCGGCACCAAATTGAATCCAATTTTTTTCTGATTTGCTTCGAACAACCAGATATTGCTCCATTTGGGAATGGTATTCCCCACCCCCTTAAATCTCTATGGTCCTCTAAAACTCATATTTTGTTTTAATTAAATGTCCTATTTTGTTTAGTTAATTTTCTACAATTTTTTTCATTAGAGTTAAAAGAAACCTACCATCACAAATCTACCCACGGTAGGTCCGGTGGCAGGTTCCTGTAATGTATTTTAGTCTAATCCATTTTTATTAAAACTTTTTGTGCCCCAAATCACCCGAAAACGTTTATCTGAGATATATGCAAATTTTCTTAAGAGGCTTCTTGAGCCTGGAGTAGCGCGAGCCACTTTCGATCCCTCCCACCTTCATGCATGTGCAGTACTCCGGGTTCTTAGATAACTACTTACTACTAAAGAAAATTTGCGTATAACTTAGATAAAAGTTTTCTAAAGGATCTGGGGCACAAAAAGTTTTAATAAAAAGGATTAGACTTGAATACATTACAGGAACCTATCACCGGTTTCCTTTAAGGTTGGTGATAGGGTTAACGTTAAGATATTAAAAATGTGGAAGTATAAGGCTTCCCAGTGTCCATGAGCTGCCCAAAAATCTGCAGCAAAGGAAGTATATAATGCACTAGTAGCTCTTGCTCTGTACTAAAGCTATGTAATACTTAACCTTTACAGGACTCAGCCCCTTTTCGTTTTTGCGTTTCTGTTTTTTAGTCCCTCTATTCCAAAAGCAATAACTTTTTTATTTTTAGGTTTACACAGATGTGTTAGGGATTGTTATCTGCGGGAAATGTTTTACTTTTTAGTGGCACTATTTAATATTCCATGCAATGTACTGAAAAGCTAGAATAAAATTCCAAGTGCAGTGAAATTGATAAAAAAACACATTTGTGGTGTTTTCTTGTGGGCTCTATTTTTACAGGTTTTATTCTGTGCTCCTAGTAACACTTTCTCTTTATTCTTTGGGTCGCTACAATCACAAGGATACCAAATTTATATAGGTTTTATTAGGTTTTAATAGATTTTAACAAATTACATCTTTTGTATATAAAAAAATATTACTTTTTCATGGTTTGGTGTACCTATATAAGGTGTTATTTTTTGTGGCATATGCTGGTGTATTAATCTATATCAATTTGGGACCTATATGACTTTTTGATAATTTTTTATTCAAATATTCGTGGATGCAAAAATGGAGGAAAAGTGGTAATTTCGACATTTGGGCTCTCTTTTCCCGAGCATTTTGGGACGTGGCGATACCTATCATGTGCTATGATTTTTAGTGTTTATTTATTTTTATATGTGTTCTAGGAAAAGGGGGTGATTTAAACTTTTCCTTTTTTTACATTTTTTTTATATTTAAAAAAAATGGAACCTTTTTTTACCATTATTTCAGACCATCCAGGGTACTCAATGAGACTGTAGGCTGCTATGGCAACCGATGACGTCATGGGGAAAGGGGGTCGTTGATCGGCCATCCAAGATGGTAAGTTAGGTGCAGGTTAACAGGTTAACTACCTGATTGGTTTCAGAAACGACCACGGCAGTAACAGGCTGGTGTCAGCTGTATTATACAGCTGACACCCGCTGTGTATGGAGAAAGCTCAACCCATGAGCTTTATCCATACACCAGGGGCAGCACCAGGACGTTATAGTATGTCCTGGTGTGCATAGGGGTTAAAGGGGTTCTCTGGTCATAGAAAATTATGCCTTATCCACTCTCTGATGGGTTGGGGTCTCATTAGAACGGGGTCTATTGTACACCCTTTGCCCCTGAGATGACTTTAGAAATCTGTCTGCTCCGGTCATCTCGGGTTCAGCAGAACGTTCTCATGCTATATGGGGTTCCATCACTGAGACACCCACCGTTCACTGAAGAACCCCTTTGATTTCCACTGTGATGCTGCACAAGAAGTGAACATTAGCTTTTAGGTTCTAGAAAAAAGATTTGGGGCAGAAAAAGTCACATTAAAGTTATCCATTGGAATTTCAAGAAACCACTTAAAAAATGAAGAATGAAGTCACCAAAGATACCACTACATATCAGATATGAGGTTTTAACTCAAACCGAGAAACATGCACATTTTGGCTTTCTTAATCTAAACAAGGAATATGGCTGGCACATTTATTTCTGTTGGACATTACATTTTTTATGTTAAATAGGAAATATTAGAAGTGAAACATTTATTTTAAACCTCTGTCTTGGAGACTAAACATACATCAGCTCGGGGCTGCAATGTTAATGACATGTACAGTATATTGCAGCACTGAACATTTTGGCTTAGAAAAGGAATACAAGGTATACATAATACTGTTTCATTGCAAGTAATGGATGCTAAAATCATAAATTACTGATTGTGCCCAGTCAGTCATTTGACGGTGAAAATCTTTTATAGGGATGGGGACAGCAAAACCCAAAATAATCAGATGACTTAAGTCAACATTCAACAACTCAACTTATTTTTCATTGGCTACTGCATACAGCAAGAACACTTTGGACACATCTGTCCTTCGGGTACTGGCTGAATTAATGGAAATGCCCCAGAATTATTGGATAATTTGCACATAAAATTGTATATACAATGATTTCATTGATGTTTTTTTATTAGTAGCCACAACTTCTGCTATGGGGCCTGGTGGCTGGGGGAGAAATATTACATTTTGTTACTCGATGTATGTTGGTTTTCTGTACAATATAGGCTAGAAGCACAAAGGCATGCGCTAAATGCAATATTTTTTATCAGATAAATGCAAGTGTCCATTCCATTGAAGGGTTGAGCATGTCCTTTTTTCATATGTCAATAATAGAGGAGGGGTTATCAGCTATGGTGCATAGTGCACCAGCGTGTGATGTCTCCCTGCCCCCCTGTCCCTCCGACCGTGGTGTATATATCTGACGTTCAGGCCTTCTCATATACCTGGTTGTGCTGTCATGCAATTCTACGCCAGGCCCTTTCTGCTGAAAAATTGTGCTGTCACCTACACCAGAACTGGTCCAGGAAAAGCTAGTGCACAGTCATCTACTTCCTGGACAGGGGCGCACCCTTCATGCCCGTCCATACCAACTTGGTGGTCCATTCCTGGCTGTGCACCAGGAAATCAGTTTATTTCAAGGTTTGTACAACAAAAAACTGTCATACAGAGGCACATCAGCCATTGTATGAGGTATCTAATGTCATTTAGCATTTTGTACTTGATGACTGGTGCTTTTTAAACTTCAATCAAAATGTGATAAATGAGCAGGCCATCCATTTCACTGTAGACCATGTAATGCTCGCTACCAGGGAAATGGAACAAGCCAGCTACCGTCGCCTATTGTAGAATAATACTGAATATCGCTTTAATCTGAAAAAGTTGTAAAAAGTGGACAACTGCTTAAAGTGTATCATTTAATCTTAAAATGTAATCTTACAAAAGATGTATCCATGCCTACAAAATAAAACACATAATACATTACAAGAACACAGAACATCTATGGAGAGCTCTGGCAGGAGGGCTGAACGACAACCAATTACTAGCCCTTCGGAAAGTGTGATAGAATCTCAGCATCTGTTCAGGATCTCTTTAACAAGAGGTGTAGCTTGTAAACAAAATTACTGTTAACCGCTCCAAATAAACGCTTTGATTTCTCCACCAAACCAACCCGAGAGCTTGTTTAGATGAAGAGAAAGAACTGACAAATCGAATCATGTCTCATCTCACAAAACTGGAGGAGCAACAGATGTCCTCTTGTGCTTTCACGGCTTGGACTGATGGGCAGAGCGGACGCTTTCATCCATTTTTAAACACGCGGAGCAGCCTTAACAAAGACTCACTATATACTGGAGCCCTTGTAAGTTTATGGCCGCTGCTTAGGCTAAGCACCCCTTGAAGTCTTCATGTTTTTGCTGGCCACGTACGGCAGCATCTCACTGTTTGGACAAGCACATCTGTTTATTTATAAAGAACAATCCTGAGACGTTGAGCGCTTACACTCTCAGCAGTTGTTTAAGGCCACTGATTCCATCTTGTATATATAGTGGGAACGTGTTTTCTAAACTCTCTCTATAATCGTTTGTATGGATTGTTTGTTGAAGGCCATTTTTTGATTATTTTTTCTCTACGTCAAGTCTGTGACGGGTAACATGATTGCCCAGGAACAGATACTCTAAATATCTCACCAGTCAAGTGGTGACAGAAATATTCGCTCTTTGGAGATCAATTGAAACCCTGAATTAAGGATTTCTAAGTATTGACATCTATTTACTGAAGTAAATAAATGACTGGCTTAGCTGAAAATATTCAGAGTTTAACAGCAGAGGTATGCCTTTAATTTGTCATCAGGGGTCCAGCACTGGGGTAGAGCATGGGCCCACCAGACAGGGCCAGCACCAGCACTGGGCATAGCTGGGCAAGTCCCGGGGCCCAGAGCTGCTTGGCGGGCCCACATAAGGCTGTACATAAGGAATCCACTGGAGAGTGCTTTAGTTTCAGAATTTTTTATGCCACCAAATGAGTTCACTGCAAAGTGGCCTACTGAAACCTGGAGCCACCAAAGGATCATCAGTTTGTTTGTTATACCATTCCAACACTGTATGTAAAAAAGTTACTGAGCCTAAATGCAAACATTTTAACTGGGTCTCCTTTCCACTATCTATGTGCCATTTGTAATCTTAGTAAAATCCTCTTCAATTGTAACCTATAGAGAATATAGTTATAAAAGAACACAATAAAACTAACTATGTGTTGCACACTTATCCTAAGGAGCTACATACAGCCACAGGACCGATCCAACATAAGTCCAACAGTTAAACATACAAAATTAAGTCTGCCAGGAGCTCCAGATTCGATTTCCTCCACTGATCTTTGGTCATTCAATTCTGATAAAATAGTTGATACTTCTTTAGTCCAAATTCCTGAATCTTCTGATTAGAATAAACCACCATTGAAGGCCCCAGAAGAAGCCTTTCTGGCGAAACCCAGGGTTGGGCGGTAACGAGAAGCTAGCGTCCCATGTGGAGATTTTATATGCACATTTTTAATGATCGTTTGTGAGTATAAATTTTATTGAATAATTTCTGAGTACTAAGAATGTACTACCCTATCTGTGTGGGAATTTCTTCCGGCGGTCCACTAGAATGTATAGTGTGAACGGAGGAGGATATACAAAAAACACACAGTTGTCTGAATGGTAGTCTATTCTAATCGGAAGATTCGGGAATTTGTACTGGAAGAGAAGAATCAACTATTTTATCAGAATTGAATGACCAAAACCCAGTGGAGGAAATTGAATCTGGAGCTCCGGTCAGACCTAATTTTGTATTGAATATGGTGATGCTTTGATTTTTCTTCATCAGAGACGCTCTAAAACTCTGATCAATATGCTAATGATTAACCCTAGATATTTTATATTTTGTTGATATAAGGTGCAAATATTACCATGCTATTTTATGGGGTCAAGGAAAAATATGAATAGTAATGTTCATTCAACATGGATCCAGAAAATCTACTTGAGGACATAACAAGCTCATATATTGTCTATGGGACAAATATTACAGTCACCATTTGCTATAACTACAGTGACTATGATGATCTGATGTTTCATTGATTGAAACTGATGGATCTACTCACCATTTACACATGGAAAAGTATCTTTCTTATCTATTAGGAAGATCTTCTATCCAATAAATGTTGAAGCTCCAAATAAGTTTACCCCATTTCTACATCACACAATTAAGCACTTTTATTTATTGGTTATTGATTACCTTTCCCCCAGATTGGTGATCAATATCAGATTGGTGGGGGTCCAACATCCAACAACCCAGTTCCTCAGCTAGACAAGTGCTTAAAGTAACAGAACAGTGCCAGCAGCATTCCAGGGCTTGGGGTGTCCTATCTTAAGAATGGAAAGGTGGGCACATATGTTTATATTAATTTCTGTAGTGGTCCCAAAACTGCCAAGAAAATGTTTTCTTTTCATTCATAGCAGCTGTGGCACACAATTCCTTACCCCCATTATCAAGATATGTAGGGATCCCAGGAGTTGAGGCAGCATCTATAAGACATGATATTGGGTAAAGGGGAGACCACTTTACAATGAAAAAGCTGGTACAACATTTTCCATCCTTTCAGTGGCATCAAATGTTGGGGGATATCTTACTAATGAGGCTATTCAGAACATACTAATGAAAGAATACCCAAGGATTACTGCATTGAAATCATCCTAAATGATGTTCTTGTTGTGTTATGTCTTGGATATAATTTCTCAGATCTCCTGCGTTGTGTCTTACTTAGTTTACAATATGTGGAATCCCTAAAGAACCGGGTTTATTTTGACTTTTTAAGCTGACAGTTCCAATCACGCTAATTTACCTGAAGCATACCAAGGATCCTTCTATTTACTTTAAGATATTTTTTCAAGGTAACACAATCTGAGCCATCTCTGTCTCTTGTTTACAAGGGGCCCAAGTGCTAACATCTGCCCAATGTAAAGACAGGACCAGAGATCTGTGTGACTCACTGCCTCCTAGATTGCTGAGGGCTGGCTAAAAATAAATTGGATACTTAAAAAGATAGGGAAAATATGAATAATATTTACATAACACAAAATCATTAAAAAGTTATATGTTTTTTTAAACAGTATTTTCAAATTCAATGGGGGGATTTCATCATTACAATTTGTCTTTGGCTTGGTTGTCTATGTTCAATTCCATTTTTGTTTAATCTGAATTCATCAAGTGAGTCTATGTATGTTGTTGTATTGGTTTTTTGTTTGTCTCTTAATATTGTTTTTCTTGTGTTTGTCGCGAAATGTTTTTTTTTGGTGCATATGTTCCTCTATGGAGCAATTGGTCTTTATAAACTTTGCACTGATTTTTGTCCTATTTCTACACTAGGGGGTGACTGTAGTCATTTTGTGCCAAAACATGCGCCTACAAGAAAATTTGCACCAAATCGAAAATCATGAATTTAGTTCAGTATTGTGAAGACTAGTCTATGCAAATAATGAATTTTAAAGTGACTTTGCACTATCCTATGTTCATTTGGTGCAATGGAAAGTTGCAAAACAGCATTTGTACAACAACTGTGCTAAAACAACGCCAAACATAGCCAAAATCCCAATTGCCCCCCCAATTACCCCCAATGAATTGCCAAATTTAATACAATTTGACACTCGATCTGCTAGGTTCAAAGAGAAGAGTAAATGAATTGATCCATAATTTAATTTTTTAAATTATTGACATCAAACAAAGTGGCCCAACATTTTTTATTAACAATCACAAATCTATTCATTCAATCAATCATTTACATAGTAAATAGAACCCATAGCAACCAATCATAGTAAGCTTTAATTTGTTACATAGACACTAACCCCTTCACGTGGTCGCAGCCATCTTTGATTGCTGACTAAGACATCACAGAGGGGGCTGATTGGTTGCCATGGGAGCTGTTATTTGGCATCCTTTATTATAGTTTGTCAGACTGTAATAGAGGAAAAGTATATTCACAATATACTGCAATACAATAGTATTGTAGTATATTGTATAAGTCATCAGACCCCCTTAGGTTTAAATACCCTAGGGGGCCTAAAATAATAGTAAAAAATATTAAAAAATATTTTTGAAAAACAATAACACTTCAAAAAATTCTAATCACCCCTCTTTCCATAGAATACATACAAAAATAACCAAATAAAATTATTTATATGTCCCAAAACATCTGATGTATCAAAGCATTAAAACAATTATTCCCAGCAGTGTGAACCACTTAAGAGAAAATTGTGCCCAAATGTCCAAATTGCCACTTTTACTACATTTTTCCAACAATAAAAGTGTGAACAAAAAGTGATCAAAAGGTTGCACAGTTTTCAAAATTGTATAAATGAAAACTATATCCCACCCCAAAAACAATGACACTGCTGTTAAGACATAACTAAACTATATAAACTTATTATCTTTGCTATGGTTCTGATTCAAAGAATAAAGGAGAAGTGTCAATGAAAGCCATAAAAATAAACCAGAATATGGCGTAACTGTGTTTTTTCCAATTCTACCACTTTCGGAATTATTTTCCAGCTTCCCAGTACATGACACGGAATATTAAATGGCGCCACTTGAAAATACAATTTATCTCACAGATAAAAAGCCCTCATATAGCTTTGTAAATTGAACAAATCCAAAAGTTACTGCTTGTGGAAGGAGTGGAGTAAAAAACTGAAACACAAAAAAATGAAAAACCTTGGTCTTGAAGGGGTTAAAGTGCAACAGTAAAGTTTGTAAAGTTTTTTGTAGCTGCAATAGCTTAAAACTAACATTTTTCTAATATACATGTATTACCTTTTTGCAGCTGTTTCTCTACTATGCTATCAAACTGTCTCAGCCCTCGCCCCTCAGCTTGGCATTCTGATTGCTGCGAGGATCCGTAGTAAAAAATCTGGGAAAGGGGAGATGTAGTCTATGGATTGAGAGCTCCCAGAAGGGTGAGGGGATGGGACTCTGCACTGTGCTAGTTCTGGCCTCTGCTCGGTCAGCACAGGAAGTAGCAGCAGCTCCTTCATGTCTGCTCTGTCTACACTCTGCTCTTATGTTACCAAAAACAGTCCATCTCACCCCCCTGCAGCTGCTCAGTTTAAAGGAAATCTACCATTTCTATTCATGCATTATGAACCAAACATACCTTGAGAATGCTGTAGCTATATTGATGCACAAACATATCAGTTTAGGGATTAAACAAGATATGTTTCTGCATCCGTGTAGATACAGCATTCTCAATGTATGGTTCACAATTCATAAAATCAAATGGTAGATTATCTTTAATAAAGAATCTATAATCATCCATAGTCTTTCCTGCACACCACCAACTTCTCCTTAGACAAAGGTCAGTGAAGAGAAGGGGGTAGGCTCAGCACATCTATCTGATACATAGGATTTATTTGTGTGTGTTATGCCCCTTATCCTCTCTGTACTCCCCTTCCTTTACTGTCTGGGGATGACTGAAGAGTGATACCATCTACTAAACAGCCTAGCTGACACATCCATTATAGCAGGTAGCTAATATACTAGTTAAAAGACTGTATTAGATTATAGGTCCATGTCTATAACAGTGCATATGTGTATAGTAATTCATGATTTCTGCACGTTTAGCGCACGTTTTGGCTAAAAATGACTCCACTCACCTGACATATGGGAAGAATGCAAATAAGTTTTCCAAATGGAAAACAATACCTCCTTTTGCTACCTTGAAAGGCAGCACCCTTAACATCAAGCATGACCTACAAGAAGTCTAAACACATGGTATGGGATTAAGCCAAACCAGTATATCTATTCCATAAGGAACAGACTCCCAACTGTAGACAGCACTGTTTCGACCTCAGTACAGCGTAGGGAACTGATTTGGCTGTGTTGCGAGTCTGTTCCTTATGGAATAGATATACTGCTTTGGCTTAATCTCACACCATGTTTTAAGACTTCTTGTAGGTCATACTTGGTGTTAAGGTGGCTGCCTTTTAAGGTATTGTTTTCCATTTAACACCTTGGAAAACTTATTTGCATTCTTCCCAGAATTCCCTAGTGGAGCATCTATGGCTTTATGTCGCCACACGCCTTTAAGGTGGCCTTAATTGGCAATCTCTCCCTAAGGAGAACACCTACCGTCCGACCCTCACTTGACATAGAAATAGTTTAAAAACCACTACCAAATTCATGAAGACATCATGGGACATGTGTGCCAAAAAAAAGAACATTTTGCGACCAACGCAAAAAAACAATATGATGAGACAAAAAAAAAACAACAAATACAACAACATGCTTAGACTCACTTTATGAATTCAGATAAAACAAAAATGGAATTGAACATAGACGACCAAGTCAATGACAAATTGTAATGATGAATTCCCCCCAATATGTCTGTTACCTACTGCTTTATAGTCAGACATAGTTTTGGGGGAGAGGGAAGGTTTATGAACAGTTACAGAAGGTATACTAGATGCATTTAACATCAATAAACTCAAATATTCCCCTCGGTCCCCATTGCATTTGACTTTCTGGGTGTCTCCCGACATGACCGGAGACGCTAGGAATGACAACTCAGGCAGTCCTTGGTTGGAGTATGGACCGGCATGAGCCAATGACTGACTTAGTATCCCCCGCAAGTATTTTTTTTTTTGTAAATGAGTGCAACAGGACATTGAGATCATTGGAGATGTGAGAATCACTAAGAATCCACTTATTTTTTATAGTCTCCTTTAGAGAACCTTTACATATAGTTTTATTTATTTACTCAAAAACTTTTTTAAAATGGAATATTTTCGATTCATCGTCTTTTGAAAATAAATAGGTTTTATGGGGGTTTATTTATTTTTCTTTATGTGAACGCTCTGTCCAGACATCCTTTTAATGGCAGGTAGTGTAATTATGAAGCCTCCATCCAGTTACAGTACCGAGATTGTAAATATGTATAATTTAACTTTCACCATTGGTAGAAATAAAACTGTTCTTTCTGCATCCATCACGGCTGTCCAACTTGTCATACAGCAGGTTACCAATTGTAGAATTCCAAAGCACATCAGAAATTCTCACAAAGTCTCCATTAAGACTCTGCGCCCTGTGGAGTGTCACATCTGTCAGGTTCGGAATTCACAACTAGTTTTAAGTTGTCTCAGGACCACCAGCTTATTCTTTTATTGATACACAGTATGCTGTAAAAGTTTCTTAACCAGAGCCCCTTACATCATTTCTATTCCAGACCTACACACTGGTTATTTGTAAATGCAAAAATGTGAGATGACATGAGGCACTGAAGCTAATAACCATAGAAGTGTAGGGGATAGCGTGAGTGTATTTCTTTGTTATTTAGTATATCAGCAGGCGTGCAGTCACTCACTCATTTATTGACTGAGCTTTGCAATTGAATTGCAAAATTAATATCCATTTCTTACAAACTGATATTAATTTCAGATGATGTCTAAGTGCTTTAAAAAGCCTGAAGACTTTTGTCTCCCCATAGCATAGAAGCAAATTGATTTAGTCTATGTACTAATATGAAATTCACATTTTCTTTAAGGGAGACTGTCAGCTGAAGGAAATTTACTGCATTATTTGTATTTTCTTAACCATGTATCACCTTCATGCTTCTGGGTGCTTTGGCCCCTCTTGGCCGCGGCTCTTACATGTCCACTGAAGCCCTTGTGTCCACCTTCCTTCTCCCTCGTTGCTTCTCCCTCTGGCACTGGAAATCTCATGGTAGAAGTGGGAGGGTGGAAAGCAAGCACAAGGATCAGGGAGCCAGACACAAGGGCTTCAGTGGATGTCACTAGAGCCGGAACCCGGAGGAGCTCTGGTGACATCCCCAAAGCATTTGTGCTTCATTAACATAACGTTAAAAGTTCATTTTATAACAAGTTTAGCTTACTAAGCCTCTTGATAAAGATATGCCCATATTCACACTGCAGGAAGATACACAGCAGTTTGAATAGATAATATAGCTCAACACGGAAATTTCCATTAAAGGAAACCTACCACGTAAAATTGTACTTCTAAACATCAAATACCGAGCACCAGCTCTGGGTGAGCTGGTGCCAAAGCATATTTTCGTTATTCTCATAAACCGATGTATTACGGTTTAAACACTCTTGTAATCTTTATATTGGAAGCAGCTTCGGCGCACGGTGGTACACGTTAGGCGCACCATGCTCGCGACCGTGCGTGCACCTAAATAGGAAGTTCCGGAGAGCCGGTGACGTCACGCGGGCATGGTCGCACTCATGGTGCACCGTGCGCGTACCACCATGCGCCGAAGCTGCTTCCAATATAAAGATTACAAAAGTGTTTAAACCGCAATACATCAGTTTATGAGAATAACGGAAATATGCTCTGGTACCAGCTCACCCTGAGCTGGTACTCTGTATTTGAAGCTTTGAAGTACAATTTCACGTGGTAGGTTTCCTTTAAGTAGCACGATCTATAAATTACACTGTTCGTTGTGTTAATCTTAAACACAGGCTTACATTGGTTTACACATAATAAAGGTCAGCCATCACTGTGTTAAAAGTTTTCTATTTTATTTTTAAAATGTTAAAATTCATTTCTATACAAAAAAGCACATTAGGGCTGATGCATTTTAAGCCCTTACATGGCTCTTAGAGGCGCTTACCATTGTACTCCATCTGCGTTAAAAGGACTTATCAAGTTACCTTAAAAATCACTGGTCACAGAATTCAGTAATTAACAATAGTCACAATTTTTCACAAAAGAAGGCACACAGATTTATGTCATTTTTAGTTAGTGTCAGGTTCCAATAGCCAATGCTATGCTGATTCTATATTGCATTTGTGATTATTATGAATCTTTCCAGTAGTTTATAATGTAGATTGATTACATTACCTGGTTCCCTGCCAGCAGTGTGTGGTGGGTCCAGGGAAGGGGACAGCTGAAACCTGTGTGTGCCTGTGTCTACTCATTGTTCCTCTCTTCCACACCGTCCCCCTCCCCTGCCTGCTCAATGCACATGAAAAGAAGTGAGGAGCTGGGAGGGAGCTGTGCAAATGTGGGGGAGAGGAGACTGACACAAGCAAACACAGGCTGCAGCTTCCCCATCCTTGGAGACTCACCACATGTTGCTGGCAGGGAGCCAAGTAATGTGAAATCAATCAATGATCTATGTTTATGATCTCATTTATAAACAAATGTTTATACTTACTGTGAGACACTGAAGGGGTTAACTGTGGATGGGCGGTATGTTTCCCCTAGGTTTTGCTATTATGCAAGGCCTTAGTGCTGAGGTTGGGTGTCCAGCACCTTGGACACAGGTGATGGGAACAGCCCAATCAGTTTTTTTTTTTAAAACCGCTCAGCAGAGCTGGAAGTGTTGTCTCTCTCTGGAAGGAGGCTGGAGAGCACACAGCCCTGACCTCTGTGCCTGGAGCAGCCAAGTGATTTTGTATAGTGGTGAGTTAGTGAACACCTGTATAGTTAGCACCCTGACGGGTAGGATTTTTGTTTATTTAATGCCTGAATGTAAAGGCTGTTTTATTTTGCTGCTACAATAAACGCAGGCGAGACCTGTTTTGGACTGTACCTTGGTGTCACTGTCTTGAACTGCATCACAGCACCCCGCTACCACGGTCTCTACTGGGCCAAATTCCCACATTACCTTGGTCCAGAGCTCTCGGCACCTGCGTGTTGTTGGAAGTGAAGGCAGCTACATAGTGTTCCCACATAGTGTTTCAAATCAACCTGACAGGTTCTCTAAAAATGCAGTTTAATCTGTAATGAACAAGGGGAGCTGTTATTGAACAAGGGGAGCTGAGCAGGTTGTACATAGAATCCCATCTGCCAGCAGCATGTTACAGAGCAGGTATCTACTGAATGAGCTAAGCTGATTGTTACATAGTTTTCTAGGATTGGTCTGGACATAATTCAGAAATCTGTAACTTTCGCAATCAGTACTGGCACCAGGTGTTAACTCCAGTGCCACAGGTAAATCTAGCGGGGACATGCATATGCAGACAGAGTGTGCACACTGCCACACACATGCGGGAAACTCGTGCACGCTGCCATTTTCCCAGAGGTTGGTACTACCCATGCTATTGGCCGTTTAAATGCTCCTAGCGGTGTTGCAGGGAGTTAACATCCGCCATTGCTGCCAGAACCGATCGCAGCTGTTAGTTAGGGGGGTTAGCAGGGGTTCAGACTCAAACCCAAACCTCATTGGGTCCAATCATCATTATTCAACTATCCACTACTATTCAACTAGCCATGTGTTAGACTGGTGTCAATCATAAAGGTAAACCCACACTAAAACTTCTAAGCTTAGAATGAATTTCCAAAAACTACTTGTGCTTGCCACATGGTGCCACTACTCTCCAGCCACTGTGGTGCCTTTAGTCAGGAAACCAGCACAAGGACTTCCCTCGGACCCTTTTCCATGACACTGCAGTGCAATGCTTCAGCACCACCTGTTCACTCCTATATTAATATGGGCAGGGGTGAAACTAGCTTCTCTGCTGCCCCGCAGTGTTTGCTTTGATTTATTAACCTCTTAGTGACTTGGCCTTAAAAGGCTCTAATGACCAGGGCATTTTTAGTGAATTCTTCTAAATGGCAGTTCAAGTTTTTTTTTTTTTGCATGCTACCTTAAACATTTTTGCTATGTTTTTCGGGACACATAGAGGTAGTTCAAATGTAATAAAAGCATATAGATTTCTTTTCATTTTTAGTTTTATTTGGGGTTAAAATGCGGAAAAAGTGTCTTTTTGTAATTTATAGTACTTTAATTTTCAAATTAACTCAAAATGAACATTATTAATGAATTTCCTATTTTCTTTTGGTCAATAAATATAATATGTATAGTCTTGGGCAAATGGGCCGACAATGACAAAGTTTTTTGTAGTGTAGCTGGGAATTTATTTTTTACTATATGAATAATTATTAATATTTTTCTGTATGTGTGTTTTTACTTTGAATGTTCCCCATGAGGTCATAAAAGACCCCTGGGGGGCATTTTCAGTTTTTTTTTTAATATAATTTTTATTTAAGTTTTCCTCTGTAACTGGGGTATGTGGCCCCAGGTACGGGGGGAAACGACCCCATGTGATTTCTGACGTTGGTCAGAGCTGTGCTGGGTCTGAACAGACCCAGCAGCTCTGTTCCTCTCCGCATCATGCTATTTCGGTGTGATGCAGTGAGGAGTGGAGAAGTGGTGATAATACTGCATCTCTCTTCTCCCTAGACATCAGCGGGCGCAGGAGCAGGAGGTTTCCGGGTGTTGATGTAAGCAGACGGTTCGAGGTAGTTAAAGGAAATCTACCGTCAAAATCAAGCATGATAAACCAGGGACACTAACTTATATATCCAGAAATTGTGACTATGGTAATCATCTTATATTAGTTATCCATGGGCTCCTTACTTCTAAAATCAACTTTTAAAATTATGCTTACAAGGGTTTGGGCAGGGGGGTTTAAGCAGAGTCCCTTCCTGCTGCAGCTTTACAGGCTGTTACACTGTCTCACTCCTCCCCTCTGCACTCTTAGCACTTAATTCCTCCCTCTGCCTGATGTAATTTTACTGTAGCACAGGATGTTTCAACACACACAGTGTGAGGGGGGAGTGCTCCAGCACTTACAGTACGAAGTGGCTCTGGTAACAGCGCGGGTAGACCTTCAGACAAAATTTTGAACCCCAGGGATATGCAACAAACCACTGAAACCCAAGGGATACATAACAAACCACTGATACCCCAGGGATATACAACAAACCACTGTGGATGGATATTCGCTTATTAGAATACCAGAGGACACGGTCACAATAAAACAACAGTACACTAAGATTAGATGGTCACAGAAGTATAAAGAGTCATTCACTGACCTGTGTTATTTTTCTAAAAACAGAGATGTCAACATGAGATGAATTATGATCCCACATGAGTCAAAAACTGCCCTTATTTGTATCAGTTGTGTATAGCCCATAGAATTTGTTCTAATAAAAAACATATAAGCATATTGAAAAAGGAACCTTTTAATGCACAGAAAAAGCTTTGAAATTTTTAAAAACCGTGTATTAGCAGGACATAAAATGTGTACTCCATATTCAGCGGAGTATAAATCAGATTAATTACATTGTTACACTCAGTGTTGACTCTTTTTGAGACAAGTAAAAGCAGCTTTGTGTGAAGATTTATCGTTCCATACAAACAACATTATTTGGAAATGCATGCCCCTATGTATATGGAATAATACCCTTTTGTGAGGCGTACATCTGTGCTGCCAGCGTGCGACCAAACACTCCAGCATTTGTAAATGCAACTTATTATGGTAATCAGTGTGGAATTTAACTCTGAGGTGTTAAAAATAATGTTTACTAACTTTGGGTTCTAAAAAAAGAATCGGTTTTGTGTTGAACTTCTGGGTCATTTTTGGAAGCGGAGATGTATGTGGGCAGGGGAGGGTAAAAATGCCCATGTCCACCATTATTGAACAGTGTCAACTACAAAATGAAAGGTCAACCATTAAATGGACAAGTGGACACGCTGGTTCCACATATTAATGCATTTTTGTCTTCTACTACCAATTTTCATTCAATCTGGAATATATTCTCCACACAAGTACTTCCCCCTCCCGCGGGAAAAGTTGCCAGAGTCTTTAGCTTGGCTATACATCTCTGTCAAGATCTCTATGAATAAATTAACCTTTCTAAAGATTAGTGCACTTTTAATACCTCAGGGTTTTTTTCTCTTTTTTTAAACAGAGCGCATTCTAAAAATGTTGTGACAGACCTGGGTAGGTTTCTACCGTGTATCATCAACAAACGTATCGAGATGAAGAAGGCAAAAGTACAGTCCTGAAATAATGATTAATGTAGGTCAACCTTTGTCTTCTCAGCCATGGGAGAAGTTTCCTTGCACTTCATTATGGGCGATATATGTTGTTACTTGATTGATTGTTGTTTATTTACTTCATTTAGCTCCATTATGTTTCTATTAGGTCCAAATTCACATTCATGGTTGTGGTGCAACACTTTACAGACAATACAAAATGCAGATATGTAGCTATTGAAGTAAGAAAAATTGGTTGGTGGAAGGTTTTTTTTTTGTAAAGATGTAGTTTTATTAAATTGCACATCATTCAAGAACTATATGAGGGAACCCATGGTTGTCAAATCCTTTGCAGATATAATTTTCCATGGTTCTTAATTTTTGGCCCAATCCATGACACCCAATGGAGCTTCCTGGTTCATGAAACATAGTATTAACGCTATCAGAGATGATCCCAAAACAGTACTAGTGGTCTTGCTTTGTCACTTTGAAGTCAATCACTTGGCTTTACAGTGTATTTTATATGGATTAATTTATAAAATAATAACCTGCGTACAATGAAGAAGATAAAAAGTGTACAGTATTAGAAGCATCTCCTATATGGCTCACAGGGAATCCCAGAGTCACTGTCTCCTCTGCTGTTACTGTGACCTAGACTTGCTCAGAATGCTCAACCACCATTTATGTTTAGCTCTAGGAACACTGTGGGGCAGATTTACTTACCCGGTCCATTCGCGATCCAGCGGCGCGTTCTCCGTCAAGGATTCAGGTCTTCCGGTGATTCACTTAGGTAGTGCGCCCGATGTCCACCAGGTGTCGCTGCTGCGCTGAAGTCCGCCGGAGTTCGCTGGAGTTCACCGTCCTATGCTGGGTGCAGGTAAACACATGTCAAGCATCCCTTTTTTTTTAAAAAATTCCGCATTCTTTCCGAATCCGTCGGGTTTTCCGACGGCCACGCTCCGCGATTTCCATCACGTGCATGCCGGCACCGATGCGCCACAATCCGATCGCGTGCACCAAAAACCCAGGGCAATTTGACGCAAATCCATAATTTTCAGGAAACCCGACGAAAAATAGCGATTCGGGCCCTTAGTAAATGAACCCCTGTGCGTCAGACTTGCTGCAAGAGCTTGTACCAAGTTCCCTTGGCTAAGCAACACACCTGGGGAAAATGCTCTGTGCAAATCCGGGTAAGAGACAGTCAGCAGTCGTTCTCAACTGGGAATACATGCACACAGTCCTATGAGAGTGCTTGAGCGTTCCACCAATTAGTCCCTGGAGCAGTGTCCAGACATCTTATGCCTTTATGCCTTGTCTTACTGTCCCGTAGTGATTTTATGAAATTCTGCTTTTTTTTTTGTGACATATTGCTTGTTCCTTGACTATACTTCTGTGTTATGAATTTGTACCTCGCAGCCATCTTGGTTTTCACCTGGCCTGTCTGACTTTGCTTTGTTGTCTGTACTGTGTCTGTCTGTATGTCTCTCTTCTGTTCTGTGCACTTATCCATGGTACAGACTTTTGCTCAGTTTTCCCATGAAGCTAGCGTAGGGCCGGCTGGTAGGCAGGGACAGGGTTTGTGGAAAGCAGAGGCCTCGTACTTCTTCCCTTCCTGTACAACTTGAGTGGGAAACTATGAGGGACCATAGGAGGGTCACCATGATAGGATTCTCCAAGACAAAGGGAAGAAACATAGAAATGATGCTTTTTTTGCTAGTACAATTTCCTTTCCAAAAAACGTATTTTTGTTTAAATGGAAACAATAACTTTTTTGTTTTTGGGAAAAAGTCGGAAGATGCTTTTTAAACATTCAGCTCTTCCTAAAACCATATCTGTGGTTTATGTGGCTACATCGATCTCTCTGTCTTGGCATAACGCATCATAGACTATAACACATCATTTACTGTTTGTTCACTGGCAGCCTATCGGTAACCGAGAGCCAAGGAATTTAAGGATGAAACTGTGCGGTTTGGTAGAAAGTATTCTCATTAAAGAGAAAAATAGAGATTGTTCCCATTAAGTTTTAGATCAGCAGATGGATACAGAGAAGACTTGGAAGACTTTTAGTCCTTTAAATTATGCAGACTATCAAAAAATCAAGGGAATTTTTTGGAATTGTTACATTTTCCTTTTTTAAAATAAAACATACTGAGAAATAGAGTATCAGTAATATTTTTCTGGAAACCTTTATCAAACTAACATGGACAATATATTTGGAGAATGGAGTTCTCTGCTCGGAGCAGTGGCCATGCATGTCCAGGTCTCTCCATTCACTTCTAATTGAGGAGGAAAGGGTCTACATAGATGCAGCAGTGTCTTTCATCTTTGGGCTCTCCAGCTCTTGCACAACTTTAATTCCAGCATATCCTTACTGCCATCATGCTGTACGTTTTGTCTCCAGTTTCAGACACAGTCTATTATATTGTGTGTAGTCTATGTGACCAGCTGTCTTATGACAGTAAGTGACTGTATGACGTTCTGAATTCCAGACGGTGATCAATCCCGCCAGCAGATACAAGAAGTGCAGACTCTGCTTTTAGCTTGTCATTTTCTATACTCGTCTCAAACACAGGTCATCATTCAGGGGTTCTCCATGAACTAATGTATCACTTCTGTGCCTCAGCCTATGAAATACAGTAGCCATCTGTTATCATTATAGTTAATTAATATCTGTGGATCCTTTAGAGGGCTATATAAATCATGAAAATTACTATGTTACTCTGGAGAACAGAGAAGAATTATTTAGAGAACTATATCTTCCTTTGTTGACCTGTATGGGCTGGTGAAGCTTGGGATTCCAAATGGGCACATAAGCAGTAGTATTAGTGGTCCAATACTGATAGAAAGTCAATATCAAGTACAGTGTTAGGCTAAATTGACATGAATGTGAGCCCACCGTACCGTAGCACAGCGGGCACATGTCAGTGCTGGGGAGATGAGGGGAGGGTGAGCGTTGCTCAACTCCGCCCCTCTTCATAGAGAAACATGGCGCACTGTGTTGTATTGCGGGAAAGATAGGACATGTCCTATCGTTTCCCCGGGTATGGAACGGTACCATGTCATTGCCAGCCTTATGGGGACATATATGCAATGTATATAAGTCAGCCGTATATACGTCCCTTAACGGCTGTGTGAAGTAGGCCTTAGGCCTGCATACCACTGAAACATTGAACCACATGAGTCAAATAAGTTTTTCACATTCCGCTACATGGAGTGCAACAATCTCTTCTTTGTGGTCGGTTAACAGGGATTCGGTGCTGGCACCACTATACGCTGCAGTTCAATATTAGAGAACAATGTATGATCACTTGATTTTTTGGAGAAATAATGTAATCTCCATTAATGGACTTTTTGTAAGGGGTGCACCAGCCCACTTAAACAGTGTTTTACAAAATTACCATTGACATAAAATCTTTATTTTGCAAAAATAAAAATTTGATGATCATAATTAGAAAACACACCATAGAACAGAGAAAGATTATAACTATATTTTCTGAAGGTTACAACAGTCACTAATCAGTAGGAAGTGCACAGGTCTTTGCTTTGAATGACTTCAGTACATCTGCACCCACGGTACATCACCAGTCTCTCACACTGGTCTGGTGGGATTTTGGTCCACTTTTTCAGTCTCTTCCACAGTTCTGTGACTGTTGTGAGTTTTTTGGTCATTACTTTGTCACCAAAGATTTTCCAATGGTTTTCTATTGGGTTTAGATCAGGACTCCGGGATGCCCATTTCATTGTTTTAATGTTTTCAGTTTCAATGAACTGTTTACTGGCTGATTGAGTTCTTTCAAGTTTGTCAACAAACAAAATAGCAGAGGTTAGTTTGGCCTTTTGATTCTTTCCGCTAATGAGTCACTGCAGAGTGGCCTTTCATTCCAAATGCTCTTAAATGTCAAGACATTAAATGACAAGATCCTTACCCTGTTCATTACAGAAATGGTAAACAATTCGAGCTGCCGTTTTGAAACTATTATCCATGGAGATACTCTGCATTATTCTGTCCTCTCTTGGATTTGTGTTTTGAGGGTGACCTTGAGGGACTTGAATGAGTTTGTAAATATGCAATATTCTATAAATCACAGATTTGGAACCATCTTCTCTTGCTATGGCTGAAAGGGTAACTCCTTTGACCTCGATCTGGACAACCTGCTGCCAGAGGATTTCAGTACTTTTAGTTAACCCCTTCCCGCCGCGGCCCTTTTTCGATTTTGCGTTTTCATTTTTCACTCCCCACATTCAAAAATCTGTAACTTTTTTATTTTTCCATGTACAGAGCTGTGTGATGGCTTATTTTCTGCGTACCAAATTATGCTTCAAAATGGTGGTATTTAATATTTCATGCCATGTACCGGGAAGCAGGAAAAAAATTCCAAATGCAGTGAAATTGGTAAAAAAACGCATTTGTGCCGTATTCTTGTGGGCTTGGATTTTACGGATTTCACTGTGCACCCCAAATGACATGTCTACTTTATTCTTTGGGTCGGTACGATTACGGGGATACCAAATTTGTATAGGTTTTATAATGTTATACATAAAGGTTTTATAATGTTAAACATTTTATAATGTTTCATACATTTAAAAAAATTAAAACCTCCTGTACAAAATTTTTTTGGGGAATTTTACCATCTTCTGGGGCTAATAACTTTTTCATACTTTGGTGTATGGAGCTGTGGGTGGTGTTGTTTTTTGCGGATTTTTATGTCGTTTACAATGTTATCATTTTTAGGACTGTACGACTTTTGATCACTTTTTATAGAATTTTTTAAAAAATTTTAAATGGCAAAAAAGTGCCATTTTCGACTTTGGGCGTGATTTTCCGTTATCATATTTTGATAGATCGGGCATTTTTGGACGCGGCAATACCTAATGTGTTTATGATTTTTACTGTTTATTTATATTTATATCAATTCTAGGGAAAGGGGGGTGATTTGAATTTTTAGGTTTTTTTATTATAATTTTTTTATTTTAACTTTTTTTTTATTTTTATTTTTACTATTTTTCAGACTCCCTAGGGTACTTTAACCCTAGGTTGTCTGATCGATCCTATCATATACTGCCATACTACAGTATGGCAGTATATGGGGATTTTACTACTCATACATTACCATGTGCTGACAGCACATGGTAATGAATGGGTTAACCCGAAGTAGCTTCGGGTCTTCGTGAGACCCGAAGTTACCATGGCGACAGATCGCCGCTCCCCGATGACGTCACGGGGAGCAATGATCCACGGAAAGATGGCGGCGCATGCCGGCGGCGATCAGCGGTAAAACACCCGCGATCGGTGCAATATGCAGCAAAGAATTACCGGCTATGGAGAGGGCTCGGCCCGAGAGCCCTCTCCATGTACCGGGACCCGACATGTGACGTACTATTACGTGACATGTCGGTAAGGGGTTGAATAGGGTTTATCAGATAATAAAGGAAATTACCACCAGGTGTCAGATTGACACAAATAGCTTGCAGGTATCTCTAAGTGTTCTCTAATTTTGATCAGTGTTCTTTTTCATTTATTTCATTTATATTTTTATTCTCTGCTTTAGAATATATACAATTTATGAAATTGGCATACTTCATGTTAGGATATATTCACATAGGACTACACAATGACCTTGACATTTAGGAAATTGTGAATTGTTCTTTAATTTTGATCTCCAATGTATACGAATTCTCCTATAAATGGACTAACAACAACATTTTGTTGAATATCTATACTAGTATGAGTATCTAGTTGTATAATTAATAAGTATCTATCTTCCCATGATTCTGAGTAATACTACTGCACCTGTAAATATCCTCTTATTTCTTCGGAGCAGCTCATCGGTCAGATGCATATCAAATTTCTCCATTTATCCATATACAGTGCAACACAAACAACTCTGTCCTTAGATGGAATGCGGAATGTCTTGTTAGAATGGAATATTCTCTGATGAGATCTGCTCCTTGAGTGTCAGTTCCAGTAAAGCCCAAACTAGTGCCCGGCACAGTCTGTACTGTCTTAAGTAACATTTTGGCCCCTGCAGAAATGGCTGATGCTTTCCTTTTCAATACATCCAATGACTTGAAGCAATATATTTGTTTTCTTGTCTTCAAAAAAAAAAAGAAAGACAAGAAGAAAATGGCCACAACCGGCCTCCCTCCTCCATGAGTGTTTCCATGTTTGCTAGGCACTTTAGGAAACAAGGAATGATTTATTGCATTCATCTACATTCCTTTCCTTCATCACTTCATAGATCATGGCATAGACCATTGAAGCCAATGGCACTCATTGCCTTGGCCGGTGCCAGCAAATTATAAATATGTATGCCTACACATCTGAAATAACATGGACACTCTCTTTCTCTTACCTTTGCCAACTAAGGCTGTTTTTCTAAGACTGCTCCGCATGAGACATTAAGGCAGATCAGCGTGCTTTTAACCGTTGCTAGATTGTTGTCTCATCTTTCTGTAAATGACTGCTTTTGGGCAAACCTGGCGATATCATTTGCCAAAGTGAAGTTCCTCTATGTTTTTGTTGGGAACGATCTGAGGTTGAGTGGCTGAAGTTCTTTCCTCTGGTAAATACTGTGAAACATTGCTATATAACAGGCCTACAAGTTACAAAACGTTCACAGTGACTGAGCTAAACCTGAAATGTTGTCTTTTGATGGGAATCGTAGACTGGTTAAGGGAAAGTCCACTTTGAGTCTTGACTATAGACGAAAACTAATATTAAGATGGAAAAATCCTATAGTGTGGGATCCCCATCAATTTGTAAAAAGGAAGCCATACTACTCTGGAAAGTGTCCAGATCATTCACCTAAAGTATCGGTCACAGGGGGATTTCATAATTCAGGAAAAAAAATTAAAATACCTTCATAGAATGATATTATAGCTCTCTTTATGGGTGGTTTCACATTGGCTTTTTTTTCACATCAGTGATTTTTCACTGAACCCATTTTGGCTTATGGTTTTCTGGATGCTTCATTTCTTGTGTAGTGGCTGTCTGTGCTCATTGCAGGCACAGCTCTTATTCTCTTCAATTAATAGAAAATGAAGGAAATTACTCATTAACTCCTAGTCAATTATTGATTTGGATTGTCCAATTAAGAAGTAACCGCATTTAGAAAGGTGCTACCAGCTCATACTCTATATCTCTCCGTTTTGAAGGTCCACAAAAGGCAGTGAGAGGGTTTGACCTTAGCTTGTCCTGGTTCCATAAAAAATGTAGCATTTTCTACACAGTTTTACAAATTTTACCTATGACACTGCTATAGCCGAGAAAATTATATCTTGGCTACTTTTATTAGACATTGAGTGAAAGAGAAAGCTACAATGACCTGGTATCCCAGACAGCTTGTAAACGTCTGTGATATAGGGGAATATGTATAAGACATGGAACTTGGTTCTCTTTATTGTGGTAAAAAGTTTGTTTGCTTTCTTTCCGGCTCTGCCTTGCCTATGTCTGAGGTTTTTATTCTGTACATAAAGAGACTATATTATGGAAGAAGCCACAGAGTATTATTAAGAAAATGAATAACATTGTTTCAAAGGTGAAATAAATTCCTCCCTTTTTTCTCTTTATTGAGAGTTCTGCCTTAAGGATAGCACACCATCTCTTTGGTTTTTGAATGTGCTGCTGTTGTTTATCATTGTGATAACTCTATAAACCTCCAAAAGATTAAGGCTACATTCACACTAACGTATGGGGGACGTATATACGGCCAACGTATATACGGCCGATATACGTCCCCCATACACTTCTATGGGCGCACGGCACCTTACGGGAGCGGTACGGTGCCGCACGGTGCCGTTCCGTACCCGGGAAAAAGATAGGACCTGTCCTATCTTTTCCCGTAATACGGCGCCGTGCGCCATAGGTTGCTATGGAGAGGGGCGGGGGTGAGCTGCGCTCACCTCCTCCTCCTCTCCCCGTACACTGCCGTTGCCCGCTACGGTACGGTACGGGCGGGCAACGGCAGTGTGAATATAGCCTAAGGGTCATCAATTTAACTTCCCAATTATGGTATCTTAGATCTCAGTGATCTACAATATATGATATATAAAAACTTAAAGGGAACCTGTCATCAGAGGCCCTTTTTTGAATTCTCCATGTCCCCCCAGACATTAATCATCATATCCTCCAACAATTTTTATAACATTTCTGTCATTTATTGTAAAAAAGATAAATTAGATCAACATTTTACCGGGCTCCCTGCCAGCTTGTCCCCTGGACGTGGCTTCAGCAAACAGCACCCTCTGAATTGTCACACTGCACTTTTAAGAAACCTCCCTTTCACTCCTGCCCCCTCCCTCCTCTTCTGTACTCGCTGACTGCAGCAAGCGAAACTCCTCTTTGTGCGGTTAGTACGCTCTGCACAGAGCAGATAGAATGGTGTGCACATGCGCCATATCGAGCCGCTTACCTAGCTCAATGTCTAGCAACCAAGCGATGCGGCTCATGCGCAGATTGCAGTAAAGAGGGTCTGGGCGTCTCCACTGTGGTGTGTGGAAGGTGCTGACCGCGCAAGCATGAGTTTCAATTGCTGCAGTCAGCGAGCACAGGAAGAAGTAATGTTTAAGCTAATTCAGGACCCTTTGCAAGCAGTGTACAATATATCTGGGATATAATAATTTTCAGTAATAAGTAGACCATACATACCTACCTAATCAGTAATAACACAAGTCATAAAATGTTTTGTCCCAGTTCAGCATCCTTTGTGTTATTCCACCATCCATCCATCCATCCATCCATCTATCCATCTACTGATGGCTGGTTCAAGCAGCAGAATTTTTATCTATTATCTCCAGAATGACTGGAGCATTATACAAGCTCTTATACCTTTTGTGTCACTCCCTTCATCCCCATAGACTGTAAGGTCTTGTGTCCCTCCTTCATCCTCATAGACTGTAAGCACTTGTGTCACCCCTTCATCCCCATAGAGTGTAAGCTCTTGTGTCACCCCCTCATCCTCATAGACTGTAAGCTCTTGTGTCAACCCCTCATCCTCATAGACTGTAAGCACTTGTGTCACCCCTTCATCCCCATAGACTGTAAGCTCTTGTGTCACCCCTTCATCCTCATAGACTGTAAGCTCTTGTGTCACCCCCTCATCCTCAGACTGTAAGCTCTTGTGTCACCCCCTTCATCCTCACAGACTGTAAGTTCTTGTGTCAACCCCTCATCCTCACAGACTGTAAGCTCTTGTGTCACCCCCTCATCCTCATAGACTGTAAGCTCTTGTGTCACCCCCTTCATCCTCATAGACTGTATGCTCTTGTGTCACCCCCTCATCCTCATAGACTGTAAGCTCTTGTGTCACCCCCTTCATCCTCACAGACTGTAAGCTCGTGTGTCACCCCCTCATCCTTACAGACTGTAAGCTCTTGTGTCACCCCCTTCATCCTCACAGACTGTAAGCTCTTGTGTCACCACCTCATCCTCACAGACTGTAAGCTCTTGTGTCACCCCCTTATCCTCATAGACTGTAAGCTCTTGTGTCACCCCTTTCATCCTCACAGACTGTAAGCTCTTGTGTCACCCCCTCATCCTCATAGACTGTAAGCTCTTGTGTCAACCCCTCATCCTCATAGACTGTAAGCTCTTGTGTCACCCCTTTCATCCTCACAGACTGTAAGCTCTTGTGTCACCCCTCATCCTCATAGACTGTAAGCTCTTGTGTCAACCCCTCATCCTCATGGACTGTAAGCTCTTGTGTCACCCCCTCATCCTCATAGACTGTAAGCTCTTGTGTCACCTCCTTCATCCTCATAGACTGTAAGCTCTTGTGTATATATCCCCTGATATGATTTGTAAAGTGCCACGGCATTTGATGGCGCTATATAAATAAAGATTATTATTATTATTGTTCCTACCACCGAAACGTCACAATGGATTAAACTTCACCCTGATTTTTGAACTCATCTTGCAGTGCTGCCTATTTTTCGATTTATTTATTTATCTGTCCATCTATCTTGGTATACAAAAAATGTCCAGCTTCACCAGTGGAAAGCAGTGGATTCTCGGCCAAGGTTTTATTGGTCGTTTGTAATATAAATAATAAAAAAGGCTGAACTGCAAAAATGTCCAATATAGTGGGGGTTACTTTATTCCATCATGCACCATAAATAAAGTAACCCCACTACTTTGGCCATTTTGGAGGGCCTCCTTTTTTATGATTTATTCATTTTTCTCACCACCATAGCTACACAGCCACCTTTTTCTCCATATATAATATACAGTATATTGTGATATATATAAGACAGACGATTTTCAGGACTTTGTCTTATATACTGTAGATATCTAACTGGCCATCTCCATTTATCTGATGATCTATCAATTGGTTTTCCCCAGATATGTCTCCCTTTTAATATTTTAAAAATGTCGGAAACAATCAAATTTAATTTATTGAAAGTACATACAAAATGCCATACATGCTTTGTTATTGAACATGTGGCTCTCGTTATTATTGTGGATGATAAGGAAGATGAGGATGTATAACTCTATGGAACAACATTACGTGTAGTTTCCACCTACTGCTGAGCTATGTAAAGTTCTGCAGAGGTTACGATGGCGGCCTCTTTAATAAAATCTTTGGCAGCAGATGGCGATACAAGCCCTGGAAATCGGCTGCCAGCGTTCGCTGTATGGACAAGACGTGTAATGTTCTCTGCTCGCACAGGCTGGCTACATCTGGAAATGTTTGATTTGATAGAGTGTCGTTTTACATTGCAGAAATGAGCGTAAGTGGTTTTTTAACCCACCAAGTGAGAAATGTGATCTGGGTTTTACTACCGACCCTTTAAATGAAAACCAGACAGCATATTAAACCATTATCTATCAAGGATATGGAAAGGAGAATGTCCCAGCGTCTACAGGGTGCCAGGCAATATCCACGTTCTGTCTACTTTTACTTACCAGGGTGCCAAAATATTTACAGCAATGTGGTTATAACCTTCCTAATATCTCATTATGATCTGATTGAGACATAATAGGTAAAGGCTCAGCCTATTATTTGCATCACTTATCATTTACTATTGCTTAGTTTTACAAGAGGACTTCTTTTACTTAACATAGTTAAGAGTAAGAAAAGTTGGAATAAAGTTAGTAGTTTCCATGTTTGACCACTAGAAGTGCTGTGAACATGCTCACTTATGTCAATTGTCCATTGTTCATTTTATAGAACTGTTATATACTAGAAAATAACATATTATACTTTTGATATGTTACTATACCTATAAATATTCAGTATTGCTTTGCAGTGGAATCTTGGATTATTAGTAGCTTGGTCTGCAAACTTCTATTTTACATTGTAACATTACAAGCAAAATTCCATATTACAAGCATTATGTAAGCCCTCCACCACCTCTACTCTACTGTACCTCCCTATTTCACAAAGTTGTATCACACAATATTGAAGAAACAGAAGAAATTTTGCTCATCACATGACTAAATATTTTTGGGGTGTGGAACAAATCATCAGCATTTTAATAATTTCCTATGGAGAAACTTGCTTTGATATACAAGCGATTTGGATTACGAGAATTAAATTCTGCTCATAATCCAAGGTATTCGGTCATTGTGGAACCAATCGCCTGTGTTTTAATGATTTCCTATGGAAAAACATGCTTTTATGTATGAGCGACTTGCATTACACGCATGTTCCCAGAGCAAATTATGTTCGTAATCCAAGGTTCCACTGTACTTGTATACTAGTTTAATAGCATATCATTATAAAAGTACATCTATTGGCCATGGATGATTATTGGTCCAATGACTGATGGGACAGATTATAACCCATTTACAGCAACACTGAATATGATATATAGAACCATACACTGTACTATATTGACTACACTACTATAGGGGTTGTGTTTATATAAGGCAAAATGACCTTTTGGAATCTAGGTTTACAATACAAAGAAACCATTTTAGAAAGTTGTGATAATTGTGACTTTGGAACTTATAGGTGGTGATTTAGAATAGAATACAATACTTTATTATCCCCATAGGGGAGATTAATTGTGTCCCAACAACAATACCAGCATCCGCATAACAATAAAATATACAAATGACACATACCGTATTTTCCAGGCCATTAGGCGCACCGGAATATAAGGCGCATTAGTCCGATGCGCCTTATATATTTAATAATTCCATATATAAGGCGCATCGGACTATAAGGCGCAGGGTCAGGGGCGTGGTGGAGGTCCGGGGGCGGAGCGGAGACCCGACGGGACACGACGGGAAGCGACGCGGAGAAGAGACGCAGCGACGCGGGGGAGGTGAATGGGGAAGGTGAGGGGGAGGTGGAGGAGGGCAGCGGACCATACTTACATAGGTCCCCGCTACCGGAGACAGCAGATCTCCAGCGGGAACTGCAGACCACGCGGCAGAAGTTGTTCGTGCCGCGTGGTCTGCAGTTCCCGCTGGAGATCTGCTGTCTCCGGTAGCGGGGACCTATGTAAGTATGGTCCGCTGCCCAGCGCCATACATAGGGCGCACCGGACTATAAGGCGCACTTTGGATTTCCAAGGAAATCCAAGGCTTTTAAGTGCGCCTTATAGTCCGGAAAATACGGTATACAAACAATTCAGACAATGACATTCATAGAAATACAAGGACATAAAAAAACAAGATAGAAAAAGAATATAAAAACAGAGAATTACTGTGAAATAATAAATTATAAAATAAATTAAATAAAAAATGCCATGACTTGGTAGTAAAGACCCACTTACCAAGTTAGCTAACCCAATTACATTAGACAAAAACAAATTTTTAAATCTGTTCGTCCTACATTTAAATTGCAAAAACCTTGTACTAAAAGTACTCTGTTGTCCACTAAGTATACTATGTAATGGATTTGCTTCATTACCTAAAATGGACCTAAATTTGGAAACCATACGTGAGCACAGAACTGACTCCCAGTCCTCCATTTTGGAACCAGCAATCGAACTCGCATTTCTAACCAATTTCTTACATTTGTTTGAATCCCCCACACTCACATTATTTCCCCAGTATACAACAGCGTAAAATAAAACACTCCCAATTACAGTCTGATAGAAGGACTTCAACATCCTACGGTCCACATTAAACAACCTCAGGGATCTAAAAAAAATTGTCTTCTTATATAATTTCTCTGAGTTCATATGCCACCCCAACTTGTCATCTAAATATACACCTAAATACTTATAACTTGAAACCTGAAGTCCGTCAGAGTTCACTGGAGTTCAGGATCCATTGCTGGGTGCAGGTAAGCGTGTCAAGCGACCCTTTTTTTAAAAAAAATATGGCGGTTTTTCCGAAACCGGTAGGTTTTCCAATAGCCACGCCTCCCGATTTCTGTTGCATGCATGCTGGCGCCAATGCGCCACAATCCGATCACGTGCGTCAAAAACCCGGGGCAATTCAGGGAAAATCGGCGCAAAACGGTAATATTCGGGTAACCCGACAGAAAAACGTGATTCGGGCCCTTAGTAAATGACCTGCATAGAGTGGTTTATCATTAGAGATTGAGTGGTATAAAATGGTAATATTGGTCAATAGTTGGTCCAATGGCTGTATATAAATGAATGGACCGTTATATAGATAGAACATATTCTTGGTGATGGGTTTCATTGTATAATTTCATGTGTGGCATCTGCAACATTCCTCACCGGTGCCTAGGCTTTTTGGGCTTGGGGGCAGCTGAATTTCCTTTGGTACCTGAGTGGCTGGCTGAACATGGTCTACCGTTCGTCTGGGTCACGGTGCTAAGTACTGGAGAAACAGGCTTCATCCATGCTCGGCTCTCCCTGGGGCACTCCCTGGTTGATGGTTAATGGGGCGCCCTTGATGGGTAGAAGTTTTTTGCAGTGATCACTCTGAGACAAGGGATGTCAACCATAAAACTCACAGTTCGTTGATTCTGGAAAATGGCAACTGCCATAACAGCAGGAACAATTCATCTGGTTCAAGGTTTCTGGTTGGATGTGGTTGCAGAGGTTGTTCACAGCCTGGTATAGGTAGCTTCAGGCTGGAGGAGAGGAGTGCTATGCAGTACTCCAAGGCAGGCTTAGGTTGATGGCAGGCCATGTGGTGAGTACTCTTCCTAGAGATACTTCAGGAGAAAGACCCAGAAAAGTCCACACAGAGGACTTTTATAATCTTCCCTTGGGAGTGTCCAGCTCAGGTTATCCAACCAGCACCTCAGTACAATATATGAACAACAAGGCATTCCACTGGTCACATAATTAACATTGCTCCCAGAACAGCTATCAATAGCTATAAATAGAACCAGTAGATGGCGTTGTTAAGGGGAAGACATCTCACATGAAATACTAAATTACTTGTCCTTAAAGATTCTGTCCCATAGAACCTATATAGATTGCAGGATTAGTTAGCCATACTTCTCCTACACCTAGATGGTGGCATTAAAAGGTTTACAATTATGTAACGTAACCCATTCGATGGGACGTTACACATCTCGAATCACATTTTATATAACTATATTTAAGAAACTAAATGCTCTAAACCTATGGATTATATTTTCCCCAGAAGAAAATTTGTTACCGCCTTCAATAAAGAAAAAAAAAATTGCCTCTATGACAAGGATATAAGGTGACTGAACTACTAATAGTCTTCCAGAACCTTTTTATCTAGAATACTGATAGTGTTCCAGAACATGTTTACCTGGAATACTTATAGTGCTCCAGAACCTTTTTTTTTTTTTTTTTTTAATCTAGATTACTAATAACCTTCTAGGGCCTTTTACTCTACAATACTAATGGTCTTCCAGAACCGTTTTATCCATACCCTAAAACATCTTATTGTAGCATTAGACCTACTTCTAATTTTGGCACTCCAAAGTGGGTTCCCAATTGCAGAAGGATTGAGGTATTTTAGAATTTTTAGTAATAACACTTCATAAACCTCCTCCCAATGTTTGATAAGCGAAAAGGATCTTCTACATTCAAATGCAATCTGCTTTAATGTATTATAGTATTCTGGTGTCATGTGACAAGCCATCTGAGGTGTTGATCACTGCTCCAGCCAATCACTGATCTCAGTAGTGACCTCTTCACACAGCATGTCCCTTCTGAGGTCAGAGTGTTATTGGTTGCTTGTGTAGAGATCACTCCTGAAGTATACGATGGATTCTAGGCATGAACTCCCCCTGAATGTTAAACCCCATGACAACACCAGAAGAGGAGCTGTAGGAGCCAGCAATGGCGTATCGCAGCAAAGACTTACCAGTAACACCTGCGATCGCTGATAGTTTTTTTAAAAAAAATGCTAATCATAGGATTATTCACTTTAAGATTGTGCATCAGATTTATTATACGCCACTAAGTTTATCCAAAATGGGGGTTAAACCAAATTCTAGATGCTGGAAATGTAAGGTTCTGGATGCAGATTTTTATCACTTGGTTTGGGGATGTCAGATAATTGGAGAATTTTGGGAAGGTATATTTGGGAAAATCTCTTATAGGGGAATTAATTTAACCAAACTGCCATATTTGGATTAATAGAGAGCTTAGACATAAAAAGAAAATATGGTAGACTGATTCTTAGACTAATGAACTTGGCCTGTGTCTGTTTGGCACATAAATGGGGAGTTGAAAATCCTCCCTCGATTGAAGCATTTGAGAAAAATATATCAAGGAAGAATGGAGTTCCGGAAAAATGGGAAAGAATTTGGGCAAACTGGGTATAAGGCCCCCCCCCCCCTTTTGTTTTTTTTCTTCCAGCGGATCAGTGTGTGGGGGGGATAGGGGATATGAAATAGACTGTGTATATTGTTGTAAACATTGCTATAGGTATCAAATATGGAATGTTCATTTTTGTATACTTGTGTATGATTAAGTGTGTAACTTTTTTATATTTTATATTTGTACAATAAACGTTTTAATAAAATTAAAAAAAACCCTATAACGGAAAGTAGTGTCCAAATTTGAAAATGGTACTTTTTTACCATTTTGAAAAATATTAAAAATTCAATAAAAATGATCAGAAGGTCGTACAGTCCTAAAAATGGAAGCATTGAAAATGTCATCAAAAGTCGCAAAAATTTACAAAACCCACAGCTCCTACATCAAAGTATGAAAAAGTTATTGTCACCAAAATGTATGAAACATTATAAAACCTATACAAATTTGGTATCCCCATAATCGCACCGACCCAAAGAATAAAGTAGACATGTCACTTTTGGGACACAATGAAAGCTATAAAATCCAAGCCCACAAGAAAAAGGCGGAAATACTTTTTTTCACCAATTGCATTTGGAATTTTTTTCCCACTTCCCAGTACATGGCATGGAATACTAAATACCACCATTTTGAAGAGCAATTTGTTAACCCAGAAAACAAGCCGTCACAGAGCTCTTTACGTGTAAAAAAAAGGTATACATTTTTGATTATGGGGAGTGAATAATGCAAATGAAAAAAGCAAAAAAGCCCAGGTATTTAAATAATTAAAGGGGTATTTCTATTTTGGCAAATGAATGTTACTGTTTGTATTATGAAAAGTTATATAATGTTCTTTCATGTACTTTCTGTATCAATTCCTCACACATTTCTGGATCTCTGCTTGCTGTCATTCTATACAAAGCTTCTGTGTTTACCACCAGTGCACAGAAATCTGACCATGGTCACACGGCTGCACAGCTCGTTAGTATCACAGAGAGTAATCAGAGCTGTACACCTGTGTGACCATGGTCAGATTTATGTCCACTGGAAGTTATCATAGTATATCGGGAAACTGTATAACTTTTCATTATTCAAACAGTAACATTTATTTGCTGAAATGGGAATACCCCTTTAAGTCTTTTTCATCTGCAGTTTGCCTAGTGTTTTATTTTTTACCTCTCCACCTAGGCTTTCATAAATCCCTGTGTAAAATTAAACTATCCTATTGAACGTGGATTTTACCTCTGGGACCCACACCTTGCGAATGGGGGTCGATGAGTCCATATGCTCAGCTATTTTCCTGGTCGCAGCAAGGGGTCAGTGGGTCCCTGTTCTCAATATAGGTTTGGGTTCCAGACGTAGGCCTTGAATCTATCATGTATTTATGGGATATCCTGTAGATATATCATATATAGTAAAGATGACAATAACCCTTTAATTACTTTATAGATCTTAGTATCTGCTCATGATAAAATTCTACTCTGTAAACCCTCTAAGAGGTCAGGATTATGGTGCATCGGCGGCGCCATGCACGCAATGGAAATCGGGGGGGGGGGGGCATGGCCGTCGGTAAACCCGATGGATTCGGAAAAACCGCCGTATTTTTTTTTTTTAAATGTGTCGCTTGACACGCACTTACCTGCAACCAGCAACAGATCGTGAACTTCAGCGCAGCAGCGACACCTAGTGGGCATCGGGTGCACTACCTTAGTGAATCGCCGGAAGACCCGAATCCTCCGCAGAGAATGCGCCGCTGGATCGCGACAGGACAGAGAAAGTAAATCTGCCCCAAAATGTTAAACTGCAGCAGCACGTCTCAGTCTCGTCCCCCCCCCCCTGCACTTCTTGTAATCAGCAGTAGTGACCACATAGTGGGAGGGTGGAAGTGCTTCTTGTACAGTGTAACAGCTTGTGAATCTGTAGCATTGAGGGCTTTCCGATGACATTCCCATAGGCTTTCTGACTATGATTTGATTTTAGAAGGAAGAAGGTCATAGATAACAAATATAAGATTACCACAATCAGTGCCCCTGGTTTCTAATGTTTCATTTTTTTTTTAAATGCCTTGGAAAAATCTAGATACACAACATCGATAGCCTGCCCATGTCAAGTCTGCAACTAATAAGAATTAATAATTGATTTTATATGTTATTTTTAGTTTATTTTATTGTCATGTTATGATTTTATTTACTTTATTTATGCTGTTGTGCCATGTATTTGTATTGTAGTTTATACTGTTAGTAAAGTGCAGTTTCTTTTTCTCCCAGGGTTACTTTGTAACTTTCAGCCGTGCTTTTTACACAGTGTTTTTGATTTTTTTCATCTTTAAGGCAATAAATGTACTTTTGTTTCCTACTTGGTCATCTGTCACCTTTACTGAAATGTCCCCTGCTCTGCACAATGTTGTCCACTGCCTGCCGGTGTCACAGACAATCCACACATCTTGCTGTTCCCTTAATACGGTTTAGTTGCACTGACAGAGCTCTGATTGGCTAAAGTGGGGTGATTTATGGGACTTCTGCTTGACAGAAACTGAGTTTTATCAGAACATAATGATCTGAGACTAATTCCTATTGAAAAGACCAGTTTGTGCAGCCGGTGGTTGACCTTGTCTTTGTATATGCGGGTAGTGCCATGCTTTAAAAAAACGTACCATTCATTTGTCATGTGCGGTCGGATTATACCTGTTTAAAGGCTGTAGTGCTCCTCGCCAGCATGGCTCTGTGCTAAACATATAGTTTTCTTTCTGTGTTTAAATTCTATAATATCCATGATTAAGGAACCTGGAGCAGAAGGTGTTCTGTTGGCTCCACTCTGCTCAAGTGGGTGTTGTAATATTAAGACTATGAGGTGGCATGGAGTAAATAAGGAGTGGCTGCTACCAGCCAAAGTCTGCTTAATACTAATAATTTCAATATAAAAATATATGTAATGATATTGTGTTGTAGTTCAAATCTGGAGTAAATCTGTATATATTGTATATTAGAGCTTCAGCACTCGAAAGGAAACTTTCTTAATCCTTCTGTATTTGCAGTTAAATAGCCCTGAAAATGTCTCAATTGTTCTTATGTGCTGATTTTTGTATAATGCAGATATTTATTAATGTGAGCTCCAAAGAGGCATGAAGAATTACCAGGTAAGTAACATAAGTCCCTGAAGTTTCCTCTGATGTTGGGAGGTTACATACTTTATTCTCTATAGCCAATTCTTTGCGAATATTATTCCAGGGAAAGATGAATTTTGAGCAGAGGTACATTTGGTATTTCTGGAACTCCAAGCAAAGTTACATCTGGGGATACGCCTTATGTTCCAGAGCAATGAGTCTAAGCAGATAGCCTGGCACCGCCCACCTATCAGTAAAGACTCTAATTGACATATTGGGTGTGGAAATTAACCATACTGATTGCTTGGGAAGCGACACTTATTAATGGATGCAAAGTGATTGATTTGGTAGAGGTGGTTAAAGGTCCTTTTTAAGCCCCTGACACTCAGACCAAATAAATGAATGGGTTGAGTGTTGTCAAAGCTGTGTTAAACAGCTGGCAAGTGCGGCACATGGGGAATGCTGATTTTCCCCTCCCAGTGACATCATTGGAAGGCACGGATTGGTTGACATGACAGCTTGGTGCCTAGGCAGTATGTTCATAATATACTGTAGTATATTGTATAAGTGATCAGACCCACTAGCGTTCAATTATCCTAGGGGACCTGAAATAATAGTAAAAGAAATTTTAAAAAGTTTTTAGAAATTAAAAAAAAATCCAAATCACCTCCTCTCCTTATAAAACATGTAACAATTAAATAAACAAATGAAAAGCATGTTAGATATTCATGCATCCAAAATGTTCAACCTATGTAAACATAAAAACGATTAAACTCAGCGGTAAACCCCATAACAGAAAATAGAGTCCAAAAGTCCAAAGCGCCAAATTTTGCCTTCCATAAAAATTGGAATAAAATGTGGTCAAAATGTCGTATAGTTTTCATCATGGTATTAATAAAAACGTTAGCTCACCCCGCAAAATGACACCTAACTCAGTATAAAAAAGTTAGTGGTGTCAGAATAGGGCAAAACAAGGGTTAAAAGCTAAATAATTTTGCTATCTCCACATTTGGAATTCTAGCTCTCCAGTACATGGCACAGGATTTTAAATCATCCACTTAGTCCACCGAAGTACTATTCGTCCCTCCAATGATAAGCTTTAAAGAAAATCTACCATTTGTTTTCATGCATTGTGAACCAAACATACCTTGAGAATGCTGTAGCTATATTGATGCAGAGACATTTCTTGTTTAAACCCTGAACTGAGTGGTTCTGCTCAAAAAACAATTATAAAATTTAGGGAAAGCTGGGTGTCTATATAAACACATACACACGGAGCTTCCTGAACTATCCAGACAGGACTAATAAACCTTAGCTGGATGACTCATAGACAGCAGCTGGGGGATGGTGCAGCGATTGATTACTTCTGCCTGTCAGGGACAACACAGTGATGGCGTATTCTCATCTTATGCTGGGCAGGAGCGACAGAGCCTCATTATCATAATTTTATAATTGTTTTTTCAGCAAAACCACTCAGTTCAGGAATTAACTAAGAAAAAACAAAGCGCAAAAAAACCCCAAAACAACTGGGCTTGAAGGTGTTAATGAACCTCCATAATAGCAGTCATCACCATTCTCCAGCTGGTTATTAGAACTGCCGTTGAACTGATGACCAATCCTCTCACTGGAGATCTTGGTTTTTACGGGACAATATTGGGCGGTGGTTTACTTATATAGCTTAAACACATAAGGTATTTGGATTATTTGTGTTATATATATATATATGTATATATATATATATATATATATATATATATATATATATATGACTCACTATGATATACTAATACTGTATAAACAGAGGTAATTGCTGTAAGATGGAGACTAACCCTTTGGCTTGGTCCACTCTTGGTTACTTATATATTCTGCAGACGCTACAAAATTCACTTCTCAGTTCTGTGCTACTCAGTTCCGCTCATGGGAGATAAAACTGCTCCACTATGGACTAAGGTGTAATAAATTATAAAGTATGGAGTGTTTACTGCCAGAAAGCTAATGGCTTAGTCGTAACAAACCACACAGAACTTTCTCCAGCAACAAAAACCCAAACATCCTACAGGTAAATCTTCTCCTTTAATGAGCAGAGAGTTCCCCGTCTATGGCTCTACAATCAATCATTCCCTACAGTAGTTTATTTTATGGCATGCTAGACAACCCAGTCTGCTTACTGTTGATATTGTGTAGCTATGATAACGCATATGGGGAATTCTGTTCTGCCATCTGTATGTCTCTAGATTTCACTTACTGCTAAAACACAATTTAGCCAATGGAATATAATTGTATGTTGTAGTTTATTTGAAGTTCTTACCATGGAATGATACCAATGGAAACCTCTTTAGGAGGATAAATATCATCTGCAGTCCATTTTGGTTGGTAGTGGGGAAATATATATCGACATGGTGCCCTTTCAGATGAAAGGGGACAAGCAGAGGCATAGCCGTAGGGCGCTGGTGTACAATTTGCACTTGGAACTTAGTTCCTGAACAGGTTAAGGGGTATCTACAGTACCACCAGGATGAAGGACCCTTAGGACTATACAACAGTCTTTGAATTGGGGCCCAGGAGCTTCCACACATTAACATTTCTCACTTAATCACAGAATTGGGGAATTTGCTTTCTGGGGCTCTTCCAGTGGATCTCCAACAGTTACTATAAAGAGTTCAATCTGGGAAATCCTTGGAAATGTTCCAGCTTCCTCACCATGATGAATTCACTTATGTGGTGCAGAAAGTTCATTGTACTCATCTCCATCTCATAGAAGTAATTGGGGTCACACATGAATATTACCGCTATATATACAGAGAGAATTCATGGACCAACAAGGACACACTTATTTCCTATTCATTTTATTGGGGCTAAAATCAATCTTTGACTTGTCTGGTTGAATGTTTATGGTCTCACTAGGAGGAGTCACCTTTTTAATATCCACACACACTTATAGGGGTCATCAGCATATGTAATATGTAATAGGACTACAGAAGCTCATTGGTTTGAATGCAAAATGTATAATGGGGCAACTCCTAATATGAATGGCCATTTGTCTTTGGGCCCTAAGGGACAGGGTCGTGGGTACTACTGCTATATCTTCAACTGTTTCCCTGGTCTGGGGATGGTCCACTTTACTATAAGTAGAGTTTAATCTGCTTGTTAATAGATACTCTCCAATAAGTGCTGACATTACCAGACAACACAGGGACATGTTCCCAACTGATGACACTCACTTAACAACATAAAGTATGAAAATGTTGCTCCTAAATTGTTATTTCATAGGGAATACAAGTATTTACAAAAATAGGCAAGGCAGGAGCAGCAGCAGATAATCAAAATACATCAGGCATGATAAACCATGGTCACTTACTGATAGATCCAGGCACCAAAATTGTAGTAATATTCATTTATTTGTTATCTGTGACCTCCTTTCATTTTAAATCAACTTTTCAAATTATGATAATGAGCTGTAAGGTTTCTGTAGGTGTTATCAGAGCCCCTTGTGCTGTAGCATCACAGGTTGTTACACAGTTCGGGAGCACTTTGCCACTATATGCTGCTGTTGTGAATAGAAATCTTTTCTGGTAAAATAACTACACAAATACAGAAATATTCAAACTGTAAGAATAATAGACTGTAGGTGCCTAAGGTGTGCCGCACACTGTGATTCTGTACCCAAATAATAACATCATACATTGACCAAATAAGTGCTAAATACGTGGGGTAAATTAAAAATGTTATCTATTGTGGTGTACTAGCTTTACTTCAGGGCCTGTTGTGGTCAGAACCTCAACTGGCTGGTTGGTTCAGACAGTAAATCACATGTCTGAAACATTAAACCCCCTGCTTCTTTTTTTCATGTCACAGAAGGGAGCTGGCAAGTTTCCTTACAAAGGGTAAGGAAGTAGGTTTGCTTTGAGTTTTGTATATTCAGCCCCATGAGTGTTGTATATCCAGCCCAATGCAATGACGTTTAAGAGGCAGGGTGGAAAAATATGTGTATGTGTGCAGGTATTTGTAAAGTGCCTTCTCATCTGATGACTGAGGGAAGCTAGCGATGAGATACAACCTTTTTTAATAAATGTGAAGGTGGTCACAACTTGCAGATGCTTCCTTAAGCAAGGGCGACTGGTGTGCTCAGTGTAGTCATGCAGGGTGCTTACTCATATGACTTACAATCAAAACTTAGATGCCCCTGGTCCAGAAGCGAGAAAGTTCTACCCCTTAAGATATGTTCTGCCAACATCAATCAGAGAAAATGCTTAGAGCTGTAAACACAAAGTAGATTTTGGATAGACAAGGTAACTGGCTGTGGCACCTCTGTGAAGAATCTTCTTCTTGTAACAAACCTAAGCTTTTCGTCTTATGTCAAAGCCTTACTCATGAGAAGATTATTGATTCTATCATGGAGGTGCCACATAAAATGACCTTGTCTGTGTAGATTTATATTGGCCGGATGCCGGTGTGCACCCCATTATTGCAGACTTCACGCCACAGGTATGCTAGAGACTTTTCTTGTTTTGGCTAGACTTTGAATACTTTTGAATATTTTGGGGATTTTTTTTACTGGCAGCAGATAATTCTGCAGGAACAGACGGGTTAATGCACAATATCATGTTGCATTGCCTTCTTCTCAAACAAACGGCAGGTTAGTATTGTTGAAAGTCTTGTACAGTACACTGCATTGTGTGAAAATGAGGGATACGGGGTTTAGCTAGAGAAAGTGCTCCAGGGATTTGCCGTAGAACAGTACTACACTTCCAAAATGTTGATTATATGCTCCATTAAATCATGATTAAAATCTAAGTAAGCCGAGGTTACTGCTTCTAAATCCTCCTTGCGTTCTTTCTTATCCACAGTTCTCCACTTCAAGTGCTAAAAGTAAGGGAACGTCAGAAAGATTTACGCCAATCCGGGGGTGGAAAGAACAGGCTTCTCACATGGACCACTGTTTAAGTGCTTTTTGATTCCTTCACACCTGGAATTTAAAGGATTTGATTCTGATCTGCATTTTTCACACATTCCGAGTCAATAATCCTCACTATGAAAAGATTCAGACAAAAACAGGAGGGATTTTTGGTTTTATTGCAGAGCTGTATGTATTTTCTGTCTTCACTCATAGAATAGGACTTGGATAGAGCTAAGGAGAATATATAAACCTGAATTTATTGTTCTGTATTGCTCCATGGACTTGACTTTTTCTATCTTTTTTATTGTGTTTTAGGTTTTTAGGTTCTTTCTGTAACAGTGACCAAGACCAACTCAAAAAGTGTTTTAAAAAGCTTGGTTACAAATGTCACACACTCCATACTATAGAGGCAGACCATGAGGCTGTTATGGCTCCTGAGATGTTCAGTCTCATCTTGTTTGGTTTCTTTCTCTTTGGTACTAGGTGACAAGAACATGGTCAGAAAGCTCTGTTCCACAAGCGCTTCTGTGTCATTGAAAGAGGGTTAGTGCAGAATCTGACTACATATACATGTTATAGGGTCCCCTTTCTTCAATATGCAAAGCTTTATATATCCATAAAGATGAAAGCCTTGGTGCCATGTGGCTATGAGAAGTAATGAAAAGGAAGGGGCAATTGAGGTTGTTGGTTATCACTTTTTAGCCCACTGTTTGTAACCCCACATACTTGTACATACTTGTACGGAATAATGCTGCTTTCTCATGAACATGTACTACGCCTAGCCCTGGTGGTCCGGTTGGAAGCTGTTACAAGCTTCCCAACTGATCTCCTCTATATGGATGTCCAGTCCGCATTCTGGCCAGAAAGTGGTCACTTGAGGTCATTTTCCACTAAAGTAACTGGAATACAAATTCCCTTTCTTAATAGGACATTGTTTAAAATTATTTAACAATGATGAGAGATAGTATGGTATTGTATGGTACACTGTAATTCAAGAAGAAAAAGAGGGGAATTGTATGTAATAGGCTGTATAAACCAATACAAGATAGTGGAGTATCAAAAAATATAAATGATGCTTTATTTTTAGTCCCACATTTAACAAACATTTAAAAACATTTAAAACCGCACAACAGACATGTGCAATGCTCTAGGCATGAACTATTTGTGTGTGTCTCTATAGTTCATGCGATGCCCTTCCTATCCCCTAGTGTGTCTATTGGTGGTGACCTATGCACGCTGTGTAAGTTTGTTGGAGCATGAATGTTATGTCCTATATATTAGGTCTTGAAAGGTGTTATGCTCCTTGATACAGATGCATCAGCATGTATAGACAATATATGTATATCTCAAGTGAGAAGACCCCTGAGGAAGCCAAACAGTGGCGGAACGCGTGGGGAGCTGAGCCCCTATCCCTTTCTACTGGACATGGTGATATCTGACCTCTAACTCACTTGAGATATACATATATTGTCTATACATGCTGATGCATCTGTATCAAGGAGCATAACACCTTTCAAGACCTAATATATAGGACATAACATTCATGCTCCAACAAACTTACACAGCGTGCATAGGTCACCACCAATAGACACACTAGGGGATAGGAAGGGCATCGCATGAACTATAGAGACACACACAAATAGTTCATGCCTAGAACATTGCACATGTCTGTTGTGCGGTTTTAAATGTTTTTAAATGTTTGTTAAATGTGGGACTAAAAATAAAGCATCATTTATATTTTTTGATACTCCACTATCTTGTATTGGTTTATACAGCCTATTACATACAATTCCCCTCTTTTTCTTCTTGAATTACATAGAACAGTTTTGGGAATTGGGGTCAAAAAAATTTTAAGGTGTTCCTATCATTGTATGGTACACATGGTGCGCAGCAAATCTATAGGATGTATTAAGTCTACCTACATTATGGGACCATCGAATATGGTCTGTTGTTTGAAGCTTGTTTGTCATAGTTTTTTGAGGTCCTCTCATCTGCTGATGGCAGTACAAAAGGCTGCCTGGGCCACAACCTCTGGACAGAAATAGTACCTGATCTCAATGAGCAGACAACACACTATGGGGCTTATTTTCTAAGGGCCCCGCGGCCCAATTTTCATTGGGTTTCCCGACTTTTTGGGGATCGCGTCGGATTGTGTCACAATCGCAACGGCTTTCATGCAACACAGATCAGAGGCGGGCAGTCAGACGATCCGATGGATTAGGACAAAGCGCGTGATTTAACATTCAAATTTGTATCGCAAGCCAAGCAATTACATAAGTGATTAAATGAAGGAAAAGAGCACAAGCAAAACTTGAGGAGGCAGCACGTCCTCCAAGCTATTACCAGAACTTGGGCTACCAGGGAATCCAAAGATGTAGCTTTTGTGTTTCGCAGAAGTACCTTGGATGATACTTCATTCTACGCTACCATCAACCTGCAGTGCTTTTGTAGTACAAATGGCGGTGGAGACCTGAGTTGTAGCTGCTGAGCTGTAGACAAGGATAAACACAAAAAAGAAAGAACAAAAGGGTAACGGCTCACCCGTAGTAGGCTGTAATGGTCCTGGGTGGTGGTTGGTCAGGTGCACGGTATCCCCTTGATAAAGACACTGGTCCGGATATCCAGAGCACTGTATGCTTGCAACAAAGTGCAAACAAGTCTGTTAAAACATTTAGAAAAGTTTAATCTTCATAGTAAAAAATCTTTACATGATGCAACTGATATACATGGATACAAAATGACAAAAAAAAAGGAGCACGAGACATAAAAGAAAATAAAACGTAGCAGCGGTCACGTGTTTCGGACTGTCACATTTCTAGTCCTTAGTCATATCTATACTGCAAAACCTTGTCTAAGGAAATTTATAGTAGATTGACTATGTGTCAAATTACGAGTTTCCTGTGTGTGGGAGTCACGCCCTATGATGGACATGTGTCATGCAGCTACCGCCTATTCAGACCACAGGTAATGAAATTATAAGAAAAAACCTGATGTAATGTACAAGTTCAGTAGAAATATGATAAATCCTGTTTGAAATTAAGTCCTTGGGATATCGGGTATCCAGATTAAGAATCCAAAAGGCTACTCTCGAAAGGAGTGCCTTCTTCCAGTCTCCACCTCAGATGGGGTGGGCCACTGATTCTATAACTACAACTATCATGCTGCTCATAGTGCCCGCATGTACATCTTTGAAATCTTTTGATATACCAGATAGATTTCGAGTGCTGGAGATGGTTTTAGGGTTAGCGCCCATAATGTGTTCACTAATCCTATCCTTAAGCAATGAGACGAGGTTTTGCAGTATAGGTATGACTAAGGACTAGAAATGTGACAGTCCGAAACACGTTACCGCTGCTACTTTTTATTTTCTTTTTTGTCTCGTGCTCTTTTTTTGTAATTTTTTTGTATCCATGTATATCACTTGCATCATGTAAAGATTTTTTACTATAAAGATTAAACTTTTCTAAACGTTTTAACAGCCGTGTTTGCACTTTGCTGGATGCTGGACCCCCTGCACTTCAAATATTTTTTTCCTGTTGCAGACAAGAATAAATGTTGGTGGTGGGGATTTATTACTATCTTCAACTTGTTGAGTGCCTTTTGAGTGACTTTGTGACAAAGTTTGTGACTTTTTTGTGCTTAAAAGTTACATATCTTGAATGTGAATTTCAACTTTTTACACAAAAGTTGCAGGAAAACCTGCAGATTCCGAAGCCAATTTCATCAATCATGTGCTAAACCACCCATCAACGAACAAATGCTTTTTTTATTTCAAGATTTGAGGTGCACAACCCAGTGATTTCAGTAACAAAATAGTTCTTGCAATTTTTATGTCACATAAAAACCACAAAAACCCGAAAGTGACAAAACAGTTGCAAAAAAGACCCATCAGAAAACCAGCCAAAGACACTGATAAATTCCCTCTAGGAGCGCAAATGGGGTAGTATAATGCATCACAAATTTGCTGTACAAATGAAGTACAAAACTACAATTTTATATGAAAAAAGGTTGAAAAAAGAAAGAAAAGCCACAAGGATTGAATTTAGAAATCCCTTATAATCATGTGCAGGGAGCCCAGGGTAGATATATTAGAGCTGAATTGGCCATTTAACTCATTGGTAGATATAAATTGTGTAGTGTAAGTCAAGTAGGACCTGCAGTCCCATGTAACGCCAGATGCAAACTTAACTCTCCCTTGCTGCCTCTGTTTATACTTAGTTATAAGATCTAAATTATTAAAAGCACTTTGGATTTGCTGCCTTTTGATATAACATCTCTGTCCCTTTAACGGCCCTATCGCCTCTGTGGCTGCTCAGTGTCTCCTGTGTGTGTGACTGTTCCTGGGAAAAATCTATTACTGGAGTATCATTAATCTAAGGCTGCCGCCTCTGGCATTTTCTGCCTACTCTATTTTATGGGCCTTTGCTTCCCGTGCTCTGGGGGGACGCTGTTTTGCTCTCTTGATCAGCTTTGTTTAATTATCAAAATATTTGATGCAGAAAATTGACATTAGTGTTCTGCAGTTTCGGCCTCCTGTTTTCTTTTCTTCTGCCATTTGGTGACATTGAGGTCCTGGGTAGGTTAGCCTTTCATTAAAAACAAGCACTTTAAGGTGCAAAGTTATTTGCCTTCCAGATTTTGTAAAGCTGTGGCTCCCAGGTAGCATGGGCTCAACTTTTATCAAGTCCATTGTTTAAGGATGAACTAATCTTACTAATTGTTATATGTTATGAACATCATATAATATATAACACATGGTACATTATTATTCTTATTTATTTATAGAGTAAATAATACAAAATAATGGAAACGATTTAATCAATAGCCTTAGCAATAAAATATTTCTATTATTAGTTTTTATTTCTTTTATATATTTTTCTTTTTAATTTAGTGTTTTATATTCTGGTTAATAAGAAAGAAACATTAATATAAGTAAAGTAATTGTTATTATTATTTATTCTGAATCTCATCATTTGGCAAGCTCTGTGCAGCGCCGCGGAATATGTCAGTTCTATATAAATAAAGGAATTATTATTATTAATATCATCCGTGTATCAGTGAGATTTTATGCTATTTATAAATTAATAGTAAATAATATCCATAAAAATTTTTTGTATCTATCTATTTTTTTATCTATTTCCAATGTCGACATCTTTGTAAATTGATGTTTTGCATTTATATTTTTTATATTTTTTCCATTCAAAAATAAGAATATTTACTCATATGTGTAGACTTTTTGCTGCCCTGTTATCTCTATACATATCTCACATATCTCACAAAGTGCCCTAAAGCAGTAGCTTTTCTGGTCAAGAGTCACATCGCACTGTTGTGCTATCAGGGACCCCGACTTTATTCCGTGACACATAGCATTATTACAGCTCCAGGGATTCATTTTCTTAGCCTGGCCACCCGCTGACCCAGCCAGGAAACCCGACACACAAGGAGACGTAACAACATAATTGGAACAAAAATATAAATGAAAAACCAGGGACCTTTCTGAACACCAAACTTTCACATAATGTCAGCTATTTCCAGTGACAGCGCCTTCACATTATCTGCTGTTTTATAACATCATTGCTTGAGGATTATTTATTATGTATTATAATCATCAATAATGCAGGAGCAGCTGAAGATTTCTAAAAGGAGATAAGCCAACGGATTAGGAAATTAAGTAAAATATTTTTATGTTCTATATATTTATTTTGGAAGGATGAAGAATATTTGCCAAATTGCTATCCATTATTAGATTCAAGTCAGATTCTGCTGAGGTCTTCAACGTTTCACCTTTTTAGCCAAGGTCTATGGCTACTGGGCACCAATATTATGAATAGTCTGCAGAGATAAGGACAAAGCTGTCATTATTCATAATAGTTTAGTTGATAGGGGGCAGTATGTTTATGTACATAGGAGAAAGTATAGTGGTAATTTTCTTGTAACATTTGAGTAGTGACAGTATTATAGTAGTTATATTCTTGTACATAGGGAGTAGTATTATAGTAGTTATATTCTTGTACATAGGAGCAGTATTATAGTAGTTATATTCTTGTACATAGGAGGCAGTATTATAGTAGTTATATTCTTGTACATAGGAGGCAGTATTATAGTAGTTATATTCTTGTACATAGGGAGCAGTATTATAGTAGTTATATTCTTGTACATAGGGAGCAGGATTATAGTAGTTATATTCTTGTACATAGGGGGCAGTATTATAGTAGTTATATTCTTGTACATAGGGGACAGTATTATAGTAGTTATATTTGCGCACATAGGGGCAGTATTATAGTAGTTATATTATTGTACATAGAGAGAAGTATTATAGCAGTTATATTTTTGTAGATAGAAGCAGTATTATTTTAGTTATACTCTTGTACATAGGGGCAGTATTATAGAAGTTATATTCTTGTACATAGGGGCAGTATTATAGTAGTTATATTCTTGTACATAGGGAGCAGGATTATAGTAGTTATATTCTTGTACATAGGGGGCAGTATTATAGTAGTTATATTCTTGTACATAGGGGACAGTATTATAGTAGTTATATTTGCGTACATAGGGGCAGTATTATAGTAGTTATATTATTGTACATAGGGAGAAGTATTATAGCAGTTATATTTTTGTAGATAGAAGCAGTATTATTTTAGTTATACTCTTGTACATAGGGGCAGTATTATAGAAGTTATATTCTTGTACATAGGGGCAGTATTATAGTAGTTATATTCTTGTACATAGGGGGCAGTATTATAGTAGTTATATTTTTGTACAAAGGGGGCAGTATTATAGTCGTTATATTCTTGTACATAGGGGCAGTATTACAGTAGTTATATTCTTGTACATTGTAGCAGTATTATAGTAGTTATATTCTTGTACATAGGGGACAGTATTATAGTAGTTATATTCTTGTACATAGGAGGCAGTATTATAGTAGTTATATTTTTGTACATAGGAGGCAGTATTATAGTAGTTATATTCTTGTGCATAGGGGACAGTATTATAGTAGTTATATTCTTGTACATAGGGGACAGTATAATAGTAGTTATATTCTTGTACATAGGGGGCAGTATTATAGTAGTTATATTTTTGTACATAGGAGGCAGTATTATAGTAGTTATATTCTTGTGCATAGGGGGCAGTATTATCGTAGTTATATTCCTGTACATAGGGGGCAGTATTATAGTAGTTATATTCTTGTACATAGGGGACAGTATTATAGTAGTTATATTCTTGTACATAGGAGGCAGTATTATAGTAGTTATATTCTTGTACATAGGGGGCAGTATTATAGTAGTTATATTTTTGTACATAGGAGGCAGTATTATAGTAGTTATATTCTTGTGCATAGGGAGCAGTATTATAGCAGTTATATTCTTGTACATAGGGGACAGTATTATAGTAGTTATATTCTTGTACATAGGGGGCAGTATTATAGTAGTTATATTTTTGTACATAGGAGGCATTATTATAGTAGTTATATTCTTGTACATAGAAGGCAGAATTATAGTAGTTATATTCTTGTACATAGGGGGCAGTATTATAGTAGTTATATTCTTGTACATAGAGGGCAGTATTATAGTAGTTATTTTTTTGTTTTTATATTCTTGTTCATATCATATTATATAAGGCTGGAAAAAGTCCATGAAGTCCAACCTTTAGGAATTAAACAAATGTTTTCCCCATAGCCCGTGATATTTTTCGTCCCCAGAAAGACATCCAGGCCTCCCTTGAACATGTACAAAAAGTCCCCCATAACAACCTCCTGCGGCAGAGCGTTCCATAGTCTCACTGCTCTTACAGTAAAGAACCTTTGTCTATGTTGATGGTAAAATTGCCTCTCCTCTAGGCGTAGAGGATGCCCCCTTGTCCTGGTCACAGGCCTAGGTATAAAAAGATATTTGGAGAGATCCTTGTACTGTCCGTTCAGGTATTTGTACATTGTAATGAGGTCTCCCCTCAGTCGTCCTTTTCCTAAATTGAATAATCCCAAATTTTGTAATCTGTCATTGTATTCTAATCCCCCCCATTCCCCTAATAATCTTGTTTTCTCTCCTCTTCACCCGTTTCAGTTCTATTATGTCCTTTTTATAGGACAAAGCGGTACACCATATTCCATGTGTCTGACCAGTGATTTGTATGAGGACAAATCACTGTCATAAGTGATTAAAGTGATTAAATTAAGGAATCACACTAGACGGTGATCAGAAGGCTCCAGAATTGTGACGGTTTCAGTCCTGTATACCAGAAGAATTGTGTAGAAGCCCTCCTGTATTGTGCCTAATTTTTCAGGCCCACAGCTGAATAGATTTCAAAAGTGACAGCCAGTTTTCATGTCACAAGGTTTTTGACTTTCATTTTCTTGGTAGTTGCTTTTAATGGTGTTAATGAGTTATCCAGGTCTAATCAAGAAAATGCATCTACAATATCCTTCAATTTTTTTTTCTTTGTTCCTCTAGAACTGTAGTTTATCCCCTACTCATCTTCCACACAGTCCATTCCATAGAATTTTAAACATGACTTTGAACAAAGCAGAGTCATGGGACACTGGCTGTACTGAAGACTCCGAACATGAGGAGTCGGAGACATTGTTCACCACTACCTGGAAAGACAAACCATCTGATTCTTGTTTGAATCTGGAGTCATTTTCTTGTGCCAACCATTGAAAGATTTACTTTGGCTATTGGTGTGGTATAGGAGGGATATGAATGTGTGGCTCTCGTCCAGTTTTAAGTGAACTGTGAATGCTCTGATAGAGCAAAGAAGTTTAGTGCAGGAAAAGTGAAATTGTGTAGATACACTGCAGACAGGAGCCGTCACACTCCTAGATCACAGCATTGATACAGGGAAAGGTATAAGGTTTTACAGTAACAGGAGCAAAGTCTGTCATGGTTAATCAGGTGATAGTTTAGCCTATAACTTGAATTTGTGTACATGAAGTAACAAAGAAAATACTTAAATTGAAGAGTCAAATATTAAGTGAAAAGGTTTGATGGTAGAAACTTCAATATTTAATAAGATTTGTTTAACTGTTACTTGATATTAGAATTCCATTGTGGTAAAGCTCGGGCTATTAAGTCAGTTAGGCTTCAGCTTTATAGTGACCTCTATGACCAAGTAACCAACCCCCCAAAATTTCATGAAGATTTTTTTTTACTGGTTTGCTTTTTAAAGCTGTTATTTATATGCTACCATTCCTTCACTCTGTAAGTCAGTACATCACGTCTAAAACTTGTTGGATTTTTGAAAATGTACTATGCAAATTTTAATGAATAAGGATTCATTTCAACCTGGACCCAAATTTGAGCCAAACTTGAGCTAGATCACAATTTATGGTTATCGGATATTTTACCTGAAAAATAATGTAGTTACTAATACACTTAATACACCTTATTGTCTCTTGTAGGACAGGTGATCAATAAGATTTTAGTAGGTCATCAATATCAGCCCCCGGGTTACGTAAAATAGATTCTTCTGCCCCTTGAAGCATCCAGCAGGACCCAGCTTAGAAATAAACACAGCAAACAAATTGTCACGCAGACAAGGGGACAGGAATGCCCCGTGCCGGCCCACTCCCCACCTGCCGCGCCCACCCTCCAGCCGGCCACGACCCCCTCTACGCCCCCCTGGCTGAGGCAGTGGAAAGGGGAAAGCACTTGAGATAATTTCAGGGCTTCTATGCAAAGAAGCCCTGATAAATATCCCCCTATAGGTTGAATATGTATGTAAGTCAGAACAATTATAGTTTATGATTGTTGTTACAAAAAAAACATTTTTACTGTCCCAGTTGGATTTTCTACACTTTTTGCTCTCATTGGAACAAGGGTTATGAATAAAACCTCATTACAGACACCTTACAGCTGATCATTGCAGCCTGGGACTAAAGTAATAGCATCCAGAGAACTTCACCAAAGGTCACATTGGGCAGAGAGGTCCATCTGTAACTAGGGGTCGTCTATAATTTTGCTGTCCTTAAATCGGGGACCACCTATAAATATAATCCAAAAGAAAAGGTATCATTTAAAGCATTGAAATTCCTTTTCATAACTCACTGTTCATCTGCCATTAAGGATACTGGTTTATCAATATATCACAAAGGGGCTCAGGTGTGTCACCTGTGTACCCTTTTTACCTAGCCAGTCTATCCTGTTACCTATTGTAAATTGTGCTCTCGAGGGAAAGAGGTCATCCCCATGTCTGACCTTAAAATACTGTGTCTTTATGAAAACAGTATAACAATAAAGACATATCTTACCCGACCTTCTATAGCAAATAAATATATCTCCACAGTTCAGTCATATACTCGGTAATAGTGATGGCAAATTGCCCATATATGAGTACTAGGCGCGATGCAGCTCAGATAAATGTACATTCCCATTGCAAATGCACGTGTTGTCATCCTATTGTGGTGCACGATGACATACGACTCTGTCGTTCCTCCAGAAGGGGCACATTATCTCAATTAATGTTTCACATAAAACATGACATTGATAGTATTCATGGGAGTACAGGCTATTACCATTTGCATGGTGACTAGAGCAAGAAATATGAGTACATCCGTATGTTCCTGCAAAGTGTAGCCCCTGGCAATGTTTTTTTGCTTGTGACAATGTTCTCTCTTGCTCCCTCCTTCTGTTTTGATTTCTACTTAAAGTTTTATGATTCTATTCCCTCCAGGGTGCTATTATCTTGTATGCTAATAAGACTATGCATATTCTATTAGCATTGTCAATGTAAGATAAGAGGCACATTCTCAAGGAAAAACTGTTTACCTACCTTATCAATTTACCTAATTGTCCAGATATTTTTTTATAGAGGAAGAATACAAAAAATAAAAATAACCTCTTTTCGCAAATCTCTATGGTCTGCTTAATTGCCTTAGCATAAGTTATAAAGTTATAATTCTAATTATTATATATGCTCCTGTCCTTGATCTGACCTTGAGCAGAAACCAATGTCAGATCAAACTATTAGACCCCTTCCACACTTGCGTTTTTCACTTGCGCATTTTGCGCATGCTTTTGACGTGCAGAACTTGCATTGCACTCTGACCCATTGTAATCAATGGGCTTTTTCAGATTTGCATTTTTCTTCATGCACACACAGGCGTTTTTTTTTAAAAGTGCGTTTAAATCTCGGCACTCTCTACTTTTCCAAGTCATGCGCGTGAAAAACGCACCATACAAGTCTATGCAAACGCATCCAAAACGCATTGCACTCTGAGACACATGCAAGTGCAATGCGTTTTTCACGTCTCAATTGCCATAGAAAAGATAGAGCTCAGTCCTCAGTCCTGAGACACTGAACAAACTCTGACTGAAAACTGATTGAACTTTGATGAAAAATGTCAGTTTTTCACTGACCAAACTCTGATCACACCCTGATCAGACTCTGACGTGATCTAAGGGAGCAAGATTTAAAATGGATCAACACTAATGCTAAACTACTACTACCCAAAAATTGTGGCCAATACTATACAAATTGTAATAATCACAAATGTTCCTGTATCTAATGGGACTATTGTTGCCACTAGGTGGCCTGGTTAAGAGACACCATAGTTAAATGGTTGTTAGGTCCCTCCAAAATTCCCAACCAATAATAATCTCATAAATACGGATACCTTTAATGTTGGTGGTAACTCCTATACTAGGACAACTAATCTATATGGTAATATAAGCAAGTTTGTGTTCAGTTGACCTTTGTCAATTTTGTCCTCCTTCAATTCATAGATCTCCACCTCAAATAAGATCTCCACAAGTCAAATCTGGGTATATTTAGTTATATAATGTCCTAATACCGAGAACTGGTACATCTTATACCTTATACGTAGACCTTTATTATAATTTGTTCATTTAAAACCTTGCATTTGCTAGTAATGTGATGACAGATCAATATCGGCCTGTTGTGCTTCGGGTCATCAGAAAAATCTGGGTTTTTTCAACCCATCACTGTGCAACTAAATGTATATATTACCTGGTGTCCATTGCCTTTAAGTAAGTCGGGGTTGGGTTTTGGAAGGATATTGGTTGGTTAGACCCGTCATCTTGATGTCAACTCATTTATCCAATGCATCTGCAATATACAAGATAGGTTCTTTATATTTGTACTTAAGTTGAATTTGTATGTAAGTCGGAATACTGAATAAACCTATTTCACTCACGCATGGTTACAAGCATTACTCTTAAGGCTGCTACACAAGAATTTCTAAGGAAAACCTCTACCTGTGGGTGACGGTGCAGCTGTCTCATTTTATTTTTCCATATTATTTATATATACAAATTGATATGGGAATTTGTTACATTACTTAACCATACTACTATAAGTTAGTTGAGATGCTCTATACTGAATTATGTGTGTATAACGTTATGTGAGGCTTCTGCACAACTCACGTAGGGTTTGTGGATTCGCCACTTCGTCATGGGTGTTAACGGTTTGTTCGGTACCCAGACCAAACTTTTGTTCCACGTGTGGCCAAACCCACTGAATGTGAACCCTCCAGCGTCTGGTCATCAAGAGTCACAGGCAGTAAAAAATAACTTCTTCAATAAAAAAAAGTTCTACTTAACCATGTCAAAACCCAAGGAGAGGGAGACATTGGGGCACATTTACTAAGGGTCTGAACACAGCATTTTTGTTGGGTTTCCTTAATTTTTTACCATTTTGCCCTGAATTGACTCAGGTTTGCCCATCGCCACCGGCTTGCATGCGACACAAATCGGGGGTGTGGACATCGGACAACCCGACTGATTCGGACAAACTGCAGAATTTAAAAACCAAATTGTGTCACAAGATCAGCACTCACATGCACCGGGAAGAAGAAGGTGAACTCTGGCGGACCTCAGCGGGGGAAGCAACACATGCAGGAAATTGGACACACGATCTTAGTGAATCGCGGCAGACCCAAATCCTCGGCGGACATTCTGGATTGGCGGCGTCAACGGGATGGGTAAGTAAATGTGCCCCAATGTAATTTTATGAAACAACATATGTTGCCTCCTCTTTATGGATGGTCCAAACAAATTCAATGAAGCACCCAAGTAGGCATTATTGCTGTTCAGTGAAGTCACTAGTCACTGATATTTAGCATTCTCCATTACTAGTGACGACGCCCAAAATTTTGTTTCATGTAAAATCAAGGTCCTCCTGTGAATCCATGGAAGATGTATGGAAACAATTAGATCCTAAAAGATGTCTATTTTGGCATTCCCCATGGTAACTTTAAGTCTTTTATTTATGGAGTCCATTTTGCGGACTCTAATGAAGCAATCAGGAGAAGGGTCTTGCCACTTTGATCTCAAAGTGGTAATTTTTGCAAAAACATAGTCTAGTGATAGGCGCTCATAACTCAGAGACCCTAATCGCACTTAATTTGTTTGAAATACAAATGTGCTTTTAATTAAACATACGGGTTGTGATCTTGTTTAGAGAGCACTGTCAGGCTGAATGGAAGGCTGCTTTTCCTTGAGCATTGCTGCTTTTTATCACAGAAAGACAACAGGAGGCTACGGTTAATTAGACTGACATCTTAAGCCATGTAGAGAAGTAGGGACATTTTATAGTTTGCAAAAAAAGGAAAAAATGGATAAAGAGAAAAAAAAGAACATTGAATGTTTGCTTGGTTGCCGAGCCATATGTGGCTGAGTAAGAACCTGTTAAGTTTAAATGCTTTCCTGGAGTGTGGATTAGACTTGACTGCAATCTTTTACAGGGTAGCACATTGACACAGCTTTTAACACTTGTTCTGCAGGCGGCATCCCACCACTGCACAAAATGTATTGAATTGCACTTCAACAAAATACAAAGAATCCGGACTGATAAAAAGAGAACTGTGTACATACAGCTGCAACGTTCCAGTATGCTGAGGGACAGCGGGTGTGCACAAATCAATATTAATACACGAACACTACGACACACTGGTGGTGTTGGTCACAAGGCCACCTCCTGGAGAAGCATCAAGGAGCTTTCTATAATGTACTTTCCCTTTCCTAGGATTGGCTTCATTATATGGGCAGCAGAATGTACATCACCTCTCCAGTGACCAGTGTACACATTTAGGTTTAGAATTCATTTCTACCCCCTTTCTTCTTTACTATCCTTTTTTCTGCATATCTACATCACCGGTACTTGCTTTCCTTTAATCCTTCATTCTTTCTATTAATCAAATAATTTATTCTTTCACTTCCTTCTTTCTTCCAGGTCTTACTTCCTATCTTCCTCTCCAGTTCCCTAATTTTATTTCTACCTTCTTGTCTTTTTCTTTTTCTAACTCTGGACAGTGGGCAGATTGTAATGTAGTTGTAAAGTGTCTCTGCAGTATCCAGTCATAAACTATTTTCTTTCCTTTTTCTTTCTCTCCCTCTTTCTTAATCTTTCTCTCTCTCTTTTCTTTCTCAAACTATCTATCTCTTTCTCAATCTTTCTTTCTCTCTTTCTTGATCTTTATATCTCTATCTTTTTAAACTTTCTTTCATTATTTCTCGATCGTTCTGTCTTCTCAATCTTTCTTTCTCTCTCTTTCTAAATCTTTTTTTCTCTCCCGCAGTCACGTGCAGTAACAATATTTAGCCATAGTTTACAATATTTAAGTATTATATAATATATAATATAAGATATTTAAGTCGAATGGATACAGACCCTTTTAATCTATATTTGTATATAGCAATATCCCATAAACTGCAGCTATTATTAGCTATTTCAGAGAGATGAACTATCTCGCGGTAAAATATTTCCCTCTACAGCGTGTGTCTGTTTTGTGATACAAATTGTCTGTAGGTTTCTTTTACTCCATTATCTGGTTACTGGAGCTGTGAGACTCATTCTTTCCTCTAACTACAGACAATGGATCGTGTAATTCTTAGTGACACAGCAGACAGCTTGTCATTGACTTGACTTGATAGTGCAATCTCTAAGGACAGCCGAGCATCATTCTGTTGTTTTATAAAGCCATCTTCTGTTTACACGCCATTACACATGACATACGTGTGCCTCATCATGTCTATCACTCCAGGCTGCAGTGGAAAGGCTTTATATACCACAAACTGACGGATACTGCACCATTTGTTGCAAGGGAATCAAGCAGCTGATAAATGGATTTTTGTCAACTACCCTGGAAATTGCTAAAATGGGCTTGTGTTACATATTTAGGTTTTTAATATATATGTAGTAGTCTCAACAGTCTAGTAGTTATAGTAATCATTAGGTAATCATAGGAAATGGAAATTAGATCAGTATTGAAATGAGCGTGTTCACGTGGAAGACACAGCAGTTTCCTACCTGTTTGGTTGTTAAATATGCTGAGAAATATTTAGCAACAACTGAAGAGGGTTAATATCTAAGAATAAAAAGTGCAGCTGAACACAGAATAATATATATATATATATATATATATATATATATATATATATATATATATAATACTATGCTTTTAATATAACATATTGTCACAATTCGTATGGACGAACTGTCAGAGTCTCTATGGGAAGATTCCTTGGACCCTCTGGACCAGCGCGGGAGATGGTGATGGTACTAGCCGACACCCGGGACCAGAGTCTAAGTGGCACCTGGTCTTCACCAGAGCCTGCCGCAAAGCGGGATGGTCTTGCTGTAGCGGGGTGCCACTAGGTTGTTCCACGGGTGCGACTAGGCCCGCATTGGCAGCCAAGGTAGTACGGAGATGCAGGACACAGTCCGAGCCTGCGGTGACAGCAGGAGAACAGCTTGGGAGGAAACGCTGGAACTCACGCAGGAACACAGGAGCTGGCACATGGTGCAGGCAGGCAGGGACGGACTGACGGACTGGCATACAGAACAGGAACGGAGGAACTGGCACAGAGTAGGCAGGAACAGATGACGGGAACACAGCATGCATGGGAAACACAGGAAACATGATACTGGAATCTCAGGAACACAAAGGAACACTGTAAACACAGGAATATTGGAGGGTTTTCACTTAGCAGAAAACGATGCTGAAGATCCGGCGAGGCAGGAAGGGAGGTGCCAGATTATATAGGCTGAGCCAGATTAGCCAGCGCCAATCAGGAGGACTCTGGCCCTTTAAGGCTAGAAAGTGAGGGGGACGCTTGCGGCCTAGTCAGCAAGCAGGAGCATTGGACAGGTGAGTCCGGGCCACATGGAAGAGAACACATATTATACTAGATTTAAAAAAAAAATCGAATATATATATATCCCCTTAACGCTGAAGCCACTTTTCACCTTCCTGACACGGCCCATTTTTTAAAATCTGACATGTGCCTATTTAAGTGGTTATAACTTTGGAACGCTTTAACATATCCAGTTGATTTTGAGATTGTTTTTTCGTGACACATTGTACTTCATGCTGGTTGAGAAATTTAATCAATATATTTAGTATTTATTTATGAAATAAATGGAAATTTGGCAAAAATTTTGAAAAAAACAATGTTTTCCAAATTCAAAATTTTCTACTTTTTGTAAAGTTGGTCATATCACTAAAATAACTTGATAACTAACATTTTCCATATGTCTGCTTTAACTTGGCATCATTTTTCAAACATCTTTTCCTTTATTTAGGATGCTAGGAGGCTTATAACTTTAGGTGCAATTTTTCAGATTTTCACAAAAATCATCAAAACCTACTTTTGGAGGGTCAATTTAGTTAGAAGTGATTTTATAAGGCCTACATGACAGAAAACCCCCACAAATGACACCATTTTAGAAACTACACCCCTCAAAATATTCAAAACAACCTTTGGGAATTTTGTTAACCCTATTAGTGTTTCATGAGGGTGAAAGATAAATGAAAGTGAAATTACAGAAATGTAATTTTATCTTACTATAAATTCATTGAACACTAAAATTTGCACCTTCACAATGGGTTAAAAAGGAAAATGCATTTTACAATGTTTAGGGCAATTCCTCCTGAGCATGCCATTACCCATTTTGTCACTGTACCCTGCTGTACGGGCACAGGGGGGCACTTGGAATGGAAAGAGCGTTGTTTCGTTTTTGCAGGGCAAATATGGCTGAAAAAGTTTTCATGTGTCAGGATGCATTTGGAAAGCCATAATGGTACCAAAACAGAGGAAAGCCCCAACATGAGACACCATTTTGGAAAGTACACCCCTTGGAGAGTTTAGCAACGTGTAATTTGTGTATTTTCCCCAACAGGTGTTTGATTCAATTAGGCCCCAAAAGGGAAAAAAGGTGAAAATTTTCTCAAAAAAGTCACTTTTACCCCAAATTTTTGTAAGACACAAGGGATAAAAGATGAAACAACCCCATAAATGTGTAAAACTATTTCTCCTAAGCACAGAACTGCACCACTTTTGCATATAAAGTGTTGTATGGGTACACAGTAGGGCTCAGAAGGGAAAGAGGGGCTTTGGCCTTTTAGAAGCCAGATTTGACAATCATCCTGTACATGTGTCAGGATGCATTTGGAGAGCCCTAGTGGTACCAAAACAGAGGGGAACCCCAACAAGTGTCACCATTTTGGAAAGTGCACCCTTTGGAGAATTCAGCAAGGTGTAACACGTGTATTTTCCCCTACAGGTGTTTGCTTCAATTAGGTCCCTAAAAGGAAAAAGGTGAACATTTTCCCAAAAAAGTCACTTTTACGGCTAATTTTTGTATCCCATAAGGCATTAAAGATGAAACAACCCCAAAAAATGTGTACTAGCATTTCTCCCAAGTATAAAATTGCCCCACACATGCAAATAAAATGTTGTATGGGTACGCAGTGAAGCTCAGAAGGGAAAGAGGGGCGTTGGCCTTTTAGAAGCCAAATTTGACAGGCATCCTTTACATGTTTCAGGATGCATTTAGAGAGCCGTAGTGGTACCAAAACAGAGGGGAACCCCAACAAGTGTCACCATTTTGGAAAGCACACCCCTTAGAGAATTTAGCAAGGTGTAATATGTGTATTTGTCCGTAAAGGTGTTTGATTTAATTAGGGCTTAAATAGATAAAAGGTGAACATTTTCTTATAAAGGTCATTTTACTCCTAATTTTATATAGCCACAAGGGATAAAAAAATGTAATAACCCCTCAAAATGTGTAAACCTATTTCTCTCAAGTGTAGAAGTACCCCACACGTGTATATAAAATGTTGTATGGGCGCACAGTAAAAGGAAAGGGGGATGTTTGCCTTTTAGAAGCCAAATTTGACAGTAATGTTTGACATGCATTTGGAGAACCCTAGTGGTATAAAACAGAGAAGAATCCAAAAAGTGTCCCTAATTTTTGAACGCACACCCCTTAGAGAATTTTGCAATGTGTAATATATGTATTTGCCCCTACAGGTGAATGATCCAATTAGGCCCTAAACATTAAAAAGGTGAACATTTTCCTATAAATGTCACTTTACCGCTAATTTTTGTAAGCCACAAGGGATAATATATTAAATAACCCCAAAAAAGCTGTAAAACTATTTCTCCCGAGTGTAGAAGTACCCCACATGTGCATATAAAATGCTTTATGGGCGCACAGTAGAGTAAAAGAGGGATGTTTGTCTTTTAGAGGCCAAATTTGCAAGAAATCCTTCACATGTGTCAGGATACATTTGGAGAGCCGTAGTGGTACCAAAACAGAGGAAAACCCGAAAAGTGACCCTAATTGTTGAATGTACACCCCTTGGGGAATATAGCAAGGTGTAATATGTGGTGTAGTGTAATACACGTGGTGAAATGAGCATTTTGAACATATAGGTGGTTTCCAAATACGATGTGCAATGGAGTCCAAGATGGAAATTGCAATTATTTCTGGAAAGTTCAGTGCCCGTTATGTGGCGCCCCTTATGAAATAATGGAGGGGTATAGGGAGCAAAGGGACCTAACAGTTGTTACAATTATTCATTTTACCGAAATTAATTCAAACAGCTTGGGCGTGAATTGTGAATGTGTTGCGTATAAGGAGGTAGAATATACCAGGGGACCAACTAAACTTTTGTCACTCTGGAGTTGTCGCAGGTCTCTTAGTAGTATGTAGTGTCCATCCTAACTCCTCTTTTGGAACAGACTCTTTATTGAGTCCTACCATTAGAAGCAGCAGAATTCACCGGGAAAATGCTGTCCTGGCAAAACACAGGAACATCTAAACCAGAGGTACTGGGGCCCCGTCCTTCTTGTCCCAATATTAGTTTCCTAATACCTTCCTCTTGAAAACGGAGAAATGATACGGCAGGACGTGCACATTGGAACAGCTCGTAAGAGTTGTACAGCGTAATCTGTACAATGTGCACGGCCAGCGCTTTTGTACCATATCTTCGTTTTAGTAGGGAAATTATAGCCAAGTGTTGCTCTTATTCACCTTAGCGATGCCCATTGTGACGAATATTGCTGCTTTTGGCTGGACCAAATCGACCAGCCAATAGCGACAAACATGGACAGAGGGGGGCAACAAAACCCCTCTGGACCGCAAGGCAAATTGGTGGCTGTCAGGAACAGCCGCCATCCTGCCCCGATCACCGTGTCTACAGACATGGTGACCGGTATTACTGACGTCATAAGTAAATTCGCTGCTATTGGCTTGTCTGAATTGATGAGCCAATAGCAGCGATAATAAACTGGGGGTGTGTGGGGGGGACGTAACCCTTCTGGTCCATGGGGCAGGATGGATGGCTGTCAGGAACAGCCGCCGTCTTGCCCCGATCAGTGAACAGCCGCCGTCTTACCCTGACCGGTGTTGGAAAGTCACTACCCGCCGCACCGTTCTATAACAACGCTCGTTGGGAATAGGTTATACAATCTTTATTTATTTTTTAAGCAATTTAGACAAATAAGGGCTTATTTTTTGCGAGACGAGATGCACTGTAAAAAAACTTAATTTTAGTGGGTTTTTAGCTTATTGAAGCAATTTTATTAACTTTTTACGTGTGGAGGAAAATAAAATCATCAATTCTTGTTTTGGATTTTTAGCATTTTTTGGGGGGGTGTTCACTGTAGCATAACAATAATATATTATCTTTATTCTACGGATCACTACGATTACGGTGATACCTCATTTATATAGTTTTATTTTTATTTGTCCAATTTTATTGAAGGAAAACTAGAATAGAAAAAATTGCATTTGTTTTAGTATTGCCATTTTTATAGCGGCATAATTATAGTATTTTTTAGTTGACGGAGCTGGTTGTAAGCTTATTTTTTGCGTGACAAGTTGCTCTTTTTATTGGTATCATTTTGGTGCTTGTAACTTTTTCGGATCACTTTTTAGAACATTTTTTGTAAAGCAATTTGATAAAAAGTTTTAATTTTTGGCAAGTTTTTGGGGTTTTTTTTTTACCACGTTCACCGAGCGGGTCCAATTATGATTAGGATTTATTGTACAGATTGTTACGGACGCAGCGATACCAAATAAGTGGGGTTTTTTCGTGATTTAGTGTTTTTTATACTTTATTACTTGTGTAAAGGGAAATGTGGTGTTTGGGGGGACTTTCACTTTCTTTTATTATTTATTTTTATTGTAAAAAACGTTTATTTATTTATTTTTACTTTTTTTACAGGTAATGACATCTAAGCTTGAACAAGTGATCTTCTGATCACTTGTTCAAGCTTTTTTACAGGTTACACAGTGCAATACAGATGTATTGCACTGTGTAATGTAAGACACTGAGCATGCTGCGCATGCCCAGTGTCTTACAGCCGGGTCCTGCCAGGAGGCAGGGACCCGGCTTCCGGAGGAAGATCTCGCAGCCCCGGGCACCGGCAGTCCCGGGGCTGCGATCGGAGCAGCGGACCCCCCCGGTAAGCGCCGCGGGGGGGTCCGATTCAACTTCCATTAGATTTAAATGCCTCTGACACGCCGCGGTCAGCGCGACCGCGGCGTGTTAGGGGTTAACACCCGCGATCGGAGAAATCTCCGATCGCGGGTGTTAGAGGCAGGTGTCGGCTATCATATATAGCCGACACCCGCAGCTTCTGGCGCCGGCTCCGTTCAGGAGCCGGTGCCAGAAGCATGACGTAATAATACTGCATTTTGCGGGAACGCACCTCCCGCCATGCAGTACTATTACGTCAAATGTCGGGAAGGGGATATATATATATATATATATATATATAATTTTTTTTTTGTACTGTGTTGAATTGAATGTATATATTGTGATCAACAGGAAATGTGTATACAGTATTTAAAAATATACTGTATATAATATTATATATGTTATATGTTATATGTATATAGTATAATATGTTATACAAATAGCATAGTTTTCTTTACGTCATGTATAATGTATTTAAACAGCACTTTTTTTCTTTTATTTGCAGTCTCTGCAATTAAACATGACACATGTTTGTCTTTTGGCACAATTTTCTGTCATTCACAGTGGTCGGAGAAATATTTGAAGATGCTGGACAAAATCTGTTAAAGAACACCCAATTATAATGTTTGCTTTATAATGCTGTCCTCCCCATAAGAAGATTGGATGTCAAAGGCTTCAGATTCTAGTGCGACCTTCTACATTCCCTCAACCTACAACCTTGTTCTCAAACAACGTAGACATCCACAGTCTCTTAGTAAGATTCCCTTATTTATTATTGAATTACAGAGTTTTTATCTAGTTTAGGAGGGAGTAACAACTTTTATTGGCTTATCTCAATGTGGTCACATTTTCACCATGGCACAGTGGCAGGATAGGCATAAACAAGAAAATGGACAACATGTCACTTGTAATATATGCATAATATACAAAAAAAAATAGGATATGCTTCAGATTACTTTTGAATTACCCAAAGAAGATATTTAATGTACATATTTGATAAAAAAAAATCTTAAATTTCATGGGGGAGATTTATTTATCGAGGTGAACAGTTTTTGGATGGGTTTGCTTAATTTATAAGGAATCCAGCTGAATCGAGGTGAACAGTTTTTGGATGGGTTTGCTTAATTTATAAGGAATCCAGCTGTTTAGACTAAAATTAGTTGTATTCACCATTTGCCACTTTTGAAAAAGTCGCAAACAAGTGTGCAAATGCTTGCCTGGTCTCAAGAATAAGCAAGACTTTTTTTGCTTTAAAATTTTAAAAGAAAGTCGCATCCTCCACACCAGGCAGTAGTGTTAAACCAACCGGCTTAGGTGCAATTTAACACAAGGAAAATCCACCTAAGACACATTAGACTAAGAAACAAGACTGACAGGAAAACTAGAAAGAGAAGAGATAAATCTCCCTCCAGGTCTTCTCTTATCTCAGGTTCTGTAATTGTGTCCCTTTCATTATGATATCAAAATACAATGAACCTTAACATGGTCAAGCTTGAGGAAGACTTCGATGGTTGGTGTAACTTCTCATTTTGAAGACCTCCTGCTTCCAAGTGATGATGGATTCTCCTTAACACATTCACATTTTAATTCAACAAACGCTAAAGCCACATGACACTGGATAGGCTGACCTGATCATATGCAGGCAAAGGGGGAAATTTATTATACACCAGCGCTCCATGCGCCAATGTATGATAAAGCCCTGCCCCTGCTGCTACAGCTTAGACCTCATGATGTATCTGCTATGCTGGCTGGTGGACACCTGGGGGGATATTTATCAGGACCTCTGCGCACCGCCAGTGGCGCAGAGGCCCTGAAATAATCGCAAATGCAGGGGTACAGGGAGGAACGCCCTGTACCAACCCTTTCCGTCAGCGACTGCACCCCTTCACGTCCCCTCCATGTCGTGAAGGTTGTATAGTCGCCAGGAGAATCATAATTTTTTTGCAGTGCACAAGAAATTGCAATTATTTTACTTCTGTGCCAGAAAACTGTTGTAGAAGCACTGATAAATGTCAAATGAAGGTGTGAACCTAACTCTAACGCCTAAACTCTACAATGTAGCTTCAGGCTGAAGTTCCTCAATGTTTCCTGTAATTGTGCCCTCATCATTTGCTTTTAGAAGAAAGTACAGACGAAACCACAGATTTCAGCGGATCTGATTTACTTAATATGTTTTTAATTTACATGGAGGTTAAGCACAAAATCCCATTTGATGTGGCGTGTTCTGCAGCAGATACATTCTCTCTACTTCAGGATGTGTATATAATTATTGAACTTTACATGCTTCAAAAATGTAAAACAGCTATTTCCAATGTACTATTAAAAGTATTCCAAAGTAATCATTTGTTAAAGGATTATAATGGAGGGCAGTTTTTACCCATAATGCGCCGGTTCCATTGTAGTGCCAACATGGCTCTTATTACAGTTTTCAGAATACGCTAATTATTTTCCCAAAGCTAATCCCCACCACTAAGTAAAGTACTATATCTCTACCAGGGCTCTAAAATAGTCATTATCTGCAGGGATTTCTGTCAACCTAAACCAGAAAATCTAATGTGTTTTATGGCACTGAAAACTGAAAAAAATGAAAGCTTTTTTAAATTCTATATATGATAGATGGTACCATGTGTTTACATCAGAGCATTGATTCCTTTATTAAAGGAAACCTACCACTTTCCAACAGTGCTTCTAAGCAAATACTGTGCATCACGAAGCAGCTTCGGCGCACGGTGGTACACATTCGGCCCACTATGCGCGCAACCACTTCCTATTCAGACGCACGCATGGTCGCATGGCATGGTGCGCTGAGCGCGTACCACCATGCGCCGAAGCTGCTTCATATATAAAGATTACTAAAGTGTTTAACCCCTTAACGCTCTTCACCGTAGCTCTACGGCGCAGAGGTACAGGGAATGTATGAACAGGGCTCAAGGGCTGAGTCCTCTTTATACAAAGGTGGGGGTTGTTGCATATTGCAGCAAACCCCCACCGCTAATAACCGCGGTCGGTGCTGATCGGTTGCCATGGGGTGTGGTGATCGGTTGCCATGGTAGCCTCGGGTCTTCGTTTGACCCGAGGCTTAATGGCTTCTGCAGATTCGTTACAATGAGCCACTGGCTCATGTTGCACAGTCCTCAAAATGGTAGCAATTCAAACGTCGGCTCATTTCGCAAAAAATGACACCTTACACAGCTCCGTGTGCCAAAGTATGAAAAAGTTATTAGCGTCAGAAGATGACAAAATTTTTTTTTCTTTTTTGTACACATTCGTTTAATTTTTGAAAATGTATTAAAACACAATAAAACCTATATAAATTTGGTATCACCACGATCGCACCGAACTAAAGAATAAAGTAGGCATGTTATTTGGAGCGAAGAGTGAAAGTCGTAAAAACTGAGCCCACAAGAACGTGCATTTTTTTTTCCATTTTTCCACATTTGGAATTTTTTTTCAGCTTCGCAATACACGGCATGCTAAAATAAATAACATTATGGGAAAGTAAAATTTGTTACGCACAAAATAAGCCCTCACACAGGCCTGTACATGTAAAAATGAAAAAGTTATGGAATTTTTGAAGGTGGAGAGCGAGAAATGAGCAAAAAAACCCTGCATCCTTAAAGGAAGATATGCTCCGGCACCAGTTCACGCTATGCTGGTGAACGCTATTTGCTGCTTAGAAGCCATTTTGGAAGTGGTAGGTTCCCTTTAAAGGATATCTGTAATATGGTAAGGTAATAGTTCCACTGTATAGCACATGGTATAATATTGCATAATTCTTATGGAATCTTACATTACAAAATGCTGTTTTGGGGGGCTATGAAGGAATGGGGTCTTGTATTATATATATATATATATATATATATATATATATATAGACAAAGAGAAACAAGGCAGCACAACCTGTATGGTTTTGGGTGCAGGATCTGTGTACTCCGTGGCAAGGGATCCAATAGTAGTTTCAGGAAAACAGCAGCACTCCAGTATGCAGTCAAAGCAGGGTGATCTTTATTTCAAAGGTGCGACGTTTCGGTGAGCATTTCACCTTTCTCAAGCATACAAACAGTGGCCAGCATGTGAAATAAATAGACCTAATCACATTCCGATTGGTCAGTATACATATGTGAAATACAAGTAAATATACAGCATATTAGTGATCAAGTTACTGTGTTACATTTTCTAGAGAGTATATTAAATTCAAGTTACAATATCAGTGTAAAACAAACAGTGAATAGTGACTTTAAAATAATAGTAGAGCCTCCAGGTGAAGGACCGCCCCATCGTCAACGGCAGTCATTCATGAAAAAGGAATTAACCCATTTGTACCTGCTACAAAATAACATACCACATTCAAAAGCGCTTGTGTTTAGGGTCCGGAGTAGACCGGAAGTGGAGCGTGTATCACACGGCTAGGGCCGGATACCGGCAGGAGGCGTGCAGGCGCATGCGCACTGCGCCATCCTAAGCCGCGGCGGCCATGTTGGAGTCGGGAGCCTAGGCGATGGCCAACTATACAGAGGTACAGTAAAGGTAAGTAGATCTATGTCCAGGCTGATAGTCAGAGTCACACAATATTCACCCTATGGGTGCGTGTGAACACTAGGGACTAGAGGAGCACAGGGGGGCCGCGAATTAGCAGTCCACCGTGCAACCGCTAATCGTCCCAGACCAACAGCATAAGGATCAGGATCAGAAGAAGAATAATAGGAGAGAGGCCGTCGGGCCACGGATGGGTATAATCGGTTGTAGCAGACAAAAAAATGGGTGTCGACTCGGGAAAACGGTCCCACCAAGGAGGAATCTGAAAGAAATGAAAAAATATATATGAATAATAGTAATATAGCTGGAGAGGGGATCTCCCTCAGAAATAACAATATGCTTAATACTTTGAATTATCAAAGAGACGGCAGAACAGAGTAAGCAAATGAGGCAGTAATCTAAAGCCATCAAATTAATTCATTCAGATTATACTCAATATTGAGCCCATAGGGCTGTAATGTTTGGAGGCGGTGAATCCATTCTAATTCCCTCTTTCTCAGCATCAATTCTCTGTTTCCTCCTCTTCTAGGAACAGGGATGTGGTCAATAAGCTGAAATTTAAGTTGAGATTCCTTATGTCCCTTTTCTGTAAAATGTCTGCTGACAGGCATAATGACATCACTTACCGTATCAAACATTATCTTGATTGTACTAGCGACTTTGTAGTATACAAATTATCCTGTCCCTGTGATTTACTCTATGTTGGTGAAACCACGCTGGAATTCAGGACTAGGTTCACGCAGCATAGGTACACTATACGAAAACGTAGATTGGATCTGCCTGTCAGCAGACATTTTACAGAAAAGGGACATAAGGAATCTCAACTTAAATTTCAGCTTATTGACCACATCCCTGTTCCTAGAAGAGGAGGAAACAGAGAATTGATGCTGAGAAAGAGGGAATTAGAATGGATTCACCGCCTCCAAACATTACAGCCCTATGGGCTCAATATTGAGTATAATCTGAATGAATTAATTTGATGGCTTTAGATTACTGCCTCATTTGCTTACTCTGTTCTGCCGTCTCTTTGATAATTCAAAGTATTAAGCATATTGTTATTTCTGAGGGAGATCCCCTCTCCAGCTATATTACTATTATTCATATATATTTTTTCATTTCTTTCAGATTCCTCCTTGGTGGGACCGTTTTCCCGAGTCGACACCCATATTTTTTTGTCTGCTACAACCGATTATACCCATCCGTGGCCCGACGGCCTCTCTCCTATTATTCTTCTTCTGATCCTGATCCTTATGCTGTTGGTCTGGGACGATTAGCGGTTGCACGGTGGACTGCTAATTCGCGGCCCCCCTGTGCTCCTCTAGTCCCTAGTGTTCACACGCACCCATAGGGTGAATATTGTGTGACTCTGACTATCAGCCTGGACATAGATCTACTTACCTTTACTGTACCTCTGTATAGTTGGCCATCGCCTAGGCTCCCGACTCCAACATGGCCGCCGCGGCTTAGGATGGCGCAGTGCGCATGCGCCTGCACGCCTCCTGCCGGTATCCGGCCCTAGCCGTGTGATACACGCTCCACTTCCGGTCTACTCCGGACCCTAAACACAAGCGCTTTTGAATGTGGTATGTTATTTTGTAGCAGGTACAAATGGGTTAATTCCTTTTTCATGAATGACTGCCGTTGACGATGGGGCGGTCCTTCACCTGGAGGCTCTACTATTATTTTAAAGTCACTATTCACTGTTTGTTTTACACTGATATTGTAACTTGAATTTAATATACTCTCTAGAAAATGTAACACAGTAACTTGATCACTAATATGCTGTATATTTACTTGTATTTCACATATGTATACTGACCAATCGGAATGTGATTAGGTCTATTTATTTCACATGCTGGCCACTGTTTGTATGCTTGAGAAAGGTGAAATGCTCACCGAAACGTCGCACCTTTGAAATAAAGATCACCCTGCTTTGACTGCATACTGGAGTGCTGCTGTTTTCCTGAAACTATATATATATATATATATATATATATATATATATTGTGACACAGTCAGGGGTTTGTTGCTGGATGGGAGGTATTATCCTCTCAGCTTGTGTTGCTCAGAGTAATGCAGCAAGCTGAAATCAAGCACCGGACCAAACTTCAAGCACCGGTCCAAACCGGGTTTTCAGGGTGTTCCAGCTAACAAAGCTGAGCTGGAAGTGTGCACAAGAGAGTGGAGTGAGCTCTAGTCTCAGAGGGAGAAGCTTGTTCCAAGAGCAAACACGTGTCCTGTCTAGGAGGACAGGTTGGCTGTTTTGGACTTTAAATGGACTAAGTGCTATGCAGCAGCTTCTGCAAGGTGTGAACATACACCAACAATTTGGACTATTTGTGAAGACCCTGCTACTGGGTGAGAAGGCCAAGCCTGGTCTGTATGTTTATGTTTTAAACAAGCATGAAGACAATGCTGGATTTTTGTTCCATTTGTTTTGTGGTGTGAATAAACACTGAACTGAACTGAGAACTGTCTCTTTCCCTCTGTCTGCGACCGCTACCTAGCTTATACCTGAGCAACACCCCACAATTGGTGGCTTGGAGCGGGCAAAACGCAGTGAGGGTGGTGCAAAACCGGAGTTTTTTTTTCTGGGCACCATTGCATGTCGTGGATTAAACCTGCAAAGTTTCAGCTAGCATCACCGGACAAGATGGAGGAGCTGATTAAACAACTTGTGCAAGCTAATGTTCAACAGCAGATGGCACACTCTGAGGCTATGCAGGCCCAGCAACAGACTAACGACTTACTGCTACAACAAATAAAGGCGCTGCGTGAGACTCCAACAGTGGTGACCCAGCTACAGCCTGCGGCCAGAGAGAGAGTCCGAACTGCGCTGAGAAAGCTGACAGCGGAGGATGACGTAGAGGCCTTCCTGGCGGTGTTCGAGAGAACGGCAGAGCGTGAGGGGCTGCAGCCTGACCAGTGGGCTGAAGTGGTGGCCCCGTTCCTGACTGGCGATGCGTTAAAGGCATATTTTGACCTCACTCAGGAGGATGCCCTGGACTACAAGAAGTTGAAAGGTGAGATCCTGGCACGCATGGGAGTCAATGTTTATGTGCGGGCCCAACGTGTATATCAGTGGGGGTTTGTGGAATCCCGAGCTGCCAGGTCTCAAGCTTATGACCTACTGCACCTGGTAAAAAGGTGGCTTCAGCCTGAGACTTTAACCCCAGCCCAAATAGTGGAGAGGGTGGTGGTAGACCGTTTTGTGCGCACTCTGCCGGTTGCCATTCAGCGCTGGGTAGGTCAAGGTGACCCAGGTAATTTAGACCAGCTGGTTGGTCTGGTCGAACGTTATATAGCCACCCAGGACTTTGTGCGGGACTGTACCCCTACACGTAAGCCACCCCGTCCCTCACCCCCACTTGCAGTGACTGAGGAAAAGCCCCGACCTTCTGCTGGGAGTAGCTCCCCAACGATGTCCAAACAACGTTCCACAAAGATTCGTGAGGTCCCCACACTCCGCTGTTGGCGCTGTCATGTCCTGGGACATGTGGCTGCAAATTGCCCCTTGGCCTCCGAACCTATGGACTGTGGGTACGCTCGCCGTACTTCCTTCTATGCACGGCCTGTATGTACCGCTGACGTCCTGGATGCAGATAGGGCACCTCCCATGTGCCCAGTGTCCGTTGATGGGTGCAGGGCTAATGCACTACTTGACTCAGGGAGCCTAGTGACCATAGTACGGGATACCCTGGCGCTACCCTCTCAGTTCACTAGTCGCAAGGTTCGAGTATTGTGTATTCATGGAGACTTAAAAGATTATCCAACCGCACTGGTGGTCATAAAAACACCTGCTGGGAGGAAAGTCCACGAGGTGGCAGTAGCATCAAATCTGCCCTATGACCTAATTATAGGAAGAGACTTTCCATTATTCTCTGCACTATGGCCATCGTTACTGCATGTCAGTCCCCAGGGGTCAGGGAGAGCAATAGCTGAAGGTCATGTTCCAGACCTAGAACCAGAACCTTGGGAACCCGAGGCGGAAGGGCCAGCGGTAGGGGTGACCGCCACTTCGGTGGATGATGGGGAGACACTACCAATGAATGTAATGGTTGGGGAAGTAGAGGACTTGCCGCCAGGCCCTGAATTGTCAGACTTAAACGTCTCTGGTGACAATTTTGGTACGGCGCAACTCCGGGACCAGACTCTGTCCCGAGCCTGGGGGAATGTGTTAATGGTTGAAGGTGAGCCACAACAACCAGGAGCTGAGGCAGTTTTTCCTCGTTTTGTGGTTCACCATAATTTACTGTATCGGGTCACCCAACTACGGGGTGAGAATGTTGAACAATTAATAGTGCCTCAGGCATATCGTAGGATGGTACTGGATCTTGCTCACCAACATGTTTTAGGTGGACACCTTGGGCCGCAGAAAACCCAGGACCGTATACTGCAGCGATTTTACTGGCCCAGTGTGTTCAAAGAGGTGGAAGAGTTTTGTAAGTCCTGTCCGACCTGTCAAATAACTAGCCCCCAGCAGCACTTCCGCAGTCCCCTAGTACCCCTCCCAATTATCGAGGTACCTTTTGAGAGAATTGCCATGGACCTTGTGGGTCCAGTACCTAAATCTGCTAGGGGTCACCAACATATTTTAGTTGTCCTTGACTACGCAACCCGGTATCCAGAAGCAGTGCCACTGCGTCATACCTCTGCCAAACTTATAGCTAAGGAGTTAATGGAGATGTTTTCAAGGGTTGGGATACCTAAGGAGATTCTGACAGACCAGGGGACTCCCTTCATGTCGAAGGTCATGAAGGAACTCTGCAAGTTGCTGGGGATTAAACAGTTAAGGACTTCAGTTTACCACCCCCAAACAGACGGCCTGGTGGAGAGATTTAATCAAACTTTGAAAAATATGCTGAAAAGAGCAGTGTCCAAGGATGGAAGGGACTGGGATCTGCTTCTGCCCTATCTTATGTTCGCAGTGCGAGAGGTGCCCCAGGCCTCTACTGGGTTCTCGCCCTTTGAATTACTATATGGCAGACATCCCCGAGGTTTGCTGGACGTGGCCAAAGAGGCATGGGAGCAACAGCCCACTCCGCATAAGAGTGTCATTGAATATGTCACTAAGATGCAGGAGCGGATGGAGACAGTGTTGCCCCTTGTCAGGGAACATATGGAGGCGGCTCAGCGAGCCCAGAGTCAGGTCTACAATAGAGTAGCTAAGGTGCGGAGCTTTAACCCAGGAGACAGAGTCTTGGTTTTAGTACCAACGGTAGACAGTAAGTTCCTCGCAAGGTGGCAAGGCCCTTACGAAATTCTGGAAAAGGTAAGCAATGTAAATTACAAGGTACATCAGCCAGGGCGGCGGAAGCCAGAGCAGGTCTACCATGTCAATTTGCTAAAGCCTTGGAGAGATAGGGAGACCTGCGTTGGGAGCACCCCGCAGCCGGTATGTTTAGGGGAAGGGAAACCAGTACCTCCAACTGTTCCCGGGGAAGCGGCTGCCACAGTGCGCATTGCTGACAGCCTTTCCCCTAAACAGGCTCAAGAGGCCAAGGAGTTCATTAGTCGGAACACGGACGTGTTCTCTGACCTCCCTGGACGTACTTCCGTAATCCAACATGACATTGTCACGGAGCCCCAGGCAAAAGTCCGGCTAAAGCCGTACCGGGTGCCCGAAGCTCGGCGACAAGCCATCACGGAGGAAGTACAGTTGATGCTGCGGCTGGACGTAATTGAAGAGTCAAGAAGTGAGTGGGCAAGCCCAATAGTTTTGATACCCAAACCAGATGGGACGCTACGTTTCTGTAACGATTTTCGTAAACTGAACGAAGTGTCCAAATTTGATGCTTATCCCATGCCCCGGGTGGACGAGCTAATTGAGCGCTTAGGACAGGCCAGGTATTTTTCTACCTTGGACCTCACTAAAGGGTACTGGCAAGTGCCCTTGACGGAGGCTGCCAAGGAGAAAACTGCCTTTATCACACCTGAGGGACTATTTCAGTATAAAGTGTTACCCTTTGGCCTGCATGGCGCCCCGGCCACGTTCCAGCGTTTAATGGACATTGTGCTTCGTCCACATCGGCGTTACGCGTCAGCGTACCTCGATGATATTGTCATTTTCAGTGCTGACTGGGAGAGTCATCTGGCAAAAGTGCAGGCTGTAGTAGACTCCCTCCGTAGGGCCGGGCTAACTGCTAACCCAAAGAAATGTGCCATAGGGCTAGAGGAGGCACGGTACTTAGGCTATATCATTGGGCGTGGAGTCATCAAACCCCAGATGAATAAGGTAGAGGCAATACGGAGTTGGCCACGACCTGTCACCACCAGGCAAATAAAGTCATTCCTGGGGATGGTGGGGTATTATATGAGATTTATTCCCCATTTTGCTACTGTAGCGGCTCCATTGACAGGGCTCCTGAAGGGACGTAAGACAGTGATGGTTCGCTGGAATGACCAAGCGGAGAAGGCTTTTTCCGCTTTGAAGTCGGCCTTGTGCGGGTCACCAGTCCTGGTGACACCCGACTTCAGGAGGGAGTTTGTAGTACAGACCGATGCCTCTGAAGTGGGCCTCGGTGCTGTACTATCTCAGGAAATTAATGGGGAAGAGCATCCTGTTGGGTTCCTGAGTCGCAAGCTCACCCCAGCCGAAACCAGGTACAGTATAGTGGAGAGGGAGTGCCTAGCCATCAAGTGGGCACTCGAGTCTCTCCGCTATTATCTGTTGGGGAGGAAGTTCCGACTGGTGACTGACCATTCACCTCTCAAGTGGATGAGCCAGGCCAAGGAGAGGAATGCTCGGGTCACCAGATGGTTCTTGTCTCTACAGAACTTCAAATTCACAGTGGAACACAGAGCAGGCCGGCTACAGGGGAATGCAGATGCCCTGTCCCGGGTGCACTGTCTGGCGAGTGTTCATCCCCTCAAGGTTGAACAAAGGGAGGGGGTATGTGACACAGTCAGGGGTTTGTTGCTGGATGGGAGGTATTATCCTCTCAGCTTGTGTTGCTCAGAGTAATGCAGCAAGCTGAAATCAAGCACCGGACCAAACTTCAAGCACCGGTCCAAACCGGGTTTTCAGGGTGTTCCAGCTAACAAAGCTGAGCTGGAAGTGTGCACAAGAGAGTGGAGTGAGCTCTAGTCTCAGAGGGAGAAGCTTGTTCCAAGAGCAAACACGTGTCCTGTCTAGGAGGACAGGTTGGCTGTTTTGGACTTTAAATGGACTAAGTGCTATGCAGCAGCTTCTGCAAGGTGTGAACATACACCAACAATTTGGACTATTTGTGAAGACCCTGCTACTGGGTGAGAAGGCCAAGCCTGGTCTGTATGTTTATGTTTTAAACAAGCATGAAGACAATGCTGGATTTTTGTTCCATTTGTTTTGTGGTGTGAATAAACACTGAACTGAACTGAGAACTGTCTCTTTCCCTCTGTCTGCGACCGCTACCTAGCTTATACCTGAGCAACACCCCACAATATATATATATATATATATATATATAATTGGGGCATGATATACCATTGCTATTAGGACACTGTATAGTTCAGTTATTGGAATCCTGTTACTTGCTACTGGCATTGTTACTTAGCATAGCCTGTAGATCACATGGCACTATTAGTTCACACTTCAGTTCCAACCTTTGTTCCTTACTTACATTAAAAAAAGTAACTTCAATGTAAGTGTTATGTTATCCATTATGTTTAATCAGTCATCTATTATGCATGTGTTTCTTTCAAACTGAGAAAAAGTATTGCAGCCACCATAATTTTTTCCATCAAAAAACATAGCCTCAGTGAACATAGCCATAGTGAACATAGCCTTACTGAATGTATATTACTGTTATTGGGTCTCGTATAACAGTGTAGTTGAGGGACATCTCATGTCTCGCTGGCATCCAGGCGATGGAGTGGACATTGCACCTACTACAGTGCCCAGGCCCTCTGTGACAAACTCTCCCATATCAGGGGTTGGAGGAGCATGCGGACACACCTCTTCAACCACTGAGTGGTGATATTGGAGGGGGTGTGCAATCACAAATGAATGCACAACCCCCTTTATTCCCATCTATATAGCGAATACACAGAAATTTAAGTAAAATATCTGTTAACTTATTAGGGTCTAACTTGGTAAAGTTTTGTATTAGTGGCCAACATCTTTCATTGGATGAACCTGACAATTGCTGCTAGACTGGGGACCATCTCATGTGCATGGGGTCCTTTTCCACATAGTACATTTTGTACAGAAAGAGGATAAATCAGCTGAATTTAAACCAAACTGGTCATTTTAGTGTTATTGGAATTACAGAAAGTAACTGTCTCTACCTCCAATTTATATTCCTCTCTATCCAGTCAGAACACCTGCATGCTCAGTCGAGTCTAGTTTGTATGAGAATGAGAGGGAAGGAGAGCCCATATGCCAAGCAAACAATCAAGTAACAGATATATATATATATATATATATAATGTAACCCAGTGAAAACAGGGGTATCATCATCTCTAGATCCCTGCCTCACACACACAGCTAAACCATACCTCCCAACATTTGGGAAAAGGAAAGAGGGACAAAACCCCCTAAGCCACACCCCCAATCACTCCCTGGCCACGCCCCAAATTTTAGCCATATTAAAAATAATAAAAATCATAATTTAAAAAAAAAAAAAAAAATATTATCCTCATTGGGATTTGAACCCAGAACCTGCAGTGTCCATGTACAATAATAACACAGCGCCTCAACCCACTGAGCTATAACCTCTGTGATTAACAAGTGGAGAATTTTGGTAACTAAGAACTATATACTGCCTTGGTATATAGGGAGGGATCTTCTCAGATTATTGTAATTATTGAGACTATTATTATTATTATTATTATTATTATTGAGATGATTATTATTATTTTTACCATTATTAATAATCATCTCCATAATAATAAAATTTATAATAATAATAATAATAATAATAGTCTCAATAATTACAATAATAATCTCTGAGAAGATCCCTCTCTATATATCAGTGCATTAGTCTGTGTCACAGTGTAAATGGCAGATAACATGTCTTACTTACCAGAAATCCTCAGCTCTGTATCACTGGGCTTATAGCTCAGTTAGTTAGGCTCCTGTCTATGGTGCAGAGGGTCCCAGGTTCGAATCTCAGCCTGGCCAAAACTTTCTTTAATTTAATTATATAAAGAGCTTGTGTCTGGGGAAGACCTGGAGACCATATATGGACAGATAGAGATCTGAGCTGATGACGTGGTCCCTGCTCTCTCCACTAAGCCGACACTTCTCTGAAAAGGATTCCCTCCCGATGTCTACTCTGGGGAACCCTAGGAGATGCAGTGACCATATATGGACAGATCTGAAGCTGATGACGTGGTCCCTGCTCTGCGCTAAGCCCGACACTTCTCTGAAAAGGATTCCCTCCCGATGTCTGTAGAAGCCATTCTGTACTGTGAGTTCAGACTTTCAAAGTATTTACTATGCGGACACAGCAGCGGGACACAGCGGGACCTGGGGGGAGAATCCGTGACAATATCATAGCTGCCCGTGACGCGGGGCAGAGGTACGAAAAACGGGAAAGTCCCGTCAAAATCGGGACGGTTGGGAGCTATGGCTAAACTGTGCACATACACATGTGTATCACACTACTACACAGCAACTATAGAGTTAACTAAACAAAGCTGCTGTAGTGACATCACACAATATTGTTACATTTTGCAGAGAGCATTGCAGAGCAGCTCCAGTGTCTGTGTAGTACTGCAGACCAAGCCCAGTGTCTGTGTAGTACTGCAGACCAGGCCCAGTGTCTGTGTAGTACTGCAGACCAGGCCCAGTGTCTGGGTGGTAGTGCAGCAACCTGTAGCAACAGAAGACACCTCAGCAAAGCTGGGAAGAGATTGCACATTAGAAAGAGCTGGAAGCACAAGATATTTCTGTACAGGACAGAGAGAATGAATATATGTAACTTCAGAAGCTATAGAGCAGTGATGGTGAACCTTTTAGTGACCGAGTGCCCAAACTACAACCTAGACCCACTTATTTATCACAAAGTGCCAACACAGAAATGTAATTTGTGATTTATACTCGCTTCTCTGTCACATCTTTCATTCATAACAGCATCTGAGAACACCAATAAAGCAGAAAATATAAGAAATTTGGATGATCATTGTAGCTTTGCTCCAGGGTCCCATAAACAGGAAGTATTGTCACGGCTGCAGCAGGAGCTACAATGATAATCCAGATCTGTCAACACTTTCCCACTCCTCCAGTAGTCCCAAGTAGCACTGTTACCTTAAAATAGCTCTGTGCACAGCAAGTCCTGGGCAGTCTGGGACTGCAGGAAGATACCTGGAGTCCTCTCTGGTGATGGCCAGGGTGCCCACAGAAAGGGCTCTGAGTGCCACCTCTGGCACCAGTGCCATAGGTTCGTCACCACTGCTATAGAGGATCCAGAGACATGTGCAGAGGGAGGACACTGGAGCACAGAGACACCTCAGCCTCACACATCAGGTACTGAAGGCCCCGGCCCCTAGAACTTGTCTTGGATTATTATTACTGTGATTGCTGACTGAAGTGTTCAGACTGCTGAGAATAAACTGTTCAAAGAGACTGTGGAACATGTGCTTATCTATCTGGGCCTTATATCCCCTAAACTACCCACCCTCAGAATCCTAAAAGAACTCGCCCCTGCTAGCCCATCGTGGTCTGGCGTGTGTGGCTGTTATATATATATATATATATATATATATATATATATATATATATATATATATATATAATATTAGGACACCAATAAATAATCACTATTCATGTTGGAATCTTTTTATATAATAACATTTTATTTTTAATTTACTCATGAAAAACATTCAAAATGGTCAAAAAATTTGATGTAGCGATTAAACTATAGATCTTACATGGTTGCCTTCAACAGGCAGTATCTGAAGTTCTTTCAGTGGATTTAACCCGCTCCCAGATTTAATGGCAAATCATGAATCTTTTAAATTATAAATCAATAAATACTTAATTCAGTAATAGAATTCATCTAAATATTTAATCAGCTGTACCCAGCAGGACTCTCTCTTCTAATGGCAGTGTGCAGCGAGAATGAAATGTAAATTAAAGTTTCTTCATCTGGTTAAATAATCCGCCCTTTGTGCTGCTTCTTTCTTCAATAACTCTACAAATATAAACAAATTAGTTGCTTTAGCAAAATTTTAATAGTTTTTCCACCATAACACACAGACAGCATTTGCTGTAACTGACAGACAAGTGAGGCAGCAGCCAAGGAAATTCCTAATTGTTGTGGGCCACTGGGACCCACACGTACCTAATGTGAATGTACAGATGAGTCCTCCCTTATCTTGCAGCAAATTTCATTATGAATGTCAATTTCTCTAATTCAATACAACGTTGGGGCACATTTACTTACCCTTCCCGTCGCGATCCCTGCTGTGCGTTGTCCGAATCGGGTCTGCAGCGATTCACTAAAATCGTGTGTCCAATTTCCTGCATGTGTCGCTTCCCCGCTGAGGTCCACCGGAGTTCACCTTCTTCTTCCCAGTGCATGTGTCTTGCGACCCAATTTGCTTTTTACATTCCGCGTTTTTTTCCGAATCAGTCGGGTTGTCCGACGTCCAGGCCCCCCGATTTGTGTCACATGCAACCCGGCGCTGATGCGCCACAATCCGGTCGCGTGCACCAAAAACCCGGGGCAAATCAGCGCAAAACGAAAAAAAAACGTGAAACCCAACGAAAATGCACTGTTCCCGACCCTTAGTAAATGTGCCCCATTATGACATGCTTGCAGTACCTTGCTTACTGCTCATTAACACAAAACTGAGTAATAAAATTATGGTGGAGACATATTATAAACTGGCACTGCGTTCACCAGCATATGATATATCCCCACCACCATGACGGTTACCTCACGGGGCTTAGACCTCATTATGTATTTGCTGGCCTTGCGGCACCGATAAAAGAAACTAGGTCCAACCTGGCATAGTTTTGTTTGCAGAAGGGGTGCGTTGGATGCCACACCCCTCCACACCTACATGGCATAAAGGTGGCATGCACAAGAAAATGCTATTATTTCAGTGCTTCTACACCAGGAAACAGGTGTAGAAGCACTGATAAATATCCCTATATGTTTTAATTTCAAAGCTAGTCATTTTATATGACACTTATCAGATTATGAGCTCCGTACATTAATGTATGAAAAAGTTATAGAATACAGTCAACTAGTATAACTACTTAGAATTTAGAAAAAGTTAACGAGTGTACAATTGTACAAATTGTACATCTCCTCGTAAATTTAAAGAACAGGCAGAGGAACTCTTAACCTCCTTTAGGGAAAATAATTATGCAGTAGATGTTTTAATGCAGGCATATACCTAGGTTTGTGCAGTAAATACAGAAGAAATCTTTTATGATTATTCTGGAGGTCCTTGCTGCGACGGGGTACCACCAGGTCGTTCCAAAAGTGCGACTAGCTCGGGGTGACAGCCGAGGTCAAGGTACCTTAGCAGGAGACAGTCTCGTGGTCAGGTCCAGGCACAGGGTCAGGGCAGGTGCAGAGATGCAAGGTCAAGTCCAATCCGGGGTCAGTAACGGGAGGTCCAGGCAGATGGGAACGGGAACACAGGATCACGTAAAACAGGAACACAGGGACACAGGAACGCAAGGACACAGGAACGCAGAAACACGAGAACTCAAAGGCATAGGCACAAATATCCGGCAGGGCAGGAAGGGAGCCCTTTAAATTTCCAACAGCCGACATGCGCACGTCCTAGGAGGCGGGGACATGTGCGCACGGCAGTCTGCTGGGGAGTGGGAGCCGGGACAGGTGAGTTCGGAGCTGTGGTGTGAGCAGGGGCACACGGAGGGGCACGGGTGAAACAGGCTCTTGTCCAGGATGTTATCCTCTGGCTCCCACAATCTCTCCTCAGGACCAAATCCTTTCCAGTCAACAAGAAAGAACCGCCTACCTCTCACTGTCTTCATATCCAGGATTTCTTTCACCTCTAAGACATCGGTGGAATCAGCCTGTGGCACCAGAGGAGGAGGAACTTGCCGGGCGAAGTAGTTGAAGATGACTAGTTTGAGGAGAGAAACGTGGAAGGAGTTGGGTATGTGCATGCTAGGAGGCATTTGCAATTTGTAGGCCACTGGGTTGATGCTACTGAGGACTTCAAATGGACCCAAGAACTGGGGTCCCAATTTGTATCCAGGGATCTGCAGCCGGATGTATCTGTAGGATAGCCAGCCCCTGTCATCCGGAGCTAAGACAGGAAATGGTCTGCGTCTTTTGTCTGCTTGATGCTTGGTCTGAGCAGAACTTGGAACAATGAGGTACGGATTTGTTCCCAGATAGTTTTTAGACCCTGTACCAAGTCCTCCACAGCAAGAACATCAGCACGGGTAACGGAAGATGAGGCCATGGATGCAGTCCATAATTAATAAAGAAGGGAGCAGAACCAGCAGAAGTAGAGTCCAGGGAATTGTAGGAGAATCCCACCCATGGTAGAAGAGATGCTCAGTCGTCCTGACGGGTGGACACAAAGTGCCGGAGATAGAAACCCAAAGCCTGATTCACCCTCTCCACTTGGCCGTTAGACTGAGGGTGATAGGCGGAAGAAAAGTCAAATTTCACCTGCAGCTGGTTACACAGAGACCTCCAGAACTTGGACACGAACTGAACACCTTGACCCAAAACGATGTGTTGGGGAAAGCCATGAAACCGGAAAATGTGCTGGAAGAAGAGACTGGCAAGACATGGAGCAGAAGGCAAACCTGGTAGAGGGACAAAATGGGACATCTTGGAAAAGCGGTCAGTCAACACCCAGATGACGTTATTGCCAGATGATGGTGGCAGATCTGTAATAAAGTCCATAGCCACGGGCAGGTAGGCATGGTCAGGATCCTCTTTCGAAGACCAGGCCGCACATAAGTCTTGCCGGGAGGTAGTTGCCGGAGGTCCACTGGCGCTGCTAGCACAAGGGTCCCTGGAGGAAAAATATGTTTTGAAACAGAGTCCTCCCCCATAAGATTGGAAGCACAGGACAAGTCATCAGCCTCGATATTTTTTTTCGGCAGGACGAAAATGGATCTGAAAGTCAAAGCGGAAAAAGAAGAGGTACCACCGGGCTTGACGTGGGTTCAATCACTGAGCCGTCTGAATATACTAAAGGTTCTTGTGGTCCGTGTAAATGCTGACTGGAAATCGGGCTCCCTCCAGCAGATGGCGCCATTTCTCCAAGGCAAGCTTGGTAGCCAGAAGCTCACGATCTCCAATTGAATTGTTTCTCTCTGCAGAGGAGAAAGTTTTGGAGAAGGTGCAGGTGACAGTTTGGTCCCTAAGGCCCTTACCGGGTAAGGACCGCCACAGCTCCCACGGTAGAGTCATCAACTTTCACAAGGAAAGGCTTTCGGCATCAGGTTGAGTAAGAACTGATACAGAGGAAAAGGCAGTCTTTAATTTCGTGAAGGCCTTCTCTGCTGCTGGAGACCGAACACCGGAATTGGCACTTTTCCTGGTAAGATACTCCATTGGAGCTACCAGAGACGAGAAATGTGGGATAAATTGTCTATAATAATTTGCAAAGCCCAGAATTTTTTGAATAGCACATAGTCCCACTGGGTGTGGCCACTGAAGAACTGCAGATAACTTGGCAGGATCCATCTGCAAGCCTTTATTGGAGATTATGTAGCCAAGGAATGGAAGGCTCTTCTGATGAAACTAGCATTTCTCTAGTTTGGCGTAGAGATGGTTAACCCTGAGGCAGCTGAGCACTTTCCGTACATGGGACTGGTGGGAGTCAAGATCGGCAGAATACACAAGAATGTCTTGTACAACTGTTCAATAAGTCCCTAAAGATGTCATTAACAAACTCCTGGAAAACGGCTGGCACATTACAGTCCAAAAGTCCAAAACTAAATATTCAAAATGTCCATCACGGTTGTTAAAAGCGGTCTTCAATTCATCCCCTTTCCTGATGTGGATGAGATTGTAGGCCCGACGAAGATCAAATTTGGAAAAGACTGGAGGCGTGTGTTATGCTAATCTTCTCGCATATTGTCAGCAGTGAGCTGTAATTTCTCTATGAGCATCTAAAGGCTATGTTCACACACATTCTAATATTCTGTTGACACTGCGTTTACACCAAGTTTACAAAAATGCTATTTTACATGCATTGTAAACACGCATGAAATGTAAACATAAATGCAAACGTTATGTAAATGTAGGTGCAAACTAGATATCAATGCATACACCACATAAGCGTAAATAAGTGTAAAACAAGACATAAACGCAACCAACATGTAAATGTAAGTGTAAACGCAAACGTGATGGCACGGGCGTGTAAATGCGCTGTTAACGCAAGTGCCTTTTATGTAAGCATAAACACGAGTCAAACTCGACATAGACGCAAATGCTGCGTAAATATGACACAAAGGTAAATACAACGTAAGCTTAAACATGACGCAAATTTGTTTACACTTCCAGCCGTTGCATAGCATTTACGCATCTGTGCCGTTTGCATAGCGTTTATTCTTATGGGCCGTTTTCTTTGCGATTCCGGTTATATGGCATTTGTGGCGTGCTTCCGCCTATGTGGCGTTTGTCTCACATTTACATTGCGCTTATGCGTATGCGCCATTTGTGGCACGTTTACGCTTATGCAGCGCTTGAGGTTTTTTTAACACATAGGTACATTTTCCATATAAACTATGAAAATCTATGTATGCGTAAACGCACCTCAAGCACTGCATAAGCGTAAATGTGCCACAAATGGCTCAATGCCTCATTAGAGAAAAAGCAGTGCAAACGCTACGTAAACATAAGCGCTATGCAACAGACCATAAGCAAAAATTTGCAGCAAATGCTGCGGAGGGGTGCGAGACAAGGATCGAAGGAGCACCCGTGACAGTGCCAAAATGTGCCAACTATGATAACATCAATCATTTGCTCCCATTTAATACTAGCTATAAGAAAGTAGAGAAAATTATTTATAAAAATTGGGATTTTTTGAAAGTTGCTAAAACTCCTGACATCTGACATTATTCCAAAACGACCACATTGTATATACCAACCCCCAAATTTGGGATTAAAAATTGCTCCGACAGTAAAAACTTAAAAAATTAGAAAAGTAGGTGAAACATGGTTAAGGTTTTTTTCAGATGTGGCCATTGTATAAGCTGTTTTACAAAAAATTTACAAATTTACTACAATTTACTCACCAAATTGAGAACTCAATAAATTACTATATATACTTAAATATAAACTCTAATATATGTAATGTAAATATATGTATGTATACTCATTTTATATTATATAACTTTATAAGCAAACACTTTTGAGCTAAAGAGGAAGTTAAATTACAATACTTACAGTAACTATCCTCCAATCTGGTTTTTGAAAATTTGTATCTCCACCAAAAAGGAAACTGAGCAGAACATATTTCATCCAGTCTGGTTTTTGAGACTTAGTATCTCCATTATAAATGGAAGCCAAATCAGGACATATTGCCAGGGGCTGGACCGAGCAGGCAGATGCCAATGACAGACCTGGAGACCTGGATGACAGGTCCCTGGGTGGTCGGCAGTGAAGATGGCACCCGTGATTGCATTGCTGGGTGCCGGGAATGCCCCCTCCCTCTGAAGGTACACAGATCCCATGGGCACAACATTGACTGTGAGATCAAAAGGGTTAACAGCAGGATTAGAACGCATTCTTACTGTTAGAGCAGGGTCCTGGCTGTCTTAAGGCAGATGGGGCACAGCTCTTACCTGCACGGGGGGCCCGTGCAGACCTTAGGTTAGGCCGATGGAGAAACCTGTCGTTCTAGCCTAAGGGCTCTTAGTGACCGAAAAATCTGTATGGGTGGTCACTAAGTGTTTAAAAAAATTTACCTGTGTGAAGCTAATTTCCCATAAATCATGAAAGCCATGTTGTCTGTTAGAAAAAAGATTGTTGTTTTTGGAAACAACCCCCACAAAGAAACAAATAGTTTTTGCATATGAAATGGGGTTACTGTGTGTCCCACATCCGACCTATGGGCACTGAATGCAGGTAGTTGGGAAGAGCCTCAATAGCGCACAGTCTTTTCCACCTCCACAATTCATGTAGTTTCAGTCTTTATGCCTGCTGAACATAATTGCTAACCAATGATTTCTCAACTGAGACCTGGGGATACACCCGCAGTTACAGATGGTATGGTATTCATTGTAACCCATAACATGCCTAGATGGCACACTTTGTATTGAGATCTATGTATACCAGATATACTTAAATGATTGACTGTACCCTATATGCTCTCCATAGATGGTGGTATGTTTCTTTCTCATTGTTTTCAGAATTTGACAGCTTAGCATGCCTGCTTACATACTTATGGCCACTAAAATTAATTAGAAAAATAGATTGAGAAGCAATCACCAAATACTTCCAGCTAGCAGAGATGAATTTGTTTTTAAATGGCCATGTGATTCAGTGCTGAAGCATTATGAGCTTGGGAGCACAACAAAGAGGAAGAAAAAGCAGGAGAAGCTTAAAAACTATTCTTTTTTAAGCTACTGAAAACTACAGGTTACTTGGTACAATTATAAATCTAGCCTTAAACCGTCTGCTACAGGGTAAAGGGGTGGTGGGGGTGGGATGTGGAATGTTATGATGTTGTATTACTTTGGTCTTTTGTGTCATAGACTGTATGTTATAAAAAAATTGTAGAAAACCACAATAAAAATGTTTTGATTAAAAAAAAAGAAAACTACAGGTTGCATGGACAGAGCTTGTTTTTTTTGCAAAAATGTCACTTGAGTGTCTTGATCATATTTATTGTGACTCTAGGAGAGAAAATCTTTTTTATGGTACTTTTTGTGCAAAGAAAGAAACACCAAGCTGTAGGGAATATTTAGATTTTACCTTTGAAGGGGTTGGCCACTCTGACATAAGTTGCCCATGTGCCTTTTCTGCCTCAATAATAATCTCTGAATGTTCATGAGGTAATTCAGCATTTCTGCTACTTACTTTAGTGCTGTCTGCAAACTCTCAGTCGATTTTTGTTTACATATCAGAGAAATGATGAGCAGGAGGGGCTGCAGCAGTAGATTATGACTCATCCTGATCACTCCCCTTCCCTCTCCCTGTGTGGGAGATGGCATTAGCACGGCCTGAGGGAGTGAGAAATAGGAAGGTGTGCATATATGCCGAGGGCAGCATGGTAAGAACAGTGAAAGACTGAAGCTCTCAAATGAAGAAAAGGTCCTGGTACATATACATGCAGAGACGTGTCTAATAGAACACATTTATTGGGAAAAAAGTGAGCAAAAATGGTCTTAAATGGCCATAAAAATATAAGGAAGTTGATGTGTCTAAAATAAACTAGTCCTGTAATTTCATTTGACTGCAATGCATTAATAAAACACAGTTTGTGGGATCTATCACATGCTACCCCTCCAGCTGCACCTCCAATATCTAGAGCCTTCAGCCTACAGATATTTCCAGCAGGCTGCCTGAGTAGCCTGATACAGCACTGGGCCAGGGGACGGGTGGGTGTGCCAGGTGGCTGAATCAGAGCGGAGGAGCTACATTACAGGGCAGCGCAGGAAACCAGGAGCACCAGACAAGGTAAGTACAGATAAATATATTTTTTTTAAATACCCTCTTCTAGAGTTTTTATCCTTTAAGGTTATTCAGTTGTTGGGAGAGTAAGATTTTTCTACAGAGATTTAGGAACATCCAGTGAGGAAGTAGGACACCTAGCAAAATATCATCTGTTATACTGAAAATCATATAGGTGTCCAGGTTGACACCTATATGAAGTTTGATGGGATAAGTTTGATGGGATATAGAGAAAATGCACTATATAGTGTTCAAGATAAAATTCTTAGCTGGTCCTGCATCACGACGACCTCTGTATCCAACAGGGTTAGCATAAATATAGGAATTTGTCATAATAACACATCTACTTAGTTGCCATTACGATGATATTGTTTGCTATGTTGGGTTGGCAGAAATGGATCGACACATCAGACGTTGAAAAAGCCGGATTTGCTGTCACTCAGTTTATGGTTCATAACCAAATAAAATACTGTTATATTGTTTTCAGGAGAACAGCTTTCGGTGGAGCAAATAGCTATCATTCCCCAGCTGAATTATTTTCTGCGTTATGACTTTAAAAGGGCAAAATGCGTCTCTGCTGAAATGATTCCCTCCTTCTGCTGCTTCAGTCAATACTGAAGCCTGACGTTTATTAACTCTATTGCAATCTGGGTAAGGGAGGGAAAAAAAAGTGATAGCCTCTAACCGGCTCAATATTTATATCTTGCCCTATAAAATATTACACTTTTGTAAGAATCCATTACAATCCATTCTTGTCTGTGCTCCTAGGACAGAGCATCTGAATAATCCAGTGATTGCGAGCGACAGATATGGCGGAGGTGACAGTAGATTAATATCTCCTTAATAAGCTATAATAATCATGACACCCAAGGTGACAGTTCAATTTTCTAATAACAGATGGCTTCTATCAGAGCCCACTGTTACATTGTTGTATAATGCTCTGGAAAGATAATACAACAGTTGGGGAGACTGGAAGCTGGCCTATCTCATCAACGTCCTATTAAATCAATCACTCGACGTGGATGGACGTTTCTCACTCCTGTAACTGCTTGTGGGGAACTTAATGGCATTAGAAATAATGGCTAAGCAGGAAAAGAATACTGGGTATTGTGAACACGTAGCAGAGCAATAATATAGAAGGAAGCGGGTGAGGTCGCCCACTGAGATGCTGTGGGGCTTTCATGCAGAATGATTTCTATGCATATGAAAAGCAAAGTACATATATATATGGATAGAAATACACAGATGGCAAAAAATTTAGATATGGTGATAATAAATAAGCGGCATATTGATGAATACTTGATAGATGAATAACAGATAAATGTTGAGATATTCATAGATAATAAATGATAGATATATAATAGATCCATCCATGCATACATAATTAACATAGGTTGATTAGATTGTGAGTCCCATTGGGGACAGGGACCGATTTGGCAAGCTCTGTGTAGCGCTGCATAATCTGTGTGCGCTATATAAATAAAGAATTATTATTATTATTATTATAGATAATAAATAGATAAGTAACAGATGTAGTTTTTGAAAAATATTCTGCCGAAGTAGATGCACAGGCTGCAACTGCAAGTTCACTAGATTTAGATTAGGTTAGTCAGAGGACAGATATGTGACTTCACTTTTTGCAAATGTAAGATGAGTGATAAAGTAATTTGAGTTTGACAAGTAATACAAGACAGAGTCCTTTTGTTAATGTCTGGTCTAATACTTTGTGCACTTATAAATGCACTTAAAGGGGTATTCCAAGAATCAGCATAATTCATATACAAATAGGTCTTTAAAATATAAGCTAATATTTCATTAGTTATTATTAAAAATTGTACTCCCCTAGGCAGAAAAATGCTGTTTATATACACTGTACTGAAGAATTAAAATGCCACTGGTCCTTTAATCAGTCAGTTGATTTCTTCCACGTGGAGCAGACACAGGACAGAAGATGGCCGCTGGTCACATGTCCGCATCACATGTCCTGCACCTGCCTGGGCAGGTCATGTGATCACCACTATATTTGGCTGTAGTCGGTTGGTTGCAGTGCATCCAGTATGGTCAGTGTTGTGGTGATGTGCAAGTATGGCAGTTACACATCATTACTATGGTAACAGAGCAGGGCAGTCTCTTACATCATCACTGGGAGCAGGGCATAGGAGGTAGGAGGAGTTACTTAGAACTAAAGGATCATGGGACTTGAAGTTTCAAGTGGTGGCCATCTTGATGATAACTCTGCATACTTTAGAGAGGGATCAATGAAGGAGGCAGTAGTCTGGCACCAGCCGACCAAAATGTTGTGTACCTTCAGTGAAACCCGGCATTGGTCTTGACAGGGTGGTTAAGCCGTAATGCACTTGTCTGCATAACGGTGGTGCTCAGCAAGAACAAAGACAGTCCAAATGTAGAACATAGGAAATAGCGGCACTCACCGATACAGTACGAAATGTGTCCTTTATTGAGGTGTATACATGAACAGAGCGGGGCCAGGCGACGGGCCGTTTCGCGCCAATCTAGCGCATCATCAAGCCAAGTGACGTCATCCCCCGGCGCCGCGCACAATATATGCGTCGGGGCCGGTCGACGGCGTCATGGTAACAACAAGACAACAACAAGTGCAAAACATACACATAAATGTGACAGTTTAAAATCAGTACAAAATAACAATATTAAAAACATCCGCATATAGCGCTAATACTCAGACCTGTTGCAGGAGTAGGACACGGGACACAGTTATTAGCTGTAAGTAGCGAACCCAGTTCGGGACATCGCCGGCTATAAGGTAGGCAAGGCATAACCGCTAACCGATAAACTTAGAAGGATAGAGGTACTCACAAGAAGCAGCTAAAATCATTTCTATCATTCAAACCCAGGGCACCTGTGGCATCAAACCGGATGATGTGTCTACTTTCCTGCCTTAGCAACTGTTTTTTCCTATCACCACCAAGGGGATCAACTTTAATCTGTTCCAACCCTGCAAACCGTAGGACCCGTGGGTCTCCTCCGTGCTGTTCTCTGACATGGTTAATTAGGCGGGGGCACCCATCCCCTGTGTCGATCGATTTAAAGTGTTCTCTGAACCTCACGTAGAGTTTCCGTATAGTTTTCCCAATGTAGAATCGTTTACATGGGCAGAAAATAATATACACTACATACGTGGATTTACAACAAATAAAAGATTTGACCCTATGCGTCGTACCCCCCAACTGGATAGTTTTTAGCTGACCGTTATACTCACAAAACCTGCATGAGCCACATCTGAAATTGCCTATGGGGGCACTTCTTTCTAACCAGGATTGGTTCTGTGTGGAAAATCGGCTCTGTACCAACATACTACGCACTGTAGGACACCGTCTAAAGGCAACACATGGGCGCACACTCGTGATGTCCTTGAGTTGGGGGTCCTGACCCAGGATACTCCAATTCCTGGATATGGCCTGGCGTATGGCCAGTTCGCAGGGACTAAATTCAAACGAGAAAGTGAACCTCTTACTAGTATCATTGGATCCAGCATGTTTACCCTTTCTTCTGGAGCCAGCGTGCAACAACTCTCTTTGGGACATATTGGTGACCTTGGTATAGGCCTCTAGCACAATCTCATTGGGATAACCCCTCGTCATTAACCGTTCTCCCAATTCTCTGGCTTGTTTGAAGAATAGGGTGTCATTACTATTGATGCGTCTAAGTCTGAGAAATTGGGCATAAGGTAGACCTTTTTTGGTATGAAATGGGTGATGGCTGTTAAAATGAAGGAGAGAGTTGGTAGCTGTTTCCTTTCTGAAAGCAGCAGTGCACAGTTCACCCTGATTCTCAAAAACCTTTACATCTAAAAATTCGAGAGTTTTTCCGCCATAAACAGCCGTAAATTTCATGTTCATGTGATTGTGGGTATTCAGGTATTCAACAAAATCAAAGAACTCCACCCGGGTGCCTTCCCATACAATGAACACGTCATCCACGTAACGGTGGAAGGCCCTAATGTTTGAGGCGAAAGGGTTGTCCAGAGAGTAGACACAGCGGTTCTCGAAAAAAGCGAGAAACAAGTTGGCAAAAGTGCAGGCAACGGGAGTGCCCATCGCTGTGCCCACTCTCTGGACAAACCAGCGACCATCAAACATGAAGGCATTGTGAGACAACACAAACTGGAGGCCTTCACAGACGAAGTCAACAAATTGAGGACTCTTATTGGCGTTAACCAGAAGCTGGTGTATACATTGTACGCCTAAGTCTTGCGGGATACGAGTATATAAACTCTCGACGTCGATAGACGCTAGGGTGTATGTCTCCTTCCAACATATGTCTCTAACCACTCTGAGGAATGAGTTGGTATCTTTAAGATATGACGGTATGTCGCATAAGGTGGGACGTAACAGCCAGTCCAAATACTGTGACAGGGGTTCGGTAAGGGAACCGATTCCTGCCACAATCGGGCGGCCCGGGGGATTGTTTACAGATTTGTGCACTTTGGGCAGAAAGTACCAAACAGGATATCTCGGACTCTCCGGGAGTAACTTAATGGCAGTATGTTCGGACAGTAAGCCTGTTTCGACATACCTTCTAAGGAAGGAGCGTAGGAGGGTTTGATATCTAAGGGTGGGATTGTTGGCCAGGGGGGTGTACGTGATAGAATCCCCTAGCTGTCTATCTGCTTCACTCTTATAGTATTCTTTTGTCATTATGACCACATTCCCACCCTTGTCCGCTGGCTTCACCACGACACTGTCAAGGGACTGGAGCCAACGGAGGGCCTGTTTTTCGCCATAAGTCAAATTACTTTGGGCCACTGGATATATAAGGGCCCTAACATCGTCCCTAACACGTTGACAGAAAATGTCGATGGGGGAGCCAGCGGGCAAGGGGGGACAAAAAGAGGATCTAACACCCTTCTTAAACGCTTCCACCTCCACTTCTACCACTGGATTCTCGTGGTCCGTAGATGCATCAAATGACAGGACGTTCTCCAAACTCAAAAGGCACTCAATGGTGGGTAAATCTAGGTGTGGGGTGGCGTCTGGGGGGGAAAAACCTAAAGGTCCAACAACCACAGGAATCTCACCCTCCCTGCGGTACCTATTAGTACCCCCATCTCCGCCTTTCTCACCCTGAAACGTTTTATGTAAATTCAATTTACGTATGCCTTTGAACAAATCAACCTCAAACTGGATAGGGTCAAATGAATTGGAAATGGCATAGTTGAGGCCTTTTTTTAAGAGTGATATGCAATCATCAGACAAAATCAGGTTAGTAAGATTAACAACATTATTGTCTCCAATTTCCTCAACAAAAGCAGGGACATCGCACCCTGGTTTTTGCATCGGGAGGGATTTAAACAAAGTGAGATTGGTCAGATGTTCCGGACAGTCCAGATACACTGATGGGGTAATGCCCCGACCGACCGGATCAGCTGCTACAGGGTTAGATAAGTTAGTGGGTAAGTCTTGTCTACCAGGAAAATCACCTGTCGGTTTTATCGCCATGAGACTTGCTTCCTCTTCCGGTAGGGGTACCGATTTCTTTTTCCTCCATCTCCCCCTCCGGATGCGCCTCCTAAAGGGACTGACGGTGTTGAAATGTCCATCGCGCTCGCTCCACCGGCAACGGAGGTTGAATCAGTTGTGTCTCGATCTCTGGGTCTCTCATCAGACAGACTAGAATCCGACTCTGTGGTCCAGAATTCAGAATTTTTAGCTCTTCTTTTTCTTTGATTGTTCGTGCCTTTTCTATAGTTATGTTTCTTGGAGGAGCCCCATTCGAAGATAGCGCCTTGCTCAAAGTCAATCTTGTCGCGCACAAATTTATCTCTCTTTTTCTCCTTAATGTCCATTTGTGTAACCACAAGCTTCTTCTCCAGTTTTTTGGAAAAAGTTGAGAAAGCATCCTCCCCCAATCTGGTTCTGAGTTCAATCCTTGCTTTACAAAGTTCATCAGTGGTTGCTGCATACTCCGTCTCATTCCGGCTCAGGACCAACCGCATCAAATTCAATGAGTGTTCCAGATGTAAGTCCTTCCATCTCTTTATAAATGCTTGGTCATCTGTGTACTGAGCTGGGGTTTTATACGTTCTGAGACCTCTAGGTACGCGATTACTTTCGCTATAGGACCTCAACGAATGATTGGTCCAAAAGAGTCTCACCTCCTTATCAGCCAGTAATAACACCCGGTGCTCAAGAGCTTTTGTGCTCATCATCAGTAAATTGTCCTTCTTGTTGCATTCCTTAAAAAAGGCACCCGCACGCTGGCTCCAGAAGAAAGGGTAAACATGCTGGATCCAATGATACTAGTAAGAGGTTCACTTTCTCGTTTGAATTTAGTCCCTGCGAACTGGCCATACGCCAGGCCATATCCAGGAATTGGAGTATCCTGGGTCAGGACCCCCAACTCAAGGACATCACGAGTGTGCGCCCATGTGTTGCCTTTAGACGGTGTCCTACAGTGCGTAGTATGTTGGTACAGAGCCGATTTTCCACACAGAACCAATCCTGGTTAGAAAGAAGTGCCCCCATAGGCAATTTCAGATGTGGCTCATGCAGGTTTTGTGAGTATAACGGTCAGCTAAAAACTATCCAGTTGGGGGGTACGACGCATAGGGTCAAATCTTTTATTTGTTGTAAATCCACGTATGTAGTGTATATTATTTTCTGCCCATGTAAACGATTCTACATTGGGAAAACTATACGGAAACTCTACGTGAGGTTCAGAGAACACTTTAAATCGATCGACACAGGGGATGGGTGCCCCCGCCTAATTAACCATGTCAGAGAACAGCACGGAGGAGACCCACGGGTCCTACGGTTTGCAGGGTTGGAACAGATTAAAGTTGATCCCCTTGGTGGTGATAGGAAAAAACAGTTGCTAAGGCAGGAAAGTAGACACATCATCCGGTTTGATGCCACAGGTGCCCTGGGTTTGAATGATAGAAATGATTTTAGCTGCTTCTTGTGAGTACCTCTATCCTTCTAAGTTTATCGGTTAGCGGTTATGCCTTGCCTACCTTATAGCCGGCGATGTCCCGAACTGGGTTCGCTACTTACAGCTAATAACTGTGTCCCGTGTCCTACTCCTGCAACAGGTCTGAGTATTAGCGCTATATGCGGATGTTTTTAATATTGTTATTTTGTACTGATTTTAAACTGTCACATTTATGTGTATGTTTTGCACTTGTTGTTGTCTTGTTGTTACCATGACGCCGTCGACCGGCCCCGACGCATATATTGTGCGCGGCGCCGGGGGATGACGTCACTTGGCTTGATGATGCGCTAGATTGGCGCGAAACGGCCCGTCGCCTGGCCCCGCTCTGTTCATGTATACACCTCAATAAAGGACACATTTCGTACTGTATCGGTGAGTGCCGCTATTTCCTATGTTCTACATTTGGACTGTCTTTGTTCTTGCTGAGCACCACCGTTATGCAGACAAGTGCATTACGGCTTAACCACCCTGTCAAGACCAATGCCGGGTTTCACTGAAGGTACACAACATTTTGGTCGGCTGGTGCCAGACTACTGCCTCCTTCATTGATCCATTTCACGACTATCTTCTGTCTATATATGGTCTTTGGACACACCGACCGTACCAAGATCAGTGATTGAAGTTATATCTATCTACGGCTGCAATGGAAAACATGTCAGGTGTGGAACCGCCAGAGGTGTTATTGAGTACGGGCAGAGAAGATGCGGGTGCCTTTTTTAAGGAATGCAACAAGAAGGACAATTTACTGATGATGAGCACAAAAGCTCTTGAGCACCGGGTGTTATTACTGGCTGATAAGGAGGTGAGACTCTTTTGGACCAATCATTCGTTGAGGTCCTATAGCGAAAGTAATCGCGTACCTAGAGGTCTCAGAACGTATAAAACCCCAGCTCAGTACACAGATGACCAAGCATTTATAAAGAGATGGAAGGACTTACATCTGGAACACTCATTGAATTTGATGCGGTTGGTCCTGAGCCGGAATGAGACGGAGTATGCAGCAACCACTGATGAACTTTGTAAAGCAAGGATTGAACTCAGAACCAGATTGGGGGAGGATGCTTTCTCAACTTTTTCCAAAAAACTGGAGAAGAAGCTTGTGGTTACACAAATGGACATTAAGGAGAAAAAGAGAGATAAATTTGTGCGCGACAAGATTGACTTTGAGCAAGGCGCTATCTTCGAATGGGGCTCCTCCAAGAAACATAACTATAGAAAAGGCACGAACAATCAAAGAAAAAGAAGAGCTAAAAATTCTGAATTCTGGACCACAGAGTCGGATTCTAGTCTGTCTGATGAGAGACCCAGAGATCGAGACACAACTGATTCAACCTCCGTTGCCGGTGGAGCGAGCGCGATGGACATTTCAACACCGTCAGTCCCTTTAGGAGGCGCATCCGGAGGGGGAGATGGAGGAAAAAGAAATCGGTACCCCTACCGGAAGAGGAAGCAAGTCTCATGGCGATAAAACCGACAGGTGATTTTCCTGGTAGACAAGACTTACCCACTAACTTATCTAACCCTGTAGCAGCTGATCCGGTCGGTCGGGGCATTACCCCATCAGTGTATCTGGACTGTCCGGAACATCTGACCAATCTCACTTTGTTTAAATCCCTCCCGATGCAAAAACCAGGGTGCGATGTCCCTGCTTTTGTTGAGGAAATTGGAGACAATAATGTTGTTAATCTTACTAACCTGATTTTGTCTGATGATTGCATATCACTCTTAAAAAAAGGCCTCAACTATGCCATTTCCAATTCATTTGACCCTATCCAGTTTGAGGTTGATTTGTTCAAAGGCATACGTAAATTGAATTTACATAAAACGTTTCAGGGTGAGAAAGGCGGAGATGGGGGTACTAATAGGTACCGCAGGGAGGGTGAGATTCCTGTGGTTGTTGGACCTTTAGGTTTTTCCCCCCCAGACGCCACCCCACACCTAGATTTACCCACCATTGAGTGCCTTTTGAGTTTGGAGAACGTCCTGTCATTTGATGCATCTACGGACCACGAGAATCCAGTGGTAGAAGTGGAGGTGGAAGCGTTTAAGAAGGGTGTTAGATCCTCTTTTTGTCCCCCCTTGCCCGCTGGCTCCCCCATCGACATTTTCTGTCAACGTGTTAGGGACGATGTTAGGGCCCTTATATATCCAGTGGCCCAAAGTAATTTGACTTATGGCGAAAAACAGGCCCTCCGTTGGCTCCAGTCCCTTGACAGTGTCGTGGTGAAGCCAGCGGACAAGGGTGGGAATGTGGTCATAATGACAAAAGAATACTATAAGAGTGAAGCAGATAGACAGCTAGGGGATTCTATCACGTACACCCCCCTGGCCAACAATCCCACCCTTAGATATCAAACCCTCCTACGCTCCTTCCTTAGAAGGTATGTCGAAACAGGCTTACTGTCCGAACATACTGCCATTAAGTTACTCCCGGAGAGTCCGAGATATCCTGTTTGGTACTTTCTGCCCAAAGTGCACAAATCTGTAAACAATCCCCCGGGCCGCCCGATTGTGGCAGGAATCGGTTCCCTTACCGAACCCCTGTCACAGTATTTGGACTGGCTGTTACGTCCCACCTTATGCGACATACCGTCATATCTTAAAGATACCAACTCATTCCTCAGAGTGGTTAGAGACATATGTTGGAAGGAGACATACACCCTAGCGTCTATCGACGTCGAGAGTTTATATACTCGTATCCCGCAAGACTTAGGCGTACAATGTATACACCAGCTTCTGGTTAACGCCAATAAGAGTCCTCAATTTGTTGACTTCGTCTGTGAAGGCCTCCAGTTTGTGTTGTCTCACAATGCCTTCATGTTTGATGGTCGCTGGTTTGTCCAGAGAGTGGGCACAGCGATGGGCACTCCCGTTGCCTGCACTTTTGCCAACTTGTTTCTCGCTTTTTTCGAGAACCGCTGTGTCTACTCTCTGGACAACCCTTTCGCCTCAAACATTAGGGCCTTCCACCGTTACGTGGATGACGTGTTCATTGTATGGGAAGGCACCCGGGTGGAGTTCTTTGATTTTGTTGAATACCTGAATACCCACAATCACATGAACATGAAATTTACGGCTGTTTATGGCGGAAAAACTCTCGAATTTTTAGATGTAAAGGTTTTTGAGAATCAGGGTGAACTGTGCACTGCTGCTTTCAGAAAGGAAACAGCTACCAACTCTCTCCTTCATTTTAACAGCCATCACCCATTTCATACCAAAAAAGGTCTACCTTATGCCCAATTTCTCAGACTTAGACGCATCAATAGTAATGACACCCTATTCTTCAAACAAGCCAGAGAATTGGGAGAACGGTTAATGACGAGGGGTTATCCCAATGAGATTGTGCTAGAGGCCTATACCAAGGTCACCAATATGTCCCAAAGAGAGTTGTTGCACGCTGGCTCCAGAAGAAAGGGTAAACATGCTGGATCCAATGATACTAGTAAGAGGTTCACTTTCTCGTTTGAATTTAGTCCCTGCGAACTGGCCATACGCCAGGCCATATCCAGGAATTGGAGTATCCTGGGTCAGGACCCCCAACTCAAGGACATCACGAGTGTGCGCCCATGTGTTGCCTTTAGACGGTGTCCTACAGTGCGTAGTATGTTGGTACAGAGCCGATTTTCCACACAGAACCAATCCTGGTTAGAAAGAAGTGCCCCCATAGGCAATTTCAGATGTGGCTCATGCAGGTTTTGTGAGTATAACGGTCAGCTAAAAACTATCCAGTTGGGGGGTACGACGCATAGGGTCAAATCTTTTATTTGTTGTAAATCCACGTATGTAGTGTATATTATTTTCTGCCCATGTAAACGATTCTACATTGGGAAAACTATACGGAAACTCTACGTGAGGTTCAGAGAACACTTTAAATCGATCGACACAGGGGATGGGTGCCCCCGCCTAATTAACCATGTCAGAGAACAGCACGGAGGAGACCCACGGGTCCTACGGTTTGCAGGGTTGGAACAGATTAAAGTTGATCCCCTTGGTGGTGATAGGAAAAAACAGTTGCTAAGGCAGGAAAGTAGACACATCATCCGGTTTGATGCCACAGGTGCCCTGGGTTTGAATGATAGAAATGATTTTAGCTGCTTCTTGTGAGTACCTCTATCCTTCTAAGTTTATCGGTTAGCGGTTATGCCTTGCCTACCTTATAGCCGGCGATGTCCCGAACTGGGTTCGCTACTTACAGCTAATAACTGTGTCCCGTGTCCTACTCCTGCAACAGGTCTGAGTATTAGCGCTATATGCGGATGTTTTTAATATTGTTATTTTGTACTGATTTTAAACTGTCACATTTATGTGTATGTTTTGCACTTGTTGTTGTCTTGTTGTTACCATGACGCCGTCGACCGGCCCCGACGCATATATTGTGCGCGGCGCCGGGGGATGACGTCACTTGGCTTGATGATGCGCTAGATTGGCGCGAAACGGCCCGTCGCCTGGCCCCGCTCTGTTCATGTATACACCTCAATAAAGGACACATTTCGTACTGTATCGGTGAGTGCCGCTATTTCCTATGTTATACTTTAGAGAGGCAATAACATTTTGTAAATCATAAAATAAAACTATTGTAATTGTAATGGATTGCAAGGTCATATTCAATAATGCTACATTGTGGTCTAATTCTTTGTGCACTTATAGAAGCACTTAAAAGACTGCACAGTCGACCATGCTGCCCTCGGCACTCTCAGGGCTTACAACCCCTAATGCTTGCAATCAGGAATGTGCATTGTACATGTATGATCAGGAGAAATTCCTCTGCAATGCGCATGAATTGTGTTCCTAAATGTAATTCAGGCACAGCATGTGAAAATAATCACCAGGAACCTAGGAGTACCCTAACCCTAAGCCAACTACACCTAGCACTACTAATTCTGAGCTACTGACTCACTAACATATACAGTGCCCTCCGCAGTTGAAGGGGTTGTCAGAGCTGAGGGAGTGGTGGGCGTCAAAACAAGAAAGCAGTTGTACTTACCCCTTACTTACTCCAGTTTAGCTCTGTGCCTCCCATCACTTCAGGACTGTACTTATACAGAGGTGCAGCAGTGACATCACAACCGGAGCAGGGGTGCTGCAGGTCCTGGTTGTGGTTAGTGTAACACTTACAGAGGTTGCAGGCAGAAGCTGCATAGGTAGTGCTATGGTGGTGACATCACTGCTGTATCTCTGTATACACACAGACCGGGGGTGATGGGGGTACGCCGCTGCAGGTCCTGGCTGTGGTCCAGGTAACTCTTTCACAGGCTGCAGGCAGAAGCTGCACAGGAAGCGCTGTGGTGGTGACGGTACTGCCGTATCTCTGTAAACATAGAAACTGGGGTGATGGGGGCAGCACTGCAGGTCCTAGTTGTGGTCAGTGTAACACTTACACAGGCTGCAGGGAGAGGCTGCACAGGGAGCTCTGTGGTGGTGACATCACTGTTGCATCTCTGTATACATACAGACCGGGGGTGAAGTGGGCAGCCGCTGCAGGTCCTGGCTGTGGTCAGTGTAACACTTACACAGGCCACAGGCAGAGGCTGCACAGGTAGTGTTGTGGTGGTGACATCACTGTTGCATCTCTCTATACATACAGACTGGGGGTGATGGGGGCATAGCATTGGACTGGAAAACCGCAGGGGGCAAGCTGCTGTCTTGTCCTCACTGCACTAGAAAAAAAAAAAAAAAAGCCTGGACAACCCCTTTAATCACGAAGACCATGTATGTACATATATTATATGTAAATATGTATATATACACACACACAGACTTGTATACGTATATAAAAATAGAACCAAAACCAAGCACCCGGCACCCCCACATAACATCGATGTCATGCTGCACCCCACATTACAACCATGTCCCATTGCACCCCACATAACATCCATGTCACCCAGCAACCCACATTACATCCATGTCATGCTGCACCCCATATTCTCCCCCTGCACCCACACATCATTTCCATGTCACACTGCAGTCCAAATAACATCCATGTCATGATACACCCCCACATAACAGCCATGTCACCCTGCACCCCACTTAACATCCATGTCATCCTGCACCCCACATTACTTCCATGTCACCCTACACCCGACATTCTCCACCTCTGCATACCAACATTAAAGGGGTATTCTCATCCGGGGATTTACATTTAATTTAATGCATTTGCCATATGTAAACATTTCTTCAATTGGATGTGAATAAAAAAAATGTTCCTGTGTGCAGATAATTTCTCATAAATGTAGTCATGTTGTCCCTTAGAAACCAGATGGCTTCCTCGGATACGACCACGTCACACTCTGGCAGCGGTGGCCAGACTTGCGCTATAGAGTCCTGCCGGACCGCCAGGATTCAGCGATCATAACCACAGGACGGCTGGGGGTCATTTAGTAACTCCTGGACATTTTATATACAATAACCTTTTGTTTCTTTGTGCCGTCACTCCAGCAGAGGTGGCCGTATCCGAGGAAGCTATCTTGTTTCTAAGGGACAACATGACGACATTTATGAGAAATTATCTTCACACAGGAACATTTTTTTTAATAACATCTAATTGAAGAAATGTTTATATATGGAAGATGAATGAAACTGAATGAGAATGCCCAGATGAGAATACCCCTTTAAGTCTAGGCCATTTTGTACCACACATGACATCCCTGTCATGCTGCACCCCACCATGACATCCATGTCACCCTGCACCCCCACATTACATCAATATCACACTGTACCCCATATTCTCCCCCTGCACCCCCACATTACATCCATGTCACACTGCACCCCTTACTGCCCCCCCAAGAATCCCCACATTTCCCCCCCTTGGTCAGGCTGCTTTTACCTCACCTCCTATACATTGTCCCAGCAGCAAATGCATCAAACTGTACCCGGAATCTTCCATGTGCTGCTCCTACTACACAAAAGTTATAGCATATATACATACATACAGCATATACACAGCATATATACACACATGCAGCATATACACAGCATATGTACACACAAACAGCATAAACACAGCATATATACACTCATATAGTATATACACAGCATATATACACATATACAGCATACACACACACACTCACCATACAGCATATACATGTATACAGACATGCATGTAAACATAGAGGGTTGTTGTAAGTGGTATTTTCACAGATTGCGTTGAAGTTACTAGTGGGATTCAGCAAGGTTCAGTGTTGGGCCCCCTTCTTTTCAATATTTTAATTAATGACCTTATAGAGAGTTTACACAGTACAGTTTACATTTTTGCAGATGACACTCTCCCCGGTCCCTAAGGATCACTGCCTTGTAGTCATCTGTGACTCTTCCTTATCCTTTAAGCCTCACATGCAGTGTCATGGTTCGTAGGGATAAACCGTCAAAGAGTCTATGGGCAGAGTCTGTGGACTCCCTGGACCACTGCGGGGAATAACGATACTAGCCACAACCCAGAAGCGGAGTCTAAGTGGACTCCTGGTCTTCGCTAGCGCCTGCCGCAAAGCGGGATGGTCTTGCTGCGGCGGGGGGCTACCAGGTCGCTCCACGGGTGCGATTTGGCCAGCGGTGGCAGAAGGTAGGCAGGACCAAAGGAAGGCAGGACCTCGTAAAGGACACTGGCAGGACCTCGGAAAGGACACTGGCAGGACCGCGGAAGGACGGCTGGCAGGACTTCGGAAGGACGGTTGGCAGGACTTCGGAAGGACGGTTGACAGGACCTTGGAAGGACGGCTGGCAGGACATCGGGAGGATGGCTGGCAAGACCTCGGGAGGATGGCTGGCAAGACCTCGGGAGGACTGCTGGAAGGACCTCGAGAAGACGGCTGGCAGGACCTCGGGAAGACAGCTGGCAGGACCTAGGAGGGATGGCTGGCAGGACCTCGGGAAGACATCTGGCAGGACCTTGGAAGGATGGCTGGCAGGACCTCGGAAGACCACTGGGATATCGGAGCGCCACAGGATAACCGGATCACCACAGGATAACCGGACCGCCACAGGATTACATGACCGCCACAGGATTACAGGACCGCCACAGGATTACATGACCGCCACAGGATTACAGGACCACCACAGGATTACAGGACCTCCACAGGATAACACCACAGGAACACGGGAACACTCAGGAATCATGGAGGCTTCTGGAAACGCTCAGGAGGCTTTCATTTCAGTTAGAATGACTTGAAGATCCGGCAGGGGATGCTGGGAGTTTCCAGAATATATAACAGAGCCGGGAATGGCAGTGCCATTTAGGAGGATGCTGGCCCTTTAAATTCTTGAAGAGTCGGCGTGCGTGAGCCCTAGCAATGGGAGGGCCCTGCCTAGCCAGGAAGCAGACCCATGGCCTGGACAGGACCACATCAGAGCCATCAGGAGCTGGGAGAGGTTAGTATGGATCCAGAGCGGGACAGCGGCAGGCACACAGCGGAGCACGGTGCACCCGCGATCCGAGACATGGATCATGGGGTCACCCGTGACATGCAGGCTCTTAGTACGAACAACCACTTTCATCTAAGGAATTTCTCTTGCATCCAAGTCTACAAAATTGCTAGCCTATGCGCTCATCATCTCTTTTGCAACATTAATCCAGCCAACCCTTGCACGCCCCTCCAAATAATTCTTATCTCTGCTGCCCATCTAATCCGTTTCTCTCCTTGCTTCCCCTCTGCCTCTCCTCTCTGCCAGTCTCTCCACTGGTCACCCATTGCACAGCAAATTCAGTTTGAAATATTAACCATGACTTATAAAGATGTCTACTTCCTGTTCCCTCCATATATCTCTAAATTTATCAGCCAATACATTCCACACGTAATCTCTTTTCATTACAGGACCTTCTGTTTCACTCTATTACCATCTACTCTTTTCAAAACCATCTCCAGGACTTCTCCCATATATCCCTCGTACTATCGAACTATCTACCAAAGTTTATCAAAGTGTCCCCCGCCTTCCAAACCTTCAGACATAGCCTGAAAACCCATCTGTTGAGGATTGCATAAAATAAACAATAACTGCACAGCTCTGCTCCCATAACCTCATGTCTCCATGTACCCTCCCATATAGATTGTCAGCCCTTACAGGCAGAGTCCTCATTCCACTTGTTTCTGACACTGTATTTATATTGTTCTTTTCTTATTGTAATGTAGTTGAACCCCTTATTGATTGTACAGCACCATTGAATTAATGGTGCTATATAAATTAATAATAATAATAGTAAGCACTGTAAAGAAATGAATACTGAGGCCGATAGTATACTGTAATATTACAGAAGGATTTGTGGGAGCAAGAAGAATGGGCGGAGAAATGGCTGATGAGGTTTAATGTAGGTAAGCCACCAGGCAGCTGCTAATAATGCAAAAAAAATTTGGGATGTATTAAGAAAGGAATATATTCTAATAAGAACATAGTTTTTCCCTTATGCAAATCCCTGGTCAGACCACACATGGAATATTGTGTACAGTTTTGGCTACCAGTGTTTAAAATAGACATAGTACAACTCGAACTTGTGTAGAGGAGAGCAACCAAGATAATTAGGGGAATGGGGGGGGGTCTAGAATACAATAACAGATTATAAAATTTGGGGTTGTTCAGTTTAGAAATTAGACGACTGAGGGGAGACCTCATTACAATGTACAAATACCTGAACGGACAGTACAAGGATCTCTCCAAAGATCTTTTTATACCTCGGCCTGTGACCAGGACAAGGGGGCATCCTTGAGGAGAGGCGATTTTACCATCAACATAGACAAAGGTTCTTTACTGTAAGAACAGTGAGACTGGAACTCTCTGCCGCAGGAGGTTGTTATGGCGGACTTTATGTACATGTTCAAGAGAGGCCTGAATGACTTTCTGGAGAGAAAAAATATCACAGGTTATGGGGATAAAACATTTATTTAATCTTATTGGTTGGACTTGATGAACTTGTGTCTTTGTCCAACCTTATATACTATGATACTATGATTCATATCTCCAAATGCTGTTTAAGAAGAAATATAACTGATACATATTGTTACATATTTAATTATATAAAGAAGTTAGATGAGGATATTTCATATTACTACTATATGGAAGAAGAAGTATAACATATAACAACAGTACATACATTACATGTGTGTGTTAGAAAAAGACCAGATTATGCAAGTATGGTTCTGTATATACCGAGATGCAGAAGCTGTATATATATACCAGGATATTCCAGTACGGTCCATATGATGATACATTGGATGGCATAGTACATTTGCCAGTTTTACATCCCAAGAAGACCACATCTTTGAGAAAACCCACTCACTAAAAGACCTATTTTTTTCAATTTTCCCACATTATACCCTATGAAGATGCCCTTCTATAAGCAGACTACTCCTTTAAAATACATTTTTTTATGCAAAATTGGGCATTTTATTCAAAGACGTTTCACTGTATAAAATTATATACCAGAAGTTTTACCAGCATGTGCCATATCTCTCTGGATGCAGGTGAACACTCCCTTAAAATACAGTATGTTACCTGCCTTTAACCTTAGACCACAATATAAACTTGTATTAACAAGACTCATTGATTTTAACATCTTTTTAATGAGACATCATATCAAATAACAATGACAGAAGTGATTTATTGGTAAACACAATTGGGGCAGCATTGCTGGTGGGGGACCCATAAGTCTTCATTTCCAAACCATTGTCAACTTGAAAGGTCAATAAGTAGCTTTAATTAGATTGTTTGGGTTCTATGAGCTTGGAATGTTAAGTGCGGGGGTAGAAACAATGAGGGCTGGAACCTGGCTACCGTATGCATGTCTTGTAGAGTCAAAGAAAGCAAAAGTGATATATAAACAGTTATGCAAGATGATGTATAACAGGACGCTGTGGAATTATAAAGGTTTACTGCAACTTAAATAAATACATGTGCACTGCAGTATGCGGAACAAATGTGAGGCTGGGAGCTGCACAGGGATGAATCTTATAGTTATTACATAGACAACCACATCAGGGAGCCTGGTATAGCCATGGATGGATGCATCCTACTTAGTACAAGATAGGACAAAACATGGTGTGGTACATATTTGGCAAGTTGGAAACTGTCTCTAAGTGTGGTTTTGTTTCATGGCACAAGTTAAAACAATCAGTTGAAAAAATAACAATTAAAAACATCAAAAGTGCATGTAATTGGGCTGTTTTAAATTACTTTGCTTCTATGTTTAAAAAGATAGCTATCATAATACTACCTACTAAAAGCATAAAACAACAGCAATATATATTATATAGTATAAGTATATATAGCAGTATATAATTATTACAATTCTGTCTCCTAAGAATATAAGTATTGTAAGTACAAGAACATTAGTACCTCTGATATTATATAGGGTTCTGCATATGAGAATATACCATATTTTTCAGACTATAAGGCACACAAAAAATGCTTTGATTTTCTCAGAAATCAAAGGTGCACCTTATAGTCCAGTGCGCCTTATATATGAACCGTACTTACAGACAACAGCTGCCTTTAACTGTGTACAGGTCTGCCACCTGGTGGTCATTCATCCTTATAATCAGGTGCGCCTTATAATCCGGTGTGCCTTATATATGAACCTAGACGTTTTAGCAGGCATTTATTGATGGTGCGCCTTATAGTCCGAAAAATATGGTAACTACATTTCATAAAAGTGACACATAAAAGTGGCACATTGCAATAAATAATTTGTAAAAACCACCATATATAGCAGTCAATACTACTGTATTGCAGTATATGGTAGGAACAATCAGACTATCTAGGGTTAGAACCTCAGGGGTCTACAAAAAATTGTAAAAAAAAATTTAAAATAAACAATTCCATTAATATTTTTGATAACTGATATAAAAATAAACAGTAAAAATCACAAACACATTAGGTATCCCCACACCCCAACATAAACCATCTATCAAAATATAAAACCAGTTTTGCCCAGCATTGAATCCCATAAGAATATAACTTTAACGCTATATAACTATAATGCTGCTCCCATGTACAAGAATATATTTACCATTATGCTGCCTTGAGAAAAGTCACAGTTTCCTCGTATATATCTACATTTATGATGTGTCTGTAACCGTATCTCTCCTTCTTTAGCCATGAAGTAATTTTCACCTGCAGTGATGAACAAATTGGTTACAGAAATGTTATGATCATACACATGGTGCAAATATTCTGAGCAAGATCTAGATAAAAGAGCCACTTGGATATACATTGGTGAGCAGTGACTTATGGGATAGCTTAGCCCACTCCCAGTTATCACTGGCAGTGCCAAAAAAGAGCAAAAAGGAATATTTGTCGATTACATAAACACAAGGGGGAAGTCATCAAGGCCAACATTTCTTGGTCCAGTCTTAAACTGAAGTGCAGTGCAGAAATGGATGTCAGATTAAAGGGGTTTCCCAGATAGCCTTGCAACATTGAGGGCACAGCTGAGGATACTGATTGGCTCCCGTAAACCCTGGTCCTTTAAACCTATTATTTGCTGATGGGAAAGCACTGCTGAAGCAGACTGCTGCTCAGCTGGTGCTGGGTAAGTTTTTATTTTAGTTTTTCTTGCCCCAAAAAATTTTCCAGTATTCGTAGTAAACTTCTTCATTTAAGATGTGGGTTGAAGGAAGCTTTGTTTAGCATCACAATTCTCAACCCATAGACACAAGAATTGAATATTAATTTAACCCCATTTCTGAGATAAATGGACTTCATGACAATAATGTTGGCTACTTTTTGGCAGTAGGTTGTAGTTCTTGTGTCTAGTAAATTGCTTGTGCAGAAAGAATTAGATGAGGACTAATTTATTCATGATTGGACTTTAAACTTTCGCAACTTACATGGGGCCATCAAATTACAGGTATTGTCCAGGTCTATAAAAATCAGTGTAAAAATCAAGTAGCTCAGTGTGTGCCATGTCTTTATATACACATATACATACACACTTCACACAAACACATTACATACATGAGCATACATCTTTCAGAGCAGTGACCTCTCTGACCCATCAAAATATCTGTTGCATTTCCTTAGAGTACGGGTGTCAAACACAAGGCTCGTGGGCTAAACCCTGCCCCAATGCTGCACTCATCGGGAGTGCAGTATAGTGGCAGAGTAACTCCAATACTCACCTTTTCCTGCTTCCCCCAAGCAGCAGCCGTACTCTTTGTCTTTGCTGCTGTGTGCACCCGTTGTATGCGATGGCTCTGAAGCTGGCACACGTGATGTGACATCATTGGCACGTACAGCGGGTGCACAGAGAAGCGAATATAAAGAGGACAGCTGCCGCTTTGTGGGAGCGGGAAAAGGTAAGTTTTTTTTCCTCAGTGGGGCAGAGGCTGCTAGGGTGATGTGGGGCACTGTGGCTGATGTTGGGGGGATGCGGGGTGCTGGGGTTGTGTTAGGGCCCTGTGGCTTTTTCTTGGAAGGATGAGGTACTGTGCTTGGTGGGGCCTTCTGGCTGCTGTGGGGGTACTCTTGCTATTGGTTGCTGTCGGGACACATATTGGCCATTGGCCAATAGACTGGCTATTTCGTTATGGTTGCTCTTCATAACGCACAGACTCTTCCTGCGATCACCTAAATAAGTTTGCGTTTGTATCGCATTTAGTAATTTAAGGAGGAGTTTGTGTGTTTAGAAATGCAACGCAATCACCATGTGTGAACGCAGCCCTCATAGAGCTGATTGTAATGGTAATTCTGTAGTGATTACAATTATACAGTAATAAAATCACACAGCCCCCTTAAGGCAAACAATTAATGTAGCCCTCTGTGAAAATGAGTTTGATACGCCAGCCCTAGAGATTGTCTTCTATCGTAAAAGTGTTAAGACATGGATGGGGTAGATTCTGAGACACAGCGGATGTATCCCTTGGCTTCTGTTTGTAGGGAACTTTATATATTGTTGTATATATAGTTTTAGATCTGCTACAGGTAAATTATAAAGGAGCCCCTTATTATATAGTTATATATGGTCATCACATGGTTTTCATATGTCTTTCCTACTTTTATATTGTGAAGGTCTTGAGCAACCTTTTACATTCTCTCGCTATGTATTTTCTTAATCGTTCCATTAGGTTATCTCTGACATCAGAGCCAGTAATTCAGTTAGGCCTCATGCAAACCACCAAAAACGACAGGCCACACCTTAGTTATGTGTTAATAACCTGCTTTTGATTCAAATAAATCTGAAGTAATTTTACATTTTTTTTCAGCTAAACCTCATAGTCTTGTTAGGATTTCATTCCCATGAATAGGAAAAATTCTCTTCCGGATTTTTCTGTGCAGTTTTTGATGTGGATTTTAAAGCTGCCTTTGAGCTTGATTCGTTGATTGCAACTGAACTTCTATGCAGATTTGATGATGAAAAAAGAAGAATCTTTCCAGCACTTCAGGAATATAGTAAAAAGTGGAAAAAAACTTTTATCTAAACATTAAAATTGATGTACATTCAAGTGAAAAAAGTAGGCGGACCTACGTGTTTCAAGCAATTCCATTCTGCTCTTAGACCATGACTAAAAGAAGAATGTAATTTCTCAAAGCGCATAGGTCCGTCTCCTTTTTTCGCTTGAAAGTACATCAATTTTAATGTTTAGATAAAAGTTTTTACACTTTTTACTATATTCCTCGAATGCTGGAAATATTCTTCTTCTTTTTACAATTTTTTGTGATCATCTGGACCGTTACCAGTGCGGTTTTTACCTGCAAGGTGACACCCCCCCTCCTTCCATGCACTGGATCCTTGGACATGAAGCAAAGAAATTAATGTGGTGAGATGACTATTTTTTCTTTTTCTATTTTTTTGTAAAATGGTGTCATGCTGGTAGTCTATAGTTCAGCACAGCATTGCTCTTTTGTTATGGCAGCACAGGCTTCAGCTGCGGCCTAGTAAAGAGCATCAATACAAGTCTATTAGTAAGAGCACCGTTCAGGTAAATTAATGATTTTGGAGAAATGATGATATTTTAAGTGTTTATCTGGGGTGTTTAGAATTTCCACAAAATAATAATTCTATATTTATACAGCGCCTACATATTACGTAGCGCTGCACAAAGCATGACAAATTGGTCCCTGTCTCCTTGGGGCTCACAATCTAAAGAACCTACCAGTATGTTTTGGAGTGTGAGAGGAAACCAGAGGACCCAGATGAAACCCATGCAAACATGGAGAGAACATACAAATTCTTTGCAGATTTTGACCTGGGTGGGACTAGAAGCAAGGACTCCAGCGCTGCAAGGCAGAAGTGCTACCAACTCAGCCACTGTGCTGCCCACTGATAATTTGTTCAGCATCTTCCTCCATATAACATGCAGATAGGATACAATGAACAAGCTGCTGAAGAATCTGCTTTGCCTTACCCCGCTGTAACATTCTGCTTGCAGATTGGACACTATGTACAATCTTCTCAGATCCTCCTGGCTCTATAACATGCTGACTGCAGATAGGACACTATGTACAATCTTCTCAGATCCTCCTGCTCTATAACATGCTGACTGCAGATAGGACACTATGTACAATCTGCTAGGATTGGCTTGACTCACTTTTCTGCAAGTGTCAAACACTATTTGCACATAGCCTATTTATCTAGGAACATCTGTTTGTTCAAACAACAAAGCCACATTGTTAAATTATTTCTTCTACTAGTTTCATAAAATGTAAAATTTAGCTCTTTCATCCCATTTGTTTTTTTGCTATCATTGACTACTTTTACAGAATGTAGATATTTTTTGTCCAAGACATTCCATTACTTTCTCCATGTTTTGATAACTTTTTAATCAACCAAAATATTAGTCCAATAGAAAATCTGCTGCTTCAGCTTTTGAGTCTCCAAGACCCTCTTCCTTGTAAGCTCTGGATAAGAATAGAGAACGAAAAATATTTTTCCAAAGTGAAAAGCACAAAAAGGGTGAAAAAAAAACTAATGGACACAGAATAAGCCTGATCATGTCAAACCATAATTAAAAGGTATGAGCTGGCTACAAAGTCAAATTCTTGTGGCATGTGAAGCTTGATATTCTTAACTACAGAGACAGAGATTCACTTAAGTCCTTATATTCAAGGCGAATCCTAAAAAATCTTTTCTTAAAGCAACAGTGTTGTCTTGTTTGGACTAATTGCGAAGCAAGCTGGGCAAACGTTGACCCATAACATTGGAATTGGGCTTACTTGACCTATGATATTGGGAATGAGGCTATTTAGTGACACGATAAGCTACCACATTCACTAAGGAAGGCACTTCTAGTATAATTGTAGGTGAAATGTCCATTCATTCAATGGCTTGATGGATTAGGGTCATCAAATAATTGTGGGATGAAATAACCTTGGTTGCTAATCCTGAAACTCAATTTCCTAGTTGAATGGGTGAAGCAATAGTACATTTAAAAATTGGGTTGTCTGTGGACTAAGGAGATATATTGGAAAGATAGATGTATAGACTGATCATTATATAGATAGATCTTTTTCAAAAGCATAGTAAATAAAAACAGATCAAATAATCTGATCTTGTGTTTTGCTGAGGTTTCTCTACTTTTGAGGAACACATTTGGATTCCTGGCAAGCATGTACAACCAGCCTGCACCCTCCTCATCTTTTTGCTAAGGTGTGCTATCTATCAGTTTTATGTAGGTAGATAGATATGAAAAGAGAGTTGAGGATTAGTATAGAGAGAAATATGAATGTTAGACTAGATAGAAAGGGGCCAGTGAATAATGGAATTACAAATAAAAGAAATGTAAGATATTCCATATTTCGTTAATGGAGAGTTTTGTGTGTTTCTGATGTATTACAGTCAGTAAAACATGGACTTTAACAAAATTATTCAATACAGACTCCAAAATCTCAGTAAATGTGCACAATTTAAGTGTGAGGTCTAAGAAAAAAATCTCAATAACAATATGGTTATTATAATATATTAAATGTTATAATAAATGGATGCTCTTAGCGGGAACCTAATGGTCACCATCCTCAGAAAAGTTATCTGCAGGGAAAGTTGGGACAAAAAGTTCTTTGTATCTGTGCACATTAAGGGGCTTGTGCTTGTCTTCATAAGAACACATTTACATTACAGTGTGTTGACTTATTCTTTCCCATGACAGATTAATTGTAGTTGTTTTTGAGTTGTGAGTTCATGACATATCGTACATTTCCTTTTTTTATCCGTGTTCTCAATCTTTGTCATGTCAGGGCAAACAACACAGATGACAGGTTTTCTCCAAATTCTACTGTTAGTCTGTAGTGAAAGCGCCCCATAATCATGCTTGGTCCCAATTTATCCCAGCATTCCCTGTCCATTCTCTTTAATAAGCTTGAGAAATATGTGATTTAATCCTTTTGTTCCGTGTGTAGTATTCAGGCACTGTCATTTTCTACGTCACACCCTACCTTTATTCCAAACCTGCGTTTTTCTCCTCAAAACATGATTGTTCCTGAATCACAAAGAGGGGACAATAAAACTTCCTCTTGGTATTGTTCTGGAAGTGAGGGGAAAAATGATACTTACTCCAGGCACTTATAACAATAGCAAAATATTTCTTTAGAATTTTTTTTATTTTTCTGATGAATATATTCTATTAAAAATATATGTATATATATATATATATTAGGTCCAAAACTATTTTCTCTTGGTCTACTTGCAATAGAGCAAAATTATAGCAGTAATAGTAAACTGATTATACGTTGGAAAAATATATTTCATGGTTGCAGATCTTTTATTAGTTATTTGTAAAACTCTTATGTTTTCACTTAGTATGAATGCGTATGTAACACCACAATCTGTATGTGGTGAAGTTTAATTAACAGATTGAAAACCAAATTTTATATATTTATTTAGAAAATTGCACTAATTTTTTGATAACTGTTGATCAAGTCAATAAATATGTATTTAGAATATTAATTTTAATTTAGTATAAGAAGTAGATGGATTAGAGCAGCCACTGTGTAGTACTTCAAATGATAAGAATTCATTTCATTTTGTATTGCACTTTATATTATGCTGTTTTAAAAATATTGTTCCAATAATTTTTTTAAAGAAAATAATTGAATAAGACTTTTGAGTAAATAATAACAAACAAAAATAATGTAATCCATGCATTCATTGGAAAATGTTGTCTTTGGAACATTTCACATCTGAAACATAAAGTAGAAAAACAAATCAATGATTAACAATTAAAAATTAATGAAGGTCATACATTAGATTTTTCTTTTGGGCACTTTAAAGTATGGAAAAATGTGCCAAATGCATCTATTTATCTACAGTATCTCACATCTTTTATATATCTTCTATCTATCTAAAATCTATCTATTGTCTATGTATCTATAATCTATCTATAAATAATTTACTTGGAATAAAGCAAATCAATTACTTAATAAGGCTACTATACGGAGACACATAGTGGCTGCTCAAAATTTCTTAATTTTCAAGACAATGAAGTGAATTTGCTGATAAATGTGTTTTTGCCTCTAGAGGGAGCCCAAGAGCTGTTCTTTTTGTAATTTTTTTCAACGCTAACAATGCGTCTCCCTTGTAATTGTGCAAAAAGTGTATACATGAAAATACATGAGACATTCTTCACTGTCCCATGCTGTTCTTTTGTTATTCACAGTTTAAATGCCTTTTACAATGAAATTGTGCTTAAAAATTGCTTGATTTACATTTTCATTTTATCAGGATTCTATCCATTTTTCTTGATCATATACATATCTATCTATCTATCTATCTATCTATCTATCTATCTATCTATCTATCTATCTATCTATCTATACACACATATTATAACCATTAATTGACACACTATCAAATATTTTTTTAAGCACCCAAACTTTGTTTATGTCCCTTTAAAACACTCAGTGAATAAACATATGCTATTCCATTCAAATCTATAGTGTTTAAATAAAGTTATTTTGTAACATACATGTAAGATCGCTGAATAGAAAAAACTATTAAACCTTACATAAAGATGAAGCTATAATATAAAATGTATGTACATTTAAAATACCAAATAAAAACAATTACATTATTTAAACTCAATTGAGTACATTAATAAAAACTACTAAAATATAATAAGAATTTATTATTTATAATTATAATTATTATTATTATCCTTTTATTTTATTATTTAATTATTGTTAATCATATTTCTTGTATTATTATGTTCCTTTAATCTGGCATGAACAGGAACTGATGAGCATCTAATTATTGGATACAACAGATTATTGGATGGTCAGATGTAATTAGCTTTAGACAGAAATCTCAGTAAAAACACATAACCAGGGGCATTTTCTTATAAATCCAGTCACCGTAACTGCTGTAATCTTATATAACTGTTATCCATGGCCTCCTTTCTTCCAAAGTCAACTTTTAAAATTATGCTGAAGAGCCTGAAGGGCTCTGGGGTTGATACCAGAGCCTTTACACAGACTGAAAAAGTATAAACTGGGTTAATATTAACGGGAAATGGGACCCATGCTTGGAAGAAGGAGTAGGCGGGGGGTTGTGCCTAGGGCACCACCACAATGTTCAAACCGGTAAAAGGGGGCTATCTTGTTCTCAATTTGTAGCAAAAAAGCAATTATATTGACCTCTTCCTGTGGCTGAAGGGCCTTTGATGACGTCATCTAATATCTCTTCATCCCAGGGAAAAAAAGAATAACAATAGAATCTGCGTATAGATCCAATCTACTAATAAACCTACAGGAACTGAAATGAGAGATGGAAGAGCAGGTTGTGTGGTGCATAGAGGTGTAGGTTTTTGAAATTGTGATTCAGAACATGAAAAGACAATCGATACTACATTGATAATTGGTTAATTATAGCATACATAGAAGGGAGTCTGTCAGGTGTTCTTTCTAACCATTACAGGTCATATCATTTGCAGGATAACCGGAAATCCATCATCAAAATCCATCATGACAAACCAAGGAAACTTGTAGATCAAGTCCCCGTGACTGTGGTAATCTTCTTATATTTGTTATCCATGTTCTCTTTCCTTCTAAAATCAACATTAAAAATTATGGTAATGAGCCATAAGGGTTCGGGGGCACATTACCACATTATCTCTTCTGTGCTGTAGCTTTATAGGCTTTTACTCTGTGCAGGAGCACTTCCCCCCCTCCCACTATTTGAGATTTCAGCAAGCAGAGGGAGGAGAAGTGACAAGAGCGCAAAGGAAGGGGGAAACTTGCTATTGCACTTTGTTACAGCCAGTGAAGCTGCAGCATAGATGAGTTCTGTTACTATCCCTGAGAGCATGTCTGGCTCATTAGCATAATTGTAAAAGTTGATTTTAGAAGGAAGGAGGCCATGTATAACAAATGTAAGAAGATTATCATAGTTACAGTTCCTGAATCTATGATTGATTTTGATGCTAGATTTCCTTCAATGGGGGGATTTTACTATGCCTTATCTGGCGTAGAAGGTACAGAATGTATTGAGCACTATCTCCCCCAGTTTTAAGTCTTTTCTGCATGCCACTTTTGGCATGACAGGGCAAAGAGTTGGATGGGAATGATCTCGCTCAGGTCAGACCTGGTTTAAACATGTCCATCCTGACAGGGATCCCTAAGATTGAAAGTAGATTCGGACTTCACTATGTTGGCGCAGGGGAATAGTAAAGTATACTTGCAAAATGTGTCAAACCTGATCTTTTTTAATAATTACATACAGATATATGGAAGGACAGATATGTGGAGTATACGGGGACATCAGTCATATCAGACCATCTTTTCTATTGGTATCCTGGAGATTTAAAGGGGTATTCTCGCCTGGGCATTCACATTCAGTTTCACTAATCTTCCATTTATAAACATTTCTTCAATTGGATGTTATTAAAATGTTCCTGTGTGAAGATAATTTCTTATAAATGTAGTCATTTTGTCCCTTAGAAACGAGATGGCTTCCTCGGTTACGGCCACGTCACACTCTGGCAGCGGGGGCCAGACATGAGCTATTGAGTCCTGTCTGACCTCCTGGATTCAGCAATCATTACTACAGGACGGCTGTGGGTCATGTAGTAAATCCCGGACATTTCATATACAAAAACCTTTTCTTTCTTTGTGCAATCCCTCCAGCAGAGGTGGCCGTAACCGAGGAAGCTATCTCGTCTCTAAGGCACAAAATGACGACATTTATGAGAAATTATCTTCACACAGGAACATATTTTTTAATAACATCTAATTGAAGAAATGTTTATATATGGCAGATTTATCATCCCCCTTTAAGTTTTAATTATGAGTTTACCATGGCTGAGAGTTGTGGGGACTCTTTCTTGACTAGCAGATGGGCACTTGTAACACATATGTAGAAGTCATTTGTTGAGTAGATGGATGGGTAAATACGGTATATATATATTGTGGCATCATATAGAGGCCCCATATACCTGTATCCAGCCTTAGTATGGTCTCCTACAATATGATGTCTGTATGCGTGAGCCCTAAGTCTATCAAGGTACAATTTTTCCATTCACCTTTAAAGCGGTGAACAGCCTGGAGTCTGAACAAGGTAGAATGCACTAAACAAACATGACAGCTCAGCCATAACTGCGGCTTAACTTTTATTTCGGCCTATCAAGATTCCATTTCGCTACACTGTGTTATTCTGTCACGTCAACAAGTACAAATGTATGTACCCGGCAGAGCAGTTATGTAAATCGCGGGAGCAGAGAAACAAAGCAGATTTTAAACTTTAAAGAGAGACTAATGGAAATAAAATGTAGGCAAAATGCAAAATGCCTTCACAATGTGTTTTATTAGGAGGAAGGGACAGTAAATAATACATAAAGCCCTCGTGTTGTACCGCCGATCTTTACATGACTGAATATTAAAGAGAGAGGCAAGATGCAGAGCAGTCACTCGCCCCGGACAATGGGAACAGGTTCAGATTAAGGTATCCTTCCTAACCCCAGGCCCAACAAAAGAGACACAATGTATTTTTAATGTCTACATTAGTAAAGGTTTAGCAGGCAGGAACGTCTGATCTGACAAGGTGGGACGGTAACCTCATGTCATGTAAAATTGATGTCTGACAGGAAAAAGAAAAGTTTATGCAGCTTGAAATAAAAGTTCTACCAGAATTTTTTTTCCAGTCATATATAAAGCAAGTAACATGTGTAGTTGGCATATATTCAGATAGAAACATATGTATCATGGTAGGTACAGATGTAGAGCCTACAGGTTTAATGACTTAACTGTATTCCTGGAGTGGGTTTTCTCCCTCTATTGTTATGTTATTCCGTTATTTCTCCTGGGTATGTACAAATAAATTGAAAACTAGATATATATTTCTGCACAGTCTGAAGTTTTCTAAGGATACGATGGCCAATTAAAATTTAATAGATTTTCCTGCCACCTGAGGTGGGAGACCCAGTTCTCGTTCATATGCTATTTCTATTGTCAATAGAAAAATCTTATCTAATTTGTGTCGCCATCTTAATGTTCTAAATGTGCTCAATCATTTAGCAGTAGACATCTTAAAGGAAACCTGTCAGCTCCTGGGTCACACATGAACTAAATATATGGCCTTGCAGGTCAAGTGCCCTGCACATTTAACAGTAGAGATTAGCGAATCTATAAATTGGTTCATAGATTCATTACAAATGTGGCTTTTTCAGGTATTTTAAGGTTTTTCCCGAATTCACTTCGGACAAATCTTTTAAACGGTAACGATAGCCAATGCTGTCATTTATCCCAGAGCTTAGGAAAATAGGGGCAGCTGAGGCATAATCTTTAAATTTGTAAAAAAAATTATGAAACAAGGGGTTGTATACAAATTTTCAGGACAATTGGAGCAATATCGGTTCCAAATCACCGAATCAGATGTTGGATATTCATCCCTAATACATATTTCCAAAATAAGGGATTGATTGTGACCAACTGTACCACACAAGGAGTAACATGGATGATAGTGGATGGTCCCTTTTGGTTAGGAGATATTGGTGTTATATACAGGACTCTACAGCTATGTTTTTAAACACAGAATTTTTGAGGAAATCTGTGGCCTGGGATTTATCCTAAATTTAATCATGAACAGAATCATGATTTCATTAAAGGAAAGTTCCCTTTTGATTTGATGCATTATGAAGAAAACATACCTTGAGAATGCTGTAGCTACACTGATGCAGGATCATATCTTGGTTAATCCCTGAGCTGAGTGGTTTTGCTGAAAAACTGTTACTAAAATTATAAAATTAAGATAATGTACCTGGGGTCAGCGCTTTTCCTTTCACATTAGTTATGCACTGCTCACAGGATGATGTAATTACTCTATCAAGGTATGTTTGCTTCATAATGCATCAAATAAAATGGTAGATTTTCTTTAACACATAAACTCATATATATAACAGATAAATACAAAAATGTTGTTTTTCATAGATCCAGAGGGTAGAACACTTACAAAACCAGACCCATGTTAAATAGAGCACCAGCAAAGATAATGCCGTAAATACAGCCTCGAAATTCTATATAAATATAGCACCAGAACCAAGCCCAATACTTATAATAAATTCAGTACACAACCAAGTAAGTTTGTATATACTTACAGCACCTGGACCAAGTTCAGCACATGGGAACAGCATCAGAACTGAGATTAGAAGCAACCAGAACCCAGCTCAGTACATAAAACACTACCTGAACTCAGCTGAGTACATAAAACTAGAACCAAGCTCAGTGTAAAAAATATTGAATATTGAGTGCAGAATTGTGAGCTCATATGTAATGCCAGCACTTACTGTAAATCCGATGACTTCTGTTCGGAGGAGACACCTTCATAATGTTCTTCTACCTGGCCCCAATTTCACCTTCTTCCAGCCACAACTTCTCGATGCAGATTTAGTAACACAAAACTTTTAGGCTCCTCCCTTCATTATCATCTCCTGCATCTTCTTATCATAAAATTAATACTGTTGTTCCCCTAGATCTATATTATGTACCCACTGCAACCAATATAATAACATTCCCCTTATATACCCTGTTTCCCCTAAAATAAGACATCCCCCCAAAGTAAGACCTAGTACAATTTTGTTCAGGCTTAGAAATATAAGGCCTCCCCTGAAAATAAGACCTAGTGGCAGTCATTGCAGCAGCTCCCCCCGCGCTACACAGTAGTATTCGGAAATCTTTTAGATGCTGCAGAAGGTTGTGACATGGGGAAGAATTCATGGAAGTAAATCACTGACTGTTGTGCTGCAAATGTGATACCAGCAGCTCCCAAGAAGAGTCATTTATGGAAAGTGCTTTTACTAAACATGAGAGATTGTGGCCAATTATTCTAATAGAAATGGAGTCACAAGAAATACTGCATGAAATTCAGAGTTTGGCGAGTCATAAGGATGTTAGAGAAGTAGATTTTTTGTTGAATGATAAAATTAAATTCTTGTTCATGGAAAAATTAGACATCCCCTGAAAATAAGACCTAGTGCCTCTTTAGGAGCAAAAATTAATATAAGACACTGTCTTATTTTCGGGGAAACAGGGTAGTAGCATTGAGCTGATATTCGCCAAAATAGTAACAGTAGGCAATATAGTTACAGTGCCTAACCACAGAAGCCAATGGTCACATTGCCTCTAAACAGTAGCCAATTGTCACAGGCAGCCACAGTAGCCAATCATTACCCCCGGCAGCCATCGGCAGTCAAAGTGTCAGTCATGTGTAGCCACAATAATGTCGCCAGTAGTCACAGTGATGCCCCTGTAGCTATTAGTGACAGCGATGTCCACTTTAACTGTAATAATGCCCCCAATAGTCACAGCAATGCCCCTGTAACCTTAGGAATGCCCCCTTGTAGCCAGTAGTCACAGGGATGTCCCCAGTAGCCAATAGTCAAAAGAATACCTCCAGTAGCCAGTGGTCACAAAGATGCCCCAAGTAGTCAAAGGGATGCCCTCAGTAGTCACAAGGATTCCGTCAGTAGCTAGTAGTCACAGGGATGCTCCAGTAGCCAATAGTCACAGGAATGCCTCCATTAGTCACATGGATTCCCCTATTAGTCACAGGGATGCTGTCAGTATCCTGTAGTGACAGGGATTCTGCCAGTATTCACAGGGATGCCCCCAGTAGCCAGTAGTCACAGGGATGCTGCCAGTAGTCACAGGGATGTTCTCAGTCACCAGTAGTTACTGGAATGCCCTCAGTAGTCACAGGAATGCCCCTGGTAGCTACTAGTCACAGTGATGCCCTCATTTATTTATTTAGTCTGGAAAAGAGAGGACTACGAGGGGACATGATTAATTTATTTAAATATATTAATGGTCCATACAAAAAATATGGTGGTAAGTTGTTTCAGATTAAATCAAATCAAAAGACGAGGGGGCACTGTCTCCGTCTGGAGAAATCAAGGTTTAATCACCGGAGGTGACAGGGCTTTTTTACTATGAGAACTGTCAATCTGTGGAATAGCCTGCCTCAGGCGCTGGTCACAGCAGGGACAGCAAAGAGCTTCAAGAAGGGTCTAGATGTCTTTTTACACCTAAATAACATTGATGGTTATGTTATTAAGAATTGTTTCCCCTAAATCCCTTCCTCATCCAATCCCTTCCCTTCCTTGGTTGAACTTGATGGACAAGTGTCTTTTTTCAATGGTATAAACTATGATATTATGATTAGTTACAGGGATGACCCAGTAGCCAGTAGTCACAGGGATGCCTTCAGTAGTCACAGGAAAGCCCCCAGTAGCTACTAGTCACAGTGACTTGCTGGTTTGCTAAGGGGAAATTTTACCAATAAACAAGTTCATGCTGTCATATTAACCTAATTGTAGGCACCATGAACAGGTTCCTATATGTATCTTATTACTTATGAGATGATCTACAGTATTTAGCTGTTTAAACTTTATCTGGTTTTATAGATTCTGTTTTTATGGATTATTAGTTGTACTCATTCCACAATGTAATACCAAAAGAAACAACAACACAAACACAAGGCAACAAATGAAAGCAGACATGCCGTAATGAACCTAACCTTGATTTATTGCAGTGTCATCGGTTCATACTAGGGTTTTAATCAGTGCTAAGTCCCAAGGAGACCTAAACATATTTTCTGAAATTGCCAAAAATGTCCTTATACTGTAGCTTGATTATTTAATAAACATTTGTGGCTATTGTGCTTGTCAGCTAGCATTTTCAGACCTATTTTATTGCTGCCTAATTAAATCTACTGTAAATTGAGCTATTGGTATAGAAATACATTATACGGAAGAGACGGAGCACAAATATAGATTGGTGCGCACACAGAATTATGAAAACCAAAAGGATCACATTTTATATATACTGTATAAGAGTGACATAACTAGTGCTGGACATTACATAGTGACCCAGATATTGTATGGGGCTCTTTTTTCATAATACAGCCTACTAACACGTCCTACTATAAATGCCCATATGTTGACGAGTGGGTCCAATTATGTTTGAACTATATGTATTTTATATGCAAGAATCTCAACTTTTGGCACCTGAAATCCAAGAGTTGCACACCATGTCCCATAGGGTTACCCTTACTGTCTGCAGAAATAGAGGCTGCACAATTAATAGGGGAGGCACAAGTATTTGTGCGTGTGTAGCCTTATTGACTATGAGCTATGAGAAATGCTGATTACCTGCAGCCAACCCCTATAATTCTCAGTTTCCTGCAGCCCCATATCAAGCCCCCTTTGTGAACCCCAAGCCACCCTTCTTTCCTTTAGTGCTGTGAAAAAAATTCTCATACTCACCTATCCATATCTTCTTTCAGCACTTCTCTTCTCCTCCGCTCCTGCTCACAAATTGGCAGGCGCGGTTTGATTACATATTTGCGCCTACCAACTTGCACGCACAGCTGTGGAAGAGAAAATAATAAGACTGGAGTGGGGGAAAGGGAGAATTGACCATTAGATTTTTTTTCCAGATTAATATTAACTTTCCCCTACTGATATATCAGAGGCCCCCATCCGTTCTTGGAGACCCTTACATGTTTGTGTAAGCCAGAAATAAATGTCAATGAGATTAGTTGTTTGTAGTTGACAATAATGCTAATTATTGATTACTGTGTGGTAATACCTATCCCATTCATTTCAGTAGAGCTTAACTCTAGAACTGGGCAGAGGTATTACCACCTAGGTATGTGAAACAAGATTATTAAAGGGGATTGCCCATGAAAGAAAGAAAGATCCTTTTAAACCCCCTTACTTTACAATTTTACTCTTTGCTTTGTTTTATAGCTGTTTAAGCTCCTCTAACTCATTATGATAGTCGTTGTAAAATTCCAGAGTGTGAGTGAGGACTCTCTAAGCAGACACTTCATGATTCCTCTAGTGCTGTGTGAGATACAGTGTGCTGACAATGTGCTTAGATTATCAGGGTTCAGGGTTTATCTATACTTTATTTAGCTTCTGAACATTCTTCTAGTATCTGACACATAGAAAAAAAGAGAGATGAGACAGATCAGAGATAAGTCATGTGGATGAAATCCATGAGGTAGATATAAAAAGCAATGACACTCTCAGCTCTGCTAACTCACCTAAATAATAAAACGCATAGTCAGCTCTGATATAAAGACCTTATCTGTCTGTAGCCTGTAGAGTAAGTCTCTGCACACTGCTGCTTGCTGGCAGGAAGTGTCTTTGTCTGAGCTGATCTGAAGAGGGGCAGAGGCAGAGAGCACTGCAGTGTGCATAGAATAGAAGCTATTCATGAGAAGGATCCGACCATAGTTAGAAGATTTATGGCCATATACAGGGACAACCAGAATTGCAAACACCAGGACTGATAGAGACAGTTGGAATTATATCTTTGAAATGCTGTATTTTTGTTTATAACAGTAGATTAGAGAATATGTTTTTTGTTACCCTATTTTATATCTACCCTAAGCAGACCGCACACCGCAGAGGGGCTAGTGTAGCATTATCATAATTCTTAAAGTTGATTTTTAGAAGGAAGGAGGGCATGGATAACACATATATGAAGATTACCACAGTCACGGGGCCTGGACCTATGAGTAAGTGTCCCTGGTTTGTCGTGCGGATAGTAGATTTCGTTTAAAATAAGAAGCAATCCCACCTTCGTTTTGTAGATGCAGGAGTAGAAGAAATGAAAGCTTAGATAAAGTAAATAGTGTGATATTCTCTGATTGTTCCTATAATAAAAATGGTTCAGTAAGGTTTTCATTACATGTTTTAGATTCTCCTGTCCGCCATTTTAGATTAAAACAAAACTGGCTCATTAATTCTTAGTATGAGGCCTGCTCACATAAGATGAGTTTATGAAACCATTAAATTTCATCTCGCTTCAGTCCCCTATTACTTCCATAAGATTACATGGTGCGGTGGAATTTTGCCAAACCAGCTGTGCCAGACCTAAGTTTTCAATCCAATTTATTAAACCTGATTCATAATCAAACGCTGAAGCTAAATTCAACATTCCTTGTAAAATCAAACTTATAAAAACTTTATTGCTCCTTTTATTTTAGGAGAACATTCTTACCCAGAACACTCAAAATTTCAGAATTTATATTACAATGCTTAGAAAATGTGGATTATGCACATGATTCAGAAATATATCTCTGAAGGCAAATTGGACCACACAGTACGATCCTAAAAAATGTGGAAAATTATGGGAAAATTATAAAATTTATTAAAAAAGAGAAAATTACTTAAAGGGGTTTTATACTTTGAACTAGTCTCTTTAGTTGGAAAAGTTATGTAAATAAATAGGGCATCCTACCTCTAAACTTTAGTAGTAATCTTCATGTGTTAATGCTCTACAATACCACTACAGGAAAATGGAAACCTTAAGTGGTGAGCATTAACATTAGAAGGTGCCACTCCAACTTAAATTTTTAACCCTGATCCACCGGATAGGGCATAACAATCTGATTATTAAGGGTCAGACAGCTGGAACCCATACTGATCATGAGAACGGACATGAATGGTGTTGAACGGGGGTCTCTTTTTCACTATTTGAAGGAAGCAGCAGGTCAAGCATACTGCCCCATTAGATATCATGGGAAAGTCAGAAATTACGGAGCACAACGCTCGGCTATATCAGGCCTAGAGATTAGTTCAGTCAGAAGTGCAGCTTTGGGTTCAATGAACCACCACTGCCAGTAATATCTCTCATTGTTGCTTGTGTTAACTCTTTAGATGCCACCAACAAAGCCACCACCATCATTTAAATCAATGTGATGCATGCATGCCGCCATTTTAGGATTGCTGATTCCTCCCTGGTGACATTACAGGAAACGATGCCCCCCCCCCAAAAAAAAATGGTGGTGCCCACATACTGCCGAGATTAAATGCTGCTGCCAGCTTTGCCAGCACTGTTCATGGGTGTTACAGGTGGAAGTTCGGGTCTGAGTTCAGTACCCAAAATAAGATCTGAACAGAATTTTCGTTCTTGAGTACACTAAAATACAAAAAAAAAGTTACAGGCGTCAGAAGATTGCAATATATTAAACTGCAAAGTTTTCTTTTTAAAGGTATTAAAATGTAACAACACTAACCCAAGAAATAAAGGGGATGTGTTTGAACGTCTCGGTGACAGCAGTAAAAACAAAGCATGTAAGAAAATAGTGTTATTTTTACCTCATTTGGATTATTTTTCCAGCAAGAAGTACAATTTGTCCTGCAGAAAACAAGCCCTCTCCAAAAATAGAAAAATAATAAAACTATGGCTTTTGGAAAAAAAAAGAGGAGAGTAGCACACATAAATCCCAAATTAAAAAAAATATAAAAAGAAAAAAATTGCCTACAATAAAAATGTATTTTTATTAGAATAACCACACAGTATATGAGGGCAGATATATTCTAGGAACTAAATGACTGGCTTGGATGTGGCCTACCCACGGATGTTACAGTAGCCCAGTCCTAGTGTAGGCCTCTTCCGCACTCCTCATGGCCAGTAGGGTTAAGCAAGTAGGATTGCATGGTAACAAGGTCCCCACTGGGACAATTCACAGGATGTAAATGGTCCTGGCTGATGGTGCAGGGGATCTCCATGATGTAATAGACTTAAGCAAGAGACACTGGAAAATGGAGTTGATACAAAATGTTGCAGGAGAACTTACATAAGAGAACTTGCAATCAGGTCAGCAGTAATAACAGGCTGAAGAATATTTCACTCTGATGACATGTAGATGGCTGCCATAGTTGGCTAGCTGAAGGGATGGTACTTCAGGCCTAAAGCACCACTACTACAGGGCTGGGAAATTTCTTTTGTCAGCTTTCAAATCATCTTGAGAAAAGACCTAGAACCTAGGGGTTAGCCTATACACTCTAGGGGGGCTCTGACATCTTGATGTATCAAGTGGGCACCTGCACAGCATTTTTTTCTATGCCAGGCCCTACATATGTTCACGTCTGAAGATTTGCTGACTGCAACGGGTGTGCAGCCGCCCTCCCTCCATCCAGCTGCACCCCCCTTCCTCTGTCATGCCCCTTCACGCGTCCCCCTGGCTTAGAGGTGGTGGAAATGGGAAAATAATCACAAATGCTTACAATAAGCTAACATGTGTTATTATTTCAGGGTTTTTAAGCCACTAGCATGGCACAGAAGCCCTGGTAAATGCCCCCTAGGTCTCAGCTTCTGAAATAGCCAATAGCCAATAGGACAGCAAGCATTAAGCCCAAGTGATATCATCATTTGAATACCTAAATATGCAGAACACAGTGGCGTAACAACCGCCGTAGCAGTCGTAGCGGTTGCTACGGGGCCCGTGAGGTTAAGGGGCGCGGGATGCACGGACTCTGTGTGTCCCTACAGTGTCCGTGCCTGCCGGATCGTGCTCCCGGGCCCCTACCTCCGTGTCCATTCCTAAACCCACCCCCTCCGTGAGCCACCCGCCCCCTCCGTGAGCCGCCCGCCCCCTCCGTGAGCCGTCAGCCCCCTCCGTGAGCGGTCAGCCCCCTGCACAGGACACCGTCCGCCCCCCTGCACAGGTGACCGCCCGGCCACCCCCCGGCATGCTGGCACAGCCGGCTCTACAAAACCCATCCTGCGGCCAAACAAGTAACTGCCCCACTAACCAGATCCCCCGCCCCGGTGGACGTACAAGCACCCGCCCGAACAACCCCGCACGCACGGACGAACAAGTGCCCCCTCGACCCCCCCCCCAAGGCCAAACAAGCAAAGGACCCCCGTGATGCAGGACAGGCACCCACCCGACTCCCCCAGAGTGTGTGTGTCCCCCCCCTCCCCGTCCGATCAAGCCCCCGTCCGATCAAGCCCCCGTCCGAACCTCCCGGACGAACAAGTACCCATGTGATCACCCGCCTACCCGCCAGAACACCCGCCTGAAGCCACGGCCGGGTGTTCACCCATACAGCCCCAAAACATCTGAAAGGGTAAGTATATACTATATACATATGTATTTATCTATGTGTATATATGTATATATTATGTATATGTGTATATGCTGTCTATATACTATGTATATGTGTATATACTGTGTATATATGCATCTACTGTGTATATACTGTGTATATATGTATATATTGTATATATATTGTGTATATACTTATATACTGTGTATTATTGTATATATGCATATACTGTGTATAAATGTATATATGTGTGTATTGTGTATATATGCATCTGCTGTGTATATATGTGTATATTGTGTATATATGCATCTACTGTGTATATATGTATATACTGTGTATGTACTGTGTATATATGTATATACTGTGTATGTACTGTGTATATATGTATATACTGTGTATATGTGTACATATGCATCTACTGTATTTATAGACGCACATATTTACTGTATATAAGCATATATATGTGCACATGTTTTTGCATATGCTGTGTATATGGTATGTATGTATATGCTCTATATACTGAATGTGTGTGTGTATTTCCCGTATGCGTGTGTATATGCTCTATATACTGAATGTGTGTGTGTATTTCCCGTATGCGTGTGTATATGCTCTATATACTGAATGTGTGTGTGTTTGCTGTATGTGTGTATATTCTGTATGTATATGCAGCATGTGTGTATATGGCGTTTTTATACTGCATGTATGTGTATATATGGTCAGTGTATACTGTATGTGTGCTTAATATATATAGTTTATAATGTGTATGCAGTATGTGTGATGTGTATATATTTTTGAGTTTGTATATACAGTGTAACAGAGCGCATAAATATGTGTGTATAAGTGTATACTTGTATGTATTTAGGTGCCAGTATACGAGTGTAGAAATTTATGTGTGTGTATAAAAGTATATAAATGTATGTATATAGGAGTGTATAAATGTGTGTAATTGTATAAACATGTCTGTATAAAGATACATTCATAAGAACGTATGAGGGACATATATCTGGCTGCAAATTTGCTGCTGGATATACTTTCCCCATAGGCTTCTATACGCCTGGGCTTGGAACGGTGAGCACCACGAGTACTCACTGTTTCGAGCCTTGGCCGCAAAAGAGATAGAGCCTGAACAATCTATGGCCGTAAGAACGACCATGTGGCTCTATTCTCTATGGAGAGGGGAGGGGTGAGCTGCGATCACCTTTCCTCCTCTCCATCGCGCCCGACGCGTGCCTGCCATGCTATAGCTGGGCGTGCACACGTTTATGTGAATGCTGCCTAAATATGTATATATTTTTTTATGGGTAAGGGGGGCCCCATATAGAAATCTGCTATGGGGCCCAGCCTCTCCTAGTTACGCCCCTGGCAGAACATAGACATGTGCGGCACACATTGGGGCTCATTTACTAAGGTTCCGAACGCCACACTTTCGGCTTTCCAGAATATTTCCGTTTTGTGCCAAATTGCCCCGGGATTTTGGCGCACATGATCGGATTGGGGAGCATCGGCACCAGCTTTCATGCGACAGAAATTGGGGGGCATGGTCGTCGGATTCAGAAAAAACACTTAATTTAAAAAACGATTTGTGTCGCAATAAATCTCTCACTTACATGCACCAGGAAGAAGAAGGTGAACTCCGGCGGACCTCGGCGAAGCAGCGATACCTGCTGGATATATGGATATCTCCAGCTTACCAAACAGCAACCACTCCTGTTCTTATCCCAGGTTCGATTAGGTGCATAAGCCTGTTATTCCCAGCCAATGGATGCAATGTAAAGACAAGAGAGTGAAAGACCAGCACAGCTTATGAATTGAAGCAACAGTGTCAATGAAGGCTTTTTTGTTTCAATTTTGATGTTGACTACCCACATTGCTACAGCCAACATTTTTCGAATGTATTTTCTGTAATACAAATGTACCGTAACTTCCTGGCTCTGCCATTTCAGTGGTGAAATGAAAAAAAAAAAGGTCTGTGGTCAAAACAAGGCTTCTATAGGTGTGAGGAAAGGAATGCAAGAGTGAGCCCTAATACTAACCCTTCCCCCATAAATTGTCCCTGCTAACCTCACAACTTCCCAAAATGAAGACCCTTAACTGGGATTCATCATAGAGGTCAATGGCACCCGGCAGCAGTGGGGTGAACACACAGGGGCTTATTTACTCAGACTGTGCACTGTTTTTGGGATTTGCACAGCTTTGACGGGTATTTAACAGGTGTCTGTACTGGGATTGTGTCACATGCGATTGGTTTTTGCATCAGCTGCGATGGCTTGCATGCAACAGAAATTGGTGGGCATTGCCATCAACTTTCAAATTGTGTCGTAAGACAATGCATTTACATGCACAAGGAAGAAGAAAGTGAACTCCGGCGGACCTGAGCGGGGAAGCGTCACATGCAGGATATCGGGCGCACGATCTTAGTGAATCGCGGCACAGTGCATTATTGTTGAAAAATGCACTTTCTATAAACTCTGCGGACCGGGTAAGTAAATGTGCCCCACAGTGTCTCATTGCACGTGGAACGAGCAGTGCGAAATATGGGATATCCTATATTTTTCTGCTAAATGGAAGCAGACGCTCAGCTCTCTATAGAGAGGGTAGAAGTGAGGAGTGCTCACTCATCCTCTCTCCTGGGCAGTGCTTACTTAAGCCACAGGCCTTTGTAAGATGAAGGGAAAAAGGGTAAAGGAAAACAACAAATATCACCAAGCCAAACCGGTTAGTACTAGGTAAGTACTTCCACACACATGCCAGGTGGATGAGGTAGTTTCCCTGATCTACCCTGGGGTGAAACAATCCCATTACTTTCACTTTCACAGAATTGTCTGCCACCAGGTCCAGTCTAGAAAGTTAAAGTGGCCCCTGAAAAAAACTCTACAAGTTTTTAGAAGTGATACATGCCTTCTATATACAATAAAACTACAATACCTCCTCCAAAAACCATTACTTTAACTATATTACTACCCCATATGTACAATAATATATTATAATACTACAATAATATTGCTCCTCTGTACAACCATATAACTACTATAATACTGCCTATATGTAAAACTATATAACTACAATAACACCGCTCCATCCCTCAAAAGACAGCTAGTTCCCCCCAAGTCTTGTCTCCCCCCTCACTTAAGTAGCCCCTCATGTCTGCTTCCCCTCCTCACAAAGAATCCCCAGCCCCAGTTCGTGCCCCCCCCCCCTCTTCAAACAGAATTCCCCCAGGTCCCCCCCCCCCAACACATAATCCCTCCTTATATAGGCAAAGGAAACAAAGGGTCAGCAGTTTTGCAGAAGGTCTCTCTATCTCTAGAATATGCATGGAAAACCAATACTCCAATACTTTTACCCATAAAACATAATTCCTGAGGACTACTTTGCACCTATTTTTGCAAATGGCTCCAAGAATGTGAAATTTTTTTTCTAAATTAAAAAGTAATAATATTACTGTATAGGCATTATTTTGTAAGGTGCTTTTATTGCCAGGTACAATCTGACCAGAAAAAAAGGGGCAAAAAAGACCTTATTAAATAAATGATAATTTAGTTTACTACTAGAGATGAGCGAGCACTAAAATGCTCGGGTGCTCGTTATTCGAGATGAACTTTTCCCGATGCTCGAGTGCTCGTCTCGAATAACGAGCCCCATTGAAGTCAATGGGAGACCCGAGCATTTTTTTAATAAAACAGAACATTAAAAGAACAGTGCAAAAAAAATATTCCAGATGTTTGCAGATGTTTTACTTGTAAGAACACATTGAAATAACACTATTCTTCACTTTCCAGGTGTTCGCGCGTGTCTCCCGCTAAGTTAGGGGATGTTCACGAACATCTGGAATGTGAAGAATAGTGTTCTTTCAATGTGTTCTGCACTTAAATGGTCCTGTGTTCACTGTTTTTAATGTTTTAATTCTATTCTTCACTTTGCAGATGTGCGCGCACATCTCCGAACTTATCGGAAGACACGCGCGCACATCTGCAAAGGGAAGAATAGAATTAAAACATTAAAAACAGTGAATACAGGACCATGTAAGTGCAGAACACATTGAAATAACACTATTCCAGATGTTCCGAACATCTCCTAACTTAGCGGGAGACACGCGCGAACACCTGCAAAGTGAAGAATAGTGTTATTTCAATGTGTTCTTACAAGGAAAACATCTGTAAACATCTGGAATATATTTTTTTTTTACAATAAAAATACTTTTATTCAATTTATTTTATTGATTTACTGCTCGATCTCGCTCATCTCTATTTACTACCCATCTTCCCTTTAAGCTTCATTTAATACAAACATCAGAACATTTTCAATCCACTTTGGCATCATAACCCTTTTAAACAGTAATAAATGGTCAAAATTTCCAAAAAACAATAATATAAAATGAGGCACTTCTTGTATTAATGGACTGAGTTTTCATTATTTGAAGAATTCTACATAACAGAGTAAACTAAAGCTAAATCAAATGGTGGATTTCACTTACAAATAACAGCCCTACTTCTGGTATCTTAACCCCTTCAGTACCGTTGTTCATTGGTGCCAAAAAGACCAGGTCAATTTTTGACGTTCTGCTACGCACTTTTTTAAATGACAATATCTCTGGAAATCTTTACATATGATAACAAATTTAACTTTGTTTTTTTCAAGACATGTGAGACTTTATCTTGATACGATAGTTTTAATAATTACAAATTTAAAATTAGGGGGCAGTTTTATAGTACTGGTGTTCATGTACATAGAGGGCAGTATTATAGTACTGGTGTTCATGTGCATAGAGGGCAGTGTAATAGTACTGATGTACATGTACATAGAGGGCAGTATTGTGGTACTGATCATGTACATAGATGACAGTATTATAGTACTGATATTCATTTCCATAGAGAGCAGTATTGTAGTGATTATATTAAAGTCCATATTGCAATATATTTAGTATTTAAAGTTTGACAGTCTTGTGATATGTTTTTGGACATATGGAGCACTATTAAAGTAGCTATCAAAACTTAACATGTGAATTTATATTAATAAAGGGAACTTGGAATACACACTGCATTACACAGTATTGTATAAGATGAAAAGACAAAACTTTAGCACCCAATTTCCTCCAGATGGGATAAAACTGCACGCCGCAGCTATCGGTTAGTATTGCAGCTGGTGGAGGACCACAGCCTTCCCATTGTCCTTCCTAGTAGTTTGATGTTATGTTGTTTTACGAATAACACAACTTGGATCATGTTTCATTACGATATCTTGCTGGGTGAAGGCTACAGTAGTGAATCATAATTTTCACAGCTAGGGAGAATGCTACCTGCTATAAACTTCTCAAAGTATAGAGTTAATCAAAGGATTCTGATGTATCTTCCCATTGCTGGCAATGATTCGTCACAGAACATATAAAAGGCCTAAAAGAGATTAAATTTACCAGATTGGTTTACCACATTGTGTTAATGTCACCCTGAATGTGTTTTTCATGGAACATTTTGTGTTCACAGATCACACATGTCTGTACTGAAATGGAAATTTGATTGGACTAAGAAAAGATTATTTGTAGATATGTCAAAGAATTGCAGCCTAGGAAACTAATTTTTTGTGAGAGCTTCCAAATAGTAAAACAATTAGAACCCTCGCTTTACATCATCATTTTTTTTCCAAGTTGATAATGTCTCCTATTTCTTGATGCAATGATCACAGGTGTTAACTCTTGAAATGCACTGTCCCATTTTCCTGTGGATCGGCACTCCACACAGCATTTAAAGGGAAACACCTGTAATAAGTGCCAACAGGTGGTGGTTAGTGTTCGGGTTCGGTAACCAAACAAAACTTTCAGGTTTTTGAATGGGTCCAAACTTGAACAGGTCCACCCCTTGCTACTTGGATACTATAACAGGTCATAGCTTTTATCAGTAGGAGCGGTAGTAATTTCCAGTCCCAACTGTTTACATATAAATTAGCTTTGACCAATTTATACAATTGAAATTCTAATTGAAAACTTTTTATCTATATCGTTGAATGTGTATTTTTCTTTTTATCATGAATAGTGAACCCTTTTACTTGAACAAACAATGTTTTAATTGACTTTACTTAATCATATATCTTTAACATCTTCCAAATGATGTATTTATGGAAAGCTGGATAACTGGACATGTGTATCTATTTACAGTTCTGTACAGTTATTTAGGATCACAGAATGGACTTTCATAGTAAAAAAAATCTCTTATACTACTCAGATTTATACTATCCATCCCTCAGAAGCAACAACTTTTGCCAGTTTTACCAGGATGTAAAAAGCTGTTTATTTTTGTTTTATTATCCTATAAACCCCCAGTAAACATACATTACATTATTGTATCACTTGGATTCCATCATGTAAAACAAAAAATTTGGTCTTTGCGATCTGCATTTTCAGTGTCCTTCTTTGTTCTTTTTGCACTTCATCTGCCGGTTATGGTTGTCATACGGTTTGCAGATGTCTTTACTGGAGTCGGGATATGAAGCACCTATTAAATAGAAACATACTTTGGGCTTATACTGGAAAGTAGTGGAGAACTAATTTGTAGTTTAGGCACCTGGTACTTTTAAGGCAGTTGTCCACAGCAGAAGTCTAAATTATTTGTTAAATTGCAGATTTATCAACACTTATATCATTGTGGCTTATGTAAATAGAAGAAGAATTGTTGTGCCTAAGGTTTGCTGTGTTAAAGTTAGTGCACTTTTAAACCAGGATGAGAACCAGGTGATGTGCAAGCTTGGTCTATGTTTAATTCTACAGCATCATATCGAAGAAAGAGGTGTGTTAGTACTGGTTTGATGAGAAAACTTAATTTCTATTCCTTATAATGTTTTGGAAAGTCAAGGATGGAAGGCGCATGACAGGACCAACTAGTTTCTCCCAAAATGTTTCTTTATTTATATTAAAATAGACCGAAACAGGTAGTTACAACGCGTTTTGGGGATCTAGGGTCCCCTTTCTCAAGTGAATAAAAAATCTGTTGGTCGATGGAGGACAGAAGACATATGTACATGGGTGAGGGTGGGTACAAAGGAGAAATACAAAATTTGTAATTTACATTCCAAATAAAATTAGGTAAAAATAATTCATTTATAGAAGCAAAAGATAAATCAATGGATAAATAAATAAATGGATAAACACATGATAGGGTAAATCTATAAATAATATAAGAATGCATGAATACATGTGTAAAAGTAAAAACACCAATCACATTATCAAATTGATGAGACTAAATAAATAAATGAACATATATATATGTATTATAAATATAATTAAAGTATAAATTGATAGATAATTCATGCCGTCAGAGTCATAGTGTGGAAGATTAATGGATGAGATGCGGGGTATTAGAGATATTTCGGTTAATATAGGGGATACGAACAATTAGTGGTATGTAAGTATTTGGTGGGATAGGGTACAAGTGTGAGGGGTATTGTGCCTAAAATCACCAGTCTTCATGAGCTGGGGAGACTTACCAGGCTCTGGAGGTGGTTCAGGAGTCGCTCCAGTATGTGTGCGCGCGTTCTGGCGCATGGGTTAAAACTCAGCGAAACCCTCTGTGCTGTGCGCATTCGCACTGGATCTGAAGACACCAAAAACATGGCGTCTGTGTGTGTGGCGTCATATTGAGCGATGAGGAGATTTTGAATAGGACTATCGGCATGCTGTGAGCTCCGTAGTGTAAGGAAAGGGATGACATCTCGTGGGGAATAAATGATTAAGAATGATAAATGATTACCCTATCATGTGTTTATCCATTTATTTATTTATCCCTTGATTTATCTTTTTCTTCTATAAATGATTTTTTTTTACCCAATTTTATTTGGAATGTAAATGACAAATTTCGCATTTATCCTTTGTACCCACCCTCACCCCTGTACATATGTCTTCTGTCCTCCATCGACCAACAGACTTTTTATTTACTTGAGAAAGGGGACCCCAGATCCCCGAAACGTGTTGTGACTACCTGTTTCGGTCTATTTTAATATAAATAAAATAAAACTTTTGGAGAAGCTACCCGGTCCTGTCGTGCATCCTTCACTATACTGAACCTATTTCCTAACTCCAGCCAATTTAGCCTCTCATGTTTGGAGCTTCCAAAGACATCGGCTGCTCCTCGACCATTATCCCATATGCCAATACGAGAGTTGTTCCTTACTTTTAAGCACAACCCAATCTGAACCAAACTTTATTACCCTATGAGTGCTGTTGTGTTCCTTCTCTGCTATTTTCCTTATAATGTTTTGGTATGTTTTGGTATGGCTCTTTTTTGTTTTACTTCATTGGGACAAGCACTGGTTCCACTATTCATGAATAAAAATTGATGTCAAAGGGAATGATTACTATTATCATCCATTTTGGAAGTTGTGGAGCTCACTTTGGTCAGGAGTGTACTGTAAGCTTATCGTATGGTTTCCAATCAATCAATGTGGTGTGGAGATAGATACAGAGTAGGTCTAGTCCACCTCATTTTACAAAAAAGATAAGCAACATGTAAACAGCTGTTTCACATGACTACTTGGAGAACAAGTTCCCCAAAACATCTCCATATTCTTCAAAATTGCTGACAACAGTGGCCCCATTTTACAGTAGGTAGAGATCCTGGTAGCCCTTTATTATCTGTAAATCCAAAATCTGACTGAAAAGGTTTTAGTTTTACATGATTTTTTTGTTTTGTTTCCTGCTTTTATATCGCAACATATAATAATAATAATGATAATAAGCCTCACATCCAGTACATTACTACAATCTGTCACCTCCAGCTCAAGAACATCTTTCGCATCTGACCCTTCCGCAACCTGGAGTCTACCAAATTTCTAGTATCGACTATCCCCCAGCTTAGACTACTGCAATATTCTTCTCTGTGGTCTCCTAAATAACTCTCTAACACCCCTCCAATAGATCCTTAAATCTGCTGCCTGGCTAATCTATCTGTCTTTTTGCTTCTCTTCTACCTCTTCTGTCTGCCATTCTCCCCTCTAGTCACCCATTGTACAACAAATTCAGTTTAAAATATTAACAATGACTCACAAAGCCATTCACAATCTGTCCCCTCCTTAATCAATCTGCCAATACCGTCCCATGCTTAATCTCCTCTCCTTAGAGGACCTTCTGTTTCACTCTATTATCATCAACTCTCCTCACAACCGTCTCCAGGACTTTTCTCAGGGATCCCCCATACTCCGGAACTCTCTACCAAAATATGTTGGACTGTCCCCCACTTATTCAAGATTGCCTGCAACGCACAATACACAAACCTCTGCTCTTATCACCTCATGTCTCCATCTGCCCTCCCATATAGTTTGTCAGTCCTCAGGGGCATCGTCCTCCTTCCCCTTTTTCCAGATCTCTGTAGTTTTTTAATTTGCATTTGTTCTTTGTCTCAATGTAATGTATGTGAGTCCCTTACTGATTGTACAGAACCATGGAATTAATGGTGTTCTATAAATAAATAATAGTAATCATATAACCTTATAAAGCAATTCCAACTTTAGTGAGTGGTTCCAAGCATACTTGGAAAAAATGTATAGATACTCCAGAAAAGATTTTGCTATAAGAGCAAATTAGGATTCATTTTTTAAAAAATGACCGAAGTAAATATAAAATGCATTGACTTTACAGTATATTAGCTACTAGGAGGTAACCGTTAGGTGGGGGTTGCAAATGCGTGATACAACAACATTTTAGTTTGCAATTCAAATACACAGCATCAGAAATACAATAGATTGTTATTAAATGGAACAGTCCCACTATCCTGATATCATTGATTTGTTCTATAAAGTAACTCCGAATGAAATGAAAGGAGAAGGGAGCTGTATAGAAAGAGTAAGGGGGAAGGAGAGGATTTGAAAAAAGAGACGTGCCTCCTCCTAGCTGGAGCTCAGGTCTCTGTGGGTACACCATCCTGCGGCTGAACTGGGCCTGTACTGGTCAATTCCAGATATCGAGGGGATGCCACAAAGGTGGTCCAGTGGAACCATGTTTTCTTTGGATCAGTATTCAAAAGACTTTCCATCCGCTGCAGCTCATTGACATTGCCCAGCCACTGATGCAGGGAAGGAGGATCAGGGGAACGCCAGCAGGCCGGGATACAGGCCTTAGCCATATTAAGAACGTAGCTTCTTAATGTACTTCCTGTACGTAGCAAGGGAAATCTCATGATGTCAGCATTTTTATGGCGCACTTTAAAACATCGGGCTGTTCTTTCCCGAGACTGATCTCCGATGCCGACAGTCGTGCTTGCGCCAGAATTAGTAAATCACCCCTATTATTTGTGACTGGTGGAAAGTGGAAGGATGTATCATTGCATCTATATCAGTTCAAAATGTCTCACAATTGTGGCATCTGCAGATTTGCAACTTTTTTCCCCAGCCTACTCTACTTTTTACGTCAGACAACTTGCTCCAGATTTATCATGAGAATCCAGATGTGATAGACAAATTTATGGAGTGCAATGTTGCTAATCCTCTTCAGTCGCCTAGTAGTGTAGGAAAAACCTAGGCCACATGCATGCTGAACTCACAGCACAGTACACAGCACACCTGCAACATCCTAGATTGAAGATCACTGGTCCCATTCACCTGTCAGCAGACACCTTATTTTTTTTAAATCAAAGCTTTTTATTAAACATTTTCAACTTTTTAACAAACTTTTCCCCCTACCCCCACCCCCTCCCACAGGTGGACATACACACCCACCCTATCCCAAACCGTCCAGATAGTTGCATATTATACATTAACCTTCCAGGATATTACAAAATTACAAGTACAGCTTTTACAGTATTCTTCAGACAATATAAAGCACACTCACATCAGCCTTGTGTGTCAGAGGAAGGCAGTCAGTGGAGTGCGTTGTAGCTGTGTTGAAGGTAGACCAGGAGTGTCTATCCAAGGACCCCATACATGTTCAAACTTTGCGTTTGCTTTCCATTTGCAATAAACACCTTTTTCTAATCTAATTGCATTGTTCATTTTTTAAATATTTTATACATAATTTTTATAATTTATATCTATGTCTGGAGCGTCAGGGCGTAACCAGTACATAGCTATTAATTTCCTAGCTTGATATAGCATCCTGCTTACCCCTAATATTGTACCATCTGATACATTATTGTCCTCTGTATTATGCAGACAATCGGAGTAGCTGGCAAGGCCAATCCAAACACTCGAGAGATGAGATTTAGCACATCCTTCCTGAATTGCCCTAATCTCTGGCAATCCCACATCATGTGCATTAAGTGTGCACCATCCCTTCCACACCTAGGGCAGTTGCCATCACCTTAAACAACCATTGTGGAGTGCGATATACTCTATGTAGCAAATAGAGTTGAGACAGTCGATGGGCTTCACAAAGTGTCAGTGAGGTGACCTTTTCCACTATACTTGACCATTGTTCCTCATCAATTGGGCCTATATCCTCCTCCTATTTCTTATGGATAGTAGGGGGATGTTGTTTGTGGTATTCTCCTAACAATGTGATGTACGTTCTGGAGTTGTATCCCTTAGTACCATCTGTCAAAGTTAGGTCATCCTTGAGCTTGTGTGTGGCAAAGCGCATCTCAGTCCCTCTAGTTTGCACATCTAAAGCGTGCCTGAGTTGTATATATTGATAAAAGAGATCATGTGTAAGGCCAAACTCTTTGTGGAGTTGTTTGAATGTTTTAATCACCCCTACTTCATATAGTTGTGTTAATGTATGGACACCTCTAGTCTCCCACCTCCTGAAGCCCTCTAGTTGCATCACCTCTCTCAAGCTCGGATTATGTCATAGTGGAGTGAAAGGGGTGTGACCCTCTATTTTGAGGACCGTCCTGACCTTCTGCCATATCTTACTCAGCAGCGACATTGTGGGTATGAGGTCTGGTGGCCTACCCTGTGCCCACAGCTCTAAAATATACTGTGCAGCAACTTTTCAGAGAATCCCTAACCCCCCCCCCTGATCTTTAGCCCTTTGCAGAGTCTTGCCATTTTCTAGACTCCTCATTTTGACAGGTTGCAGAAACCCAAAACAGCTATATTGCAAAGATGTCTTTTTGCCTTCTGCATTTGAATTACAATATAATTATGTCTTTAAACTTACCTTGTACCCTGACAGAATCCTGTTCTAAGTCCCGGGTATATTTTGGTTTGGATACATTTGAAAAAAAGAGCACTTGTCAGTGCTGCTCACTCCTTAGCTCTCAGCTCCCACCTTTGTGCTCCTGTACAGCTCCTCCCTCCCCTTAGGCTGTGAGCTGTTTCCTTGTGTAAGTGAAAGAGTAGGAGGGACCTTGTTAAGCTTGTCAAATGTTTAAGCATCAAAGCATGAAATAAATCAAAATGGTGGTTCTATACAGAATTTTAAAACTTTTACAGTAAAATGTTTATTTAGTAAAAAATTTACACTATAAAATTACATTTACCGGATAAAATGAAAAAAACACATCACAGATTTAGCTGAGAAGTCTAGCAATACTCCACATGTCGATGTAAACCACTTTATGGGCCCATAACCAAGCACATAAGGGATGGAGCGCGCACGCCATCATGCCTTTGGAGGGCAAATTATGCTGAAACAAATTTCCAGCGCTATGCAGAATTTGCTGAGCCTATAACAGAGCAGAACAAGAGAAACCCATAAAAAGTGACCCAATTTGAAAACGAAATCCCTCAAGGAGTATAGTAACACAATTTTTGGGGTGGCTATAGCACATGGATTACAATTTATAAACCTTTTTGTCAGGAATTTTAAATATCAATTCTAATACTGATTCTTTACTTTTATTTTTTGTTTTATACAACCTATATCTTAGATATCATGTTATTTATGTTCTATGTGTTGGCATGATTATGACAAAATCCCATTTATATAGCTTTTTTATGTGCGAATAATTTTGCCGAATAAAAACACATCTGGAGAAAAAATAATTATGTCTGGCAGTGTATTACAGAGTCACTCGATAAAGATGCATAGGCTGGAATGCACAATGATAGCTCCTGTCTCTGACAGGGTCTGTAATTGTGCTGCTCCAGTCAGCTCTGAGGTCCACGTTTGGACCCGGGTCTGCCATAGAGAAAATTAGCACCCCCAAAACCACGGAGGGAAAGGTGGGCAATCGTTATGGGGGCACACACAGTGGCCCTATAGGAGCCGGGGTCATGTTTGACCCCGGCAACTAAAGGGTAAAACGTCTGGGATCATGGCTATTAATGCACTAAATACACTTCCAGGGACAGGAAATACCCCCAATCTGGTCGTGCATTTATGTCCAGGGTCGTTAAGAGGTTAATGAAATACTGTAGTGTTGTTATGGGGACACTTGACACAGGGACAACAAACCCTAAAACACCAGTTCCTCAACAGCCCTGACAACTTGTCTCTGTGTATGCTAGTTGGTAAAATACAACCACAAATAATTCCCTCCCTACGCCACAGTGCAGACCCAAAACAAGACAAACAAACAGATACACACAATAAGGGATGGTAAGCAATCTGGGACACAACTGAGATAGCGGGGACTAGAATTACTAAAAACAAAGGTAAGTCACAGAACAAGCCAAGAATCAGATAACAGAAGTACAGGAGTACAGAAACAGTGAACAATAGCAGTGCAGGTTATACAGCTTGCAAAATGACTTTAACCAGCAGAGAATGAGATGAGCGCCGGATGTTTAACATGAGGAGGAACAGCCACATGGTGTTAATTCTTGACGGTCCAAAGCCTGGCTACAGAGACATGGGTGTGGTGAATTCAATCTATAGCCAGCAACTAGACCATAGTTCGCACTGCTGTATGAAAGTAAAGCACAGGGAAACTCAACATCTCCTTACTCTATTAGCATAAACTGAAAAAGACGCACACACGTGCTTCTAAACCTCTTAATAGGCCAGAAACCCTTTCTAAGGGGTTAAATGATTGGAATTAGAGTTAATTGTGATCTTTAGTTGTGATTAAATAGATTCACAACATAAATTGGCGTATCCCTGAATTCCACCGAAAGACAACATCACATTGGGAATAATCATATTAGACTTGTCATCATATATACAAGATTTGTCTGAAGAGAATCAGTATATATTTGGTGCCTGAAAATCACCCGATATATACCAAATAGAAGAATTGAAGATTGAATTTGTTAGGTAACCCTCAGCTGATAAAGTAGTATGATTGAATGTAGACAGGAGAAGAATATGAAAACACCTAATTATCCTGTGATTGTGATTTTAATCCCAGGGAGTAACAATGTGAATGCCAAGCTTTCCCAGACCTTGATTGTTCTGACCCATTTTGGCCCTTCAGAAAGGCACCGCGCCATAAAATTTCACAGCTTTATACTGGACTTGTGTCCCATCACATCAATGGTAACTGTTTGTAATGTCCCTATAGGAAGGTTGGGAGTGATAATTATTGAACCTCACATCGGGAACGGCTGTTATTTCCTTTACTCTAAACAATTATGGATCATAAGTATGCATTTTGGGACCCTGCAGGAAAAAAAGATACCTAGGATGAAAAGTAACACTGTCTAGCACAACCATTATGCTAATGATTGCATTCATGGCTCACGACATGGATTTTCTGTAGAGTGATGAAGCAGACGCTCTTTAAGGGGTCATTTATCTGTAGTCAGGACATTTGTGAGTGTCTTTTTTTGCATTTTTCTTTATATTGGACTTTATTTATTTATTTATCTTAGAGCGTGATATATCAGGCATGCAAGTATGTTGATGTTTTACACCATTTTTAAAAAGTCCCAAATTCTTCTAAACTTTTGCCTACATCTGATCTGGACTGGAGTTAATTTGCACCAAAAATTTTACCACGATTTGCCACAAAATTGTCCACATCTGGATTTTAAAATTTTTTAGGTGCGATACTGAAAAATTCTTGCTTGGCTATCTTTATTTGGCAAGTGAGAAAGTCACAAAGTCACAAATGTTGGTGCAAATATGAAAATGCACCAAAAAAGTTCACAAATATAAAAGAAAATAAAGTGAAAAGCCAAAGATAAATATCCAAGGTTTTTCTTTCATTCTGTGGGTAGATATTTTACTGGAAGCAATGTGTATATCAATAGAGAATCCGAGGCAGGATCTTGCACCGTGCACAGAAAGCAATGTTCTCAGGGAGGTTTTCCAAGGGGATTTAACAACTCTTTTCGGATTCATTCAATTTAAGAAAAAATCCCTTTTTCTGTGGGAATTGGCAAGTTACAGATAAACAGACATGTCAGTTCATATGGAGGGTGGATAGATACCCAAATGCTGCTGTTTTATCTTTATGTTGTACACATACAGTGGGTAGGGAAAGTATTCAGACCTCTTTAATTTTTTCACTCATGGTTTCATTGCAGCCTTTCGGCAGGATCAAAAATTAATGTACACTCTGCACCCCATCTTTACAGAACAAAACAGAAATGTAGATATTTTTGCTAATTTATCAAACAAGCAAAACCGAGATATCTCATAGTCACAGGTATTCAGCCCCTTTGCTCAGTATTGAGTAGAAGCACCTTTTGAGCTAGTACAGCCATGAGTCTTCTTGAGAATGATGCAACATGATTTTACATGTGGATTTGGGGAACCTCTGCCTCTTCCTTGCTGATCCTCTCCAGTTCCTTCAGGTTGGATGGTGAACGTTGGCGGATGCCATTTTCAAGTCTCTCCAGTTGTTTAATTGGGTTTAGGTCAGGGCTCTGGCTGGGCAAGTCAAGAATGGTCACAGAGTTATTCTGAAGTCACTGCTTTGTTATTTTAGCTGTCTGCCTAGGCTGATTGTCTTGCTGGAAGGTGGACCTTCTTCCCAGTCTGAGGTCCAGAGCACTCTGGAAGAGGTTTTCATCCAGCATATCTCTGTACTTGGCCCCATTCATCTTTCCTTCAATGGCAACCAGTTGTCCTGTACCTGCCGCTGAAAAACACCCCCATAGCATGATGCTGCCACCACTATGTTTCACTGTGGGATTGTATTTGGCAGCTGATGAGGTTTTCTCCACACATACCACTTATAAACACCAAAAAGTTCAACCTTTGTCTCTTCAGACAAGAGAATCTAATTTCTTAAAGTCTTAGAGTCCTTCATTTGTATGCAGGTTTTTTAATGTCTTGCACTGAGAAGACGCTGCTGTTTTCACACTCTGCTATAAAGCCCCAACTGGTGGAGGGTTGCAATGATAGTTGACTTTGTGGAACTTTCTCCCTACTGCATCTCTGGAGCTCAGACCCAGTGATCTTGGGGCTCTTCTTTACCTCTCTTAACAATGCCCTTCTCCCACGGTTGCTTAGTTTGGCTGAAGGCCACTGTTCTCTTAGGAACCTTGAGTGCTGCAGAAATTCTTTTGTTACCTTGGGCAGATTTGTGCCTTGGCACACTTGTGTCTCTGAGCTCCTTGGGCAGTTCCTTAGAACTCATGAGTCCCATGTGCTCTGACATGCATTGTGAGCTTTGAGGTCTTATATGGGCAAGTGTGTCCCTTTCTAATCAAGTCCAATCAGTTTAATCAATTTAAACACAGTTGGACTCAAATGGAGTAGAACCATCGCAAGGAAGATCAGAAGGAAATAGACATCATGTGAATTAAATATAAGTGTCACAGCAAAGGGTCTGAATACTTATGTGATATTTCAGGTTTTTTTTGTTGAATAAATTAGCAAAAATATTTGCATTTCTGTTTTTTGCTATCAAGGTTGAGTGCAAAGTGTACCTTAATGAGCAAAAAAAACCTTTTTGAACTTGAAATTGCCTACAATGAAACAAAGAGTGAAATTTAAAGGGGTGTGCATATTTTCCATAACCACTGTAGGACTTGGACTTTGTTTCTAGGAAGTCTCCCCTTTTTATGTGGCAAGTTCCAGATAGATTGACAGATCAATTGATATAATAGATTTAGTATAGCACCCCAAAAAGATTAATGTGGAAGCAGTGGTAATTTTATATACCCTTGCATCAACTCTCCAGGTTGTCAAGCCTAATTCTAATTCAGTGATAACAGCAGTGAGTTTATTTCACTTAATTGGAACTGGTTGTGCTGCCTCTTTTTCCTGGTTTTTGTACAACAAACTGCAGAGCGTTGCATCATCCCCTGTTTGTGGCCTTCGACACTGTAGTGCTGGGGAGTAGTTTCTTAGAATAAATGAAGAACTATATTTTTTAAACTGCAGAGAACTTCTTATAACTCTTAAACAATAAACTTTCCTTTTAATTGAGAGTCACAGTAACAAAATGCAGCTCCTGTGTCCTGGTTATAACGATTGTATCCCTCATTAGATACAAACTCAGTAGTCTATGGTACTTGAGAACATCCATCTTCACACAATTAATAAACATTTTATTTAGCCATTTCTAATCTAAGCTCTGGGGAGAAATTCCTAGGAAATGGTTCTAATTCAGGGGTTCCCTTTCACCTCCCAGAAGAGCAAAGTTGAAGAAGCTGTGACAAGAGGTGTTTTTTTTCTGGGCAATTATACTGCTGGATTGGTTATTTCAGATTCCACCTTTGACCTTAGTCAGGAACCAGAGCTGTCAAACCAATGCAAAAAACAGGTTTATGTGTCCTGATGTCTCCACTGGTGTGGGTCACACAAATATTCAATTACTAATAAAAGAACAATATACAAGTATTATGCCGCGAATTTACGATCAATATCAATCCATGTGTATACATACATACATGTATAATGTTATTTATCTAGATGGAAAAATGTAATCTGCATAATCTCAATTCTTTGTAAAGTAACTAATTACATCTTCTGATGTAATGGAATGTATCAGATAATGGCCTGGTACATATCCCCCAACCACCAAATGACCAAAAATCTTGCACAGTGGTTACATAAATGTATTCAACATTGTGTCTCAACTTGATATTGGGTGCTCATTTAGCATGAGCCTAAATTTTCAGTGCCCATCTGAGCATAAAACAAAACCACAGTGTTCACATATTTTGAGCTCCAGGCCTTTGGACATATTTGCACGTATCTTTCAGCTCTGTCATTTTTATTTTTCACCCTTACTTTACAAAAATCTGAAAAAAACACTAAACCTGAATAAGGTTGCTGTTCTGTTTATATAATATAGGCTTTGCAGCTTTCTGACCCCCACGGTAGGGTTAAGTAAGAGACGGAGGTATTTATCTTTTAACATGTGGAAATTTCCAGGTAAGAATCTTGGGATAAGCCTAAGATTGAGCTCCATGTAAAATAAATGACACTCATACAACACATCTGTGTCTGCATTTCCTCAGGTTTGGCTTTTTATACTGTAACAGCCTTAGGCTTGTGGTTGCACATGTCATCAGATTTCAGGAAACCAAATCTGTAGACTAGGTATCGGATGAGTTGCTAATGTTTGAAAAAACACAAAAAACATGTTTCAGGCCTCTGTTTTATGGCTCCCCTTGAAGTAAGGACTTGTGATTGCAACTTGATCCTCCACCCCCAAGATGTTTCCAAGAATAGTCAAAGTAATGGAAAGTCCAGGCTTTATTTCCAATGATAAAGCCCGGACACCAAGTTATTAAATTGCAGAAATAAGGTTAATTTTATTGGTAGTTGCAGGTTTGGAGGAGCATGATTCACTTATCCATGTGTGATTCACAAGGAAGTCATCACTACTGTCAAGATGAAAGTCATCCTCGTTAGAAGTCCAAGAGAAACTAGAGACATGAAATGACTGTACTTGGTTTAGTAAGGACTATTGATGCCTAAGATAACAATATGTTTGTGTCCACCGACAGAATGCTCCTCGTTTGAAACTTTCTGTGTTTGGTTGTAGGATCTTTGAGTTGATGAAGAATAATCTAGATTTGAGATCCTTTACTTGTTGCTTCTTATCTGCTGTAAAACATTAGAAGATGGAACGCCTAGAGAAAGAGCCAAAGATTGAGGCTTAGTGTCTAGATCATAGAATTGTTTGTTTAGCTGAAGAAGACCCTAAGTTGAAGAAACTCAGAGAACTACAACAATAGCCTACATCTACTGGTGGTTCACGTGTGGTCTTTAAATAGGGATCTAGATCAAGCCTTCTACTGTTAGGATTTAATGTTCTTTTCAACTAAGAGAAATAATTTGAAGCTTTCTGTCATGCTTTAAATTGATGATTTTTATGTAAGAAATTAGTGAAAAAAGGATTGGAAGATTCATTTAATAATTGGCATTTACATTTATATTATTTAAAAATATTCTGGAAATAAATGTTTTATTTACTTAAAAAATGCTTTCCTTCAATGCATTATTATTGCTTAATTTTGTTACTATTAGGGATAAGCAAACTCGATCCATTCAGGTTTGGGGTTAGGATCCACCATGGCTAGTTGGTAGGAGAGTTAATATGCCAGATTAGTGTTCGTCAGCCAATCTGGCAATATGTCCAGGTCGCTTGTGCACTTATCTATAGTTAATATCTTTATCTTCAAAGACCACTTCAATTTACCCTCACTGCGTATCACTAGTCAAAACCTTTTTTTAAGCATAACTATATTATAGGATATAAGTTTGCTTTTTTAAGGTGATTTGGTTTTGGTATATTTTAATACTATTTATTGTTTACTACTTTTGTGCAACAGTTATTTTATTTTTTTTTAAGATTTTTTCTTGTGCAATGCACATAACATCTTTTTATTATTTTTTAAAAATCTTTTTAATTTTTTAATGCCATTGACCATGCAGAGTAAGATGTGATTTGTGCACTTTAATATACTGGATTACTACATACAGAACAAAACCAATTAAGTGTATCTTAATACCTAAGGGAACCTGTCACAAGGAGACCCATTTTTAGCACTCCCCCAGTCCCCACAGAGCATAGTACATATATTGCCAAATAATTTTTGTATAAAAAGTTGGTTTTACAGAAAAAAAGATATGTTATATATTACCTTCAATTCCATGTGCTCTGTGACTAGGACCTTGTCCCCTGGGAGTTGCTATAGAGGAGCAGTCCCCCCCCACCCACCATTGGGATCCCTTGGCTTAGAGATGCCCCCTGCTCCTCTATAGCCACTCTCAAGTGATTGGAGTTATTTTACTGGGACGGCATAATTGCCATTGCTCCTTCCATTGACTGCTTTGAATGCTCAATTAACACAACTCTTTGTATGCATTAGTCTCAGAATGTGTCCATCCTGGACATCACATACCTCTTCTATCATCACTGGTACTGTATGTGTATGCTAAAAAGGTTTTCTGGCTGTGAAACAAAGGACACATTCTAAGATATACAGCACATAGGGGGTGGATCTCCACAAGTAAGTTACACAAAATGATTATGGGGGAACAGGGTGAGAGAAGATAATTCCTGAAGCCTCTCACAAGTTTGATTGTTAGCCTACTCCACCAAAGTTCTAAAGAAACTGTATAGTTATAGAGGTGACAAAAAGTAGTTGAAAAAGGGCATATACAGATGAGTGGGTGTTCCGGCAGTCACTAAGTGTGCTGGTCGGATGACACCTTGCTTAGCCAGCTTCCCTAATTACTTATAAGTACTGGCGTACAGAGCCTACACCCCCCCCCCTTTCTTAACCAGAAGATTTTGCAACCAGGGACTTGCAGGACTCATAGATTGTAGGGAAGTGGCAGATGTTGAAAAGCTTTGACAGGTAGTAATTGGAGCGAGGCCTAGGACAGGACTGGCAGATGGTGAAGTAGTGTTCAAAGACAGCGACTAGATCAGAAACAAATCACCAACACCGGGGTCACGGATATGTAGCACCCTCCACTTTGTGTAAAATGTCGGGTCCTACAGCAATGGCAATGTACTGTGTATATACCTTTATTTGTTTTATGTTTAATGAAGAAAGGGGCCGGCCTACCAAGATGAGAGAGTAGCAAGGAATTATGGGAAGAAGAAGGGAGGAGTTAAGAGTGATTCAAAGCGGAAAGACTGGAGGAGTCAGTCACAGTCTGCAGTCGTGTGAAGCAGTCTGAAGTTGCAGTCAGAGTCAGTGTGAGCAAGGAGGGAGTGAAGTCAGTCTGCGGGAGCAGTCAGAGGGAACAGCAACCATTGAAGCATGTCCTAGAGGAGACAGGCAGGAGGCCTGGGTTTCAGAAGGAGCTTAGAGAAGCTAAACGGCAAAGCAAGCAGAGGTTGTTCCTGTAATAAGAGGAGTTCAATGCAGTTGAGGAACAAGCAAGAATCATATTGAGGAGGATGGCTCACCAAGGTGGACGGCATCCCTACAATTCAAGTTAAGTCAAAGTGTGCAAGTATTTATTTGGCGCCGCCATCATTGCAAGGCAAGTGAAATGCACCTCCTCCTCCATCCATCTCCAGGGAGCCAGCCTTAGTCGGGAAGGGTTCATATCCTCACGCGGACCCGCAACACCTATCTCCCAGGGCTGAAGTCAGCAACCATTATCCCGACTGGCGTCACAAGCATTGCCCTACAATTCCTTTCCGCCCCTTTTCAGAGAAGCATAGTGGCGGCCCCTGGTCCCCCGATACACAGCATCATACAAAGCAAGCAAAGACCTAATACTCTAGCAAGGTGCAAAAATCCAGGAAACAGAATTATAGCCATCCCACAGAGCAGAACATGTGACCACAAGAAGAAGTCCCTTGATATGACTGCAATGCTGAGTACTAGTCACCAAAGGGAGCTCAGCAAGCAATCCACACCCTCACCACCAGAGGGTGTCAAAGTGCAAATCATGATATTGAGTGTCACATTGCAAAGATCAAAATTGTGTCCCATCAGGATGCAAGGTTTTGCAAAACAGGACACAACATCCCAAATTTCTCACCATCTTGCTTTTGTCAAATACTATATTTTGTGTGAATGACTCCATTGTCTATACTAAGAGTAGATGTGTACTTCATGTGTTTAAAATGCTTACCTAGACAATGCAGGAAGAAGGGGGTTGGTTAGCCAGAGGTCTGTGGGCAGGATACCAAGGTTTTCAACCAATCTTCTCAGAGCAAGTCTCCTCTCCCACCCCTTCTCAAAAGTTCCACCTGTATAAATGTGACTAGCCGTGTAAATCTGGGAGACTAGGGAATAACATTTCTGAAAGCTTTTGCAGAAACTCAGTGGGGCTCATTTTTCCGTTTTGCGCCGAATTCCCCCGAGTGTTTGGCGCACGCGATCAGATTGTGGTGCATCGGCGCCGGCTTTCACGCAACAGAAATCGGGGGCGTGGCGGATGACGGATTCGGAAAAAAAACGCGGAATTTAAAAAATTATTTGTGTCGCAAGATCAAGCACTCACATGCACCGGGAAGAAGAAGGTGAACTCCAGCGGACCTCGGCGCAGCAGCGACACCTGCTGGATATTGGGCGCACGACCCAATCAGACTTGAATCCTCGCCGGACAACGCTCCACGGGATTGCGACTGGACCAGGTAAGTAAATGTGCCCCAATGTGTGTTTCTCTCTGTTCTATCCACCCATATTCACCCTCCCCATTACAATCAGTATACCACTATGCAACTTACTGAAGAGGATCATTGGGGTCCTCATTAATGTATCCCTAACATTTCCTAATAAAGTAGAGCCCTGTACAGATAGTAGCATAATACATGAAACTTAATCTAGGGCCTCTTCCCATCGACTTCATATGATATGGCCCTCTTTTTTGACTTTTGGGGAGAAGCATAACAAATCTGGTGTACAAATCAATGTCAAAAAATGCTTATAGCAATGAGGTGTTAAAATATAGAGACAATACCAAGTAATTCATTACAGAGGGAAAAGACTACAATTAAGACTAGCGGATTTCTTGATACTTGACTCTTCCATGCCGGCAGATATATACAACCTGTTTAGTTTACGATATAAACAATTAGGCAAATTAAAACATCTTAGAAACAACAAACTAGTAACGTTAACCTTCCAAAACATATGACTCTTAGTGAACATCGCTAATAATATGTTGAAAAGATAAGAAGGATGTAATCCTCTACAACACAACTGGGATCCATTACTGGAAGCCACTGAGCAAATTATTTATCTTCACTTAACCCTCTTAACCTTGAGGAGAAGTTTGTATATATTATGTAATTTTCACACACACAAACCCATAGAAAAATTTTAAGATTTTTCTAATTTGGACAGAATTCTTCTGACTTTTCAACTCCGAACCACTGCTATTAGGGCTTTTTTTGTATGGATAAGATTTTTCAGTGTTTACTTTTGCCTTTAATGTATCGTTTTTTGCTTTCTTTCAACACTTTTCTCAATGTGAAGATGTATAGGAATGTTGTGCTTAATAATGTTAATAGTTAAGTACTGAGCTGTAAAACAAAATAAAATATGAACAAAAAACTTGGGCAGAGGCCAGAAAGTCCCTGATGCATACTTTCTCCCTTCCCCCAATATATACAAAAGGTTATGAAAAAATGGAACTTCTTCTACCTGATAACAAAGATTTCCAAATTTTTCCTCTGCAACAATGATTTTACTGAAGTATCTCTGACTACCACAGAAGGACTTGAAAGGAAATCAACCACCAAAAAAACATAAAAAGACCTGTTAATACTCACCCCGCTCCTCTCGTGTGATGTGCATGGGCGTGCTTAATTTCTTTCTTTTTTAGGTCAACCCAGCGTGTCAAGATTAGAGATGGACAAAGCAAGGATCAAGGTGTAGAGGAGCAGGAGTGAGTATTAATAGTTTTTTTAATGTTTTTTAGGTGGTTGATTTCTTTTAAAGGACATCTACAACCAGGATGAAGGATTGTAAACCAAGCACTCTTACATGCTGGTGTGTGCCCCCTATGGCAGGATCTGCTCTTCTCAACAAGAGAAGAGAAAAGACAGATGTATATGGAAAATATATCTCGTCTTTATTCAACAATAGCTATAAAAACACTTAAAAACACCCACAGAGCTCTAAACTCCCCAGAAAAAATAGCATGATACTAAACAAAAGCATAATTGACATTTAAGTAAATACAACAAGTACAAACAATTCATTAAGGGTTGACCTGGATGATGGTTAACATAGTAAATATTTATCCACACCAATATACATCATGCTGTTATAGATAGGTAACCAGGTCCCATAAAGTGCAAGTGCAATCAATAATACATGAAAGTGCTCAATAATAACATTACCATATTAGTAAGATCCTGGGGAGAAGGAGTACAGGTGCCCCACGCGTATCGCCCGCTAAACTAGCTTCCTCAGGGGATAAACCACTAATAACGTGCTACTACCTTATATAGCTCTGTTTGCTCCGGTGGGGCGCGGCTGAGCGGCGCAATGTGGGCACTTCCAGTAGGAGACCGGATGTGTATCTGACCCCATCTGACCCCATTGGTGTGGATAAATATTTACTGTGTTAAGCATCATCCAGGTCAGCCCTTAATGAATTGTTTGTACTTGTTGTATTTACTTACATGTCAATTATGCTTTTGTTTAGTATCATTCTATTTTTTCTGGGGAGTTTAGAGCTCTTACACCTGGATTGTGGGTGTTTTTAAGTGTTTTTATGGCTTTTGTTGAATAAAGACGAGATATATTTTCCATATACATCTGTCTTTTCTCTTCTCTTGTTGGCTATAGTATTCACAGATGTGGAAAGTCAATAACTTTATGTACCCCAACCATTTAACTAGGATCTTGTCACAGTTACACCCGCGATCCTCGGTACGGATTGAGTGTGTACCCGTGCCTGCTGCCGCGGTCCCCGCTCCCCCAGCTCTCACTTACTTCTCCTGGCTCTGGCCTGCACTCTTGCTCTCAGCATGTAGGCCGCATGCTGTTTCCATGCAGTCGCGTGCTCCTGCCACTAGAGGGGGCGCGCGCAGACTTCTCCCAGTCTTAAAGGGACAGCGTCCTCCTTATTGGCTCTGGCATTCCTGGCTCGGCTATGTAGCCTGGCAACTCCCAGCATCCTCTGCCGGATCTTCAGTTCATTCTTCTGAGGAGAAAGCCTTCTTGAGCGTTTCCAGATGCCTCTGAGTTCCCGTGTTCCCGGTTTCCTGTGTTCCGTGGTGTTCCCTTGTTCCCTGTTATCCTGTGGCGGTCCTGTTATCCTGTGGCGGTCTTGTTATCCTGTGGCAATCCTGGTATCCTGTGGCGGTCCTGGTATCCTGCCAGCCATCCGAGGTCCTGCCTGCCTGCCACCCGATGTCCTGCCTGCCTGCCACCCGTGGTCCTGCCTGCCTTACCATGGTCCTGCCTGCCTGCCTTCCCGTGGTCCTGCCTGCCTGCCTTCCCGTGGTCCTGCCTGCCTTCCCGTGGTCCTGCCTGCCTGCCTTCCCGTGGTCCTGCCTGCATTCCCGTGGCCCTGCCTGCCTTCCCGTGGCCCTGCCTGCCTGCTTTCCCGTGGTCCTGCCTGCCTGCTTTCCCGTGGTCTTGCCTGCCTTCCCGTGATCCTGCCTGCCTTCTCGTGGTCCTGCCTGCCTGCCTTGGCTGCCACCGTGGGCCTAGTCGCACCCGTGGAGCGACCTGGTGACTCCCCGCCGCAGCAAGACCACCCGCTTTGCGGCGGGCTCTGGCGAAGACCAGGAGTTCACTTAGACTCCGCTCCCGGGTGTGGCTAAGGTTGTTATCTCCTGCGGTGGTCCAGGGAGTCCACTTACTTAGTCCTAAGGGACTATTCCCCATAGACTGTGACAGATCTGCTCTTCTTTTAGCTTCCTATGCTCCCATTTTACAAAAAAGGTTTTAAAATTTTGCAAATGAGACTGAAGGGCTCTGGGCTAAATTAACACATATGGAACCCTAAGCCCCTCAGGCTCATTTGCATACTTTCTAAAGCCTTTTTGGTCAAAACAAGGACAGTTTAAAAAATCAGGAACAATTCCTCCTCCCATCTTCTGTAATTATGACCGCCCCACCCCTCCCTCTGCCTTTCCACTGGCCCTTCTCCCCCTAAGTCAGCTCACCACTACAAGCAATCTTTGTGCTTGCACAGTGAGCTGTAGCTTTCTGTAACATCCCACTCACTGTCTAGTAACCAGCTAGAGTATGCGACATAAAGCCTAGCCTAGCCTAGCACCCTTCCGAGGTATGTGACGCATGCACAATGAGAAGTAATGGATCCAAGTTATGAGTATCAAAAAATGAAAAAAGTTTATAAATCGCTGTAGCAATAGTAAAAAAAATTAGAGCTTTATTAAATCCATACTAAAAAGGTGACATCACTGAAAAAATGCATGGTAACGCATTACAGACCTTAATCACACCTGATGATACAAGCATAGTGAGTAGGCGTGTAGAAGGAGGGGTGTGTAGATACGAAAAATCGCAGAAGCAATCACATAACATTGCAAAAAGGAGGAGAATGCAGTTCCATGGGTCGCACGGGTGATCACATGACATGTATAATATAAATACATAATCAGATATATAACATATATAAGAAAATGAAGAAATAAACAAATCAATATACAATCAAGAGATAATTCCTGTAATTCATGCCCATGGGGGATAGGGTGTCTGATAACATGATTCAAAATGCTTCATACATTTAGCCTAGTGGCCGAAATAGTTCTATTGCTATAGATGACATATATTGTGTAGAGCCACCGTGCAAATCGCAAAAATATTTTGAAACTCTAGACACATTGCGGGTGCTTGCTACGTTATTTGGATTAGCCCCACCTACATGTTTGGCTTCACAGGTTTTGAGCTTCCATATTGTGCAGCCCACATATTGGAGTTTGCATTGAGTACACATGACTAAAAAACCACATAGGTGGATTAACAATTGAGATGTTTGTGAATGGAAAAGGTGGATTCGGTGACCCAAGATTTAGACATAAGTCTTGTATAAATAGTGACAAACATTGCAACTTCTGCCTCTAACACAAACACAACCCTTGAAGCCCAGCCATGAAAAGTTGGATTTTTCATTGACAAAATCATTAGAAAACAGTATTTTTTTAATGTGGGTGCCCTAGTGGAAACACTTTGTACGCTTTCGCTGAGTAATTGGTTAAGTGTTGCATCTTGATACAAGATGGGTATTTTCTTATAATGCATGTAATTGCTTGATATTGTGAGCTGAACTGTGCGATAAAGACAAGTTTGTCATTCATTGCTCTGGATGTAGCTGACAATAGTGGTGAGGGCGATCTTTAAAAAAGAATCCTGTCTTTCCACCTAAATTCCATCATGTTGTGTCTAGGGTAGGAGCCCTTTTTGAGGGACTGGGATCGTGGTTGGACAATCTACTTCAACCTTTTGTCACCAGATTACCAGGTTACATTCGTGACAGTAAGGGCACATTCACACTACCGTTGCCCGCCGTACCGCAGCACGGTGGCTCACAGCGGCGCTGGGGAGAGAAGGAGGAGGTGAGCACCACTCACCCCTGCCCCTCTCCATAGAGATATAAGGCGCACGGAACCGTATGCCGAGCAAATATAGCACATGTCCTATATTTTCATGGCTACGGTACGGTGCCGCACGTGTGCCTAACTAGTCAACATCCAGCATAGGGATGACTTTTGGCTCTCCACCCTCTTGGACCCTCACTACCAGTTCAAAATGGGTGCCTTTTTTCCAGCTGCCGAGACGGAGGAACAACTGGCGTACTATAGAAAAATACTGTGCAGACAGTTGGCCACTGCCCATGTGCGCCATTGTCCATCCCCTGTCAGGTCTGACCAGGGGATTCCTGGCAGTCATAGCTCACATACTACTGCCACGGCTGCAGTGGGGAGATGAGGGGGTAAGAGCAGTAGCAGCTCCATCAGCAGCAGCTTAAGTCTGGACTCCTTAATGAGCAGCTTCCCTCACCCGCCTAGTGAGGAGGGTAGCTGCCACCGCAACCCCAAGGAGAACCCACTTGTCCACCCGTAATGTGGAGAGACTGACCTTTGTCAAGATGAATCAGGCGTTGATTTCAGCATACCAATGCCTTATGCATCAGATTAGATCAGCCATGATGCCTCCCCCAAACGTTGAGAAATGAGTCTGGATTCTACCTGCCTCAGCCACTATTCTGATGCTGCCATCCGCCTGATGCCACACATCTGCTGCAAGTTGCTCCATCTGCCTCCCGCCATCTTTACCATGGACTGGAATTGTCACCCACCTCCACACTCTGTCATTGTGCCATATTCTGACTTGCTGCTGCTGCCGGCACCTACACATTCTGTCAGTGTGCCACACTGTAGCCTACCATGTTGCTGCCTAATTCAGAATTTGTCATTGTGCCACTCTCTGACCTCATGCTGCTTCTGCCACCTCCAGACTCTGTCATTGTGCTACACTGTGGCCCACCATGTTGCTACCACCACCAGAATTTGTCATTGTGCCACTCCCTGACCTCATGCTGCTGCCGCAACCTCCACACTCTGTTATTGTGCCACACCGTGACCTACCATGTTGCTGCCAGCTCCAGAATTTGTCATAGTGCCACTATGCAGCCTTCTCATGCTGCTGTCAACTGACCGCTGTCTCCTTGGAACACCCTGTGATTTTCATAATGCTGTTTTCACCCTCCACCACTCTATGACATTGCCAGTGTTTGGTTTTCCCCTTTATTTCATCTGTCAGAAGGAATGAAAAGCCTCAGGATTGATAGCCAAAAGTAGGAGTGGATCCAGAACACAGAGGACATGCAAATATCCCATTTACTGGTCATCTGATGTCAGCGTAAAAAGAGTGCACTCTTTGATGTTATAGTGGGATCTTGGCCCTCAGCTCAGTCCCTTCGAGTTGGCACAGATGTTACTTTGTCAGGCTGTGTTCCCGCTTCACTTATTTGGTCAAGTTGACACCGGTAAGTGCCCATGGAATTGAAGAGTGAAGCGATTCTAAGAGTGGCAGCTGTCATGTGCGTGTCATACTAAAACACAGCATTGTTCGTGGACCAAACTACACTCCCTATGCATATTTGAGCATGGCACAACATTATACAACACCCTACAGGCTCTCTGCAGCCAGGAAATACCTGTTTTTAACATTGCTCACCATGATTCGATTCAGGTTTAATTGAATTTTGTCTGAAAAATTCTGCAAACTCTGCGAATCGAATTTTTGAAAAATTCGCCCATCTCAAGATGGCACTATAACATGTCATGTAGGCGTATCTTTTAAAACAACTGAAGGTGAAGTTATCTAAGTTTTCCCACACCGCTGAACAGCTTTAGGCCCCTAAAATTTAGGAAGATGTAACCCCACCAGGGTATGACAACATTAGTTAGCTTTCATTAGTTTTAGTTTTAACTGATCTCTTTGGAACAAATATTTGTAAAGGCATAACTACAGTAGGTGCCTGATATTATACACTAGCGATAAGCCATATGATTATAACATGTGAATGTCCCTTTAATATAACCAATACATAATTAGATTTTACGGAATACAATAATTTCCTGCCTATCATGCATTGCTATTATAAAATCCCCCACCTACTGGCTGCTTGTCCCTCTTGTGTCTATTCCAATGTGGTATATGAGATTAGATATACAGGCGGTCCCCTACTTAAGGACACCCGACTTACAGACAACCCATAGTTACAGACGGACCCCTCTGCCCACTGTGACCTCTGGTGAAGCTCTCTGGATGCTTTACTATAGTCCCAGACTGCAATGATCAGCTGTAAGGTGTCTGTAATGAAGCTTTATTGATAATTCTTGGTCCAATTACACCAAAAATTTTGAAACTCCAATTGTCACTGGGGCAAAAGAAAAAAAATTGTCTAGAACTTCCATTATAAAATATACAGTTTCGACTTACATACAAATTCAACTTAAGAACAAACCTCCAGACCCTATCTTGTATGCAACCCGGGGACTGCCTGTAGTGAATTAAGCGATCTGAACTTCAAAACAATCCTCAGAGTAAAACAATAGTGACAATTACTATAAAGATGTTTTGCATTTGCATCCAGCCATCTGCAGTGAAGCGTTGGAGTTTCTGCCTCGTACATCACAATGAATCATCTATTCATATATTTTGGTTCATTTTCTATGAAGATATAAGAGTTCCATATGTTTTTGTGGTTTTTTACATCTAGATATATAACGCTAATAGACTTTAAATTCCCAACTTAATGACAAGCCGAGGCATACCATTTATCTGACAAATCACAATATTGGAATCGGTGTATAGTAGGGATCTATTACTACGGCTTGTTGGCATATGTATGCTGATGCGTAAGAGGTCTCATCTGGACAAATAAAGCTTTATTCTTTAGATTGAAATCAGTCGCCAGTTTTCATAAGAAAATTTATATCGACTTTTACTGACATTGACGGATTATAGAGCATTCAGTGTAACTAACCCAATGTTAGTCGATGAAGGGAATGAGGATTCTTTTTTCAGTTCCCAGGAGTTTCTTTCATTTCTATCCAGCCTTCTTATTCTGTTCTATTTCCCATAAACACCCATAAGCACACTGTCCAGTCCTTCACACATACATTCATAAGGGGTATTCTCGTCTGGGCATTCACATTCTATTTCATGAATCTGCAATATATAATTATTTCTTCAATAAGATGTTATTAAAAGAAATTTACCTGTAAAAAGATAATTTCTCATAAATGTAGTAACATGGGCCCTTAGAAACAAGACTTATGCCTTGGATACGGCCACCACTGCTGGAGCGATTGCACAGAGAAATAAAAGGTGTTTGTACATGTAATGTCTGAAAGTTACTGCATGTCCCACAGCTGTCCTGTGGTAATGAACGCTGAAGCCAGGAGGTCAGGCAGGACTCTATAGAGCATGTCCGGCCACTGCTGCCAAAATGTCAGGTGGTCGTATCCAAGGAAACTAACTCATTTCTAAGGGACAACAGGGCGAAATTTATGAGAAATTATATTCACACAGGAACATTTTTTTATAAGATCTAATTGAAGAAATGTTTACATAAGGCAAATTAATTAAATTAAATGTAAATGGGAGTACCCCTTTAAATTACAATCCCCGCAGATACATATATATATATATATATATATATATATATATATATATATATATATATATATATGTATGTAGAAAACATTAGTTTAATCTTATAGGTTGAACTTGAAAGATGTGTGGCTTTTTCCAACCTTATAGACCAGTGATGGCGAACCTTTTAGAGACCGAGTGCCCAAACTACAACAAAGAGCCGCTTATTTATCGCAAAGTGCCAACACAGAAATTTAATTTATGATTTATACTCCCTTCTCTGTCACAGTTTTCATTGATACCAGCACCTGAGGACACCAATAAAGCAGAAAATAGTCCCAGGTACAGCTGTCACTTTAAAATAGCTCTGTGCACAGCAAGTCCTGGGCTGTCTGGGACTGCAGTAAGATACCTGGAGTCCTCTCTGGTGGTGGCCTGAGTGCCCACAGAAAGGGCTCCGAGTGCCACCTCTGGCACCAGTGCCATAGGTTAGCCATCACTGTTATAGACTATGATAATAACAAAATACAAAGAGAAGACAACTACACACAGATGACTAATGCCCCCTCCTGGATCCCCAGTAATGTGTATGCATATACTATATATCCCAACACTACACCAGCTCCTGCATCTATTCTGACAGAAGGAGTCGCATCTAGTACCTGACTATATTCAGACGCATGCACAATAGCAAATATATACATATCTACTTCTCCATAATGCAGGACATTGCAAATGTAATTACACTTATGTATATACTCACTGCAGACAATTATGTATATATGGTAGAAAAAATTACATAAAATGTATAAAGTCCACCATATTGTATATACATATACACAGCTAATGTCATATAATATGTTCCTTGGGGTAAGTGATGTTTTTCCAAAGGGGTCATGAAGAAGAAAGAGAGATTTCAAACTACACATTCCTAAAAGTACCTATGGGAAGAGACTTCCCACTCCTCTCACACTTCACCATAAGACTTCTCAAACTACTGTACTCCATGGTGTGGTTAAAACGAAGCTTACACATGGTTTATGATACCTGCTGCCTGAAGTGAAGAACTTTGGAATGCTAATGGTGGCATATATGGACCCAATAACCTCGGTACACAATGACACCTTCCTGGAAGAATAGCAGGGAATACCATCAGTGTGTTTTGTATACATTTACCTAGTATATAATATTTTACCATAGAGCTGAGTGTCTAGTTACAAACACATATGTTATTACCTATAGAAAAATAGAAGTTTAAACATATGGTGGAAAGTTGTTGCAGGTTAAATCACATAAAAAATCTAGGGGACACTGTCTCTGTCTGGAGAAGGTTTAACCTCCAGAGAAAACAAGGCTTCTTCACTGTAAGAACTATGAATCTGTGGAATAGCCTGCCTCAGGATCGGACACAGTAGAGACTGGAGAAAGCTTCAAAAAGGGTGATCTTACAGCAAAATAACATTGATGGTTATGTTGCAATACAGAATTGTGTTCTCTTACATACCTTGCCTTGTATTTCTTGGTTGTACTTGAAGGATCCATTTCTTTTTTTCTACTATTGCAGATATGTAACTACCTAATTCTACTAGGTACACTTGCACACATTTTTTTCAAGAACTGACTGGGAGGTTGTTAAAAACATGTTGAACAATTAAACCCCTAACCCATATGGATCTAGACTGAAATCTCTTCATAAAATCCCAGACAGACTGGATGATTAGATCAAGGCTCTTTGGGGTCATATTTGAGAACTCATATTCCTTTTTAGCCTGAGGATGTTTCTTAGTGCTATTGGTTGCATGTATGAGGTTGTTGTCCTACTGCAAAATACAGTTTTAACAGTTCTATTAAAACTTTCCTTCAACTAAATTTCACGGTGGAAAGGTACAGTGAAGGGAATCCAAATTATATTTAGGACTTTTATATATGATAATGTTCATTTAAAAAAGTGAATTACATTTTTCTTTTTAAATATGTGAACAGATGAATCTGTCAAAAAAATATATCTATATATAACAGCACTGTCACAGCAGTAGAAGAGAAGGGGAAGTGAGCCCTAATGCTAAACCCTCCAAAGGTCCCTGACTATTTGTTGACTGCCACCAAATGACAAGCACAACTAGGCATTGTTTCCCAGACTATACTGATGTGAAGGAAACAGTGGAGACAATACAAAGTCAGATAGCCGAGTTACAACAAAAAGAGTATTTCAAGACAAAATTACGAATCAGAAAATAAAAGGGGTAGTCAGAAAATAAAGCTACTGTCTAGTAGCAAAAAGAACTGGAAATTCTACTGGAGAGTGAGAGGATTTTTATACATGCTAAACAAGTTCTTAAGAAGCAGGTGAAGAACCCTACTAAGGGTTTTGTACTTTTGCTGTTTTTTTAGCCCAGCACTGCCAACTGGAAACATGTCAATTACATAATGCATGTAAAGAATATAAGTGCTTTCGTGGCCTGGCAATGCCAACACCACACCCCCTCCATGGCCACTTGAAGTGGAGGTGGCATCGGGGGGGGGGGGATAGTCACAATTCCTGGCAATGTACAAGGAATTGCATCTGTATCAAGACTTAATAAATCAACCTCAAAATGTCCCAAAAAGGTTGGCTTTAGGACCTAATTTTTCATGTTTATAAAACAGGGGTATTAGATTTTAGGGAAGGTATGATCTTTTGTGGAAGGTGGATATGCCTGAAATTTTGGTAAATTCTTCTGATGTACAATAAGCCAACTAATAGGGAGAGTTAAATAATATTAGTAATAATAACAGATTAACATAAATAATATAACAATAACATAACAGATTTATCATTCAGCAACAGGACCCTCAAAAAATTGTGTTCAATTATTTTTTTTTCCTTTGCTAAATCTAAACATGTTTATTTTTAAACATCTGAATTCACTTAAGGAAACCTAAATAAGTTTTATGGTACAGTAGAATTAACGACGGAAGTTGGAAATAAAAAAAACAACATAGTGTCATCTGTACATCATCCCCGGCATTAGTCAAAAGATGAGTCAAATATGTCTTTGAACTAAAAATAATTGACTCATGGGGACCTCTGTGAATCCTACAGGTGAATCACCCTCAATGTATTCCTTCATTTATTTTGTACACTTTTTTATACTTTATTGCTTTTTTTCCTATTTATAACCTAATGAGGCTTTTCCTGTCTTTTAACTGGAAGTGGTATTGGTTACTAGTCATAGAGACATTAAGAACACAAATGGTCTTGAATTTGATACTCTAATTTATGTCTTGGCAGAAGACATGTCAAATTAATGATCCAGGTGTGAGAAACAGAAACAAAAAGGCTAAATTTTTATAGAATTTCGAAGAGCGGAAAAATGCTAAATTAGATATTTCAATACATGTTGGCTTTGTTTTAAAATGATTTTTTTCCCCTGAAAATTACGTCCTCTTCTTTCTTTAATATATTGTTTTAAATAAAAAAAACTAATAAATTTGGAGTCAAATATGTCATAATAGTTGCTTGAAAACCATAGTGCAATTTATAACAGTTCATAAAATATTCTATTCAAATGGCTGAAGTTGGATGGCCTTCGAAGCAGAAGACGTTAAATGCAGGAACAGAATTTTATTAGCTACTAAAATTAAGAAAGAGCACTGCTGTTTCACAGCCAGATAATTAAGTACCGTTCTTTTCTTTTTTTTCTTTCTTTTTTTTTTAATAGTATAAAATTAAACTTCCTGCTTAAAACGCCTGGATATAGCAACCTAGACGGGTGCATTGCTGTGCCCTAAGGGCAGAGGCAGGAACACAACACAAGTCTTATTCTAACAAGACTTTAGATGGGATTGAAATCTCTGTGTTTGAAGAAATATGCTGCAGTCGGTAAAATGCGAAATTGCAGGTTATAAATCAGGAGCCCAATTTTTCACATCATTTTAGCTAATCCATTAAATCTCGTTGCAAAGTGGACCGTCTGAAACAGAAGCTCCTTCATCATTCAGACCCCTGAAATAACACAAAATGTGTGAAATGCTAGGGAAGCATACAACAAAACAAGAGAATCTAAGATGCTATTATATTTGCAAGGGGCTATGAGTCAAGAATATTTTAGTAAAATTCCCTTAAACGTCATGAAAGTTAGGTGCTTGAACATTCACCTCAGAATTATTTTTGTGATCAGGGAAGTTTGCCTTTTGACATCATCTTATATCAGAAATAATGGAAATCTATGGGGGTCACATAAAAGGATGAATTTTAAATACAAGATATGTACACACTTTATATTTGCCCCCTGAACCCATTTCTTCCAGAGGATTATACCTACCGGCCCCCATATACAGAAGGAATGACATGAGAAGGATTTATTTTTTGTATGAGTGCTTCTGTTATGGCCAAACAACCATCGATCAATGTCTCTCTTTCGTTCAAAGAATACAGTATCAATGTATTAGGGAGAATGATGGGAAATTCAAACGTTTACCCAATTGAAGTTGTTACCCCCCAAAATACCCAATTTTTGTATTATATATGCTGTTCTAAACATTTTCTTCATTTCCCTTCTAATCTGATAAATTTCTTGTATAAGAAAGAGACTAATTTACATCACCAAAGTCACCAAGTCATCATAGCAATCTCCTACTCTTCTACTTAGATGTCTCTACCCAAAGCAGCTGAAAATTAAAATCTAAAACAAATCTATAGTTTTCTAACTGATGTTTAATGTAGTTAAACTTAGTTTATATTTATAGCCATTGTCTGAAACATTAACAGCTCCGAGGACAGCAGTTCTCATGTACTGCCATCCAGAACCTTTTGGTATAGATCCTAGTAGCCTTCAAAGTGGGTTGTCCTGTGGTAGATTTCTAGGGACTATTATTGTGCTATGGCCTTGGCCAATCAAAGGGTCTCCTGCTACCCTGGAGGTCTTGTATTTGAAGCACTAACATTATTTTATGGTTTGGTGTTACTTATAACTCAGACAGTACTGCTGATGTAACTTTATTATACAGGCTTAAGGAAATCTACCACTATATTAAATTACTTTTGAGCCCAGCATTTGACATAGTCTAGGGCAGCCGCGCTGTGCAATGAGAATCACGGACATGCATATAACCTTCTCTCAACAAAGTCTTGCTCACGCCCGGTTGTTATTCTCATTGCACAGTCCGTCAACGTGAGACTATAGCAAGAGCTGGCTGACATTTGAATTATGTGAACAATATCCCCAAGTATGTAGTAAGTCATCATGGACCCATTTAGGATGAGGCACTGGGTTTATTTCCATCACTTTGGGCAGCTTTATCAGGGGTGATAAAAGGTTCCTATGGCACTTTAATAGTGATGTGTAGGGCAAAGGGAACTGCAGATTCCAAAATTAGTGGTGCTCAGTCTAGGATACTCAATCCAATTCTATTGGACTTAGCAAAAAAATAGGCCTCATCAAAACTTTCTATGCCTTACCTACTACAACCAAATCTAACTTGACAAATGACCGAAACATGGTAATTCTTTGACCTGTCATATTTACCTTTACATAATTTTACACTATGATGAAGTCTATATCATGTGAAATCATCACTCAAATAAAATATAAAAGAAGATATTTTGTGTGTGCCATGTTTTCTGAATGAATTTAATAATTATGATGATAACAGCTTAGATTCCTGGGGATGGATTTTGGCTACTTTTTGGCATCAAAAAGTTGTGTCATTATGCAAAAAAGTCACAAAGATCACATTAATGAAAGAAATTTATCATTATGTCAGGTAATGCAATGCCTAATTTATAAACTTGCAAAGCTACTCTAGCCCCCCGCCCCCAGTGTATGGGAAGTTGATGCCACCAAAACTGAAACCTTTTGTTTTTAAGTGGCAAAACCACAGCTTTATAGAAGAACAGTGCTGAAAGAATTATTAAAATGACTAAACAATAGAGATGAACGAGCACTAAAATGCTCGGGTACTTGTTATTCGAGACGAACTTTTCCCGATGGGGACCAAGGCTCTGAAGGGGACCAAGACTCAAGGGGACCAAGGCTCTGAACAGGGAAGCTTGGCCAAACACCTGGGAACCTCAGAAAAGGATGGAAACACCACGGAAATGGACAGGAAACAGCAGGGGCAGCATGCATGGATGCCTCTGAGGCTGCTTAATCGCACCATTATGCCAAAATTATGGGCAACAGCATGGCCATGACAGAGTGACCGAATGAGACTAGATAGCATCTAAAACATGCAATAATTGACCCTGACACTATATGGGACGGCATGCAGAGGCAGCGGCAGCAGTGTCAGGCTAGAGAGTGTCATGGCGACATACCCTAAATGGACTCAGGCTTCACCAAAGGAGGTGAGCAAGAAGCGCTGAAATGATTTCCTATGTGAACAAAAGGTTGACGGTATATTTAGTCGATAACACAGCATGGTGGCGACATAGTGACCAAGTTCCATAACGTATCTGGTGAAACACCCGAAAAATGAGCCTGACACAACTCTTTTGATAAGGGGGCGACATGTGAAGGCAGCCATGGAGACAACTTCCATGATTAAGGGAGAGAGTAAGGGGCATTCATATTGCGCTGCTATGATTGCAACTTCAGGTCTCCAGCATGGCGGCGACAGATGGGCCGAGTTCCACTATGTATCTGGTGAAACACCTGAAAATTCTGCCTGACACAGCTCGTTTGATAAGGGGATGATGTGCTACATATCCTCTCGTGCTCCAGCGTCTGGGGTATAGAGAGTTGAAAGTTGCGCATGGAGAAATTGGTGGACGCTGTGGAGCATCGTGGAGGCAAAATGGACAGGAAACAGCAGGGGCAGCATGCATGGATGCCTCTGAGGCTGCCTAATCTTGGGATGGAGCTGGCGGTCCGCTGCCAGGCAAGCTTTCGCTTGTCCAAGCCCCTGTCTCTCGGCTCCTCCCCACCCAAAATGGGCCTGGGGGTCAGAAGCGTTTACTTTGAAAGAATTATCATTTTCAAAGCAGGCCAGGTCGTTTGAATATTTCACCTAGGAATAATGGAAGAGCATAGTGGTTCTATTTTTAATTGTTTTTTTCGGAAATGGATCCATGATTCAGAGCGACAGTGTGGGGCATCCATATTGCACTGCTATGATTGCAACTTCAGGTCTCCAGCATGGCGGCGACAGATGGGCCGAGTTCCACTATGTATCTGGTGAAACACCTGAAAATTCTGCCTGACACAGCTCGTTTGATAAGGGGACGATGTATGGAGGCAGTGAAGTAGTAGTAGTTTAAAGGTGCTGCAGTTAAAACTATGTTAGTTGGATCTTGGGATGGAGCTGGTGCTCCGCTGCCAGGCGAGCTTTCGCCTATTCAAGCCCCTGTCTCTCGGCTACTCCCCAAACAGCACTTCTAAGAACCTTTTGTATAAGATCAAGTGTAGTAGTGTTCTTATAAGTTTGGGTTATGGCGGGTGAGGGGAATGTAAACAGATGCACAAGAAGCGCTGAAATAATATCGGTAACTGATAAAAGTTTGCCAGTATATTTTGTGGATTACACAGCAGGGTGGCGACAAAGTTAACAAGTTTGATGTGGAAGCCATGAAAACAACCCAAAATTCTGCCTGACACAGCTCGTTTGATAAGGGGACCATGTATGGAGGCAGTGAAGTAGTAGTAGATTAAAGGTGCTGCAGTTAAAACTATGTTAGTTGGATCTTGGGATGGAGCTGGCGCTCCGCTGCCAGGCGAGCTTTCACCAATCCAAGCCCCTGTCTCCCGGTTACTCCCCAAACAGCACTTCTAAGAACCTTTTGTATAAGATCAAGTGTAGTAGTGTTCTTATAAGTTTGGGTTATGGCGGGTGAGGGGAATGTAAACAGATGCGCAAGAAGCGCTGAAATAATATCGGTAAATGATAAAAGTTTGCCAGTATATTTTGTGGATTACACAGCAGGGTGGCGACAAAGTTAACAAGTTTGATGTGGAAGCCATGAAAACAACCCAAAATTCTGCCTGACACAGCTCGTTTGATAAGGGGACCATGTATGGAGGCAGCTATATGGACGACTTTTGGAGGCAGCTATGGCGATGACGTGTGGAGGTAGCAATGGAGACAACGTGTGGAGGCAACTAAAAAGACAACGTGTGGAGGCTGCAATGGAGACAATTTAATTTGGATAGTGCCTGTATGTGGCAGTCCAAAAAAGTTTTCAAACCAGAGGAGCAGGTAGGTGGTCCTCCAGAAAAATTTAACTAATTGAGTGCCTGTATGTGGCAATCCAAAAAAGTTTTCAAACCAGAGGAGCAGGTAGGTGGTCCTCCAGAAAAATTAAATAGATTGAGTGCCTGTATGTGGCACTCCCAAAAATTGTTTAAAACAGAGGACCGGGTAGGTGACTGTCCAGAAAAATACTATAGTACTATAGCTAGAGCCAGTTGGCCCTGGAAAAAAATAGCCAGTTTCCTCTGCTTTAGTGTACAAAGAGGAGGAGAAGGAGGACAATGAGGAGGAGGAGTGCATACATTATTCAGGTTGAGCTTCTTTGACCTGGTGGAGAATGGAAATCCTGAGAAATCCAGGCTTTATTCATCTTGATAAGCGTCAGCCTGTCAGCGCTGTCAGTCGACAGGCGTGTACGCTTATCGGTGATGATGCCACCAGCTGCACTGAAAACCCGCTCGGACAACACGCTAGGGGCAGGGCAGGCAAGAACCTCCAAGGCGTACAGCGCCAGTTCGTGCCACATGTCCAGCTTTGAAACCCAGTAGTTGTAGGGAGCTGTGTGATCATTTAGGACGATGGTATGGTCAGCTACGTACTCCCTCACCATCTTTCTGTAAAGATCAGTCCTACTCTGCCGAGACTGGGGACAGGTGACAGTGTCTTGCTGGGGTGACATAAAACTGGCAAAGGCCTTGTAAAGCGTACCCCTGCCAGTGCTGGACAAGCTGCCTGCTCGCCTACTCTCCCTTGCTACTTGTCCCGCAGAAGTACGCCCTCTCCCGCTAGCGCTGTCAGAAAGGAAATACTGTTTCAGCTTGTGCACCAGGGCCTGCTGGTATTCATGCATTCTCACACTCCTTTCCTCTCCAGGGATGAGAGTGGAAAGATTTTGCTTGTAGCGTGGGTCCAGGAGAGTGAATACCCAGTAATCGGTGCTAGAAGAAATTCTTTGAACGCGAGGGTCACGGGATAGACAGCCTAGCATGAAATTTGCCATATGCGCCAGAGTCCCAACACGCAAGAATTCACTCCCCTCACTGCCCTGACTGTCCATTTCCTCCTCCTCCAACTCCCCCAACCCCTCTTCTTCTGCCCATACACGCTGAACAGTGAAGGACTGAACAATGGTCCCCTCTTCTGTCTTGCCAACATTCTCCTCCTCATCCTCCTCCACCTCCTCCGATATTCGCTGAGAAACAGACCTGAGGGTGCTTTGGCTATCAGCAAGGGAATCTTTTTCCCCCATCTCTTGTGACGAGCGCAAAGCTTCCGACTTCATGCTGATCAGAGAGTTTTTCAACAGGCCAAGCAGCGGGATGGTGAGGCTGATGATGGCGGCATCGCCACTGACCATCTGTGTAGACTCCTCAAAGTTACTCAACACCTGACAGATATCAGACATCCACGTCCACTCCTCATCATAGACTTGAGGAAGCTGACTGACATGACTACCAGTTCTGGTGGAAGTTGACATCTGGCAGTCTACAATCGCTCTGCGCTGCTGGTAAACTCTGGATAACATGGTTATTGTTGAATTCCACCTCGTGGGCACGTCGCACAACAGTCGGTGAGCGGGCAGTTGGAGGCGGCGCTGCGCTGCCCTGTGAGTGGCAGCATCTGTGCTGGACTTCCTGAAATGCGCACAGATGCGGCGCACCTTCGTGAGCAAATCAGACAGATTGGGGTATGTCTTGAGGAAACGCTGAACTATCAGATTTAACACATGGGCCAGGCATGGCACATGTGTCAGTCTGCCGAGTTGCAGAGCCGCCACCAGGTTACGGCCATTGTCACACACAACCATGCCTGGCTTCAGGTTCAGCGGTGCCAGCCACAGATCAGTCTGCGCCGTGATGCCCTGTAATAGCTCTTGGGCGGTGTGCCTTTTATCGCCTAGGCTCAGCAGTTTGAGAACCGCCTGCTGTCGCTTAGTGATGGCACTGCTGCTGTGCCTAGAGCTACCGACTGATGGCGCCATCAGGAGGAGGTGGAGGAGGGGTGGGAGGAGGAGGAGGCATAGTAGGCCTTTGAGACCTGGACCGAGGTAGGCCCCGCAATCCTCGGCGTCAGCAGTATATGACCAGCCCCAGGGTCAGACTCGGTTCCAGCCTCCACCAAGTTAACCCAATGTGCCGTCAGCGATACATAGTGGCCCTGCCTGGCAGTACTCATCCACGTGTCCGTGGTCAGGTGGACCTTGTCAGAAACGGCGTTGGTCAGGGCACGGGTGATGTTGTCTGACACGTGCTTGTGCAGGGCTGGGACGGCACATCGAGAAAAGTAGTGGCGGCTGGGGACCGAATACCGAGGAGTGGCTGCCGCCATGAGGTTTTGAAAGTCCTCGTCTCTACCAGCCTATAGGGCAGCATCTCCAGGCTAAGCAGTTTGGAGATGTGGACGTTGAGGGCTTGGGCGTGTGGGTGGGTTGCACTATACTTCCTTTTGCGCTCCAGCGTCTGGGGTATGGAGAGCTGAACGCTGGTGGATGCTGTGGAGGATCGTGGAGGCGAAGATGGGGTTTTCGCACGGGAGGTGTTTGGGCCGGGGTCCTGGGCAGGGGGCTGACTAGCAGATGACACAGGGGAAGGAGCAGTGATGTGCCCGGCCGGAGATGAACGGGCTTGGTGCCATTGAGTGGGGTGTTTAGCATTCATATGCCTGCGCATACTGGTGGTAGTTAAGCTAGTAGTGGTGGAACCCCTGCTGATCCTGGTTTGGCACAGGTTTCACACCACAGTCCGTCGGTCATCCAGTGTTTCTTTAAAGAACCTCCAGACTTCTGAAAATTTAGCCCTCGCCACGGGAGCTTGACTACGTGAAACATTTGGCGCTGATGCACCAGCTCTGGCCCTGCCTCTCCGTCCGGCCCCACCACTGCCTCTTCCAACCTGTTCTGCTATAGGACTCGCCTCCGTCTCAGAAGCACTGTGTTCACCCGGCCTATCAACCCAGCTTGGGTCTGTCACCTCATCATCCTCCGATCCCTCAGTCTGCTCCCCCCTCGGACTTCCTGCCCTGACAACAACTTCACCACTGTCTGACAACCGTGTCTCGTCATCGTCCGACACCTCTTTACACACTTCTTCCACTACGTCAATAATGTCATCATCACCCACAGACTGCGACCGGTGGAAAACCTGGGCATCGGAAAATAGCTCAGCAGCAACCGAACAAGTGGTTTGTGACTGTGGGAAGGGTCCAGAAAACAATTCCTCAGAGTATGCCGGTTCAAATGCAAAATTTTGCTGGGTGGGGGCAGACTGGGGGGAAGGAGGCTGAGGTGGAGGAGCTGGAGGAGTGCTGATTTCGGTGACATGGGTGGACTGCGTGGAATACTGACTGGTGGACAAATGGCTAGAAGCATTGTCCGCAATCCACGACATCACCTCTTCGCACTGTTCTGGCCTCAACAGTGCTCTACCACGAGTCCCAGTAACTTGAGACATGAGGAACCTAGGGAGTGTAGCTCTGCGGCGTTCCCCTGCTCCCTCATCAGCAGGTGGTGTCTCACACCGCCCAGGACCACGGCCTCTGACCCCTGCAGTAGTTGGACACCCACACCCTCGTCCTCTACCCCTAGTCCTCGGGTTAAACATTTTTAAAATTAAAGTGTAAACTTACATTTTTTTTTTGGTGTGTTTTTTTTTTTATTGTTTAAACAATACGACACTATCCTATTGCTATGGCTAGTTTCTAACCTACACTGACAGCACACAACTGGATTTTGTGCTGTGCCTGATGACTTTGAGTTATAAAAAGAAATAAACGTAAAAAAAATAAATCAGAAGACTGTGCCTAATTCAAATCATACCCCTAATAAATTGTCCTACTTCGGTGTTTGAGGTGGATATGAGTGTCACTAAGAGCTAAACACAACGGTCGCAAGTCTCCCTGCAAATTTCTCACAATATGGTACTAGCTGCACTACTAGTGCCAGCAAGCCCAGCCACAAGAAAACCAAAAAAATATAAATATATAACGTTATTGTAGCCCTAAGAAGGGCTGTTGGGTTCTTGTAGAATCACTCTTGCCTAACATTATTCTAATAGAACACCCTAACGCTTTCTCTGACCAGCAGCAGCTCTCTCCCTAGCGGCATCCAGACAGAGAATGATCTGAGCAGCGCGGGCAGGGGCTAGTCCACTTTCACAAAGTGCCAAATGCCAATTTAAAGTAACTTATTACTCCCTGCTGTGTCACATAATTGAATGTATTGGAGCCCTGAAGACACCAATACAGTAGAAAGATGGAGAAATTCGGATTATTATTGTAGCTTCCCTCTAAGGTCCCCTTAACAGGATGAATCGCAGGCCCTGAGAAGGGGCTTCAATGATAATCCAGCTCTGCCCACTCCTCCTTGTTCCTCCCTTACTCTTCAAGTCACTTTAAAATAGTGCTGAACATGGCCCCTTCTGGGCTGCCTGTGACTGCAGGACGAGTCCTCGATGGTGACCTTTGTGCTAGGTGATGGCCTGGTGCCCACACCCGTGCCATAGGTTCGCCACGACTGGGCTAGTCTATTCCAGGGTCACCTGATCAGGCCAGCCAACCACTGTTATTGACGTGTAAGGGTACCATGTCATGCTGGGTGGAGTGCAGAGTCTCCTGGCTTGTGATTGGCTCTGTTTCTGGCCGCCAAAAATCACAACGGCGGGAGATGCCATTTTCTCGAGCTGACAAAATACTCGTCCGAACAACAAGCAGTTTCGAGTACGCTAATGCTCGAACGAGCATCAAGCTCGGACAAGTATGTTCGCTCATCTCTACTAAACAACAATGATAAATCAGATCGACCTGCCTAATGATAAATGACCCCCTTTAGAATGTACAATTATAGCCTCTTTGATTATTTAAGAGCAAATAGAAAAAAATAATGTCCACCTATCAGGTACAGATAGTATTTTCTCTAGTTGAACATGTGATGCTATGCTGAGGCATCATAAGATGAATAGAAGTCAGCATAGAGATTAAGCAATCAAACAATAAAGACTTATTTCACACTCTAGACTTCCTATCAGGTGAGGGTGAATAGGATTGTTTCTGCCTTAATTTATTTGTTATATATTTTCAATAAAGGGAGAAAGGGTAATGGTCTAACTCTTGAATTGTAAGTTTTTATAAAACAGATTTTTGGGGGTCCAGGTGTAAAGGGCTTATCACTACATAAGTAGACAATAGTTGACATTCAGTTTTCTTAAATAAACTTTTACAGCTATTTTTTTTATTTCAGAAATAATCAGTACAGGTGATAAAAAAAAACTGTTTTCTACCCTTAATGTGCAAAAGAAAAAAACACTTTCCTGTTCTATTTCCCCTCTATTCCTGTGGTGAGCAGTGTTTCTGAAAGCTACTCTAAGAGCAAATAGATAAGGAGAGAATCATATAGATGAACTCCTTACAGATATTTGAGAATATTTAATTAATAATGCAGTCTAGTAAGGATTTAAGTCAATCTTTTAGGAGTTAAGCCATTAAATATTTTAACAGTCTCTCCTGATGTATGAACTATATATTTAAGTAAAGGAGATAAATCTGATACAGATAGACTGCAAATGTACAGAAAATGAGGAAAACAACAGGACAAAGAAGAATTTTTCTTTAATTAGCTTACTATTATCTCCTGCACTATTATTGTTTTTTCTTTACAATAAAAAAATTTTTTTTTAAATGTGGGGACACTATAAGTTTTTTAGTTTATGCAAAACGACAAGCTCTTTTTTAATTGAATTTGTACTTTTAATTGAATGAAGGCTACAATTTACTTTGCCACATTATCAGACATATCTCTGCGTAGCTGTTATTTTATCAGGCCATAAATGTTTGTTTATAGCTGAGATAACTCAGTGAGCATCTGCTTTCATTAACTGTTACTTAGTGATGGAGATAGAGAGTAATGTGAGCTTCCCTTGGTAGCCGTCAGGCCAGAAACTAAGGATAGAGCGATCATCAATTACATCAATCAATGATTTAGAAAGTGTGCTGCCCGCAGCAGCGTTTCCACTGTTCAGCTCTATGTAATCAGGTAATTGATGGCCATCAAGAGATTCAGGAACTTTTCAATACACTAAACTTTATGACACCAGATACCGTCAAGAGCAGCTTTAAGGTCATAGATAACACAATGCAACCAATTTACAATTGTCATGTATTTAGCTCAGTGAGTTGAGACTATGTATTGTAGTAGGGATACTTACAGTTCTTTGGAAATGGACAACTCTGTGGGTTATATAAAAACACAAAATGAGCCATTGTGTGGATGGGACAAGGGTAGACAAGGTAGATACCCACCTATACCACCTTGCAAGGAAAATGGGAACAAAATATAAGATACATCTGATGGTCTAAACTGGATTGTTAGTTCACAGATTGGTGCAATTGTTATCTTACGAGGTGCTATACCATTTGCAGAAACACACAGTGCTGACTACAGTTGGTTGTTAGAATAGATATACTGGTTTGGCTTAATCCCACATCATGTCGTTAGATTTCTTGTAGGTCATACTTAGTGTTAAGGGGGCTGCCTTTAAAGGTAGCAAAAGGAGGCAATGTTTTCCATTTAATATCTTCGAAAACATATTTGCATACTTCCCAGAATTCCCTAGTGTAGCATTTATGGCTTGAAGTCTCTACACGCCTATGAGGTGGGCTTAATCGGCAAACTCTCTATAAGGAGAACTCTTATCTTCTGACCCTCCTCAGCAGTAGAAGAGTCTTGTGGTACATCAATTTCTCTATCACAATAAACACCTCTTCAGTAGGAAGCACTTCAGCTCTGGTGACAGTCCACAGCGTCATCTACTCAAGAGTGGGGTTTTACACAAATCAATCAATGCGATCAGCAGATTGGATGCCATGTAACTAAAGAAAGGTCTGACAGTGGACCAAGGGGAGCTTGGAGCAAAATTGTAAAATAAACTTCCATGTACTTCTAACTTTACCATTACTATTTACCAATTTGTTTACTTACTGAAGGTCACAACAACAGTCACACACAGTTTCAGGCTCTCTCAGGCTGCATAATCGTTTTCTAGAGTCAGAAAGTAAGAGTTCTCAAGAGTGGTCAAGAGAGCTGCCTTACAAGGTAGCTAAAAAAGGCATGGTTTTCCTTATCCCATCCTAGAAAACTATTTTGTATATTTTTTCAGAATCCCTTAGTGGAGGGTCAATGGCTATAAGTCTCCACACACCTACAATTGGCAAAGTCTCTGTAAGGGTAAAGAAGCAATCTTCCACAATATAAAATATACAACACATATGTCTACTGCCACAGGACCATCTCAGAGGTAGACAACCCAAAACCAACAGTCAAAAAGATATTCGAGATTGAGTGAAACACTATGGGGCACATTTACTTACCCGGTCCTGTCTCGATCCCACGGTGTGTTGTCCGACAAGGATTCGGGACCGGCGTGATTCACTAAGGTTGTGCGTCCAATTTCACCTTTTTCTTCCTGGTGCATGTAAGTGCTTGATCTTGCGACATATTTTGTTTTTTAAATTCCGCAGTTTTTCCGAATCCGTTGGGTTGTCCCCGATTTCTGTTATGTACAAGTCGGCACCGATGAGCCACAATCGGATCACGTGCGCCAAAAACCCGGGGCAATTCGTTGCAAAACGGCACAAAATGGAAATATTCTGGAAAACCTGACAGAATCGCCATACATGGACCCTTAGTAAATGTGCCCCTATGTATTCTTAGCTCCTGTATAGCATTTAGGGACCAGTGATTGGTGTGCTTCTATTGAAAGCAGGTACTTGAGGTACCCTTCAGTATTCTAAATTGTTAAAGGGGTATTCTCATCTGGGCACTCACATTCAGTTTCATTAATCTGCCATATATAAACATTTCTTCAATTAGATGTTATTAAAAAAATGTTCCTGTGTGTAGATAATTTCTCATAAATGTAGCCATGTTGTCCCTTAGAAACGAGATAGCTTCCTCGGATACGGCCACCTCTGCTGGAGAGATTGCACAAAGAAACAAAAGGTTATTGTATAAAAAATGTCCGGGATTCACTACATGTCGCACAGCCACCCTCTGGTAATGACCGCTGAATCCTGGTGGTCAGGCAGGACTCTATAGCGCATGTCTGCCCAGCACTGCCAGAGTGTGACGTGGTCGTATCCGAGGAAGCTATCTGTTTTCTAAGGGACAACTTGACTACATTTATGAGAAATTATCTTCACACAGGAACATTTTTTTTAATTAACATCCAATTGAAGAAATGTTTACAAATGGCAAATTAATTTAATTAAATGTAAATGCCCAGATGGGAAAACCCCTTTAAGTTCCCCCAACTACTATGAATTTTCCAATTAACTTCACAATAGATAATAAATCCCAGTGAAAATAAATGGAAATATAGACATCATAAGGAAAAAAGTAACTAAACAAAGCAAAAAATAAATAAATAACAATCAAATGAGAAAAAAAAACTTTATCCCTTATTCGTAGAGTGAAATAAAATGAACACAAATGTATGTTTTATTGTTGGAAGGGTATCCGCCACAGTATTGATAGTAAATTGTATTATAAATGTCAATGTGATTGATTGAGTCTGTCAGTCGAATTCCTCCCTGAAGGCTATTAAAGATTTGGGTAGGACATGCTAGATTACACACACATCAGGTGTATGGACTTATTACATCAATTTTCCCATAATAAAGGGCAAGCCGAGTGACAGTTTACTCTAGATCGCTGCTCAAGTGCATCTCGGCAATTACTATCCGCACAATCATTGCATCTTGCTGGTAAGTACATAATGGGTCTATCAGACAGTTTACCATCGCAATGAAAGCCTATGATTGTCAATTATCTGTCCAATTAAACATGTTTAATTATCTTGCTCTTAAACCTTCATCTGCCTCAATTTTCAAGTGCAAGTCGCCATAAACATATTATTTATTTTCTCTCTAAAAAAAAAAAAGAGGTGAGCAGATCGCATGTGTTTTTTTAGGTTGATAGCAGCCGGGGTAATGAGGGATTTAATGTCTGTTAGTTGTAGCAATTGTATACTAATAGCTTTCAATATGCTTTAATATTTGCAAGCCATTTGTGTGCATGGTTGCATTAAGTAGTCACACATGAATATAAATCTGTTTATGACCCTGGGCTTTTAACCTGTAATGTATAATGGTGACACATCTGAGTCAGTTCAGTGTCGGGGATCACAACATTTGCTAAAACACATGTTAATTCCTATCTATTAATAGAGACAGCTGTAAATTTTGTTACATTAATGAGACAAGCCTTGTTAGAGCGTATGGACGTCATAGAGCAGGATATCTCACTTGGGACTCTGCTTTTTAACCAGAATAAACAGGCACTACAAGGAGGGGACATGAGATGCCCCTCTAATTCTTAGTCACCCATTTATATGAAGGATTTCCATGCAATACCACATTTCCCCTGTAGGGGCGTTATAAGATACATCTGATATACAGTGATCAGATGACTGTAGGCAGGTCAGGGGTGCCACTGGGGCATATTGATACATACTAAATCCTGTAGAAGATATTTGTAACAATCTCAGTTAATTGTTGTTAACAAAAGAAGCAGTTCTACAGTACTAGACACTCATAGAGGCAAAGGCAGTGACGATTTTAGCATATATGTGTACAAGTCCAAGGAAAAGCCAGCATTCATTCACTGAATAAGTACATTTTTTTTATATATGATCTGTGCTTATCATAATGAAGCTTCGCAGGATGAATAAAGAAAACTCAATAATATAGTGTGCAGGGGGTGTAGATAATTTACTGTATATATACCCAAGTATAAGCCGCGGTACCTAATTTTAACACAAAAATATGTGAAAACCTATTGACTTGAGTATAAGCCTGAGGTGCGAAATGCAAAGGTCACAACCAGTATATAGCTAGTCCTTCCCCCTAGTATAAAGCCATCCAGCCCTTGCCCTCAGTATGTAGCTAGTAGCCCCTGTCCCCAGTATATAGCCAGCAACTCCTTGTCCCCAGTAGATAGCCTGGCAGCCCCCTGTCCCCAGTATATAGCATTGCAACCACCTTTCCCCAGTATATAGCCGGCAGGCGGGCTGTCCCCAGTATATAGCCTGGCAGCCCACTGTCCTCAGTATATAGCCTGGCAACCCCCTGTCCCCAGTATATAGGCTACAGCCCCCTGGCCCCAGTATATAGTCTGGCAGCCCCCTAGTAGCAGTATATAGCCTGGCACCCCCCTGGCCCTAGTATATAGCCTGGCAGCCCCCTGGCCACAGTATATAGGCTGGAAGCCCCCTGGATCCATTATATAGCCGGCAGCCCCCTGGCCGTAATATAAAGCTAGCAGCTTTATGTATATACCGTATATTCCGGTGTATAAGACGACTTTTGAAGACAGAAAAATCTTCTGTCTGGTCTGGGCTCGTCTTATACGCCGGTAATTGACCGCACACCGTGTATTCACGCCGCTGGTCGGGTCGCGCTGCATGGAGAGGGCTCACGGGCTGAGCCCTCTCCATAGCCGGTAAGTCTTTGCTGCATATTGCAGCAAAGGGTAACCGGTAACACCCGCGATTAGTGCTAGCACCGATCGCGGGTGTTTTCACAGCGATGGCTGCCGGCAAAGCGATCCATCTCCATGGTAGCCTCGGGTCTTCCGAAGACCCGAGGCTATTTAGTTTTAACCCCTTCATTACAATGTGCTGATAGCACATTGTAATGAATGAGGAGGAAAATCCCCATATACTGCCATACTGTAGTATGGCAGTATATGATAGGATCGATCAGACAACCTAGGGTTAAAGTACTCTAGGGAGTCTGAAAAATAGTATAAATAAAAATAAAAAAAAGTAAAAAAAAAAAAATTATAATAAAAAGCCTAAAATTTTAAATCACCCCCCTTTCCCTAGAACTGACATAAATATAAATAAACAGTAAGAATCATAAACACATCAGGTATCGACGCTTCCGAAAATGCCCGATCTATCAAAATATGATAACGGGTTTTCAATGCGTTTAACCCTGTAACGGAAAATAGCGCCCAAAGTCGAAAATGGCACTTTTTTGCCATTTTGAAAAATATAAAAAAATCTATAAAAAGTGATCAAAAGGTCATACAGTCCTAAAAATGATATCATTGAAAATATTATCAAATTTTGCAAAAAAATGAGGCCACCCACAGCTCCATACACCAAAGTATAAAATAGTTATTAGCGCCAGAATTTGGGAAAATCAAAAAAATTATTTTTGTACAGGAGGTTTTCATTTTTGTAAATGTATGAAAACATTATAAAACCTATACAAAGTTGGTATCCCCTTAATCGTATCGACCCAAAGAATAAAGTAGACATGTCATTTGGGGTGCTCAGTGAAAGACGTAATATCCAAGCCCACAAGAAAATGGTGCAAATGCGTTTTTTCACCATTTCCATTGCATTTGGAATTTTTTTCCCGCTTCTGAGTACATGGCATGGAATATTTAATAAAATAAAAATTTAAGGTACAGTATGGTAACATTTACAGTAAAATGGACGATGGTAATGTTGTTGTTGTATGCCTTATGTTTATGAGCGACAGTTTTCCTGCTATATACCTGCATGTCATAAGAATTTAAATTAAAAAAAGGACCATGTTAAATTCAAATCTGTTTTTTTTTAATTTTTACTGGTTTTTTGTATGCGTTGGAAAAGGGGTAGTCTTATACGGCGAATATATCTTAAACTCTATATTTTAACAGGAAAGTAGGGGGGTCGTCTTATACACCAGGTCGTCTTATACGCCGGTATATACGGTATATAAATAAATACATACACGCTGGAAATCTAAATTTGAGAACAATACACGATCACTTGATTCACTTAATTTTTTCAGAAGGTCATAATAAGAGAACAGCAAGATGAAAATTACATTTTCAGAAGGTTACAACAGTTTGAAATGCACAGGCCTTTGCTTTGAATGACTTCAGCATATCTGCGGCCACAGGACATCACTTAGTCTCTCACATTGCTTTGCTGGCTTTTTGGTGCATTCTTCTTCCAGTCTCTTCCACAGTTATGTGAATGGGGTTGTGACTTGTGGGTTTCTTGGTCATTAGTTTGTAATCAAGCTTTTCCATAGGTTTTCTATTGGGTTTAGGATATTGCTGTCTGATTGATTGAAGAAAACAAGCAACCTTCTGAAGAAGGTTCTGATACACAATTGCATTCAGTCTGCCATGTAGCTGTATGTGAGGCCCAACTCCTGCTGCAGAAAACCTTCCCCAAACATTGTCACTTCATCCACCACCTTTAACTCACTTTTTTATACCCTTTGGTTTCAATCAGTTTGTTGACCAACACAATGTTTCCCATCAGATCCAAATAAATTAAACTTGCTTTCATCACTGAATTGAAAAGTGGACCACTTCTCCCCTGTCCACACAACATGTTCCTCGGCAACGGTGATTCTAGCCTTTTGATTCCTTCTGCTAAGAAGAATCACACAGCAGAGTGCGCTTTCATTCCAAATGCTCTTAATCATCAAGACTCTGTATGATGAGACAGATCCTTACCCTGTTCAGGGCTGAACTGAAAAGCATATCCAGCTACAGCGTTGAAACGGTTACCCATGGAGATTCCCTGCATTATCCTGTCCTATCTTGCATTTGCCTTTTCAGGGTGATCAACTTTCACAGCCGACTTGAATGAGTTTGTGAAGTTGTAAAAATAAAATATTCTAGAACTCACAGACTTGGAATGACCTTCACTTGCTACTGCTGATTGGGTCACCACATTGGCCTTCATCTGGACCACTGCTGCTAAAGGGTTTCAGTCACTTTGGAATGGCACAACATTTTTGCAAAGTGAGTAAAAACTGGAAAACTAGGCTGCCAGTTAAATTGGGTTATATTAGATAACTAAGTAAGTTAGCACCAAGTGACAGGTTACACTAATAACTTGTAAGTATCTGAATGTTTTCTCTAATTTTGTGTTATTTCACGAAAATCTCATTTACATTTTCATTCAATGCTTTATAATATATACAATTCATGATATAAGCTTAAAATACTGCTATTTTACTCATGCTAGGATATATTCACATACAGTAGGACTACACAACTACACTACAATGAGCTAGACATTTAGGAAATTGTGTTATGACCGAGGTCTAAGGTCTGATCTGCAGTCTTATGTGGCACTCTTGCAATAGCACCTGTTCCACCAGCATGGCTTGGGTTAGCCATTGGTGTGTACAAACCTACAATCAGTAGTGGATTATCATAAATATCCAAGAACAAGGGAGCGACACTCACCAATATGTGGAACTTCCTTATTGAAGACAGGGTGCAGTGCAGTACAGGGATAGAGTGGGGCCGTTTCGCGCCCACTGGCACTTTCTCAAGCCGTTGACCAGCAAAGCCTGAGATGGGTTTTCACCCATGAAATCCTCATACATCTGTTCATGTTCTCAATGCACATGTACTCAAGAGCCATTTCAGGAGCTTTGAAGCTCCTCCAAAAGTCCTGAACCTGCAGAATGAAAGCAGGCAGAAGGGATGCATCCTCCACTCCCCAAGAAGCTTGATTCTGGTATCATATGTTGGAAGTGAACTATATATGCTTGTAGGGGCTATAATATTCATACATCCCAGTGCCCATGGCGGTCTTTATTCGTCCCTGTCTACAACAGGTGGATCAAACTGTAGTACAAAAAGGAGGCCGCTACAAAATACTACATACGTATATCTTTATGTGACGACAGTCCCTGTCCACATTTAACATATGGTTTAAATGTAATCTGATGTATCTGTGAGCTACTGTCTATCTTGCTAGCAAAACAGAATCAGATCAAAATAGATTGAGAGGTAAGGAGGGAAGAGAAGACCATAAGAAGAAGAAATAAGCATTACATTATGTCCAGTGGAATACATGTGCTGTCATTGTATGTTGGGTTCTCCACTGTCTGCTATAGAAAGTCTATCTGCCTCAGGGACCATCTTCTAATATTCAAAATTCTCCTATGGAGACTATTCTAAACCAGATGACCACTGGAGTCTGAGGTCAAATGTCCATCCCGAAATCTGAAACATCTCACTACACAGAATTCCAGAGCATTTCATTAAATTATTCTGAAGAAAATATGTATAGTATGAAATGAGGATTTCAGGATCCATGGTCAATTTCCATGGTCTCTAAGTAATAGAATTCCGTTGCTGATACTTGTTTGTGTGAAGAACAGTTCCTCTTTTCGCTCCTTCTCTGTAGGAATAAAATTCAGACTCATCTGAAATGGGTATAATGAGTTCAAAACATTTTTTTCCACTAATGGTCTGTGAATTCAGTCCTACTACATAGTCTATGAGAATCCATTCAGGGATACCTTTGTTTCTTTCCTCGCCCAGCAATCTTTTAGCACCTAATAAATTTTAATGAAAAACAGGCGGCCTTAGTAATAAGCTGGTGAAGCTGGATTTTTCCATTTTTTTGTCTTTTTGCCTTCATCTTAGATGATAAGTTACTCGATATTCACTTCATAATACTGTGGTCCCTAATTTAAAGGGACAGTACCCCCTTTTGCTTAATGTTTCATACAAATTCCCCAGCTTCTTTACATGTTTCCTGAAGGCATTGTTTTCAACTTTTGTAAAAGTTCAGCTTTATGGTCTCCAATTTTCTAAAGCTCCAATTTTTTATTTATTTATTTATTTAATTTTGAATTAAAAAACACACTGAACTTTGTCAAAATGATAGTAAGATTTGATTGCTCATTTCTATATCCAGCATCTTTATTTAGGGTGACAACTGAGGAACTGTATGCCTAAAGCAGTTAGAGGCATATGACAAACAAAATAAATCTGCATAGAGCATAACTAAATCTAAGGCCCCATGCACGTATGTACAGCCCCATACGTCCCCCATAGCTCCGTACACGGGAAAAAGAAAGGATATGTCCTATATATCCCCGTGTCACAGGCCGTGCGCCATGGATGGCTATGGATCACCCCTCCTCCTCTCTATCACAGCTGACATATGCCCACCCGGCTGCAGCCGTTCGGACATATGTAAATGTAGCCTAAGAGTTTAACCCTAAGTGAGGATTTCAGGTTTCCATATTGGCTTTGGTCTGACACACAATGCTCTAGTGGTCAGCTGTTTTAAGTAAAATGGCCTGTTCAAGTGAATTGGATTGTGTCATACTAAGATTTGTCACAGGACATTGTGCTTTCCAGACTGGGAATCTGCTGTAGTGCTTGTCCAAATATTTTAGTGTTTTTCTATAGCTTACCAGTAAGGGCTCCGCATGTTTAACCCCTGCCAATATGATATTGATCACATACCCTAAGGATAACTCACCTACAATGACAGCATCACAGCTGTCAGACAACCACTTATTAGGCACATAGCTGTTCCTCATTATGCCCCCATACACATAAATGCTTGGTTATGCGAAATGTCCATGTGCTGTAAACACAGGTTAATGTGGTTGTCCCGGCTAAAAAAATTAAAAGTTTGCCAACCTCCTCTGACACTCCCGTTGTCCCGGGTCACCCCGTCAGTGTTGTGCCCTTGTTTTTATACAGAGGCATGCACTCTCCCATTTGACTACTTCCGGTCGCATGGTACAACATTAGATTCAATGTTCTACCAGGTGCTCTGGATGGTAGCTGTCTCTGTAGGCAAACAATGGCACCGGGCTATGTTGATGGACAATGGGAAGTAATCTGCCCACAGACCCAACTGGCAACAATCTATCCTGGGGTGACTTTGCCCTTATGGATATGATACATTTCTCCCAACACCTCCATACATATCCATGCTTAGTTCATCCAAATAAGCCTGGATAGTCAATATGGAGAGTTATTTAAGCCACTGCCACCTTATGGGGTGGCTTCTATCTCCTGACAGCAAATGAACCAAGTGTTTACTTGAGTCATACTTTCTGCCTACATTATCTGTATGGGGAGAGCAGGGAGCACCTCATAGACATAAGACAGATAGACTTGCTAAAATCCAATGATCTGGCTTTACTTTTATTTGTATAGGGTGGGGACATTTTTTAGCAGATGCTTTATACTGTATATTAAACTCTGAACTCAATCCTACCTGAGGAAAGAGGTTGGGGCTAAGGGGGCATTGATACCTCACCCACTGTGTGCCCTTTATAATACGGCGGCCATGTGTGGGTGGAACCCTACAACTATGTTTTTGCCCAGAGACAAGTGACTTTTGGTGTGCCAGCATCCGTCCTGGTTTGTTACACATTTCCAAAGGAAGCCTTATACTGATTTATAGTTCATTTAGTAACTATTTTATGGTGAACACTTGGTCTTAGATAGAACAACCCAATATCTAAATCTCCCTGAAAGTTGTGAACAAATGTGTATTACTGCAACACATCTGTAACTCCAACTGCTCCAAACCCATTACTCCCAGCATCACCTAACCAGGTACCAAACAATACAAGCTCTAATACTAAAACAAAACCAATAAAGACAAGTCAACATTTGTTTGAGCAAAGAATCTATTAGAGATATAAAGAGTTAATGGGCGATTGTCCTGAGATGTCATCTGGAAAATTGCCTTTATCTTCAAGTCCGTTATACTTAGGCTTATTAAAATCAATAGAAGCCATTAGCTAAGATTGTTTCCATTTCTAATAATCTATTGATATATTGCCCTGGCTTTTATTGAACTAAACAAATTTCCTCTTCATGTGCCCTGTTATAGCCGGAGGTCAGGCTGGTTGAGAGGAGTTGCTGTATATAAATGTGTATTTACTGCCTGTCTACTGATTGAGAACATATCTGGTCCACAAGCTTCAGGTGGCTTTTAAACTCAAGATTTATGGCCCACTTCCTGCTTTTTGAGACAAAGAGCACCATTTTTCGAGAAAGTAATGAATATGAGGTACGGCAGAGTCGGGAGCCTATTTAACAGGGATATTGTAGCCAAAATAACCACAGTTGCCTTTATTTGATGGCAATTGGTAGTCAAGGTCATAATGCCTATTACTTTAGGTTATGAAAATTTCAATTCAACACACCATATATTGTGTATACTGTACTGCTCCTGCTGTACACTAGATGGCAGTGACGGACACTGGAAACTGCAGGCTTTAAAGCATTAGGCTGATCATTAACATAATTCATCCAGCAGCATTAATATTCACACAGTCTATTACAACAAGAAAAGTTATCTAATGTTAGCCTAAGGTATTTAAACATCTATCATTTATTATGAGTATTTTTATTTTATTTTTTTTGTGTGTGTTGTCCAATTGCCCCATGTGCAGGAGGTATACAGCACAAACAGTATGATAAAGGGGAATTAGTATTCTATTTATACACAGATTTATGATTTTTCCAGAATTATTAAAATCTCTGCTGTCATAAATAGCGCCACTCTTGTCATTAGGTGTTATCTAGTATTGCAGCATAGCCATACTCACTTAACCCCTTATCTCTACATCTGTTTTCCACGCAGATGATTTTTCAGTTCTGTTGGTTAATGCCTTCTACAAGCTATAACTTTTATTATAATAGTATGGGGTCTTGTTTTTTTAAGGATAAAATGTAGCTTTTAATAGCACAATTGTGGGCTTCATATATTTTTCTGGTGAGCTTTTATTAACCCTTTCTGTGCGGTATAGTTAAAAAGAACGCAAATCCGATGTTTATTCTCATACAATTTTTCTAACTTTTTTTTTATGGGTCATTACGCATGCAGCGATACCAAACGTATTATTTTTTTTTTAAATGGCCTTCCTCTGCATAATAAAATAGTTTTGCATTACCACCGTCCAAGTGGCATAACTTTAAAAAAATTTTTTAAATGTGTCTTTGTGAGGGCTTATGATTTTGCAAAAAGACCTGTAGATTTTCATAAAGTTTTTTGTTCGCTATTTATATAATTTTTTGTTTGAGGAATTATAAAAAAAAAAAGTTAAAATATGCATTGTCATTTGTTTATATTTTTCAAGTTTTTTTTAAATCTATGGGATAAATACCAATATAGTTTTGTACCCTGGGGTGGTATTGGTGTGGAGGTACTAAATACGTAAGATTTTTGTGTTTTTTGCAACTTTTTTCTTAAACTTTGTTTTTTTAGATGATGTTTTATGTGACATCATCCCATGAGGGGACACTCACATGAGATTGTTTGATATCTTGTATAATATTATAATATATTATATCTTCCCTGCCTCCAACCAGGTCTATGGATAGTTAGCACAAGAAGCCCTGGGGTCCTTCAGTGGATGCCGGACTGCCTTCAAACACAATTGGCACCCTTCGATTGCAGCTGCGGGGTGCTGATGGATGGCAGAGGGAGCTCATTCTGCGGCGGCTTAGACAATGTGCTCCATATTTGATGGTAGTGTCTAAAAAGTTCAAACACCCAGGATCTGTGCTTTTCCAGTGCTGGGGCTGGTCTGTGATAACACACCCCAGGGCTGGCAGTAGAAGGTCCTGAAATCTTTTTCTGATGTGGCTCCGTTGACAGGCGTTGCATCAGAAGAAGTGCCCTTAATTCAGGCTGTCAAAATCAGACACGGTGGGTACAGATAGGGTTCAATTATAATTACATTCTACGAGCACAATGATTCACAGTAAAATGATTTACCAGCTTTTGGATATCAATGAGCTATTCATAGGATAAGTCATTGGTTTTCCGACACTCGGCAAGCCAACTGATCAGCCAATTTGCATAGTTTCCTTTGCCAGAATCAAAACAAAGAATGGAGCCGAAAATAGGTTTTTGAGTAATGGCTGGCATTAGAAACTGCAGTGGGGATCTGGGTGGGGATCCTGAGTGTTGGCCTCCCACCAATCTGATATTGGTGACGCTATTTAATCCTGGATAACTCCTGGACTTCATGTGTTTTGTGGTTTGGACAATCCCTTCTCTTAGTGCATGATGTCCACTAAACTTCAATTAGCTGTCCTTTAAATCTGAGTGCAGAAGAAATGGATCTCTTCTGAACATGACTACACTGGTGATGGCTTTGATAAATGATAGATTATTTTTAGCACAAAGCTGAGATATGTTAGTTTGCTATTTACAAAAGGGTGGGAAGGATTCCTAGAAATCGAATTTACATATAAACAGAACTTTATCCTTTCCCACGTTTTATCATTTTGCTTTGTGTTTTCTTGAAGACTAGACGGCTTTGTAGACCTTTCCATTCCACACTATATGTAAATTATTACTTTTTCTCAAAAAAGTGTGCAATATTTGTGCAGGATTATCAGGTCCTATATAAATGCATTACTTATAGCAGTCACAACTTCATACATTTCTAGGAAACAGATACAATAAGTGTTATATTCTTTTATTGTAACTCGTATTCCCAACTTGTTATCTCCTGGAATCATTTGTATAGGAAAATACTATAGATTGGGCACAACAATGGGGACAACATGAGGGTCAAGATTTTTGTATGAATATATTATCATAGTAAAATTTTGCACATTTAATAAAATGAAGTGTAATTTGAATCATATAGTATTTAAAAACACAATAGAAAACTGCTGCAATTAGGACTCAGATAAAGCATACATTAATGAAGACCTCCACAAATTACAGCTTTTTGGCATACTGTATATATATACAATTTTTGTGCTGAAAAAGACCCACTTGGCTTATACTCGAGTATATAAAAAATAAAGTTAGTACTCACCCTCCGGCGCTGACCCTGGCATGCTCTTCTCCCCGCAGCACCTCTTTGGGTTCCCGGCCGGGCAGCAGATTAATGTCTATGCAATCTGCCGGCACAGAAACTATGACGTGGCAGTATTCCTGGCCGGGAACCCATAGAGGTGCTATGGGGAGAAGAGGACACCAGTGGGTCAGCAATGGAGTGTGAGTACTAACTTTTTTTTTTTTAAGGGGGCACTCTGCTGGACATTATATCAATGGGGGTACTCTGTTGGACATTATATAATGGGAATTTCTGACTTTTTTCTCTAGTGTACAACCATTTTGAAATTATTAGTCCCAAAAATGTTGGCAACCAATATCTTTATAAGAATTTTATTCAATGAGATCCTGGTTTGGAACAGACAGCCTACTACTGCCCAATATATGATAAAGAACCTAATTAGCACTTTAGATACAGAAACAAATTACTTGTTTATGTATTTTTATATGTGTTCTAGGGAAATGGAGGTGATTTTAATTTTTATATATTTTTAGTATGTTTTTAAACTTTTCAATTTGTTTTACTTTTATTTCAGGCCCCTTTAGGGTACTTTAACCCATGGCCATCCAATCACTCGGATTGCAACTGTATTGCAATATATTGTGAATATACTGCTTCTGCTCAGATAATTTCGGAGGAGGGGATAACAGAATGACAGCAACAAGCAACTGCCTGACAGTGAGTATGTACATATTTGTGTATAAGTGTATACATGTATGGATGTGTATGTATATGTGAGGTGTACTTTCTGTATGTGTGTATTTGTGATGTATATGCTCTATATGTGAGTATATGGTGGGCATATACTGTTTGTGTGTGTGCTGCGTGTGTGTATATGTGATGTGTACATGCCTTACATGTGTGTATATGGTTATGGCGTGCATATACTTTATGTATGTGTGCATATGTGATTTGTGTATATTCTATATATGTGTGTGATGCATAATGTATATATATATATGTGTGTGTGTGTGTGTATGGTGTATAATGCATTTACTGTATGTGCGTGTAAATTCTATATCTATGTATATGGTACTGTATGTATATATGGTGTGTATATATACAATATGTGTGTCTATGCTGTATGAGTGTTTTTGATGTATTAATACTATATATAGTGTGTACATACTGTATGTCTGTATATGATGTATATATACTATATGTTTCTGTGTTTGATGTTTGTATACTGTATATGTGTATAAGATGTGTATGTAATGTGTGTATATAAATGTATATAGTTTGCATAAATGTGTGGCCATGAGTGTATACATTTGTAAAAGAGTGTATGTGAGCTTTGAACTGCGAGTGTGTGTAAGTATATAAATAGAAATGTGTGTATGACTGTGCTTATATGTGTGAGTGTAGAAATATGTATATTTTTTATCGGGAAGCGGGGCCCAAAGGAGAATTCTGCTATGGCTTCCAGCATCTTCTAGTTACACCCCCTGCCCTTGATGTATCCTGCAGGCTGCTGCGCTGTCATACAATTCTATGCCAGGTTGCCCACCGGGGTTCACAAGGAATTGCAATTATTCTAGGACTTGTACACCAAAAACCTGGTTTACAGGCACTGAAAAATCTCCCACATTGATTTTGATAGAACCTCCGGTATCTGATGATGTGAGGGATATCCTCAGAGCAGATATTATATGGATCGGGCAGTAGGGTCTCAACATGCTCAACCTATTTATTTTCAGGTCAATGGTTTGTTCCTTTTTACCATTTAATGAAAACACAGGCAAACATAAATGAGAACAGGGGATCACTTGAGATACAAGTATTCAGCCAACACCCGATTTCTAAACTTTTTAAAACAAATTTGCATTGTCAACATTGGGAAACCCCTTTAAGAAACATTGGGGCAAATGTACCATAAGTCTGGCTTTGTCTATCTGTTTTTTGGGGTTTTTCTTGGCTTTCGGCTTCTTGGATGTATCTTAGCTTTTTTTTTTCCTTATTGATACATGTAGTGTTTATTCTTTAGTGAATTTGCAACTTTTTAAAACAAAAGTCACAAAAAGTCTTCAAAGGTGGCAATCAGTCCTAAGCAAACTTCTACGCCTGGTCAGGGGCAGCCATAGATGTGAGCCAAAATTTGCGTGTTTTGCAACTTTTTAAAAAAAATCACAACTTTTGCATGTGGATTCAGGTGAGATCTCAGGGAAAACTGCAGAAAACTAGACAATGGAGAACTTGTAAGGGAGTCAGTCTTAGGCACAAAAAAAGTCGCAAAGATAAAAGGGAAACCAAAAGTTTGATACATGTCCCCCATTGTGTCTGGTAAACCTGTTGACTAATTGAAATGTATCTAGTACAAAGGTTGTTATTACAGGCGACATGTCTGGATGCTCTGTATCTATAGACAGACAGGTTAGGGACGAGTGGGTGTAGTTGTCATACAATATGTAGATAATAGCCATAATTTAGTGAATCCCACGCAACATGTATTTAGGATACAAATGATTTGTTCCCAAACGTTTAATGAAAATGTCAACAAGATACAAATGGCGTTTCACGAAGAGCTTGACAACCACTGTCTGTTTCCAAACACAAGACAATTCAGTGTAAGTTCATCTCAGCATCTGGAACAATTCCATCTGTCTACAATCCACTTCTCAGTAAAGCACATTCTTGAGAACACAAATCCTTTGTTTTGATATCATTTCAAATTATCTTGTCATCAGGGGAATAATTAACTTTTATTGTTCCTTATAAACAAAAGAGTGAGCACGAGCAGATATCACACACTGCGCGTAGTGAATCCTTCAGCTCTATAATTATACTCCATAAGATAATATAATGAGAAAATTACATATGTTAAACAATGAAAGAGATGAATGTGGGAAAGTGTAACACAGACCCTCATCCAACTGATAGCAATAATGTTATACAAGTAATACAACTATCTACCCAAAATAGTTTACCATCAACAGTACAAAGCAGGGTGTACAGTCAGCCAGACATGTAAGGAGGGTATGAATAGAATGGAGTGCACACTCAAATCAAGAACAACCTTTTCAAGAACTATGTTTACCTAATGTTTTCATAAGTTTCATAATTTTTATTTTACAATAGATAGCAACACTAGGAGTTGAAGGGTACAATATAGAAATAATCTGGTTGAATTTAGGAGACTATATGTAATGGAACAAGTGTGGATTAACTGTGTCCCTTTGAAAGATTTAGATTCCATAATTGATCCTTTTACCCATGTATGGGTATCTGGACTTCATCACATTGGAAACACCAGGTTGCTCTTGATGTAGTCTCCTTTCAATGAAAGCAGACCCAAGCATGTTGCTAGATTCTGATGTGTGGCACCAAAGATATGGGCAGGGGACACACCTGCAGATTTTGTGCAGAAGAGGAACATCATAAAATCAGAAATCAAATATAGGTAAACACAAGCACCTTTTCATGGGGGTGTGTTATACACATGTAGGCATGGTCAAGACAATCTCCTGCAGTTCAAACTGAGCATCAGTATGGGGAAAAAAGGTGATTTGAGTGCCTTTGAACGTGGCATGGTTGTTGGTGCCAGAAGGGCTGGTCTGAGTATTTCAGAAACCGCTGATCTACTGGGATTTTCACGCACAACCATCTCTAGGGTTTATAGAGAATGGTCCGAAAAAGAAAAAACATCCAGTGAGCGGCAGTTCTGTGGGCGGAAATGCCTTGTTGATGCCAGAGGTCAGAGGAGAATGGGCAGACTGGTTAGAGCTGATAGAAAGGCAACAGTGACTCAAATCGCCACCCGTTACAACCAAGTTAGGCAGAAGAGCATTCCTTTCAGCTAAGAACATGAAACTGAGGCTACAATTTGCACAAGTTCATCGAAATTGGACAGTAGAAGATTGGAAAAACGTTGCCTGGTCTGATGAGTTGATCTCTGCTGCGACATTCGGATGGTAGAGTCAAAATTTGGTGTCAACAACATGAAAGCATGGATCCATCCTGCCTTGTATCAACGGTTCAGGCTGGTGGTGGTGGTGTCATGGTGTGGGGAATATTTTCTTGGCACTCTTTGGGCCCCTTGGTACCAATTTAGCATCGTTGCAACGCCACAGCCTACCTGAGTATTGTTGCTGACCATGTCCATCCCTTTATAACCACAATGTACCCAACATCTGATGGCTACTTTCAGCAGGATAATGCGCCATGTCATAAAGCTGGAATCATCTCAGACTGGTTTCTTGAACATGACAATGAGTTCACTGTACTCAAGTGGCCTCCACAGTCACCAGATCTCAATCCAATAGAGCATCTTTGGGATGTGGTGGAACGGGAGATTCGCATCATGGATGTGCAGCCGACAAATCTGTGGCAACTGTGTGATGCCATCATGTCAGTATGGACCAAAATCTCTGAGGAATGCTTCCAGCACCTTGTTGAATCTATGCCACGAAGAATTGAGGTAGTTCTGAAGGCAAAAGGGGGTCCAACCCGTTACTAGCATGGTGTACCTAATAAAGTGGCCGGTGAGTGTATATGAAAGGGTATAGGGACCAAAATGAACTACTAGTGCTTGGACCCAGTGATTGCCATAAAAGCTAGTGGCTCTACAATATAAGTGATTTATTGACCCTACCTCGGGCCCAATGCTTTGTCATTTGCCTATAATTTAGTAATACCCCTATAATGACCTCCTGAATGGATGGAAAAAAGATAAATAACTAATCAACTATTCACATTATAAGAAACATTATTAGGTCTGTCCAAGACATTCAACTAACTAACAAGCAAGAAAGAGACTTGACCTGAAACATATCATGAATCATGTTGCCTGACAGATGGTATCCAAATTTACATTCTGGTGAACTTCAACTTGTCAGTCTAAAGACAAAACCATAAATTTTTGTTTTAGACAGCAATCCTATCATTTTCAATAAATAGTTTACTATTCAATTTGTCTTCTAATTGTCAAGACTCAGAGTTAACCGTGACCCTTTTTTTTACTAAGAAACCAAATTTGAAGTTCCAAACCCATCCGTCTCCCAACCACAACTGGATAAATGTTGCCTATACAACTTCAGGTGTCTGATCTTTTTCTCCAAAATCCTTACACGTGCTTGCTTTGTTGCTTTGTATGGTCAAACATGCATATGATCTCAATGAGGAAAAGCTGATAATCTCACACCCCAGCAAACCCTCCCTCACCTACCGACTACACACCCCTTGTTATACCAGAACTGGGAGAGAAAACAAAAAATAGTAAAAAAATACATAGCATAAAAAAGACATATATATATATATATATATATATATATATACATATGGTCTCTAGGTTTGTTCTCAAGTTTAATTTGTATGTAAGTCAAAACTGTATGACAGAATGTTTTTGGTTTCTGTGACAATTGGATTTTAAAAATGTTGGATTGTCATAAGAACCAGATTTAATAATAAGCTTAATTACAGACACCTCTGATAACTGTTATAACTGTTTATTGTAGCCTAAGGATAAATTACAGTAATTTAACAATATCCAGAGGGCCGTTTGTAACTAGGGGTTGTCTGTAAGTCAGGTGTTCTTAAGTAGGGGACTGCCTGTAAATATAAAGGACTTTTCAATCAGATAAGCACATTTTGCTGTCTTTCCATCTCAGACCTTGCAGGATCTCAAATGCACGAAGATATGTTAAAACATAATCAGTTTACCAGAAGTCCCCCGTAGATGTCCTTTGATGAATAAGACTAGGACTCCCAGATTTGGTCTTTGGTTAAGTCTTCCCAGAAGTCCCTTAAAGGAAACCTACCACTTTGAAATGGGCATTATGACCCACACTAACCTGCACATAAGGCGAGATGAGCTGGTGTACTAGATTGTGTACTTTGCTAATGACCCACTCGGCGCTTGACTCTACGTCACAGCACTTTGGCATTATCATACAAGTGGAGGCATGCAGAGTCCCGTCCCCGCCTCCCCCACCCGACCCTTCTTAGCTCCTGAGAGCCAGTGATGTCACTGAGCCCTCTGGTGCATTAGAGCATGCGCATCACCATAGTCTCATGGTGGCTGCGTTTGCTATCTTGAGACTTCGGCGATGCGAATGCTCTAATGCTCCTGAGGGCTCGGTGACATCACTGGCTCTCAGGAGCAGAGAAGGGGGGGTGGGGGGAGGCGGGGACGGCACTCTGCATGCCTCTCCTAGTATGCTAATGCCCAAGTGCTGTGACGTCAAGCACCGAGTGTTATAAACCATCCATTTCGTTATTTAATTAATGAAAATATGTGCCTTCACCACCTCATCTCGCCTTAGTGTGGGTCATAATGCCCATTTCAAAGTGGTAGATTTCCTTTAAAATCAATAGGGCAATCAATAGAACCTGTCCTTCTTCTATGAAACTTCCAGGATGGTTTTCCGGACAACTTATTCTATTAATTCCTATTCTGTATGCAGAACCTGAGGGTGACTTATCCAAATGATCTTATATCTCATGACATTTAATCTCTATAATATGGCTAAGGGAAAATGTCTTTAAATATAAAAACCTTTTTAATGGTTATGGATGAGGGTGGCATGCTGGCAGATGACCCTTTAGCCAACAAAGGCATGTTTTAGATAGAATGTAACTACTTGTCATCCCTATCTCCAAAATGAGTACACTTTTTTTTTGGTTTGGAGGGATATAGGGCAACAAATGATACTGCAAGCCCAGCCTTTTATAATAGCTCATTTTCCCTGATATTGGCAGATATTGGGGGTTAGTTCCCTATAAACTGGATCACCAATGTGTTCTTTGTTCAAGTACATTCCGGCTTGGTTGGGGGAGTCAATAAATACCCCATCCTGCATTTATAAGATATTTAATCAAGCATGGTTTACTGATAAAACCCATTTCACCGGCTCAGCTTGCCAGAGTGAGCAACATTGTGAACAAGTGTAACACATAAAGCCCAAAGTATGAAGCAGATGTTTTGTATTATTCAACCAGGGGAAAAAATCAGAATGTAATAAAATAGTCCTTCTATTGCCAACAAGAAAGGAATATATTTTTATGAACACATGCACAAATATATGTATTTGATAAATCACAGGGCTAGATCCCATTACAAGTCTTCAATATATAATTTCCAAAAGAGGATAACTTGTTTCCCCTAATTTAACATCCAAGTGTTTGACATGGGAGCAGATATATAAATTGTTGCATTTTAGTTTCAAATTGTGCACATTTCTGTATGTTATTCCTATAGGGTTGGCAGCATGAAAGGAAAGTGTTTAGCACTGATGATTTTAAAGGGGCATTATCATGAAGAATGGCCTGTTCTGGGAACATTTGGGGGTTGTTGGCTAAAACAAATGAAACTTAAAGGCATATGCAAAGGAAAACCATGTTTTCTTTCAGTTTTTTTTTTGGTCTTTTAAGGTTCTGTCTATTATCTCCTAAGGATACAAATGCAGTTTAAAGCTTGGTAGAGGAAGCAGCAATAAACTACTTGCTTTGCCAAAAACTTTTCAAGAGGCCCCAGAAATATCAAATTCTCGCCTGGTTTTATGTAACCTAGATGTATGTAGGAAAATAGAGGAGGATACAAACTGACAGTATCCAAACCCTTTCATTTCACAGCAGATACTATGGACTTCCATACACAGAAGGGTTCCTTTAATTTTTTTAATGTTACAATGAAGAACTCCATTTATCCTGTTTAATTCACCCCCAAAGGAAGCAAAGCTAAACACGTTCCACGTTTTCCCACATCTCTCACCCTACTGTGATCTGTATTTTTATGGTTTTCTACTTGATGTACATAGTTTCCATGTCCTTATCTTGCCGCTATTTTATTTTGTATTGTATAGAAGTTATATTATGGAAGATTTTGGAGGCAATGGGCTACATGAAATATGTTTATGTGTGTGATCTGTTATTTGTGTGGGGTTGGAGGTTGGAGAAGGTTTTTTTTTTAGGTCTCCTTATGTACAATTTGTATGTATTTTATTTCACTGAAAAAAAGATTGTTATTTTGGATCTTTGTTTTTGTATGTATTTACTTTATGGGGTATTTTAGGTTTAGGACTACCTGCCTGCCTGATACCATATTTTTGGGAATGCTAATTATATCAGACATTTTGGTTTTATCCATAAAAGAAAAAAATAACGAAGACCTTAATCATACATAGAGCATGAAGTGGAATAAGACCTTGATTATACATAGAGCATATTGTGGAATATTTGTCAGAAGGAGGTCACACAGTAAGGAACATGTCAATCACGGCTTAAAGGTGAAGTCACTCTCTTCTCTGTGATGATAGAAAATGAGTATATTCTGAAATTTGTAACTTGACTTTTCAGCAAGCAATGACTAGGGGAAGGTATATAGTAGAAAACACTCTGGAAGGTTCCATTTAATTCAATTGTCGGTACTGTTTTAACCTGTATACACCAAAAATAAGACATTACCTAGTAAAACATAGTCATGTGAATGTAGTTACCATATTTTCAATTTATTATCACAGTTTGGTCTTTATATGGTAGAAGAATCTTTGGGCGCCCTTAGAGGGGTTGTCCATTTTCACCAAATAAGTGTTTTGGCTTGTATAAGGATAAAATTGTACAAATTTCCAGTATTCTTTCTGTATCAACTCCATACAGTTTTTTAGATCTCTTATTTCTTACCATTTAACAGCATATGAAGGACACACAGGCCTACAGCTCAAAAACAAACAGTTCTCTTTGGTTCGTGCACCTGTGTGACATCACATGACCATGTATCGGTTTAACTATGAAGCTTCCTGTTGAATTTCAGCAAGCAGAGATATAAAAAATCATGATGGATTATAGAAAGTACAGAAATATACAGAAAGTATATTCGTCAAATTGAGTAACTATTCATAATATAAAGAATAACATTTATTTATGGAGACTGGACAATCCCTTCTAGTCTCTATACACAAATAAAATTGCCAGAATTCACAAATATTAGAAGGTTTGGAACCACATCTAATGTGCTTCCTAACACTTCCCTAATGGCAGATATTGGGGAGATGCAAATCGGGGCCAGTTCAAAATTTAACTGCAAGGAAGATAATTTGCTACTTGAAACTCTCTCCATTCATTACACATGTTCTTTCAGTTGAGCTAAACATGTATAGAGAGATGAGTGAATGTATTTCCTGGTTGATAATTTGGGTAATAATCTTGCATATTATAGGGACTGAATCTTTTCTGATTTGTTTAGACTAATTTTTCAAAATGCCCACTACCAAATACTTTTATTCATCACATAGAGTATGGATTGGAGATGGGTGAGGGAAAATGAAAAAAAAAGTGTAAAAAATTGATGAAATGATATCAGAGGTTCTTTTTAGGAAAATCAGAGTTTTAGAGGGCCAGATGGCATTATATACCAATTATATATAACAATATATCAGGTCAATCAGAGCAGCATTTGTTAAAGGATTTCTACCACCAGGATAAAGGATTGTAAACCATGCACACTGACATACTGGTGTGTGCCCCCTCTGGCAGTATCTGCACTTCTTTAAGATTCTTGTGCCCTTATGCTTATAAATAAAAAAAAGCTTTAGAATTATGAAAATGAGTCTGAGAGGTCCTGGCTTCATTAACACCTCAGAGCCCTGAGCCCCTTAGACATATGTGCATTTGAAAAATCCTTTTTTTTATATAAAAAACAGAGCATAAGATGTTAAAAGAACAGTGGATCCTGCCAAAGGGAGTAAACACCAGTATGTCAGTGTGCTTGGTTTACAATCCTTCATCCTGGTGGTAGATATCCTTTAAGGCTGCTTTTACCTGACAATGCAGCATGGTGTTGTGAAATGGTAGGATGTAGAGTAAGGCACCGGTAAATTTGTGTAGTAGTGCTACAGGAAAGCAAAAAAGTCTATGCATTATCAAAAGGGTTATTCAGTGACAACAAGTTAGCCACTATTCACAGGATAAGGACTAACTTGCTGATTGGTGGGGGTTTCAGTGATTGGACCCCCACAGGTCATGAGAACAGTGATCCATTGAAGAATGAAGCGTCCTGTCACACTTGCTTGCTGCTGCTCCATTTGTTGTCTACAAAACTGATGGAGATAGCCACGCAAGGTGTTTGGCTAACTAGGTCTATGCTATAGAGATGAATGGAGCAGCTGGCACATGCACAACTGGCTGATCTATTCATCTGGGTTACAATGGGGGTACAACAGACCCCTGTTCTCGTGATCATTGAGACCACCACCAAGGAGCAAGTTTATCCCTATCCCGTGAATAGGGGCCAACTTGTTTTTGCTGGACAAGAGCAAGAAGAGCGGAACTCTGCTCCAACAAAGATTCATAACAGTAGAACAGAGGAAAAGTGTTAAGCAGTGAATGGGTTATGTTCTGTGCCAAGGGGGAGCTGTACTAACCGGACTACTGAGCTGCTCACCAAAGCTGTGCCACAAGAAAGGCCACCATGGGACTATAGATCTTGGGACTTATAAGCAAAATGATATGTTAACCAATGAAACAGGTGTCTAATTCTAGCTTTTCATTTCACATTTGTGCACTTCTGCAAAGACATTTCTATCCAAAAGGTTTGATAGTTCAGTATCATGAAAATCTGGAACCGGTCTCCACTTCACTTTTTCTCACAACCTTTTTAATATGAAAAAAAAGCAAAAAGACCACCCTTAGCAATTTTTTATATCCCAAAACTATTGAAGTAAGTTATCATACATCCCTCACCTAAGTAATACAGCTCCCCATGATCTCCATGCCTGACAGTACTGAACTCTCTTCAACCTGCACCCTATAAAAAGATCCTCATAAGTTTAGTGGACGCATCCCAAGTGAACATATCATCTTACACCTATTACCAGATTATTAAATTGTGTTTTCTCTCGGGCAAAAAATATGAATCTTGTTCTGCATTCCCAGAGTAATACATCTGTGTATTGTTTAATCGTGACCTTTCCAAATGCTCCACATATTTATTGATTTATTTATCAGTGCTACATTGTGTGAGTGGGATCGAACCTGACCATCTAGGGACAGAAAGGTCACCATCTGATTTTTATCCCATGTAGTGATGAGAAAACGATTGTGATTCCAGGGTTTCTTGGAGAACGACGCAATGTGTACAATTAAAATAAAGTGATAAGCAGCCATAAAGACACTAGATGGCACTAAAGAGATGACGTGAACTAATAGAGATGGACAGGGTGATCACATGGTCTATGAAACTGGAAAGTTGCGTTTCTTAACAATAGCAGGACAGACCAAATCCCTTAAAATCTAAATGTAAATGGAACAATTTTCTTAAGCTACATCATCAATACAACATGAGATTTATTTAAAAAGAAAACAATTATTCTATAATAAAAACAGATAAAAAGAAAAAAACTTATTGTGCGTGTTATGAGTTACCAATTAATTTTTGATATATGAAGGGGTTTGCTTTTTCTTTCTTAAATCTTTTTATTTTACTTTGAATTACCTTACACAATATAAATTATATTTGCTAACAAGCAATATGAAAACAAATGTTACAAATAATATATGAACAAATATAACTCTTTTAGGAGGTTCCATTCTAATGTAATTATTAGTAAAATGAAAAGATGATCAATAACCCCTCGCCCCACAAACACACATGGGCACATTAAACACCGCTCTATAGTAAATAGACAATCATAAAATGATAATTCTAAATCTATAAATTTTTACCCAAATATTGAAATATACTCCCTGCCAGTCTCAAGAACATAGTGTGTGCGTGTACTTGATTATAGAAGTTACTTAATATTATAAAACTTCATGTAAAACTATGAATTTTACATTGAAGATTACGTGTGTTTAAGTTTTTAATTAATTTTTCTCCTTTAATAAGGTGAAATCATTACATTAGATTTTCTTAGTGTTTGTGAAATGTTTATTCCACGTTTACCTGAAATTTGGAGAAATATTTGACGAAGGGCAAGATAAGAATAATAATAACATATGGTAATTTTAATATAAAACAACATTTTGAATGACTTAATTATTTATATCACAAATATACAGGAATAAATTTGTAAAAAAAAATGTGCTGTATTTTAAATTGATATATATGTAGTTTGTTTTAGAATTGTATATAGAATATGCTTACATTTCTATTATCAATTTCATTTATTCAGTTATTTATCAATATTATAGCTATAATTTATTAGCATTTAAAATTCTCTTCTAGGTATTATATTTATACCTCTTTATTAGGAGCATGTCTTGTTGACTATACAGTATATTTTTCCATTTTTCTCTCTTGTAATAAGGTTATAAAAATATTACTTATTACCATATTGGTTTTACAACTAACTAAAAGCCTCCCTGAGCCACAAAATGCTCAATATTAAATATGTCATATTATTTTTATATAATACACTAGAAATTGTAGCAATGAATACAACATTAAATTAATTTAGCACCTAAGGCCAGTATATAAAAAGCCCCTTTCTCTGTGGTAAAGCTTTACACATAAGATTACCTGCACTCTATAGTATCTTTAATACACTAAAGGGTCTACTAAACTGACAGTCCACTAGCAACTAACAGCTTCTCAACTGACAACAGTAGGGAATCAAATGTATTTTATTATTTGGGAACTCCATATAGGGGAAGCCAGACTTGAATTTGTCACTGATCCAAGAACCGCACCTCCCCGGGGAATTAATTATTTTCTTAAAATGCAACTTGTACTGTTAGTTTAAAACATTCCAACTGTGTTCACACTCTTTAAATCTTCTGTAAACCTTGGAGTTTAAATCACTTGCAGATAAGAATAATTCTATTAGGGAAAGGAGGGAAAAAAATTTAGCAATTCATGAAAAAAAAATTAAGTATATTAAGGGAAGAGCCTTTTTGCCTGTCTGCTATGGAGTAACCCTCTATAACTTGGCAGCTATTATATATAGCAGGTTTGTTTTACAGCCCCTGGCATGGGCTGCTATTAAGTAAATACATGGCACATTTTATGTGCTGTAGGAAAGTTTGCCCTACTATTTTGGGACTCGATTTGTAAACATTCGGGGCAGGTTCAAAAAAAAGGAGACTAAGGCAATAGGAAAAGAGAGAGGTCAGCCAGCTGACGTTTGCTTAAAGGTGATGTTTGGAATGAATTTGTGTTCTCTTACTAGGAGCCATGTAAAGTGATGCATACTTGCTTGAAGCCATATAAGCGTTTAACTTTTAACTATCTCTAACTGCCTAAATGCAGGCGGTACCGACTTAAGGACACCTGACTTACAGACGACCCATAGATACAGATGGACCTCTTTGCCCACTGTGACCCCTGGTGAAGATCTCAGGATCTGTAGAGATCAGCTGTAAGGTGTCTGTAATGAAGCTTTATTGATCATCCTTGTTCCCATGACAGCACAACATTTTGAAAATCCAATTGTCACTAGACAATACAATATACTGTATAATATACCTGTTCCGACTTACATACAAATTCAACTTAAGTACACACCTAAATAATCTATCTTGTATGTAACCCGGTGACTGTCTGTATGTCTATTACCTATTATTTGAAACATATATAAAATTATATAAAGTTAAAATCAGAGAACAAGTTTGTATTACTTAGAACATTACAAACCCATTTACATGCCAACCCTGAGTAATATACATTGAGAATGCTGCCCCATGGCAAAGATTCTATGGAGCACCCATTATGGTGCTCATATACCATGGACGGATGGGACGTCTTTCCCCTCTTCAACCTTTAGCCAATGAGGTAACAATGGCTTCTCTGAGGAGAGGATCTAAGGAGGTACTCATTTTTTATCAAAGTCTCGACTTGGTACAGATAATATAAAAGACCAAGCAATGATTCCTCACATAAGACAATAAAAATTAGCTCTCAGCTAAGAATAAAAAGCAGCCTCTTTAATTCTACGCAGTTTAATCATCCTATGCGTCATTTTCCAACCCTTAAATAGGCCTTAAAATATTACTTAGCATTCAAACTAGTGGCTTCTCAGAAGAGATGTGTCCTGCTTGGGTTTACACAAACAATAAAAATAATGGAACCAACCAAAGACTGAGATCCTCTTCTCCGTGTGTCTGCTAACCCCTTAAGAGTCACTGTCATTTGAAATAATTTTTAATATTGTGAAAGGGGGGTGTTGTGAGCATTTTTCGAATGTATTTCCTTAAGAAATTCTCCTTAGTAAAGAAACAGGTTGCAAAGTGCTCCTTAGTAATCGTTTTACTTCTCCATTGTCAAGGCAGATCCTTCTACCAGGATGACAGCAGGACTCACTCTACTCTACTCACTGCTTCATTATACAAATCTGAGCAGTGAGCACTAACATTTTCTGCTCTCTCCCTGGCTATAATATGAGGAGTATCAGTGGTGTAATAGATGCTGATGGGCCCCAGTGCAAAGTCTTTGCCAGGCCCCCTGACTATAATGTATGTTTTATAGTACTAGTCTTCTCATATTAGAAAGTTACACCTTATAGGCCCCCTAAGCCGCCTGGGCCCGGTTGCTATCGTCCCCTCTGCAACCCCTCAAGTTATGCCCCTGAGGAGTATTTTCAAACATCAAGCTGAAAGTGAAGAGGTTAATCCTCACTGCTCGGAGCTGTGTAAAGAAGCAGAGGGAGATTAGATGCAAGCTCATAGTCAGACCCATAGACACATGCTACACAGTCTGAAATATGGATCTCAACAAGAGGGAGCTCTGGAGCCTGATTTCTTACAAGTTAAGCAGAACTTCTTAATAAAGTATATTAGTAAAAAGAGATCAAATCAATGTACCATATACAAATTAACAATAAACTGATCCAACAAGACTCAGTTAATCACATACTGAAAAAATAGCGCAAGGAACGCTATGGCTGCCCTCTTGGGTATGCATGCAAAATTTAAACAAATAGAAAAATAGGATACGACATGCCAAATCTGATAGTATGTCCAACCATTACATGTCATGCAATGTTTAACTTTGTAACCATTCACCAAGGCACGATGCTGTATTATGGAGTCTAATTACAGGCCGATATAGGCGATATGTTGTTAATGGTATACATGTTGCATTGCAGTTTATCATTGTTTACACTGGTTGTTTACACTTTCTGTTAATATATTATTGTGTATGGACAGTACACTTGGTGTGCTTCATATTTTACGTCTCTTCTGAGATGCCATTTTACACGACATTTTAATGAATTTTGCATTTAATAATAAAAATTACTTTTTACTATCAGATTTGGCATGTCGTATCCTCTTTTTCTGTTTGTTTAAATTTTATATTAGTAAAAATGTTCATAATTATATTAGAAAATGTTCACTCCCCTCCCCATACCTTATTAAAAATTATCTCAAATAACGCGTCCACTTTAAGTCAATATTTCCCATCCCTTTTGCTTCTTGAGAACCACTGGGGACAGGAAGGTCATCAACTCTACAAGAGGCTGCTTCCCCATGATAAATAGTTTTGTATATTGTGTTTTATATCTCCAAGGCAAAATCACTTTTTACACTAATAAAAATATTGGTTAGTTGATCCCAGTTATCTGCTGAAAAGCCCAGCCCTCATCTTCTATGGTAAACAGAGGGATTGAAGAAAATGCAAATCTTTTTCCCCAGGTGCATTGTATTTGTACATTTCAGTACAGAAAAAAATAACTTTGACAACCTTAATGAGGAATGGCTTTAAATAATCAATCTCCTTATACAAAAACTCTGCACGTGGAATAAGAGGAAAAATAAGAAGGAAATATATTTTTCTGGAACTGTTTGTGATTTTCTGTGGAGCTCCGAGGGAGGTGATATAATGAATTCAAACCTTCTCAGCAAAATAGCACAACAATATGTTGTTTTTTTTTTAATCCCGTGGCCACAGAAAATGTGCGCTACGGCTTATGCAATTAGAAGCATCCCCCTGTAGATTAGCAGGACCTTTGTTAGGCTCCTCAAGGCTTTTGCCACTTTCTCTAAGTTGAAAATGACATAAAAATTTCTCCAGATACAAACAACTATTAATAACTAATATTTATTATTGTATGTTAGTCAGTAAACTGAAAAGTCTCAGTGGGGAACTTGTTTCTACTTTAAATTAAACATGTAATTGCTGGGATAATTGTGTGTCAATAAGGCCTAGAAAATGGACTCTGGTCACAACAAGATTGTTGCCGGATCCTTGCCCAGAACCAGCTGTCAATTTAGGCGTCAAAGTTTTATACTTTTTTTTTTATCGGATAATGGCAGCTGAGTGACCAATTTCAGAAAAACGGGCCAAGAAATGGTAAGAGTGATCAGAAAGTTTTTCACCTTCTGATAATTGAAATTTATGAGCTGACATGCTGTCATTTGGTCATCCGGCTGAGAGTCTTAAAGGAAACCTACCACTTGTAGTGGCAGGTTTCCGATGGAAATATCGGGCACCAGCTCAGGGTGAGCTGGTGCCAGAGCTTATTTTAGTTAGTGTTTTAAACCGCGGTATCGCGGTTTAAAACACTTTTTAAACGTTATAGCCGGCGCAGGCAGGTACGCGCTCGGCGCTTACAGTGCAAGCGGCTCTCATTCACTTCCTATGTAGCCGCGTGCACGGTAAGCGCCGAGCGCGTACCTGCCTGCGCCGGCTATAAAGTTTAAAAAGTGTTTTAAACCGTGATACCGCGGTTTAAAACACTAACTAAAATAAGCTCCGGCACCAGCTCACCCTGAGCTGGTGCCCGGTGTTGCCATCGGAAACCTGCCACTACAAGTGGTAGGTTTCCTTTAAAGCAACTCTCTGGTCCACAATAAAGGTATATTTCAAAGTTCCACTTCTGTTTTTGCATTTTTGTTTACCTTCAGCCTCCCAAAACCCAGAACTTTATATTTTTCTATACACAAAATTTAGGTTTTGTGTTTCCTAAATCTATAATTTCCTATCGCTGTAATAGGGAGAGGAAAAAACGGAATTCTAAAGAAAAATGCAACTCCAATATTTTTTTTCCGAATGTGCTTTTGTGCTGTTAACTGTCATGTCATTTTTATTCTATGCATGTGCACTATGCAGTTGTATAGTTTTGATTGTATTTATACATGCAGTCCCCAGGTTACATACAAGATAGGTTCTGTAGATTTGTTCTTAAGTTGAATTTGTATGTAAGTCAGAACTGTGTATTTTATTATTGTAACCAGAGCCAAATTTTTCTGGTCTCTGTGACAATTGGATTTTAAAAATGTTGAATTGTCATAACAACCAAGACAATGAAGCTTAATTTCAGACACATTTGATAACTGTTAGAGCTGTTTATTGTAACCTAAGGCTAAAGTACAGTAAATTACCAACATCCAGAGGTCCGTTAGTAACTAGGGGTCATCTGTAAGTTGGGTATTCTTCAGTAGGGGTCCGCCTGTAAAACTTTCTTTTAAAAAACTAAAGATTTTTTGCATCCCAATATTCTGACGCTTAAAAAAAAAATATCCATGAAGGAGTAGTGCGAGGAGTCAATTTTTGATCACTTGTTTTTATAGATACCATTTGAGTGTGACCCTTAGATGAGTTGTTTTTTCCACAACTGGATTCATAGCATGGAGAAATATTCTTCAAATGTGTGGGGACATATATATTTAAATAAAAATGTAATTTTTTCAACTTTGTATAAAGAAATGAAGCCCTCTAGGTAGTGTGATTACTCATAACATACGAGACAATGCTTCAAATATATCCACCGTATGTATACCATCAATGATAAAAGGCTCCTGGTTTTTGGTTCTCACACATGGATAAAGTAGAATGATAAGTAAGGGATTGTTAAACAGGGATAGAAAATTGGGAATAATAGAGAGTCCATTGGAAAGATATATTATTGGGTTTTACGCATGATTACAACCGTACAAGTCATGACACAGTCACAATTCCTGGCGCAGAGCTTTTCCCTCTCTGTGTGGGTGGTAAGATGGCAGTGCCAGCACCTGCGCACTAGCTACAACCTGTGTTATAGGTGGGTCCTATGTTATAGGAAGGACTTGGCGTTGAAATGTACCTATGCACCCAACTCGATGGATATATAAAGAGGCTCAAGAGGCCACCAACAAACCCAAGCACCAATGCTTGATAAGTTAGCAGGCATACTCTCCGAATAAGGCAAAAGGCCAGTGCAATGAATAACATTGTGTTAACACCTAACAGCAAGTTTAGTGCATTGGTGCCACGTGTAAAACTCTATGTAAAACAGTAAGTGTCTCATCATTTATTCTGGTTTAGGAAACATCATATGGACACAATAAAGATCTGCTTTGTAGAATGTAAAGCACAACATTATGAAAGCAGCAGACAAAACAATGTCAAGAAACCTTCTGAAAATGTAATAGTCTCCTGATAATAAAATAAACATTGTAGCAACTCTCCGACAAGTAACAGACCCCAAGAATATTCACAAGATATAAATATTGCAACATAGAAGCAATGAAAAGACCACTTGTCTGGGATTGATTAATGCAATAAATCCAGACTGCAGGATCTACACTCAGACTACGGACGGTATGATAATATTTAGTAAGTGCGCCCTTGTAAACACCTACTGTTTTCCACTATGAATTGAAGAAAATTTGCTTGCCGAATACTACATGTGTCTTATTTATTCCTTACGTATTGAATTCACTCTTGTGGACATGTTCCAGCTTCGTAGCTGAAAAAGTATCATTGTGTTATTAGCAAATTCACAGAGGAATACTGGTGTACAAGACTTATCTGGTCCAAGATACTGCTTTTCGGATACCTTATATGGGAAACTTCAATTTATAGAGGGGGGGGTCCTCTGTTCCGAACTCACATCTGTCAGTGAGACTAAAGAAGGCTATAGACAGTGCCTGTGCTTGCAGAACAGAGCATGCTTACTGATTTAAAGAACAATCCATTAATGTTAATGGGCACGGTGCAATGCTTCACATATCCTCTGGTGGCGCTGCAGTGGAATAGAACACTTGCTCACACGTTTCCCAGCAGTGGAATCCCATTGGTTTCTTGCCAAGGGATCCATCTAACAAAAAGGCAGTATCTAAAGCTACTTCAGTGGTCATCATAGATAAATACAATTAAAAAATTGTTTTTAGTAAACTTTACAAATAACATATTTCTACAGTTTAAACCCTTAAAAGGACCTGCCACCTACTACATAATAATATGTGAGTCCCTGATCTGTATCCTTGTTGAAAAGATATCACTTCTAGCTGACATATCTTTTTAACGGCTAGAAGAATTAAAAATACAAAAATGAAAATAAAATAAGCCACAGGCATCAAATTGAAATTCAATTGTGAAGAGTTGGGATGTCCCTTCCTAATGGTCGTCTACCAAAGAGACACTTATGAAACCCTCTTTAGAGGCTGATTAATGCACATCCCTCACGTTAACAAGACACAGTAGTTAAAACATGATGTTTGTATTAGAAATGGATGAATAATCTGAGTATACACAATATGTCACAGAAGAACTTTGATCCAACATCCAGACATCTTTAACAGTCCAGAACAATGGAATATTCTGGTGTGTGAACAAGAACGCTTGGTCTTTATTTAAGCTATCTCAAAGATACGTCTAGATAATTTGAGTGTGACTGCATCATCAAAAGTTCCAACGGTAAAGTTTCACTGCCAAATATTCATGTGGTGTAGGAATAGAAAAACAAGTCCATGAAAATTGATGGGTGGTTCTTATTAAGAGATTCAACCAAAAATGCAGACCACAACTTAACATATTGCTAAATAGCTGAGCTTGAATGCCCAAGTGTTGATAAATGATCATTTACGGATAAAAAAGAACATTAAAGCAGAATGTTCCAGGGATTTTGTCTTAACTATTTGTGACAGACGATGAGGTTTCAGTGGTTAGAAAGAAAAATAAAATTAAAAATCTTAGGGTGGCTTCTCCCCTTACCAATTATGGAGAGACAATTATCATATATTGGCAAATATCTTTCTATCTTTTTGACAATCCCTTTAAGGCAGAATTGCCACTAAATTGAGAAGAAAAGGGAAATAGAAGATTACTACTGAAAGAGACTGACATTTTTCTGCATCTAATTACAGGGTTAATCACATATTTTAAAAAGAATTGTTCAAGGACGTTACCACCTGATTCCTATTTTATACTGAAACTTGCACCATGCATCAATAACCCAGTGGTCATATGAAAAAACAATGAAATATTGAAATTCTAGCACTAACTAAAATACTAACCCCCTTACGAATAAGAATAGAAAACCTCATATATACTTTACACTACCCCAGAGGAAGGGCTATTGCCAAACATGTTTTGGGCCTGTTTCGTGTGTTGTCCATTATTTGTACATAGGGGGCAGTATTATAGTAGTTATATCTTGCAAAAGAAATCAGGTGGAGTCCAGCATACCAATGAAAAAGTGTTTTCTGTTAAAACTTCATCTTTAATCCATCTTCATAAAAAAACATATACATCGTGGAACACAGGGGCATGGATACACGAGACACAGGGAACACAAAAGATAGGTTGCGGTGACGACCAGTCCTTAGTCGTACCTGTACCTGTATGATAAGAACTAGTATGGCGTAGTCCGAAACGCGTCACCACAGCCTACCTTCTGTGTTTCCTGTGTCTCGTGTCTCCGTGCCCCTGTGTTCCACGATGTATACATTTTTTTATGAAGATTGATTAAAGATCAAGTTTTAACAGAAAACACTTTTTCATTCGTATGCTGGACTCCACCTGATCCTATTGCAATATGTTACTTAGCTGAATAGCTGTCCAGGATCCGGACTGGATATTGGAGTCCGTGCACACAGCCGTTCTACAACCTGTGAAGTCCCTGTGTGGTGAGCAGTTTTTCATATGTTTTTTCTCTTTGTATTATAGGAGTTATATTCTTGTACATAGGGGGCAGTATTATAGTAGTTATATTCTTGTACATAGGGGGTAGTATTATAGTAGTTATATTCTTGTGCATAGGGGGCAGTATTATAGTAGTTATATTCTTGTACATAGGGGGCAGTATTATAGTAGTTATATTCTTGTACATAGGGGGCAGTATTATAGTAGTTATATTCTTGTACATAGGGGGCAGTATTATAGTAGTTATATTCTTGTACATAGGATCAGTATTATAGTAGTTATATTCTTGTATATAATGGCTGAGAACAGTGTTCTGTTCCCTCAAAATAACATATTTCAATAAAGTGGAGACATTTACACAAATATGTAGCATTTTTAGAATATCCTGTTTTACTGATGTATTTTGTCATAAACAAGCCGATCACCATTTATCAAAACCCTTGCAAATTGAATGTAAAAGTCATTTTAAAGGGCACCATTCCCACATACAGTACACCAGGGTGCATACAAATCCAAACCACTGCTGGGGTGTAATGACTTCCCCTCTTTTCATTTATCATCTTTTTGCTTGTCGGCCATTGTTAGGCAGTGCTTATTATCTTTTGCATATTGTATGCCATCTAATCCATTTATATTGCCTGATCGAGTTGGCGTCCATTGTTACTTTGTTTCTAAGCTCATTGTTTAGTTTTGAACAACACAAGACCAAAGAGCTGGAATGTAACAATAGTTATTGAGGAAATAGTAGCTGAACATTACAGTTTATTCCCATAAGGCCACGTTATCACAATGTTCACTTGGGTTTAATAATTATCATTACGTCGAGTACTTATTTGTGGATTTGCATTTGTAAAACTCATTGTTGAATTTTTATGATTTGAGTTGCCTCAAATATTTATGAGATTTAAAATACAATTATTCATTTTCTATGGAAATTTTACAGGGGATGAGTTGGAAAAATGTAAGGGCAGATATATATAATACTACAGTGTATGGATATCGGAGATATATCTCATATTGCCAATTTGCGGATCCTACTAGTATCAGTCTATGAATAGGATACTGCACAACTCACCACCCAATAAATTTTTATATCTTGTTATAATTTACATAAAATGTATGTATCCTCTACTACTATCCTCTACTAATTTTGGTTTATATCCCCATAATATACTCCAGAGCTGCACTCAGCTAGTGCTAGTGGAGTCACTATGTACATACATTTCTTACCATGCACTTATCCTGTGTTACATCATATAGAGAGGAACTCACCATTCTGCTGTTGGAGTCGATTTGAACATACATTAATTTACTTATCCTGTATGATCCTGAGCTACATCCTATATTATAATCCAGAGCAACATTCTGCTGATGGAGTCAATTTGTACATACAGTACATTACTTATCCCGTACTGATTGTGATGTTCTGTATGGGAAAAGCAGACAAGAGACAACAACCAAAAAATTATAAGTTATTAAATTGGGTGATGCACGCAGCTCCTGGTGTGTAGGATCCAAAGTCCAATATAGAAAGGAAAAGGCCACAGAATCCAATATGATGAAAAAGGTGATAAACCTTTATTTACACAGGCATGAAAAAGCATGCTTGACAAAGATTCATGGCGAATCGAAACATTGTACACGGCCGTCGGAATGAGCCCTAATACTCTTTGTATAGGTATGATGCTACATATTCTATACTGATCTGAGCCATATTCTGTATAAAACTCAATTTGCAGTTCATCAGAAACAGTTAACAAGTTTTTTAATAGACATAGCCGTAACATTTTAGCTAACCTGTATTATTCAGAGCTGGACAGCTTGTTTTCCCAGATCAGATGACAGTACAGAGCTTGCTATGAAAATAACACGTTCTCAAATACAGATCTTCAAACCAAGCTTCGAGCAGACGCTGAGCAAGGTAACAGGGAATGCTTGGAGATTTCATCCACAATCCTACAAATTTGAATACGACTATTTTTTAAAAATAATACAAATGATAGCTTAGGAGTAAAGATGAGCAAATCTACCTTTAGGTTCGGAACCAATCTTGCATTTTTCAGGCAAAGAATTGAATCCAAATATTTTCTGATTTGCTTTATAAGAATCTTTCAAAATAGTGACTTTTTCATCCCACAGGTTAGGGAGGGGAATGGGTGAGAGAAAATTAGAAGGGGTTCTGTGCCAACTTCCAGAACAATTGGAGAAACATTGTTTCAGACCCACCCCAAATCTTTTAAAGAATTCATCTGAGCTTCTAAGAATCAAATCACACGTGATATCCTTATCTCCAATAGGATGCGTAATTCATTGTGAGATTATACAATATTTATAAAAAATAAAGTAGCATTTTCTTAATTTCAAACTGGCTATGAATATAGATCTCCAGCCCACCAATCTCAGCAGGACTGGAACATATGTATGTGAGTCTCTTGACTTGTTAGATGAGATAAGAATTGAAGTGTTAGCTCACACCTGCCTGATCCTGTTCCAGTAGGTAAGGCACAAACACATTGGGGGATAGTTATCATACGCCGGTGCTCGTGCTTTTTCGCAGCATGATACATCAAGAGGCTGAAGTTGGGTGCTGCGCAGCGTTTATTTCTACACCAGGCTGCACTGAGTGCGCAGGCTTGGGGACCGTAACGCCTAGCGCCAGCCAATTCCCGGCCGGTCACGCCCTTTACTGGCGTGAAGGTGGCAGATTGGGCTAAATAATCGCAATAAGCTGACATTTTTACGATTATTTATCTGAGTGGCTGGAGAGCAAATCTTGCAAGTCTCACCTTTATTTTTCTATATTTTATTATTTAAAATATTATAAAAGGTACAGTAAATACTGGGGAATTTTATCCATAAAGCCTACAAAATTGTACCATATGAATGAAAAAATGACACTAGATTTTCATACACCTATATTAAGGATGTACAACCTGTTGTAAACTAGAGTTACTGCTGACACTACTGTTAAATATTGCTCTCTCCTAATCCTAAATCTGTCACGGGGATCGGAAGAGCCAAATCTAACTGATTTAACTTCACTAAACTATATCTTGACTGCAGTTCAAGGAAGCTTCAAAATGTGTGACTAATACAAGCGGAAGAAACGTTACTGTCTCTATCACTAGCTGAATCACGAATGACCTCGGTGTGGATTGCATTAAGGGTCCAAGAAATTGATCTGATAAGGGACACCATGGCTTCTGTAATCTCATTCCAGCAGTCATGGCTGATGGAAGACACCTATATAAGTACAAGGGAAATGCATGGAACAAAATGCAGGTTATACTTTATCTCTACAAAAAAAAATCTTAATGTGTAAAAAATAGTAAATTTGAACTTTTTTTGCTCACGTAATGTGGTTTTGTCATCCTGCTCTCGATGGCTTAGTAAACTGTCAAATTCGGTGTCAAATTGCGTCCTCTTGTTTATTTAGTGTAATGATACACTCTGGTATCTAACTTACACAAGGGCCCAACTTAAGTCATTTGACAGGAAAAACAAACAAGGGAAAAGTGGGTTTAGCTACATCAAAAGGGAAGGCTGCTTTTATCTACACAAAGATCATCAGATTAGCAGATGTCGCTAGTGGTAGAGGAGAACTTATTCTTTGTATCTAGGGCTTGTTCTGCTAAAGCTGGCTATAGATATAGGATATTTCTTGGTGGATTCTGACAATTCTATTAGAAACCACCTATGTCCTAAAATCTAAATAGGCCTACTTGGGAGTCCTAATACCTCTAACAAGGAGAAATAAATATTCATCTTCTTAATATGAAACCTTAGATGGGCAATCCTACAGATTTCAGCAGAACTGAACATTAATCTGAAATGTAAATTGGGCTCCAGCCTCTCCACCAATGATAGACATTAAGGGAGGTAAAAATCAACTTGTTGGGTTTCATCTACCTGATCCAGTTCTTTGAGAGATTAGCCAATTGTTTCAGAATACATGAATCCCTGAATCTGTTATTTAAAGGACATCTACGACATGGATGAAGAATTGTAAACTAAACACACTGACATACTGGTGTGCCCCCTCTTTTAGATTCTTACGCCCTGCTTTTATTTAAAAAGGCCTTTAAAATGATGCATGAGTTGCAGGACCCTCAATTTTTAATGCCTTTATTTCTTAAAAACAAAGCTTAAAGGAAACCTAACATGAAGAATCTATTATCAGAAGTAGATCTGATTGTAGATTTCTCCTGTCTGCCTCTGCCCTAATCTATAATTTCATAATCCTGGAACCTAACCTAACTTGTTAAAAACTATATATTATAATATGTAAATTAACTGCAGAGGCTACTGGGGTGTGGAGAAGCCTCAGCTTAGCCAGGCTAAGTGCAGGCTCATTACTACAGTTTAGGTTTCAGGATTATTAAATTACCGATTAGGGCAGAGGCAGGCAGGAGGAATCTACCATCATATCTACTTCTCATAGTAGATTCCTCACGGTTGGTTTCCTTTAAGGAAGATCAGATCCTGCCAGGAGGGGGGGGGTGACACACCAGTATGTCAGTGTTCTTGGTTTACAATCCTTCATCCTGGTGGTAGATTCCCTTTGAGTTACCAATGCAGTGCTGTGGAAAATATCCTGCAAAGAACAATAAAAGGCAGCACTTTACTATATAAAACAGCATTTGCTCAAGATGTATACAGTTGATGTTTAGCTCAGCTGAATTAGACCATTACATTGTATCTGAAATTAACCCCAACTATCCAATTTCTCTGACGTCACATTTAAGAGATCCAGAGGTGGTCTTCAGTCTCTGGGGATTCCAATCTCATGAGACAAAGGGTGAAGATGTAATCTACATATTGCAAGTGAAATTTTACCCACCATTCCTTTAGATGTGACTTGCGAGACCTGTGATTGGCTCAGCTGTTGGATCAACTAAAGTCTCTCCTCTACAATCTATTCTTAATTCAGCAGCTACACAGATGCTTAAAGGGGTATTCCCATCTCAGGGAATTAATATAATTGTTATTATTTATAAAAAGTTATACAATTTTCCAATATACTTTCTGTATCAATTACTAAAGGTTTCCTAGATCTCTGCTTGCTGTCATTCTAGAGAAAGCTTCTATGTTTACTCCCAGTGGATAGAAATCTGACCCTGGTCACACAGGTGTGCAGCTCATTATAACCCACAGCTCTGATAACTCTCTATGATGCTAATGAGCCGTGCACCTGTGTGACCATGGTCAGATTTCTGTCCACCAGTAGTAAACATAGAAGCTTTCTGTAGAATGTCAGCAAACAGTGATCTAGATAACTGTGAGGAATTGATACAGAAAGTATATTGGAAACTCGTATAACTTTTTAATATGCAAACAATAAGATTTATTTGCTGAAATGGGAATACCCCTTTAAGTCTGTGGCAGTCACCATACCAGCTGTACTTCTCCTTCTAAATAGAGTTTGAAATCATCACCCTCTTCCACAAAGCTCTGCACAGAGCTGCATCTCCCTACCTCTTCCCCATCATCAAAGTCTTTTGCCCAATCCATTCTCTTCAATATCCTAGTGATCATAAATTAATCTATTCTTTAACTTTGAACCTCCCACTCACATTTCCAGGACTTCTCCTGAGCTGTACCAATTCTCTGGAATGCCCTACCCCGCACTATCAGACTAATACCCCACCTCCAAAACTTCAAACATGCTCGAAAAACCCATCTGTTCAGGCAGGCCTATCACATTCCCTACCCACATGTAACTTCAACTCTCTTCTCACTTACCAACCCTGAGTATTCTTCCCATCATCTGTCATCCCGTTATCCTGCAAGCACTAACTACCAATGCACAGGCTACTCTGAAGTCCTATTCACCTTGCAAAGAAGATGGCGGGTGATGACTGGTTCATGCAGAAACATTATTTATTATATTATTTAATGTATTCTGATCCCATATATAGAATGGCTGGACCATTGTACAAACACCTTATACCTCTTTTGTCATCCTCATAGACAGCGAGTTCTTGCCTGCAGGGCCCTCATCTGTTTCAAATGACTTTGTTTCATACACTTTCTATATGTATGATCTATAAAGCACTGCAGAATATGAAGGCACTATAAAAACAAAGAATTATATCTTTTATTATCTGTGTATGCGATGCTACTACCTCCAGTCTGGCAGAACCTGAATACTAGGAGGTGAGAGCTGTTGCTGGAACCGAGGGGTTTCTCTTAACGTCAGAAAATCACTTTTACCTTTACTATAGATGTGTCTACCCTAACCTTAAGTAACATTTAAAGCACACTTAAAGGCAATGGTTGAGAGCAATATTATACTGTAGAATGGCTGTGAGAAAAATGAGGTTCATTTCACATTGACTTTGGTGGTTCTGTAAGGGGCCACTCTCTCCAAAATTCTTCATAAAAGAATAGCATTGATGATGGTCATTGCATAATAGATCTGGCACTGTATCAGGCCAATAACAAAACAGATATTTTTTTAAATGTAATAAATTTGTAAACCTTTTTTGGTACATTTTCTAACATGAAATTTGACAGAATCTCAACCAAATTGGCACTTTTTATGTATGGTGAAAACAGCGACTTCAATTTTGAGCCACTCATAAGAGGGGAAACAAACCCTGTGTGACTTCACTGGTTTTGGGCCACTGACATTTACAAACACATTGGACTCATTGAAATTCTTAAGGGTTGGTTCTAAAGTAGGATTGGGCAACAGGCAGAGTGGACCAAAAATGCACAATTTTTGGAAAGTTTTTTTCCTCATGTTTGTTATACACATAACACACTAACGGTACCATATACATACTCCCAAATGCCCAACTAATATGCAGTAATAAAATAATACTTTCCTCATGAACCCACATAATATGACCAAGAAATTCTCAGTATTGTATATACAGTACATTAGTGAAGGTAAAAGTGGGATGTCGGGAAATGATTGGGAATGACCCTTTTGTTAAAACATTTTTTCAGTCTATCACGTTATAAGTTATAACTTGTTTTGTTTTTTAAAGCCAGTCATTAATTGTTGCATCTAAGTGAAAGGAAGAATAAAACAAACATTAAGTGCATTAAATATGTGCCCCCAAAGTAAAAAAAGATTGAATAGAAACATAGGGAATCAAGCAACTTGGATCTACGGATACATAATCTGGCCATCTCCATTTGTCTCATAAAGCACCTGTTGACTGATGCATCAATGACTAAGTTCTTCTACGAAGACTAAATTCAATCCAATCTCCTACTGGGAACTCTCTGCGCTGGAGACTACTTCAATGTAGCCTGTTTTCCATCTTGTATCAAACATCAAGTTCTGCGGTAGGTTGTAATGCATAGGCCTTTTATTCCATCAAGTCAATCCACAGTCCTTCTCGAATGTCATATCTTTTCATCATCACCAAGAGGGACAAATAAAAAAAAATCTTGGCTTTCTCTTTGCTATACATAAGCCTCATGAAAAGACTTTTCTGGAGACCAAACAATAGCTGAAGGTAACTCGAAAGATTTGTTCATTTGCAAAGACTTTATCACACACCTGGGTAGACAAGCTTCCTGCCGACCCTGTGAAGCTCCATTGTTTCCATGTCAGCAGTTTGCATTCTTCATGGTGTAGACACAATCATTCTGATTAGGAATGGGTATGTAAAGAAAAATAAAATAATTCCTGTAAGGAAACTGAAAATGCAATAAAAAATCTGATACTTAAAGGGGAACAACTTTCAAATATGTTTCCAAGAAAACCTACAGCTGTCCATAAACTCAGAAGTTTAGTCTCTGTCTATTTTTCCATAGGTAACATTGGATTGTTTGTTTCTAGTATAGGCTAAATAATGTTTTAACACCCCAATCTTGAAATTGCTGAGGGTCTGATACTTGGCAGCCAGACTGATCAGATGTTTATAGGCAGTTGAAAGTGGACAACTATGTTTAGTGTGTAATGATCAGATTGGACTACTGCAGATAAGTTCCCATTCACTTAAATGGGAGCGGACCCTCAAGGCCACTTATTGACAGCAGTGATCAAAACACCATCAACAGTTAACTTGGTTGACATCAGGAGACAGTGAAAGATATACTTCTGTCACATGTTCTTTGCTTGTTCCACCTGGTTAGATGGTTCAACGTAGAGCCACATAAATGATAAGGGGTATGGAGGATCTTAGTTATGAGGAAAGATTAAAACAACTAGATTAGTCTGGAAAAGAGACGACTACGAGGGGACATGATTAATTTATATGAATATATGAATGGTCCATACAAAAAATATGGTGGTTAATTGTTTCAGATTAAATCAAATCAAAAGACGAGGGGGCACTGTCTCCGTCTGGAGAAATGAAGGTTTAATCACCAGAGGCGACAGGGCTTGTTTACTATGAGCACTGTCAATCTGTGGAATAGCCTGCCTCAGGCGCTGGTCACAGCAGGGACAGCGGAGAGCTTCAAGAAGGGTCTAGATGCCTTTTTACACCTAAATAACATTGATGGTTATGTTTTATGGAATTGTTTCCCCTAAATCCCTTCCTCATGCAATCCTTTCCCTTCCTTGGTTGAACTTGATGGACAAATGTCTTTTTTCAACCGTATAAACTATGATACTATGATACCTGTAGTTGCCCAGGGGTATAACCAAGCAAACCCCTTTAATAGTAAAAGGGAACATACATTATGACTTGTTTGTCAGTTTTCTAGCAGACAAGGCATAAAAAATTAGCAATAGCTAGCAAGTAATTACAACTTTTTATCAGTTTCCCAACCAGCACACCCCTTTCTCCTAATGTGACTGGGCTACGATGTGGATTTTGTGGCTTGCCTTATTCACTATAGTCTCCAGTGAAGACAACATCCAAAGTATCTGCCAAATCCTGTGTTCAATAAGCCAGTCTTAATAAGTTTACACTAAATTGTTTTATAAATGTTATAAATCATGTTATTTTTTTCAATACAGTTTTGAATACATCATATTTTAAATATGGGGTAAAATCATAATACAAATGTATTCATATGACAAATGTATTAGACTTTCATGTGTTCTGGACCTTTAAGATACAGAATTTGGGAATTTCGTAAGAGCACTCAGGAAGAATTTAAGAAGCTGCAGCTGGTGCAGATCTCCTGCCATGTACCACCTCGGAGCACATACTTGCTTTATCAAGACATTTCCTACATATACATGAACGCAGCAGGTATCAGTCAGAACCATATGCATTAGGTATCACTTAATACAGAAGAGTGTGGAGACATTCACTTAGATTCATTTGGTATTGGGCGGCTAAGCAAATGTCCTATGGGGCTCTAAACTCTGCCATAAAAAACGCACATCACTCATTCTACTAGGCTTGGAGGAAATAAGAATTTCACACTGTGCTATCACTTGCAAAAATAGACTAATGTCTAAAATACACATAATTCAAATTACAAGTCCCCATCTACTCTTGGCTCTTTTTGAATTATATGTTTTCACTAGGACATATTAGGGGATGATGTCATTTAGAGCTGTCAGTAGATAATATAATCATTTGCAAATGCTTTCTTACAATGTCCTCCCTCCGTATGGCTATAAAGGAAACGTCTCACCAGTTCCCTCTAAGTTAAAGGTGCCTAAAACTAGCAATTCGAGGGTGAATAGAAACAAGACAACTTCATGTGTGAAACTGTAGGAACGACACCTTTGATGATAATTTACTGTTAAATCTTCCTGCAGAAATTTACATGATGACATGATAAAATATGATAATAGTTTACCTGTGAAGCCACCACTAGGGGGACTCCAACGCATATTAAAGGGGATATCCAAGTTTTAAAAATTACTTAGGGCCAGGCTGGGGTGGGCTAGTTAAACATAATAAACGTGTACTTCCCTCCTCCAGCGCTAACTTCTCCCATCCGTCCCTATCCTGTATACAAACCGGCGCACAGAGGACATCGGCAGCGCCGGACGAGGTAAGTAGATGTTTATTATGTTTAACTTGCCCACCCCAGCCCGGCCCTCAGTAAATTTTAAAACCCGGATAACCCCTTTAAGGGAATGTTGTGTTTCGCATGCCTGTCTTAATCTGCTTCCCCCACCAATGCAAATCAGCATAAGCTAATAAGAGGCTGCAGTCCCTTAATAAATCTAGAAGCCTTCTCCACCAGGTTGGACCTATTTAGACCAGGTATGAACTAGCAGAGAATGTAGCTATAATATCTGCCAGTTTTCTTGAGGAATCTATAGTGTTTAAAGGGGTTGTCCACTTTAAGCACATTACAGTAGATAATTGATATTGTTTGTACAATGAAAAGTTATTGCATTTTCAATATACAACTTACTGTATCAATTCCTTACTATTTTGTAGATCTCTGTTTATTGTCATGCAACAGGAAGCTTAATCATTTCTTTGCTGTAGATAAACACTGGTCCATGGTCATGTGATGCCACACAGTTGTATGGTTTATTAGCATCAGACAGCTTTGATTTCACTGTGTTATAATGAGCCGTACACCTGTGTAAGATTTATCTAAAAAATAAATCTAATAAACGATGAAGCTTCTTGTTGCATGGCAGCATGCAGACAACAAGCAGAGATCTTGGAAACTGTGAGGAATACAGAAAGTACATAATAAATGTCAATTTCTTGCTATAAAGTGGACAACCCCTTTAGGGGAAGCCGGGGGGGGGGTCATGCATTTACCCGCCTCATACCAACCCCGCTCCCTGACATGCCCAAAGTGGCCTTTGGAGGAGAAAAGCCTAAAGTGTGGTAGAGGTGGGACATAGAAAACTGACGGAGAGGGCATAGTAAAACTGGGTCATTGCGTTAAATATTTAAAGAATTAAAACTTTTCAATCACCCACCATTCCTCCATTTTAAAAATTCTACCACCCTCCCCCGAATTCTACCACCCTCCCCCTTCCGGTGCCCTCCGGTATCCAGCGCTGCTGTCACTCTGGTCCGGGCGCCATGTAAAAAAACATGGCCGCCGGAGCAGCGCAGGACTCAGCTTCCGGCCGGCCGTGGCCGGGCACGCCTACCCGTCCCTATTCACAGCATTGTGTATGAGGGCCGGATGGTTGTCAGGTCCGCCGGAAGCTGAGTCCTGCGCTGCTCCGGTGGCCATGTTTGTGTATATGGCGCCCAGACCAGAGTGACAGCAGCGCTGGATACCGGAGGGCACCGGAAGGTAAGTAGGACTTTATTTGTTTAAGAAGCTCTCTCCCGGCCACCTTTAGTTTTTTATCCAGAACTCGGACAACCCCTTTAACTACAAACAGGCCAAGTGAAAAAATGCCTTGAATGCGGGATCGGTATATTAATTATAATTTATATAAATGTTCTTTATTATTTATTTACAGAATTTAGTATTCATAATGTGATGTATTTCATAGTCTTCACTTACGTAATTCAGAAAACCTGTGCTTCAATGAGCTGCCAGCAAACCCAGGTTTTCATACTTGGAATAGTTGAAAAGGTTAACCACTTCTGATTTTATTGTTGAGTTCACATTCCTGAAAAGCTGTAGGTTTGAACAGCTTGACAAATATTAAGTTCTATAGAAAGTTTTATTTTAGTTTGTTTGATGAATCAGTCCCTGCTTGTTGGATTTTTTGGATTGTTATGGGGCAGATTTGATATTGCTTTAGGGTCACTATATGAGAGGAATGTGGGGTACAGCATTGGACTTCATAATGTAGCTTTCCAGCTGATGCACTACTCCTACTCCCTAAATTTCCTAACAGTCTACATCTGCATGCTGGGAGGATCAGTCGGAGGTGTTACATGGTGTAGACCACAGATGTATTTATTGTACAGGATTCACATTCTGAATGACAGATATGAGCATTTTGTAAAATGTTCTATGCAGCATGGCAATGTGCAGAAAAATATCCCTTAGAATTAAAAAAAACACATATCTTAGCATCTTGATGTGCAGAATTGAATAACATTAGTTTTAATTGGCTGCAACTAAAGCAAATGGTGAAGATAAAAGTGGGAAAACAGTAGAAGTCACTAGAAATCAAGCAGATCTGCTTCCAGGTATTCCAGGGTCCCTGACTCCCGTCTCATTAGTTTTCCATAATATGTCTGTGATGTAGTGTAGTAGTATAAGTTTAACCCCGTTCTAACCAGGCCTTATAAGGCTTTACTGAGCGGAGAATTTTCATACTTATTGGTAAATGGGCCACAATGTCTTTGTTTTTCAATATTGTAAAAATTTATGCTGCGATTTTTTGTGACACATAGGTAGTTAGTTAGAAAAAAAAGTTAACCGCATATACTCGTGCTGAAAAACCTCAACTCGGCTTATACACGAGTCAATATTTTTTAAAAAAAAGCTTACATACTCACCCTCCAATGCACAGCACTGCTTCCCCGATGTCATTGCTGCTTATACTCGGGTCGGCTTATACTCGGCTTTTCCATTTTTAGTTTTTTTGGGGGGTTAAAGTTACAAACACTGGGGAGAAATACATATTCTTTTGTAATGTATAGTATATATTTTTCAGTTTTTAAATTAACTCAAAATGACCATTATAAATTAATTCCCTAGTGTGTGACAGTCTTTTTGATATATAATATGTATCGTCTGAAAACGAGGCAACTATGGTGATGTTTTTATAGTGTAGTGTATATTTTTGGGGAAATATTATTGTTTATTTTTAAATATTTATTTACATATAATATGTATATGTGTGTTCTAACTTTATATGTCCCCCATAAGGTCATAAAAGACCCATTTTCAAATGTTTTCTCTTGTTTTAAATTTTTTTTTACAGGGGAAAACTATGTTGGGTCAGAGCTGGACCGGGTCAGATCATATCCAGCAGCTCTTCTTAACCCCTAAAAATTGCCAGGATTGTATTGTCGACGAGAGTGCCTGCTCTCCTCTTCTATGTATCGCGATACTTCAGTGGAATGCTGTGAGGAGTGGAGAATGTATAAGCTATTATAAACTTCATCTCCCTTCTCCCTAGAGTCTACGGCTGTCCTGCTCAAGTAATTAGCAAGGGAGCAGAAAACTGCAGCGACGTCAAAAGACGTTGCTGCGTCCCGTGCCCACTGATGTCTTTCGCTTTTACTTAGACTCACCGCTTTGTACATGTCACACAGGAAATCTCGGCTAATAAGTCTGCACGCCTGAAGCGTGACTTCACCAGGCTCTCCAGTAGGGGAGAGGGAGGTAACTATTGCATTGGAATTGGGCATAATTATTAGCCAATAGCACCTGAGTGTCCCAGGCTAAGTCTTGAGTTTCAGGAAGACTAATAAAGATTTGTTCCAGGATCTACATATAAATACAGACAAGTATATTTTGTTTAAATGGTTGCTGCGCAAGTGGTCGATTTTTTTTAAGTCTATTCTGGGTCTTGGACTGTAAAAAGATTATGACCTTCCTAGCAGCATAGAGTTTATAATCTAATATTTAGTGTACCGAAATAGTTATGTAATAAAATTTGTACAGTAACTATAACACAAGTAAATGTACTACATGGGAACAGTACCAAAAACCAATATTACTACATGGATACATCAGTAGAACCAAACGTACTACATACTCACAGGACCAGAAGCAAGACTGTGTTACTGTGATGGACACATGTACATAGAAATAGCGAATAATGCACAAAATCGCAGAAACAGAGTGGTTGTCAACAAGCCACGATAGTAGCCAATATAATCACAGTACCCCCTACAATAGGCAATAGTCACAGCGCACTCACAGTAGCTTATAGTCTCAATACCCCCCACAGTAACCAATAGTCACAGAGTCAAATTCTTTCCCACAGTGGCACAATTGCAGTGTCCCTACAGTAGCTTTTAGTCATGTTTCCCTCTATAGTTGCCAGTAGTAATTTTGTCCCCAAAAAAGCTTTTAGTCATATTGGGGCACAATTACTTACAAATTCGGACAGTTCACTAAAAGTGCATTGTTCGTCTATAATGCTGTATGCGGCGATTCAAATTGTGCGCCAGAAATCATTAATCTAGCACTTCCCAGCACTGGCCCCACCATATTTTTGTGGTGCACCTTTAACATAGGCATGTGACACAATTTGAAAGTTAAATACAGTCGGACCGTCCGACAACACACCTCCCAATTTATGTCGCATGGAGGCTAGCGCAGCTGCGCCATGTGTGTGTGACACAATCTCAGCGCAGACCTATCTTAAATACCTGTGCAAGCTGTTTTAGCCATGAAGAACATGCAAGGTCCAACTAAAATGTGGCGCAAAGCCCATTGAAAATGTGCCCCATTCTCCCTCACAGTAGCCATTTTGACAACACTAACAATTAGTCACATTGCCCCTTAAAGTAGCCAAGTCCCAGAGGAATAGTAAAAGTTCCCCCCAATAGTAACACTGCCCCAAAAATAGTACAATGCCCCTCCAGTATAGTGAAAGTGTGCCCACAGTAGCCAATAGTCCCAATGCTCCCCACAGTAGCCAATAGTCCCAATGCGCCCCACAGTAGCCAACAGTCATATTGGGTATAAGGTATCAGTTGATCATTCCGAGATTAGACCAGAGCAGAAGAAACAGAGACTACACTGGGGGTTACTGGGATGAGGGGACACACAATTGATTTACAGCTAATTGTTTTGCATTAGCCGGAAAAGCCCTTTGTATACTGCTTAACTTGGAAACCTTTGTTCATCTCATAACTTTTTAGTGTGTTCTATTTTTACACTTTGCAATTCCTCTCACACAATAATAGCTTAGGAAAAGCTTGTCAGCAATCCATATGTATCAAAATGTGTAATTAGAACCATGGTTCAGTCAGACCGCTGAGAAATAAAAAGTTTGTGTACCTTTAATACATTGTATGTTAATATCAATGAAGCAAATTGACGTATAAATTGGGGAAAATCAGCTCAAATAAAAAGTTGTTGCATTCTGTTTGATTCCATACCGAGAGTTTTCTTGGTCAGAAACCATTACATCAAAGGTTTTCACAAAAATCTAGAATAAAAAAATCAAATCTCATTAATACAATAACAATATAATTTCCAGTTAATTGAAAACAGGGTTCCCTATATAATAAGCTTGTAAGTCAGTAACTTGCTGCAGCTTGAACAATATCCTATTCACAAACTAAAACAAAACACAAGTCAACTAAGCTCAAAATGCAGAAAACTGCGCCGAGATCATGTCCTAATTGGAACAGATGCAATGCATTCCAATGCAAATTCACAATTCGGGTTTGATCAAAACCAGGTACAGAACACAGTTTTTTTTTAAACAACAACTTTCACATTGTATTAGTGTACACAAAATTAACTAATAAGATGCAAAACCCAGTAACACAATACTTAGCAAACTAAGGTCCTGGAAATAAGGTTTTAATTCTGCCTATTATTTCATTGCCAAGATGCTACGAATATGGTGTGTACTTAGCCAGGAAGAGGTATGGAAGAATGAGCTACAATTGACACAGTCACAGAAGTTAGTGCAAGCTTTAATCTAATTCAGCCCCTGCAACCCGGAGCCAAGTCATGTCCATAATGCTCTTTTGTTTAGGGAAGTTATTATGGACATAACTTTGGGGGTGGATTTGGCATATCTAGGGGCCACCTGAAGCACAACTCCTCCCTAAATGGAAGAAATAGCTTTAAACTGTATTGGCACCTCGCAGATGCTGATACAGTTTAAAGATAAAGAGAAGATGTGGGTCAACATCCTGCCTCATCTAAGTTCCTTAAATAATTATCCCCTGTCACAAATTCTCTTGTCCTATTAGGAGAAACATTCACAGGACCAGAAAGCTGAGACAAACATGAAAAAGTCAAGTTTATGTAGAGCAGGCCAATATTTTTCCCTGCCCATAAGAGACTGGTATTTTTATGTGTGTACAGCTAGCAGATTAAAAGATTTCTACTGGATTGGACTTTTTTTAATGTGGGCCCAGGGTTTTTAAGAATAAATTTGCTTATACTTACCTCTCTCTGGCACTCTGGTCATGTCACTACCACTGTGTATAGAGGATCAGCAGTGATACAGTGTGACCTGCTACAACTGATATAGGCCGTACCCACAGTCTGTAGAGGGCGTGAACTGTTTGCTTCATTGGTAGGCATAGCATGCAGTGTGGCATGACTAAGGCCATATAGGCAGAAATGCGCAGATCTTACCTGTTTTTCCATATACATGTTATGCCAAGGAAGATATGAATAAAGTCAAGTAAGACAAGTTTACCATTTCATTACAACAGAGAGTGCTTAACGTTTGGTTTACTTATTGGATTTCACCTGGGTCTTGGGCTGGTCCGTGCACGCCGACGTGGAACAGGGGTGAGTGGAGAGCTGGTGCGATGTGTTTGGCAGCCTGTAGAGGGCGTTAACTGTTTGCTTCATTGGTAGGTATAGGTTACAATGTGGATGCAGACCCAAAAGTAAGGGTCTGCCAAAAAGTTATTGACCTGACCCATACATAATATTATATGGTGCCTGTTTCTTTAACACACAACTTTCATAGAGTAGGAAAAGAAGCAGGCAGAGATTACTGCAGATCCTCTTCATTGCTGGGAGGTGAGTACTGTATTACTTTACTGCTGGTTGTATTATAGGAAGCCTTGAATTGAGGGGGGGATGAAGGTGAAGCATTGCGTATACGGAGGTAAGAGGAGGGGCTTTCTTGGATGAGGGAGTAGGATGAGGGCACATTATGCCTGAGGGTGCTGCAAATTGGAGGGATGGGATGGGGGACATAGAGTCCTTGTTAGTGCTTTATAAAAGGGGAGCAGGATGGGGGGGCACTGTATAGCTGTGTGATAACTTTAGAAAGGGGGCAGGAATGAGGGGCACTGTATAGCGAGGAGTGTTATATAAAGAGGGAAAGATAAACAGCAATGTATAGCTGGTTGGATGTATAATAGGGGACAGGATGGGTGCCACTATTTAGCTAGAGAGTACTGTATGGAGGGGACAGGATGGGGGCAGGAAATAGCTGTATAATAGCTGTATAATAGGGGGCAGGAAAGGTTCCTGTGTGGAGGTAGTGAGGCTTTGTAAAGCCAGATGTACTTTGTAAAATTTGAGCTCTTTGTTTAAATTTAGTGCTGTATATACCCAGGTAACATTATACTTTAAGTAACTGTGGTATCTTTAGGGGTGCAGTGTGGAGAACCTACCTTGAGACATCTGGGGCCTCCAGACATTTGTGGCCTCCTGCAGCCTACACTGCTTCCGGGGCCTCTGCCTGCCCCTTCAGGATGGTTTGGGGCTCTGAGGCCACGATCATGCTGTATTCATCTGCGTAAACCCTCCCTGCTGTGTTGGCGGCTAGGAAGCTGAAGCAGTTCAAAAGATCTGAGTCACCCGCTTCTGCCTCACGGGACTCAGCAGGCTTACCGTTGTTGGCAATTAAACAGAGTCAAACAACCCTCGCTGCTAGAATAGACGAGGTGAAAGTGGATATTTCTCTAAATCTGCAGGAAGCCCAACACCTAATGTATGTTCTTTTTGCTACATGCCTGCTACCTGCTGTGCTGTCGTGCCTGGGGGCCTCTAATGGCCAAAACTTTAGAGATTCCCCTCCTGGAGTGTCAGGGGCATGAATGACAGGGTGAAATGCTCCCTAATTCTCTGATATCTCCGGAAATGCTGCTTTGATGTCATGTGTTTATGGGAAACACACCTTGTGAGCAACATGCTACTTCAGCTTAAAAAAATTGTGGTAGTTTTGGGTGTACCATTCTGTGTTCTCCCAATGGCTGATATGTAATCCTTTATGTGCTTTTCCATGGCACCCCATTGATTCTTGTTAATATCTATGCTGCTCTACCCCTCAGATGTGACCTCATTGACTACATGCTAGCCCATGGGAGTATTGTTGCTGGGAGATTGTAATACTGTATGGGAAAGGTCCCTGAACAGGAATCGAGTGGTGGGACGGCTGCCTCCCCCCTCTCCTCCTCTCCCACTTCTTTATGAGCTCTTGCAAGAGTTTTGGGCTGGACAGGGTATGCTTCACCCAGGTGTGGAAGTGTACTAATGTTTCTCTGCCTCCCACAACTCCATCAACCATTTTGAAATGTGCCTGGTGGACTTGTAGCCATTACCGCTTATCCTACCTCTCCCACTCAATATCTGACCAAGCACCATGACCATGCGCTTATTAAATACATGTGCAAGCAGTTTACACATGAAGGGATGTGCAAAGTCCGACATAAAACTGGCACAAGGTCCTAAGTAAATGTGCCCCAATGTGTGCGGTGTATGTCTCCTACTTTATATCCAGTGGTGATCCTAATTTTATTAAATCATAGTAAAACCAGGATATTGGAATCACCACAATTTTAGGACGACAACACATTCCCCATTCCATACATTAAAATCATTTAATACATAAAAACAGTATGATACCTGTTACTGTATGCCACTAATTATATGGTTCCGGAGGCAGGGCACGATAGATTGTCCTAATTAGCAGGTATTTCCTGTATTGGGACAATCTATCTTGTGCAGTTGATCGCTCCAGGACTGCCAGTGTTCCAGTGCGATCCACTCCAGAACACCAGCTGTTACATATAGCTCGGTCCACGCTGCGTCTGTCCAGCAGGGTGATCTCTCATTGTTGGGCCTCGTGCCGGCTACTCCACGCCCCAGTAGCCGCATAACTAAATTTACAAATTAGGTTAATAAAGTTTCCCAAAAGTTAGCGGGAATGTGAGGATTAGCTCTAAAAAGAGCTCTCCTCACGTCCCTTACATCCACCTACCACCCGATCTACCTTTATAGGTAGATTCGTGGTGGTAGGTTCCCTTTAAGGAATCACAAATTCTGCATTTGCCCATTACTTCTATCTGGGTGTTGCTGGTCAACAACCAGGGGCACCCTTAAATTGTCAGAGTAGTCCAACAATTACAACCCTTCTGTATGGAGAAATGTACTGGGGACACATATATATTTATCTGGTGGATATTACACCCACAGCATTAGAGTTATGATTAAACTTTGCTATCAACATATGTCTCTATTTAAAACATACATCCATTTTAGTGGCCTGTCCCACAATACCCCCAAAACACCAGGATAATCCAATGCAAAGCCCAAATCCTTACAAAGCGTCAGGAAGTGGATTTATGTCATTTACAATTAAAATGTAAAGAATCGCCCATTTAAGCCATACTTTGTGGTCACATAAAAGGTACTGCAGACACAGTTGTGACAAATTATAGCCAAGTATACTGCCCTCCTCCTCCTATTGGTGATAATGTGGCTTTGTGTGTGTGCTTTTTCCTATGTTTTACAGCCAAAAAATTGCCGGAGCCTTCATTATTCTTTCTGAATGATCCATGTTTCAAATCCATTCACACTAAGTTTCTTCCATTCATAGTAAAGAGATTACAACAAGTGTCAGGACTCACAAAAATATAGCTGTTTACATAGAGAGAATGAGGTTCTCAGCACGGACCCGAATTTGCCCATAAATCCCCCTCCTTATTCCAGTGCTATATATATCGGCAGGTAATGTATCTGTTTCATTGCTGAGTCATTCAAGTTTATTGAGCTCATTAGGACCTATCAATACTTAGCATTTGGCTTGCTTAAGATTGCCAGTGGCAAGGCTGGTGTCTATCCTATTACAGCAAATGGTGCATAATTTAAAGGGGTTGTACAAGATTAGAAAAAAATAGCTGTTTAATTCCAAAAAATTGTCCTTTTTGCCTGTTATCTGTGATTTTGCATGAAATCGCACTTTCATCTATACTCACTTTAATAGAGTTGCAATACCAGGAAAAACCCATGGATAGGGGTAGTGCTTTTGAATCCTATACAGGCCTGTGAGAAAGACATGTAACTGCTTCTTCATGGAGTAAACACAGAGCAGCGGTCTTAAACCTATCTTGTTTCATCATGTAAGAAGTAACTATACAACGTTTGAAAAGCCATGGGTTGGAGACCACTAGTCTTTGAAAGCGGTGATCTCCTTGTTCTACAGTTTGTTTCATCTCATGGCTAATAAGTATAACTTAATTAGGAAAAAAAATTGCAGATTATTCTAGAAATAGCCCCACACCCTTACATTCACATCAATGGGGCTGAGCTACAATACCAGACTTAACCACTTGAGATGTACAGTGCTGTTTTAAAGAAAAATAATTGCTATGTTGATATTTGGATAAAGTGATACAACTGAGAGGGTTGTCATGATACCTTATACTTTTCATCTTTTGCAATCCAATATCACTAATTTTTAGGTTTGCTATATCATACACACTGGCACACATTTTCTAAGGTGCTTACTTACCTGGCGTACTTTGCATGTTCTTTTCAGTGCAAACGGCTTGCGCGACTCTTTTGTGTCGCAGCTGTTTCTCTATCCTTCACTTGACACCAATTTCTGCACATAAAGGGGCGTTCCGGTACTCAGTCATGCACCACATTTATCATGCAAAGTCTGAAAGAAGTGTGTTGCACGCCCTATGTTAAAGGTGCACCAAAAAAAAAGTTGGTGCACTCTGTCGGAGCTGTGCAGGGGGCGCCCGATTCATGAAGAATGAGCTCCACAAATGAAATATCAGAGACAATTAAAGAAATACTTCAACCAATCACAGGTTAGCATGGCTGACTTTAGTTTTAGGCGGTGTTTTTCAATTATTTTTACCATGATGGACAGTCCGTCTACATACAATTTAAGAGCCCATGCACATTGCACATGAACTGGGGATGTGTGCTACCATTTTCTTCTACAGCTAGCGCATAATCCCATTTCTTTCTATGGCCTCATACACCCATGGATTCCACAGCCCCAAGCGAAAGCTGACTACCGATGCAAAAGATAAAGCAGGTCCTACTTCTGCCCAAGTTCACAGCCAGGGCAGTCATTGGGGCTTATTGGGTCCCGTGGCCACATTTCCGTCGGGTTTTCAGACTTTTCAGATCGCGCCGCTGGGACAGGGATTTAGAAGGGGATTGTGTTGCATGTGATCGGATTTTGCCGCAATCGCGCCGGCTTTCATGCGACACAAATCGGGGGCAGGCCGTTGGACGATCTATCGGATTCGGACTAACCGCTGGATTTTACTTCAAAATTTCACATGTATTGGGAAGAAGACGGTGAACTTTGGCGGACCTGTGGGGAAGTGACACATGCAGGATATCGGGTGCACGATCTCAGTGAATCGCAGCAGCTGTGTATCCTCATTGTGGAACGTACTTTGGGAAATGCGTCAGGACTGGTAAGTAAATATGCCCCAATGTCTATTGTCTTTGGCATATTTGCAGTTCTCACACACTAATAATAGACAAGCCACAAACAAGGGATCACAGACCCTTGTCTGTGGCTACAAACAGCACATGAAGCCTAAGCTGAGATGGTCGAAGGAGGCTACATAAAAGGGGGCGCTATAAAGGGTAGCTACAGGAAAAAGGGGCATTATAAAGGGAGGCTGCAGAAAAAGGGGCAACCGCAGGAAAATGGGTATTGTGTGAAATGGGGCAGTATATGGGTTGGGGTTAGGTATGGAGTAATTGCGTGGCACACAATTTTATTTTACAGGGACCATGGTGAGGAGGTTACCTGACCTGGTACGTGGAAAGAAAAATTTTGGGTGCGGCTGTTCCCTGGATACAAAATGGTTATGGACCACTGCATAAAATTAACTTTCAATGTAACCTTTTACAAATAAGAACCACGGCAGGCAATATGCAAACCAATCAAAGAGCCAGATGGAACCTTTTGTTACTTTTTCTGTCCTTTACAGTTATTGTGATATTTTGGGCAAGGAAAGATGCTTGAAAACACATATTATTATAACTAAGTCTGTCAAATCTGCAGTTTAATCAGATTTACACCAAAACAGATCGTCAGCAAACCTAAATTTAAAGTAAAGGGTCCACTAGAAACCACTAGGATCTCCTTTACCACCAATGCATACTGTATGTACCTTACCACTCATAGTCAGTGGAGTTCTCCTTTAATATAGAATGACGCCCATTTCTTCCCCTATAAATATACTCAGTGCTTTCCATTACCAGGCCTGGCATTTAAATACAGATTTCTTACGGAAAGCTGGATACTAAATTGTTCAAATTAAACTGCAAATGCCTCGGGGAGATCCAGTTCCTTCATTGTTCCTCACATCAGTCTTTATTATACTTCACAGATTAGACTATTAAGTTGGAAATCTCAAGAGAACCATTGCATATTAGCTAAATAAGTCTAAATACAAAATATCGGCCTTTCATCCCAGGAGACATTTAACTTAAACCACAATGGTATATGTTTCACAGAAAGCAGCCATTCTAATGGAGAAACCTCCACTGTTCAATGAGCGCTCACAGTTTATGTTACCGTGTAGAAATGGAGCTCAAGGTTTATGTGATAATCACTTAGAATGCAGAGCCATGAAAAATGTCCCTGCTCTATTGTAGACTGTAGTCATATGTAACTAGTACACGTTCTAGAACTTTCTTCTTGTCCCACTGTGTATCCTCTTGTATATAGCTGTATAGCTACAGTATTTATGTAGAGCTGGTACACGTTATACATCTTTATGTTCATAGTAAAATGGACCTGTGTGATGTGGCGTTACTACTATGTAGGACCACTTTTAGGTACAGTGACAGTAAAGCTATTGTGGATGTCTTTACCAGCTTTGCACATGTAAAAGATTAGAATTTTTGTTCATTCTTCTTTGTGGCATAGCTCTAAGTCAATCAGATTTGTTTGTGAAAAACAGTTGTGCGCCAATTAATTAACCCCTTGGACCACAATCTAACATCCCAGTTTAAATCACTGCACAATTTGTACACCAAAAAAACAGACCCTGCGCTACAATTTATGAATGCCCCCCTATCCCATAGTGTTTGGTCTTAAGGCCAAAAACTTCAGTTTTGATCTAATCTGACCAGAGCACCTTCTTCAATATAAGATAAAACGTGTTAGGTCTTCCATTCATAAAGGGCTTTCTTCTTGCCACTTGTCCATAAAGGGAGTGTATGGAACAATTCTCCATAAGATTTTCAAAGATTAAGCTTTCCTCTAAAACCTAGGCCTGCAATACTATTTACCTGAGCTTTACCCCTTAGGCTGCTTTCACATGTGTGCTATGTGAGAATGGTGTTTCTGTGATATAGGCAGACCTAAGAAGCTAAACTGAGGTAATATATGGTACAGTCCTGTCAGAATCTGGCAGTAGCCCGTCACTGTGATATAGTCCTGGCACCAGGAGCAAATAGAGAACCCATAGAGGCAAACTACTGTCAGACAGTGAAATCCCAAATTTAGTATCCAAAGCAGTTTATTCAGAGTACAGTAAACACCATAAAGATCCAAAGCTGAAATCTATTAATGGAGATCCCAAAGTCTCAACTAGAAAACTAAAGTGCCTATTGACCCGGTCTGTTATCAACATGCCAGAACCTTCATGTGAATAAGCACTGCTACATGCCAAAGGTAATGTGTAAGCTTACTGCTATTGTATAGAGTGAATGTTTATATAGATGTATGGTCCTTATCTTCATTCTACCTACCTAAAACTTTCTTCACTGCAGCCTTCTATAAGGCCGTGAAGTGGTAGGACCTTGTGGCATTTAGTCAAAACATCAACTGAACCGCAACACCTCTTAGGACCGGATTAAGACTTCCATGGGCCCTGGTCAAGTTATAAGTGATTAGGAGAAAAGTAGAAATGAACATCTTTATTAGATCAGTATGGTGTGGCCACCAACATTCGATGGGCCGCTTCGCTTAAAAATTTGCGGTTTTTCAGGCCTCTGATGTCATCATCCTGGGCCAGCAACAACTTTCATATGGCACTAGAGCTTCTTATGATGTGTCCCTTCTGCCTTCTTACCTGTGGAGGCCCTTCAAAGGTCCTGAAATCTATGTATGTGTATGGAAATCAGGAACATATTTACTAGAATTTCATCGGTGAAGGTTCCTCTCAGTTTTTGGTGTATTGTTTGGGTGACCATGGGCCCTGTAGAAAGTTTGGGCCTTGAGCTACCTCTCAAATTATATTATACTGAGCCTAACAGTGCCTCCAGGCCAAGTCTGATCCTTATAGCTAGTGTGCTGCCTCCCAGTGGTGTTACATGGAGGTTGGGGCTTAAGCACTACACTTTTAAAATGCTATTTGTTTGCCAATGTTCTCTTACAAAACTCTGATGCCTCCACAAAACAGCTGAAGTCATATTTAGAATAAATTACAGACAGATTTACCCGCATGTGTCACTTCCCCGCTGAGGGCCGCCCGGAGTTCAACTTCTTCTTCCTGGTGTATGTGAGTGACCAATTTGTGACACAATTTGAGATGTTAAATCCCGCGCGTTGTCCGATTTGTGTTGCATGAAAGCCGGCGCCGATGCACCAAAATCCCATCGTGTGCGCCAAAAATTCCAGGCAAAAAATGGAAAAATACTGGAAACTTGACGGAAATGCGTTCCGCAGACCCTTAGTAAATGGGCCCTATTGTCTTGCAACACAATTTGAATCTTAAATCCTGCGCTCAGTCCAAATCAGTCAGATCGTCCAACTGGACACCCCCCAATTTCTGTCGCATGAAAGCCAGCGCAGCTGCGCCACAATCTGATCAAGTGCGACACAATCCCAGGTCAAACCCCTGTTAAATACCTGTCAAAGCTGCGCAAATCCCCAAAATGGCGAACAGTCCGACAAAAGTGAGCAGCGCAACCCTTAGTAAATAAGCCCCAATTGGTCACACTGGAGTTTACATAGAGGGATCTTAGTATAGGGGGCTGAATAGATATTTCACCCCTTTTCATTTTTTTTTTAAATTTGCAAAAGATTGAAAGTATTGTTTTCTTTACACTTGAGAAATATTTAATGCTTTGTGTTGCTCATTTACATAAAATAATAAGAAAATACATTCACCGTAGGTTTGTGGTTGTAATTTGAGTTTTTTTTTTTTAAATGTTGATGGGTATGAATACTTTTGTGTCTCTTTTACTTATTTATGATAGTTTTTATGCATTGTATGTGGACCCCTTTGTTAACGTATAAATATATCTATAATAATACTTATACATAGTGATGTGATCCCTTCCATTATTTCATTGTATTCCTAAAGGTGCAGTTTAGTGAAACATTTCCTTGTTAATCAATAACAGGCTATCTCTATATTTATCACTTCTTGGTCTACTGAACCCCTTGCCTGATTTGAATCTTTAAATTCTTTTCCTCAGCTTGTATTTCCTTTGTTAAGATCTTTCCCTTAGTTAATATTTCTTAGTGCTATTAGTGTTCCTAATTCTGCATGTGCCTAACATTTTTAGGGACTCTGAGTTTAGTGGGTGACTTCTGATCTGCATGAGAATTTTGGCAAAACACCGGCAGGACAATATACTATGTGGAAATCACCAATAAATTGTAGCAGCATTTAATAATAATAATTCTTTATTTATATAGTGCCACAGCACTACACAGATCTTGCCAAATCAGTCCCTGTTCCGAGGGGGCTCACAATCTAATCACCCTACAAGTGTGTTTTGGAGTGTGGGGGAAACCAGAAGACCCGGAGGAGACCCACGCAAACACCGAGAGAACATACACAGGTGCTGCCATTGCTTTTAATACTTGATTGAGAAAAGAACACACCTAAATTATATATACTAATTCTCTAATAAAGGGCAAAAAGACAACTGGGTCCAGTGCCATCAAGTCAACTTCAGGTAATTTTACTGTATTGACTCATAAGGCATTTTTAGGTCTGAATAACTTGCTTTTAAATTGTGGATTCACTGAATTGTTTCCCATATTGGCGCTGCATAGAATATATAGCATTTTTGGCATAAAATAAAGTTATGGTTGTCATTTGATTTTAAAGATCATCCAGCACTCAGGACTTCAGTGTAGTGAAAAATGTTCACTTTCTTCCACAAATATATAAAAACAGAAGTGTATCGCACAACTCAAACATATGTTGTGATGGTCATGTGAGTCATGAAGAGCTGCATTACAGGATACAACTTGTGGTGCCGTGCAGGGGAATCATATTATTACTTCATACTAGGATATAGATATTTACTAATTCTTAAGTTTAAATATAAGAAATACATAAAAATGTACATATTGTTATAATCAAAATCTACAACTTATCTATGATTTGCTAATTTTCCTTATGCAATACTTTTTTGTAATTTTTAGATACATGCTTTGCTTTTTACTGTGCTCTCAGTATTACACCCCCTATCCATAGTACTACACCCCCTACATTTCACATGCATGATCATATAACACCTTTATAGCCAGGCTTAATGACAAAGATTTTGGGATAAGTATCCGTCACTGTTTGAAGTGCAGCCATTAGTTACTTGATCATTTAATTCAGGGTAATTGGATCTATTGCAACCAGACACTTCCATGCCACCTTCCAGGATCTTTGAAGTAAACCTTATATGTGAATTTGTCGGGAAAAAATATTTTGTAGCATCTGATCCCTTAGGGACTAAAGAACCCTCTCTTTTTTGCACTTATATTTCTTGTATCATTTAATGAATTGCATTTGTTTTCTGTTTTGTACTTTGTTATCTTTTATATACTGTAGTTAAATATTTCTGCCTCCATGGAGTAAATCATTGGGCCAAATATTATAGTTTTGATAATATAATAGTAAAGCACTAGTGATACTAACTGAAGCTCCCTCTTTGTCCATGTATTAATCTTCTGAACATAATAGGTAGATCTTAAAGCTTCTAGGTCCTAATACAAAATCAGTGACGGGACAGGTCCTATCATGTGCCACTGTATTATTTGTATTAGGACCCTGGGGAAAACGCTACCCCTCCAAACCCTATTACTATGTCTAGGGAAGTAAGTGAGTCAAGAGGAACATTTATGATGGAAAAAGGGGAATAGAAAAAAATTGCATTATACTGCTTTGCCAAAATGTATAAACAATCTTTATTAAATACACAATTAAAACATCACAATTCATGAGTGAGATCACAATGCATAAATAATAAGAACATTCAAGGTGACTAACCACAGAAAGGTCGACTAGAGCCGCTGGACAGACAATGGGGCAAATTTACTTACCCGGTCCATTCGCGTTCCAGCGGCGGCTTCTCCGCTCTGGATTCGGGTCCGGCCGGGATTTAATAAGGTAGTTCTTCCGCCGTCCACCAGGTGGCGCTGCTGCGCTGAAAGTAAACTCATCGCGCCGGAATGCACCGAGCTGGACCAGGTGAAGGTAAGCGGTCCTTATGCGACACATTTTCGGTTTTTAAATGCGGCGGTTTTTCCGAATACGTCGGGTTTTCGTTCGGCCACGCCCCCCGATTTCCGTCGCGCGCATGCCAGCGCCGATGCGCCACAATCCGATCGCGTGCGCCAAAATCCCGGGGCAATTTAAGTACAAGCGGCGCAAAACGGAAATATTCGGGTAACACGTCGGAAAAACGCGAATCGGGCCCTTAATAAATGACCCCCAATGTATGTAAGCGTGTTTTCCACTAAAGTGCTGCTAAATATCAAAAGGGCACAATGGAATCGGACTGTTTTGGATCAAGCACCAGTAAAAACCTCTCTTTATCTTTTATTATATGGTGAATTTGATTGTGTGAATGGACTTGAACTTATTCAGCGGAACAGGAGCAAGACAGGCCGTTCACAGTATAAGCTGTTCATTAATGCTGCTAATATCAGGGTTTGTGAGGTTCCTATAATTTAAAGGAAACCTACCACTTAAAAGTGGTAGGTTTAGACACATATACATGGCACCAGCTCAGTGTGAGCTGGTGCCAGAGCATATTTTTGTTAAGGGAACAAAGCCCCTATGTTAGAATTATAAGTTATATTAACTTATAACTCGGCGCACCGCACTTGGGCTCAGCGCACCATGCGCGCGCCCGTGCGTGCGCCGGATTGTGAAGTGCAGGAGAGCCGGTGACGTCACCGAGCACTCCGGCACACGCGCGCCTGCGCAACTTAGCATGGCCTGTTTCCCGTGCTATGTTTTCCCGTGCTGTTTCTCACACTGAGCTGGTGCCATGTATATGTGTATAAACCTACCACTTTTAAGTGGTAGGTTTCCTTTAATTAAGGGTAATTGGATCTATTACAACCCTTACATACTTCTACCTCTCTTAACCCTTTTACTATGCCTAGAGGAATAAGTAAAGGGAAGAGGAACATTTTTTGATGGAAAAAGGGAAATGAAGAAAGCAAAGTCTGTAATAGTAATAATTAGCATTGCACAAATTGGATAGACTGTTCACAGGACACCCTCTTCATTGCTGCTATCGGTTTTTTGGGGTTCAAATACGCTTCTGGGCTGTGTGTAGTACAGAAAGAAAATGGATCACCTTTCTGTTGAGGTTTCAGGTCCAAACAGACAGGCCGACAGGTGAACAGGTACATTTCCTGGAAGGGCTATGTGGACCTCCAGCTCTTCAAGAGTGGTCCATGATATGCATGTTTCTTGGTTTTCCTACAGGTATACAGTATCTGAACCATCCTTTGTTATTATAATACGAGTAGATTATATGTACTGTTCCTTTGATTTTAAAATATTGCTGATGTTTTGGATTACTGAGATTACATCTATGTGGACTCTAGCCATCCAGTATCTAGTATTCCTAGGTTCCACCTTCTCAATCATGCTGTGGGGTCCTATGATTTAGGTATTTGTGAATGAGTAAAATCTGGCAGTAAAATGATGGACCCAAAATAGGACATTGGTTCCATATTCTAGTCTTTTTAATCTACTATTCTTGTTTGTTTTACATTTCTTTATCAAAGTAAATGGAGTAAATATGGTAAATATTACTTTTGACCTTTAATGGACATAGCACACAAAGGATATTTATGTGTTAGCCAGGAAACCTGCTCCAGGTGAAAGGTTCAGGACTCTGACAGTCATAGTGAGTTAACCTCTGCCAGTTCAGAACCAAACTGCAGAAAGCCTGCCTAGTAGGCTCAATCAGTGGCCAAGCACTACAACACCATTCAAACTGCAGAATAAAAGCAAGTCACTGAGAAATCCGCAGGTTGTGAAATCTAGATGTGATAAAAAAGAAAGATGTATTTTCAGGGCTCTAGATGAGATAACAAGGAGGATGGAATGCCAGGGCTCTAGGTTAAATAAAAAGGAGGGTGTGATAGATGGTACAAAAAGAAAGATTTTATGTGAGGGTTTTAGATGGTATAAAACAGTGATGGCTAACCTATGGCACTGGTGCATCTTTACCCCTGAGGAAGTCTCCAGTTGGAGACGTAACGCGTGGGGAGCCCTCCACCTCCTGATCATTCCACCACCCCGCCTGCATGCTGCTATTTCTCTGGTTTGTTTGCCAGGTCACTTGTTATATGTACTAGGGTTTGCCTCCATTACCTTTATCGACTTTTTACCATGTTTACATTGTAGGCATTAATTGACTTAACCCTTACTTCCATGGCAGCTTGACAGATGCACTTGCACTTTATATGTGTCTTTTCATTGTTTAGGGGTGGTTTTGGGTGGATACCACCCATTCAGGAGGTGTCTTGTTTTTGCACCGACCATAGTGCATAACATGGTAGACAATTGTATGTACTTTGGTACAGTTTTAATTGATTTTATATGCATGTCTGTGTTCAGTGTTGAATATTAATAAAATTTGTTATGTTTTTTGAATCAAACCATGTCAGTGACACACTACTTTTTTCTCTGATTCTTGATTTGCTCGTTTTGAGTGTGTCGACTATTACCTCTACTTGGTGCAGTATTCTGCTGTGCAAGGTTCCATTTTCTATTGACTGGTGCCAGAGGTGGCACTCAGAGCCCTTTCTGTGGGCACTCAGGCAATCACCAGAGATGACTCCAGGTATACTCCTGCAGTCCCAGACAGCCCAGGACTTGCTGTGCACAGAGCTATATTAAAGTGACAGCTCTACCTGTGACTATTTTCTGCTTTATTGGTGTCCTCAGGTGCTGATATGAATGAAAACTGTGACAGAGAAGGGCGTATAAATCACAAATTAAATTTCTGTATTGGCACTTTGCGATAAATAAGCGGGTCTTTGTTGAAGTTTGGGCACTCGGTCTCTAAAAGGTTTGCCATCACTGGTATAAAAAGTAATATATGATGTCAGGACTCTAGATGAGATTAAAGGAGAATGGAATTCAGGGTTCTGATATAAAAGGGAAGATGTGATGTCAGGGTCCTGCAAGGAATGAAAAGAAGGATGTGATGTCAGGGCTTTAAAAGGTATGCAAAGAAGAATGTGATGTTATGGCTCTTGATGGCATCAAATGAGACTGGGATGCCAGTACTCTAGATGGTATGTACAAGAGAAAGTGATTTTAGAATGCAGCATCGGCATGGGTTTGTGAGGGATCGGTCCTGTCAGACAAATCTAATTGGCTTCTATGAGGAGGTAAATTCCAGACTGAACCTGGGGGAGGCTGTGGATGTTGTATATCTGGACTTTTCCAAGGTATTTGATACAGTGATCGATAACAGGTTGGTACATAAAATGAGACTGCTAGGATAACATTTACTTTAGGGAATTCAGATCCATTCCGGATAGTGGGTATTGGATTCAAAAGGGGGTAAGATTCTTTTCACAGATACTTAGAAACTCTCACTTATGTAATTTTGAAGACTTCACTACTCGTTTTGGGGGATTTGACATAGGTTTTTTCAGGTACTTTTAGCTTCGACATGCGTTTAATGCTGTTGAAGTGAAACGAAGGTTCACTTTTCAAACAGATATAGGTATAGAGTTTTTGTATAGCAATATAGCATGCAAAAAAGTGATTTCTTTCTTATATAGGCAGATAATTTTGGGGTTAGCAAAAAATGTAGATCACCCCTCTAAGAGAAAATGGCAGGGATTGTTAGGCCCCCTGACTAATGAGGTACGGAAAAGATGTCACAGAGGTGTAGGGTTGTCTTCTTTATGTTGGAACCATTGAAAGATACAATTTAACTTTGTGCACCAGCTATATTATTCCCCAAAGCGATTATTTACAATGAAATTGAAGGAGACCTCGAGTTGTTATAGGTGCTCCTTTGAGAATGCAGACTTTATATGTGTGGCTTTTGATTGCCAAAAGTTGAGGACTTTTTGGAGCAAGATATTTCAATTTATCGGAGAGAGGCTGAAACTCTGCTGTTCTTTTCAGGTAGCACCTCTTAGCCTCTTTGAGTTAAACAGAGATAACTTAAGGAAAAGATATGTCATATGCAAAATTCTGTTTCTGGCTAGTTTGATTATGGCACGTAAATGGGGGAACTCGGTGGCTTTTTCGTTTCTTGAATTTATATTAGAGGTCTGAAGGAGTAAGCATTTTGAAATATTAATGGCTAAACAGAATGGGTATTGGGAAAAGTGTAGAAAGATATTGATGGTTGGACAGGCCAAATTTCAAGATCTATGAGGTGTGCTGGGGTTATTTCCTCCTCTCCTACTCTCTGGGTGGGCGGGTTTTTGGGTGTTGGGGGGGAAAGTGGATAGCATCATCTTTTTTCATTTGGACTGCAGTTTATTTATGTATATTGTATATTGATGGATATCTGAACAAAAGAGTTGATACATTTATGGAAAAAAAATTATGGTTGTATTTTTTTGTATAAATGTCAATAAAGACTGCTGTGACTAGGGGAAAATCTGTGTATTTGAGTAAGCAAATGGCTTAGTGAGAGAAAACAGAAGGTTGTCATGAATGGCACATTCTCAGATTGGGTTGACATTACCAGTTACCTCTACGCCTAGAGGAGAGGTGGTTCTACCATCACTTTAGACAGGGATTCTTTACTGTAAGAGCAGTGAGACTATGGAGCTCTCTGCTGCAGGAGGTTGTTATGGCGGATTCTATGTACATGTGTCTATGTACATGTACATGTGCCTGGAAGCCTTTCTGGAGACCGAAATATATTGGGTTATGGGGAAAAAACATTTGTTTAATTCTTAAAGGTTGGACTTGCTGGTCTTTTTTCAGCCTTATGTACTATGATACTATGATGTTAACACTCTAGATGGCACACACCTTGAGAATGTGATGTCAGGGTTCTAGATGGGATCAAAAGGAGGATGTGATGTCAGGGTTCTACATGGGATTAAGAGGATTATGTGATGTCAGGGTTCCAGGAGAGATAAGAAGGAGATTGGGATGTCAAGGTTCTTGATGATATAAAAATAAAGATTTTATGTCCGGGTTCTAGATGGTGTAAAAAGCACAGGTATCTGCTTAATTTAGTATGTTACAAACAATAGAAGCAAAACAGAAGTAATACAGCAGAGAGTACAAAGAAGAGAACACAGAGCTATTAACGGTGGTTTGATCCAACGCTTGTTTGTGGACAAGCCTGGTCCTCCAGCAAGGGAAACACCCTTAAAGTTCATTAACTAGCCCCATAGGCTACCTGAAAATAGGATTTCTACATGTGACAACTTCAAATCTCCACTATAACTTTATTTTCTTTAGGGAACTGAGCTGCAACCCTCCAGAGAAATGAGAATACCCACCCACACCTCACAGCCTAATTCTGTACCAGAATCTAATATGACATTTACACAAAAAAATCACATAGTGACACATTCAGACACATTCACAGCCGCCCAGCCCAACCTGGTTCTATCTCTTTTTTAGTGTGTGAACTTGGGAGTATGTCATTGGAAATCCAGCTGAGAAAATATTTACCTGTCTTGCAATTCTGAAGACATAAATGTGGAGGGCTCGGCTGATGCACAATGTTTTAGAAGCCCAGAACAGAAGATTAATTGGTCTCTTGTGATACATTTTTGTACAGAGAGCCAAAGTAACTTTCAAAATAGACTTGTAGCACAAATTATTTTAACTTACAACTTGAAGAGACAATTATGTACAGCAATTCGCTCTGCAGCGTCCAAATATCTATTCAGCACTAGTCCTGAATTTCTCATCTCTGTGACCACATGTTAAGACTATTTTAGTTTGATGGATTCTTGCATAGAGATCAGGTTGGACAGCTATGCTTATTTTTGACTGAGTTACTTCAAAAGATGGTCATCTTGAATTTTCTTTGCCATGCAACACTCTAAAGACTAACTTATCATGAGGAACTAAAACACTACAAACAAGTCACATTTTCAATAACAACATTGAGATTCTTTTACTATAAGTGATAAAATATAGAATGTAGTCCAATAAATGGGATCCAGCACTGGAGGAACTGCCAAAGCAAGGGGGGTCTGCCAACTGTTTCTGCATCCTCCAGACACAGATAGAGTAGACTACAATGGTCATGCGGGGACCCGCTGTTCCAAAGATTGGCAGATGTAATGTGTAGATATCATCGCATCTGCTGGCTTCAAAGCACAACACAGCCATGATGAAGAAGAGAAGAGAGGTCTGCAGCAGGAGAACAGGGTGAGGTGATGATCTGCTTCTACCTCCTGCACGCGTCTGTATGCTCAACGGGGTACTGCATGAGGCCTAAGACAAGAAATGACAAGGGAGCTTAGGGACTAGAGGAATTGTGGGGGAACTACCTAAAATGTTTTGACATATGGAAAGGGAGGCAGAAGGAAAGGGCAAAAAAAGTAGAGAGAGGTATGAATTTAGGAGGCTACAGAAAGGTATGTATAATTTGGGGGGGGGGGGGCTACATAGGTGGCAGGATGTGTTTGGGGGCTTTAGAAAGAGCGATATATGTTTGGGACTACATAAATAGGGACACAGGTATATAAAAAAGTGCAAATCTAACCAAAATGTTCTATTATAAAGAAAAATGATTTTGTGCTGTTCTGTTCAAGTTTTCAAAGTGACATATGTTTATTTGATGGTAAAAGTGGTAAAAGACAATAGGGCACATTTACTTACCCGGTTCTGTCACGATCCCGCGGTGCGTTGTCCGACGAGGATTCAGGTCTGCCGCAATTCACTAAGCTTGTGCGCCCGTGTTCCTGCATCCGTCGCTTCTGTCCTGAGGTCCGCCGGAGTTCACCTTCTTCTTCCTGGTGCATGTGAGTGCTTGATCTTGCGACACAAACCCTTTTTTAAATTCCGCAGTTTCTCCGAAACTGTCGGGTTGTCCGATGGGCCCCCCTCCCCGATTTCTGCTGCATGCAAGCTGGCGCCGATGCACCAAAATCCGATCGCATGCGCCAAAATCCCGGGGCAATTTGGCGCAAGACGGAAATTGTCAGGAAACCCGAAGTCCAACAGACCCCTAAAAATTAGCCCCAATACATTTTGCACCTCATTTCAGGTGCTTCCTTGGGTCTAACACTTCACTGCTAAATGTGCATTGTCTTTCATTTAAACACTCAAACCAATCTCACTTTGAAAACTTGAACTGAGCAGCGACAACCTAAAACGTCCATTTTTATTTATCAGGTTACATCTTTGGCTAGATTTACCCTATATATATACCTATGACCTTATAGCCGTGACATAATTCGAATGCATAAGGGAGAGGACGAGGCTGCGGTATTACACATTCAAATCCAGAATTGTGCCTGTATATAGCACAACTTTAAAAGGTTACTGTGCCTTTTTCATTCTTCCCTTGGTCCATTAAGGGTAATTTTGCGCTAGGTAGTGCTATTTTCTCTCTGTTGTTTTAATTTTTTTCTAGCACAACTTTCCATACATTTGGACAGAGGGGGGGATTTTAAGTGAGGAGGGTTCCAAAAAGTACTATAAATAGTAGGAGAGCAATATAACTTTGGACAAAGGGAAAGGGGGAATTATAGTAATTGGGAGACAGAAAAAGGGGTTTTATATATTGTGGGCACACTAAGGGAGTTGCTTAAATGAATTGTAAGGGGAGGGACTGTAGATTGTAGCTGATATTTGCAGACCACAATGTACAGTTGCAGGGGTAGGTGGTGAAGGGGGAGAGGGCGGCATATCCAAAGGGTTGCTATAGGGCCACATATATTCTAGTTGTGTATTCAGCTACTCCTAAAAGGTCAATAAGGTTGAGTAGAGTAGAACTGATTTTTTACTGCGCTATGCACCTCATACCCTCCATTGCTCTCCGTTACTATCTTATAATTATCCAGTTGCTGGATAATAAATTGTAATACCTGGAATACTTCTTTGAAACAGTAAGAAATAAAAATCTACACTAACCCATTCCCTGGCCATCCTACATTTATACAAACTGTAAAACAGCACAAGTTGGCTACAATATCCTGCTGAGAATCTATTAATAATTGGGCTAAAAACATGCTCAATAAGAAAAACTAAGAATAATATGAATAATAATAGTTCTATCAATTTTACCACCTCTGTCCATATGACCCTCATGACCCCCTGTATAGTGAAGCATGGAGAGCTGTTAAATTAAATTGGCTACTACCCTGTGCTCTGCCTGGTCATGTATTCAATTCTTATCTATTTACTATTATGAGTTGGTGACTTTGAGGTTCCATCCTCCATCTATAAAATCCTTAGGTAAGATATATCATCAATAAGATCTAATAATTTGAATCATAAGAAATGAAGTGAAATGTGTTGAAGGGTGTCAACTGAAAAGCTGACAACATCTTCATGGAGTTTGTATGTTTTCCAATTGTTTGCATTGTTTGCAAATAATTACTTTGCTCCTTGGTCATTCTAAATATGGTTAGGGAAGTTAGATATAAAAAGAAACATCTCATATATAAAGCTGGGTGTATGTGTGTGCATGTATGTATGTATATCCGCTAAAGGAAACAGTACTGTTGCATTTACAATCACCAAATTGCGCAGCCACTCTCTGTGACTCAGGGAATGTCATAGACCTGGTTTTAACCCTGCGCTTTCCAAAATCTACTTAATAACCACCATATACAGGAGCCATTGTCTGTTGTGGCAGTTAGAAGCTAAACTGTGATTGGTTGCTGTTTTTCCACAGGTCATTAATATGAGCTCTGAGCTTTGATTGGTTACTATATCAATAAGTATACGATGGTTATGTATAAGATGGTTATGTGTGAGGTTATATGGATAGAGATGCAAAGATAGGGGGAGATTTATCAGAAATGTCTGAGGTAAAACTGTTCAGGTTGCCCATGGAAACCAATCAGATCTCAACAGTAATTTTATAAACAGCTGTGGGAAAAGAACTCTGAAAAAGAGCTCTGATTGGTTGACGTGGGCAACTAGAACAGTTCTGCTCTAAGACACTTCTGATAAACCCCCCCTTAGGCAAAGTAACAGTCAGAGAAATATAGAGATGGTCAGAGACAGTCACAGTCAGAGACAAATACAAGGACGGTCAGAGACGGTCAAAGTCAGAGATAGACAGAGAAAACCAGAGGCAGTCAGAGACAAGCAGTGTCAGAGACAGACAGTCAGCGACAGAGACAGTCTGAGAATGTCAAAGACAATAAGAGACAGACACAGTCAGATACAGAGACAGTCGGAGAAACTCAGAGACAGTCATAGATACAGACATTTAGAGACAGAGGCAGTCTGAGAATGTCAAAGACAATAAGAGACAGACACAGTCAGATACAGAGACAGTCGGAGAAACTCAGAGACAGTCATAGATAGAGACATTTAGAGACAGAGGCAGTCTGAGAAAGTCAGAGACAGTCAGAAAAACTCAGAGACAGACACAGTCGGAGACAGAGCCGGTCAGTGCTAGAGATAGTCAGAGACAGATAGACACAGGCAGATAGACACAGACAGAGACACTCAGAGATACTCAGAGAAAGAAACGTTCAGAGACAGTCATGTTATAGCTAAGCACAGTTATTTACTATCCTGGGCTATGCTGCGAGCTACAGCTATCTTGCTTTTAGGAAAATGTTTTTTAATTTACCAAGGAAATCTGCCATCAAAACCAAGCATGATAAATGACACTTACTCATAGATCCAGGCACCGTGACTGTGGTAATCAGATAGAGAATGATTTGTGATCCATGGCCTCCTTCTTTATAAATACACTTTTAAAATTATAATAATGTGCCTGAAGGGCTCCAAGGGGAGGGGGAAGTGCTCTTGTATTGTCTAACAGCATGTGACTCTGCAGCATGGAGGGGCTTTTGTAACATTCCCTGGAGCTCTTCAGGCTCATTAGCATAATTTTAAAGATTACCACAGTCACGGTGCCTGGATCAATAAGTAAGATGATAGATTTCCTTTAAAATACTTATATAGATGAACCAGTTATAGAGACTGTGCATGGAGTTACCCTTTATAGGGCTTTTCCAGTTCAAAATGCCCATTTTCATGTAGCCAATAAGGAAAAGCTTAGCTAATAAGATAAGTACTCTATTTATCTCTAGGGCAAATGAGGATAGGTTGAAAGGATTGCCTCCAGCTCAGGAGCTTTTTGCATGTTCTGCATTCACAGACAAGTCATTGATGTAAAAGAAGTCAACCACCAACAAACCAATGAGCAGTTAGCTGAGGTTTATCTGTCAAACTCATCACAACTATTGCCCCATCTCTCTTCCAGATAGAGAATGATGGCATGTGGGCATACATCACACACATTGCAAGATGGGTCCTGGTTGAATGCACATGTACTGGCTAGTGAGCATGCCATGAGCCATTTATGTTATGAATTGGGCAAAATGGGACAAGTGAAAGAAGGGGCATCATTGAAGAGGTGAAGGAGGGAAGGGGGTGAGATGCTTCAGAGCAATGCTTTGGCTGCACTAACTACCCCTGTTATATAACACATTTATTTTTCTTGAAAATTGAAAAACGCTCTCTTCTATTTAAGATATTTCTCAGAATCTTAGGATTTATGCACACATGTACAGTTGTTTGCAGGCCATCTGACATCATAGAGTAAGCACCACTCACCCCAAAGAAGTCCCTAGGAAGTGACTGCCCCACCACAAAGATGCACAGGAATAGGATCTGCCATATGATTGCAGTGTCGGCATGTACCTAGTGCCCAATAGAACTCAATGAGGCAGTGGTTTACCATAGTTTGTGCAGCTAGCTCACAGCCAAAAACAATGGATGTGTGCATGAGGCTCTAGTGAGGGGCTCTGTATCACTGTGTCAATGGTAGCCTCAAAATGCCCTGTGTAATGTGTAATGCTTAATTTCTCCTGTAGTGGCACTGCAGTTCAAATGAACACTCAATGCTAAAGATTATAGATAATACAAAGCAGAAAGCCCCTTTAAGGACTAATATTTTATTGAATTTATCTACCTATACTAGTAAATAATACTAAAAGAATAATAGGGCACATTTACTAAGAACAGTGCACTAAATGTAGTTTACCTGTGTATAGTGCAGGGTGCGCCAGATTGAGGGTTTCTGGTGCCCATTCTTCATAAATCTTGTGCCCTCTGCACTGCCCCGACAGAGTGCACCAACTTTTTTTTGGTGCACCTTTAACATGGGGGGTGCAAGCAGTTTGCACCTAAAAGAATGTGCAAAGTCCAGCAGAAAACTGGCGCACAGCCCTTAGTAAATGTGCCCAATGTGTGTTTTATCGTGTTCAGTTGTTGGATATCACAATATATCGGGGAGACAGTTCTAATAGAAAAAGTTCTCAAAACATGTTTTCTTTCAAAGCCTTGATAAATTATAAAGATGGAGCTTAAACCTCTCAGAAAGCAACATCAATCATCCTGTCACACAATATGCTATCACAGATGTAAAACGTAAAAACTACACGCACCGACCAGCAAATCAACCTTCATTTTGTTCGTACCTAACAGCGTTCAAGGGAAAGATGTCAGAAAGAGACTATACATTTATATGGAGATGGCCGAGCGTAAGAAGAGTAAAAGGCAAAGCGTACTGGCGGTGTGTCACCACATCTTACAAGACTCATACCGCAGGAAGAAATTAAGGCCAATCTGTCATTCTCAAGATCAACATTTTGATGGATTTGAACCTTTTCCTTGAACAAAAATAACAGGTTTGATGTTTTACAACAGCATTAAAAAACGAACGAGTGCTTTGTTTTTCTGCTTGTATTTAATTAAAGAGGATTTGTCACTAGTTTCTCCCCCCAGGACATCATTTTAGGACACTAGAGGGCTATATGTTATTTTGCAGTGCCCTTTCCCTTTGTAAACATTATATATGACACCCTAAAGTGTTGAAATCCCTGGCAAAGTAGGGCTGAAAACAAACTCAAAAATGCTAAATAGTTGCAATTGCATCCAAACTACCAATAATTACCTCCAGTGTTGGCCTGCCACCAGTGAAACTGATTTTAGGGGCCCACCTTAATTTTCTAGCTACTTGCTGGGGAGGCAGTGAAGTAAAAAACAAAGTATAACCTTTCTCTTTTCCTCCAGCGTACCAATGTCTGCAGGCAAGGTTGCCACCAGAGATTTCAGGGCTCTAACTGGCAAATTACAGATGATGTCTTTAATCGGAAAAATTACTTTCATATTCTTCTTCTACCTGGCCACCAGGTCAGCTTATTCCATCTCTGCATATTTAGCAACACAAAATTTTAGTGTGCTCACATCTTCATCATCTCCTCTACCTTCACATCACAAATGTAATACTGTTCACTTGCTTCTCTAGAGATCCCTATCATACTCCCACTGAACCCAATACAATTACAATGCCCCCCCCAGTAGCCAATATAAAGACAGTTCCCCCCCCAGTAGCCAATATAATAAAAGTGCCCAACAGTAGGAATCACAGTATCAGTGTCCTCACAGTAGTCAGTTTGGGCACAGGTTCCTCAGAGTAGCTAATTAAGTAACAGTGCTCCACAGGGCCTCTACAGTAGCTAATACATTAAAAATGTTTCCATTTTAGCCAATATAGTAACAGTGCCCCCTTAATAGCCACACAGTGACAGTGCTCTCCAGTGGCCAATTGTCACAGGATCCTTCTGTAACCAATCATCACATGACCCTTCTGTAGCCAAATGTCAACAAGCCCCTCAGTTGTTTCTTCTAGTCACTTTGTACTACTGAACTATGGAAAGTTTGCTGAAAGTTAGTAACTATTTAAATATTAATTTTGGTGCCAAAATTCTTAAAGAAATTGTCAAAAAATCTTAATCCTAACACCTGACTTACACTCTAAGAACCATGGGAGCCATGAAAGTCTATTCAGGCTCTTTTAACATTTAATAACTACTCTAATAGTGCATTTGAGCAAATAAAGTAGGCCTTTAAAATAGGAAAAAAATGTAATTGCAACTATTTCCATGATCTTGGAAGTGGTGAAGAAATTTTTGAGCCATTCAATAATCTTGGCCTCTTTATATGTTTCAGTCATAACCTTGCTAGTTAAAACCTCTTATTACTTCGGCTCTGTTTAACATCCATATATTTCTCTTTCATTTGTGTATTCATTGCTCACAGTCCAGTCGCTGTTTGGATCATGCTAGTCTATAAAAAATGTCCTCAAACTCTAAGATTCCCTGAAACATTTACAACCTCGTTCCAGAAAATCTGTAATACTATTTGCATGGAAATCCCAACAACAAATCACTTTTAGAAACAGAGTCCTACCTTCATGTCATGCTCATTTCATCTTGCACTGCTTTTCCAACACCAAAGACTGAGACAATTTCAGAGATAGTTTTTTTTATATTTATGGCTGGGGCAAAGTAAAGTCAACTAAGCTTCTACTACATAGTAGATCTTACGGAAGGGAAATAAATCACGGCTTAGTGGTAGGGATTGGTGGAACCTTTACTGGCTCTGTCAGAAGTCATTACATTTCTCTCAGGAGTGGTTTACTCTAAACCCAATACTCTGTGAAGAGGTATGGGGGTATTGTCAAGGGAGACAAGCCCCGGAGATTGGCATCCCCTGACCACACATGAGCACTGCTGGATTTTTTCTAGGTCTTCTTGCCATGACAGCCACGGGGTTTTAAAAGTATGAAAAAATTAATAAAAAAAGCTCAAATCATCCCCCTTTCCCTAGAATTGATATAAAAATAAACAAGAAAAACCATAAATCAGTTAGATATCACCGGGTCACATAATAAACAATTTTTTTATTTATATAGCGCACACAGATTACGCAGCACTGCACAGAGCTCGCCAAATCAGTCCCTGTTCCAATGGTTTGCAGTGTGGGAGGAAACCGGAGGACCCAGAGGAAACCCACACAAACACGGAGAGAACATATAAACTCTTTACAGATGTTGACCCTGGGACTTGAACACAGGACCCAGCATATGCTTGAAAACACAATAAAGCCTTTATAAATTTAGTATCCCTGTGATTGTACCAAAGAATAAAGTAAAGGTGTTATTTGGAGTGCACTGTGAAAGTCGTAAAAACCGAGCCCAGAAGAAAATGGTGCAAATGCTTTTTTTACCGATTTCACAGTATTTGTAATTTTTTATCCCCTTCCCAATACAGACATGGAATAATAAATACCTTTACTAAGAAGTACAATTTTTTATGCAGAAATAAGACCTCATACCGCTCTTTAAACAGAAAAATGAAAATAATTATTGATTTTTGAAGGTGCGAAGTGAAATATGAACAAAAAAGGATTTCCAATAAAAAAGAAGGTTATGGATCGCACTTTCGTCAGTCTGTTCATGATTTTCAGGATTTGCGCAGCTTTGACAGGTATTTAACGCCGGGATTATGTTGCACGCGATTGGTTTTTACCGCAGCTGTAATGGGGTTTAATGCGATAGAAATCGGGGGGAAGTGCTGAGCGTGGGATCTAAGTTTCAAATTGTATCGCAAGATCAAGCACTTACATGCACCAGGAAGAAGAAGGTGAACCTTGTCGGACCAGAGCGGGGAAGCGTCACATGCAGGATATCGGGTGCACGATCTTAGTGAATTACGGCAGAGTGCATTATCGTCGGACAATGCACTTTCGTGAACTCCGCGGGACCTGGTAAGTAAATGTACAGGATGAATAGAAGGGTGTATAGAAGTTAGTTAGTTAAAAAAATAGTGAGCCTTTGCAAATTAATATAGTTCCAGTAAGCATGGGCGGCACGGTGGGTGAGTGGGTAGCACTTCTGTCTTGCAGCGCTGGAGTCCTTGCTTTGAGTCCCACCCAGAATCTGCAAAGAGTTTGTATGTTCTCTCCGTGTTTGTGTGGGTTTCCTCCCACAGTGAAAAACATACTGGTAGGTTGTTTAGATTGTGAGCCCCATGGGGAAAGGGACCAATTTTACATGCTTTGTGCAGCGCTTGAGTAATCTGTAGGCACTATATAAATAAAGAATTATTATTAAGCCATGCCCTTGCATTTTAGCTCACTCACTTCCAAAAAATTCCAAAAAGAGGCAGACAGGAGTCTGCTGTTGGCCATCATAAATGATTCTATGGGGGACATGTATCTTTATTTCTGCTAGTCAAACTGTCTCATTTCTGTGACTTTTGTCCTTTTTGAGACTTTTCAGTGTGAATTTTGCTGTCATTTTCAAGTACACCTTGGTCTGCACCTTGTGCACTGCCTTATGTATCCTTATTTTCCAAATGTTCTGTGCAACTTTTCACTTTTGTATCACTTTTTTTTCTTATTTTTGGTCCAGGGCAGGTGCAAAGGAAGGATTTTGTTTCATGGACCCTGTTTTAGTAGATTGGAATTATTTCACATGCTTTAAATGTTTAAAATTTTGCACAGTAACCTGTTTTTTGAAAATTCATAAATGTTTGCATCTACATTTTGCCTAATCACATTACTGTTAACATTTGCATTTAGAAAACGTAATGTAAATGTGAAGTTAACATATAAGTTAACATCACGCTTACTATGCGTTTTGTAAATGCAAATGTTAACAGTAATGTAATTCGGAAAATCACCTCTCCTCAGCTGTTGTAATGTGTTTCAAAACACAATGTAAACGCAATCAAACTGCAACGTGTGACCGCACCCTTAACGTCATGTGTGACTGCAGCATCATATATCTTCATCTCCTTGGGGTGTAACTACAATGCTTAAATATGCAGGACACTGCCTTGAATCCAAAATTTACAGTAGTGTCCACTCCTGTATATACCCCTTCACATGGCTTGTGTCCACTCCTGTATATACCCCATCACGTGGCTTGTGTCCATTCCTGTATATACCCCATCACGTGGCTTGTGTCCATGTGGATTTCAGACATTTGCAACAAAGTCTCAAAAAGAAGCCAAAATTTGCACCTGCCAGGATAGGAAAAACTGAACATGTAACACAAGTAAAAAGACAGGATCATACATAAGGTGCAAAAACTAGCCGCCAAAAGTCTCAAAAACTCACCACATTAAAAAAAAAACTATGATACATGTCCCCCAATATGTATAATTATTCAAACTGGCATCACTGTAGAGTCTGTGTTGGTCACTGTAGAATCTGTGTTGGTCTTAAAGGGAACCTGTCACCGCTGTTCCAAAAAAATGAAACTAAGACAGGTTCCCATAGAGCCCTTTAGTCCTAAGGGCACCCATTTATCAACTAACACTAGCGATGCATAGAAAAGCAAAAAATCGCATTTTATTCTGTACCTGGTAACCAGGGAGAACCCAGCGAGTCCACGTGGGAGGATCACCGCGGCTCGAGTCCTCGCCCTCCTCTGTGCACATCAGCCAGCGCACGCCTCCATCTTTCCTACGTCACGCGGCTCCCTGGCTTCCTGCTCGCTGATAAGCATTGACACAGCTGAGAGCAGCCAGTGCGCAAGCGCGGAACTCGACTGTGCGATGTAGGAAAAATCATACAGGGGGCGTGCGCTGGCTGATGTGCACAGAGGAGGGCGAGGACTCGAGCCGTGGTGATCCTCCCACGTGGAGGATCCCTTTAAGGCAGACTACCACTTCCCAACTCTAGTGTAAGTAAACCAGCATTGTATAGGACCCTTTATAAGTTTTACTAGATATACCCTGTTTAACAGTGATCTGACATTTTAGAGAAAATTCCATTTTCAGCTGCAAGATCCATGTGTGATGGTGCACAGGTCTTCTTTTTTCTTCTTTAACAACTTCTTACTGCAGGTATTCATCACAAATCAATGAGCAAAGGGGTTCTGTTGTTTGGGGAAGTGCACCATAGAAAGAAGAAAATAGTGACAACAACAGATATGACCTTGACGAGAACATAATTTTCATAAATACTTACACAAACTCTATGGGGGATGGATGCAGAGGTACTGCATCTCTCCCCGGCCTATGCTGAGTGTATACAATGCTCAGCAGAAGGGAGGTCTCCAGTGATGTCATTGGCCATATTAGCACTGTGAAATCACTGGGGGAACACCCACAACATCTGCAGAAGCCAATCACACATTCAGGGGGGGGGGGAGACATATCCCACTGTATGTGTATAAAGTGGGATATGTCTTTGCCCTCCATCGTAAGGGTACATCGGGTATCCTCCCAACATATCCTTACGATAGAGGGACACAACAAGGTGTGAATACAGCCTAAACTCATAGACAATCCAACAGTAGTTCATGTTTTAGGTATAATTCTTGCTGCTCAAACTTAAGTGAAAAGTTTAAAATTCAAGTGAAAGAGAAAGCATCAGATTCTGACTTCAGTTCAGGCCCATTAACACTGCGTGTAAGGAATATGTTTATTTTGTGGGACCACCCCTTTGGTGAGGCAACGCACTGTACCAAACAGTTAAATGACAAATATAGCTCTGCGCCATGTGTTTGTGACGAGTCCGCACCGCAATGTGCGGTAAACAAACAGCCCCCACTCCATTATTGCCTTCTACTAAATTTAAATGAGAGAATTTAGCAGACTCCCTCAATAAAATGACAAAACTCACCAAAACAAGCTTTGTGGCTTGTGCTATTAATTGAAGCTCTGTTCTGGTAGAGCTTACTGACAGAAACCAGAGGCCTGTATGCCAGCCAAAAAATGGATACTGTAAAAAGTCTGAAAGGGATTTCCAGAATTTACCAGGCAATTTATAGTCTTACACAACCGCCTTTCATTGCCTGCAAAAATGTAATATAGAAGTAGAGTCAAAGGGGTGAAAAGAAATTTTGATAACTTGATTTTTCATTAACAGGAGAAAAATATATAAATATTAAATTTAAGAAAATGTACCATCAAAATCCAGCATGATAAACCAAATACCATCATAGATCCAGCATTGTGACTGTGGTAATCTTCTTAGATTTGTTATCCATGGCCTCCTTCCCTCTAAAATCAACTTTTAAAATTATGTTATTGAGGTTGACCCCTCTATGATCTGGCTTAATAGACTGTAACATTGTCTTATCCCCCTCCATCCAGCAAAATAATACATAATGGGGGTCATTTACTAAGGGCCTGATTCGTGTTTTCCCGACGTGTTACCCGAATATTTCCAATTTGCACCGATTTTCCCTGTATTGCCCCGGGATTTTGGCGCACGCAATCGGACTTTGGCGCATCGGCACTGGCATGCACGAGACGGAAATGGGGGGGCATGGCCGAACGAAAACCCGACGGATACGGAAAAACCGCTGCATTTAAAAAAAAACAAAAGTGTCACGGAGCTTGCACTTACCTTCACCAGGAATAGGCCGGTGTACTTGAGTGCATTTCAGCGGACTTCAGCGCAGCAGCGCCACCTGGTGGATGTCGGAGGAACTACCTTAGTGAATCCCGGCCAGACCCGAATCCACCGCAGAGAACGCGCCGCTGGATCGCGAATGGACCGGGTAAGTAAATCTGCCCCAATATGTCACACATCTCTGCACAAAGCCGCGGCTGATAGAAGAAACTGAAGAAGAGAGTCATGCGACGTGGGAGCACATTGTCTGCAGGTGAGTATTATTATTTTTTTATTGTTAACGGCCAAGTATTGATTAAACTTGAAGGGGGGGGTTATTTCTATATATTTATATGGGGGCCATATACAGGGAAGGAGGCTCTGAATATATCTAAACTTGATGGGTATATATATATATATATATATATATATATATATATATAGTTGTATATAATATAGATAAACTGGGAGTGGCTACATGGGGGGCTTTACATAAATTAACTAGGAGGGCTTCTGAATATAAAAAAATTGGGGTGGAGAACTCTATATATGGGGCAACATAGTCATTCAACTGGGGAAAGGGGAAACATGGGAGGCTGTATATAGTTAAACTGAGGGGGATCCAAATATGGGAGCCAGATAGTAATTAAACTGGTGGTTGGGTAACTATATGGGAGGCTGAAGGGGGTGGGCTATATATTGGAGCCAGATAGTAATTATCCACAAAATAGAGAAAAATATTTTCACTATGACCGGAGCTCCAAGATTTCTAAAACTTCGATGAACAGCACCAATCTTCAATTTCTCCTGCTGAAAGTATGTCACCATTCAGACTAGCACCATCACGTTCTCATTCTCCTCCTTTATTATATTGTAAAAAAATCCAATAAAAATGCGCATATCACAAATTCACATAACGGGACGCTAGCTTTCTCTCCGCCCGACCCAGGGTTTCGCCGGCAAGGCTTCTTCCGGAAATATCACATAATTGCAGTCATTTAAATTCCAGCCCCGCCCTTCTGCTCTGAGTAAAATCTGCAGCACATTGCAGGGTGTCCATGGATGCTGGCAGTTTCCTTTAAAGGTGACTGGACAGCAATTCTGACCATGTAAAATGCCACAGATATGTGTGTAATCATACCATTATGTGTGGTGTTAGTAGCAGCAGGACTGTGAAAAATTGATTATTATTCCTAAATCATAGCTTCTGGTGACGTGTCGCCACGGTGCTCTGCCCCGCAGTCCTATTCCTCTATCTGCTGTACTATTAAACCCTAAGCTTGCTACAGATTTTTCTCAGAGAAGAAGGGAGGAGCTGGAATTTAAATGACTTGCAATTATGTAATATTTATTTCCCTCTACTTGGGGAAATATTTCACAGACCATGGACGTTAGATAACTCGGCCTATAGCTATAAATTGTGAAATGGGTATATTTACATTTAAAGGACCATAACCAAAACCTAACCTTATACCCATAACCGTAACCTTATTGCAATTGAATATAGATTTTTGTTACCTCTTACCAGATATTCCAAGGGGGAAGAACTGTAATGATTTTCAATGGGACAGTGGGCATAAAATATAGGCAATCCCCAGTCCCCATAATCCCTATATTATATTTTATACTGTATCTCAAACAATTATTTTCTTGTCTGTGACTGTTATCAGCTGCAAGTCTTATAGAGCCATTGCATCATAATGAGAAGCTTATTTTACTGTCCCTTTAAAGAACTTAGAATGTTGCGACATCACTGATTGTTGCTTCACATTCCACATCAGAACATGCTCATCTCCCTGAACATGGCATGACATCCACAATATAAAATGTCCCTTTCCCATACTTTAAATCTTCCAGCTGTCATTTTTGACAACGGATCAGGATTATGTAAAGCTGGACTAGCTGGGGATGGCTTTCCAAGATCAGTCATTAACACAGTGATTGGTCGCGCGAGGTCAGAATTTGGTTTGTTGGGAGCCAACAGAAAAAACTACTATGTTGGCAAAGAAGCTCAAGACTTAAGAGGAATTTTGTCATTGACACATCCCATCGAGCATGGTATTGTAACATCCTGGTCGGACATGGAGAAAATCTGGGAGCACATGTACACCTGTGAGCTTCAAATTCAGTCCAGTGACAGATCAGTTTTGCTATCAGAAGCTCCTCTCAACCCAACTGACAATCGTGAGAAGATGACAGAAGTGATGTTTGAGAGCTTCAATGTCCCTGCCATGTTTGTGGCATCACAAGCTACTCTATCTCTCTATGCCAATGGCCGCACATCAGGTTTAGTCTTGGACATTGGGGATGGCGTCACCACCACATTTCCAATTTATGAAGGATTTCATTTAACCCATGCCGGGAATCGCCTCAACATTGCTGGACGGGACATCACAGATTATTTCATGAGGCTTCTTATGGAGACTGGACTTTCTTTGGTCAGCAGTGCAGAGAAAGAAATTACTAGAGACATGAAGGAAAAGCTATGCTATGTGGCTTTAGATCCAAGGGAAGAAATGAAAAAGGATTTTAAAGACTGTTCAACCGAATACACTCTTCCGGATGGAAAGGTTGTCACTGTTGCCCACCAAAGGTTCCGTGCACCAGAGATACTGTTTTCACCATCTATAAATGGAACTGAAGCCCCTGGAGTGCACACAATGATCATTGACAGCATTCTCAAGTGTGCTGTGGATACCCGGAAAGCCCTATTCAAAAACATCTTGTTGTCTGGTGGTTCCACCCTTTTCCCTGGTTTTGAGGAAAGAGTTCACAATGAAATCCAAGCCATGGCACCAGAGACTGTCCAGGTAAAAGTCTTAGCCCCAGATGACAGAAACTTTGCTGTCTGGATTGGAGGATCAATCCTGACTTGTTTAGAGTCTTTTAGGGAGATGTGGATCACATCCGCAGATTACAGGGAGTTTGGTCCAGCTGTTGTACATGATAAATGTGCCTGACTGTTTAATAACCAGTATGCCTAAAATAAAACAGTTAACCATACATATGTGAACCCTTAGTGTTACTTTTTGGTGGTTCAAAATATAATATGTTTAGCCACATCCAGGAATTCTCTTAGGTGTTATTTTTTTACCTCTGGGGAGTATATGGGAACCTTTCAGGTGGTTTTCCCACCCTATAACTGTCCCTGTCATGTGCAGCATCAAGTGATGACCTATCCTATGGTATGTCACACTAAGCTTTATTTGACTGAAAAGTCAAGTTATTAACTTTTGATACTTTTAATCTTCTATTACATGAATGCATAACCAAATGATGTTGATCTCTGCTCTGGAACTAGTAAGAGGCAACCTGTCACAACATTTCCACAAATACAGCTAGTGACTTTTAGTTTTCCTTGCATCCCCATAAATCAACTTTATTTTATATTACCTGGGGGGCATGTCCTGCTAGGCCGGCACCTCCCCTCTACACCTTCCCATGTCCCATGACTCAAAGTGATGTCACCTTAGGTCCTTTACCCAGTTATATTTGTAATGTCAATCTAAGGTTTTTAAAATGTATAACTTGACTTTTCATTAAAAAAGGATGATTGGGAGGAACCATAGGAAAGGCCATTGCATGATGCTGGGGACAGTATTGGGTAGAAAGACTTTACTGAAGATGAGCAAAGACTGATAATAAAATAGTTTAAGGGTTTTTTTAAAAAAAGGTTTTTAAATTACCTATAATTAAAGTATCATTTACTTGCCTATTCCCAAGGAAGCTCATGGAGCAAGTGACCCCTGAATGGCATCAGGTGCTTCAATTATAAAGACAAAGGAAAAAAAGCAGCACACCATATATATATATATATATATATATATATATATATATATATATATACACACACACACTATTTTTCAGACTATAAGGTGCACCAGAGTATAAGGTGCACCATCAATAAATGCCTGCTAAAACGTCTGGGACAGTGATGGCGAACCTTTAGCGACCGAGTGCCCAAACTGGAAACCCAAATCCCCTTCATTTATTGTGAGGTGCCAACCAAAATTGCTCACTGTTCTTTCACAACGTTCAATCTTACTGGTCTCTTGAGGACACCAACACAGTAGAAAGAAAGGATGGAAAATTTGCATCATTTTAGCTTCTTTTCAGTGTCCCTCTTTACACAGAGAATCGTGGGGCCAGCAGGGAGTCCTTCAGAAATAATAAGGCCCTGTCTATACATTCTCCCTCTTCCTACAGTCCCAAGTAGCCAAGTAAGTTACTTTAAAATATCACTGAAAGCAGCATCTTTACAAGTTGCTTGGGACTACGGGAAAATTCTTTGAGCCCTGTCTGATGTGCTGGGGCGATGGCCCGGGTGCCCACAGAAAGAGCTTGGAGTGCGGCCTCTGGCACCCGTGCCATAGGTTCGCCACCACTGGTCTAGGTTTATATATAAGGCACACCGGATTATAAGGTGCACCTGATTATAAGGATGTATGACCAGCAGGTGGCAGACCTGTGCACAGTTCAAGGCAGCTGTTGTCTGTAAGTATGGTTCATATATAAGGCGCACTGGACTATAAGGCGCACCTTTCATTCCTGAGAAAATCAAAGGATTTTTTGTGCGCCTTATAGTCCAAAAAATATGGTTCTGTAAATGTGTGAAAAGCAATGGAAATTAAAGAAAATCTACCATCAAACACATTTTCCAGGCACAGTGACTGTGGTGATCTACTTATATTTGTTATCCATGGCCTCTACCCTTTTAAAATAAACTTTTAAAATTATACTAATAAGTCTCAGGAGCTCTGGGGGTTTTACAATAGGTTCAAGAGAAGAAATCAGGGAGTTAGTGAGACATGGGAATAATTTGATTTTAGCCTCTAGTTTATCCATGCTTCATTTCGATGGTAGATTTTCTTTGAGTGATTCAAATTATAAAGCTGAGCCCATTTAGTTTTCAAAAATCCCCAACAACTATAATAAAACAGAGATGTTATCAGTGAAAAGTTACTTAAAGGAAGTCTACTTTCTGATACATACCTTATAAAGCGTAGTCATTGGGGCATATTTATCAAGCCCTGAAATAATCGCAAATGCTAACTTATTGCTAGTATTTGTGATTATTTACCCCAATCCGCCACCTTCACACCAGTGGGCCATGGAGGGGCGTGAAGGTGAGACATGGCCGGCCGAGAAGAGGGTGCGGCCAGCTGGGAGTGCGCCGCCGCAGGGCCTTACTGTCCCCGCACCTGCGCATTTGCTGCAGCTGGCGACTTTTCACATTTGATAAGTTGCCGGCTGCGTTTATTTGCCCTGCCTGGCGTAGAGATAGATGCTGCGCAGGACCCCATCCTGAGCACAAACGTCGGCATATGACAAATATCCCTCATTGACTGAATCCCCTTTGCAACCCAATGCATGATGTGGCCTTGTAACAGCTTTTATAGTCTCCTTTTCCTAAAAACATGCTTTAAAAATATGTTAATGAGGTCAATGAGCTGCAAGTGCTATTGCGGGAAAGGGCATTATTACTTCTGCCGCTGGAGCCTGGAGGGGCTCTGTTAATAGGCCCTGAAGCACTTGCAGCTGATTTTTAAATCTTACTTTTAGGAATAAGAGACCATCAAAAACTATTACAGGCCCAGATCCTGACTAGAGGCCAAGGTGCAGTTTTGGGAGCTGCTAAAATCATGTGGTGCAGCTGTTTTATCGAAACTGACAAAAATACTCAGTTTTCCTATTTTCTTTCCATTTTCGGCTTTGCCTTCCATGGTAAGAAGGTCAGTTTATTCTATGTATCTGGAAACTCTGGTGAGGTTTGTTCTTCCTTCAGCAAGCTTGTAAATGGATACATCTCGGTTCTGCATGTTGAGGTTGCAAAGCTCTGTACGGTTTACAAACCTGCCAAAATAAGCATTTTTCCTGGTTGGGATGTTTAAAGAATTCAGCAACGCTAAATGTTCCTGGTTCCCAAACAAGATATTGAGCATTGCAGGCCCTAATTCAAGAGCCTGTGCCTTTGTGCGGCAGAGTTCAGGCCTGGATTAAACTTGACAGTTTTGTAGCGATTGTGGTTCAGAATTATTTTCCAAAGTTTAATAAAATTGAGTTTTATACTTCTTGAGACACAAAGTCTTAGCAAAACAAATTAGTGCCAGAATTAACATTTTTAATGCACGTTTTAAGGAAAAATTACTGAATGAATATTAACCGCAAATCACTTTGCAAAAAAGGACAAATGAGCTCCGACGATATTCTATAGGTCGGGTTCTCAAGTGCGAAACACTTTATACTTTAATGTGTGATTTGTCTTTCATTGAGGTTTCGGCTCTTGGGCTAGGAATCTATAAGTAACTGATTTGACTTTCTTGGAGATTGCAATATTTTTCTACATTCCAACATGTTTTTGGGAATACTTACAGGCTGCAAAAATGTAGGATTTAGGCTATGCTGTGAAACCACCTTGAAAGATTAGTCCATTTATAGAAACCCAAATCCTTCGCATAGCATTTCATGGTTTCTTAAGATGGATAAAGTTGGAAGGAAGAGGGCAAGTCTGGAGACAACAGAATAATAATAATAAATAATAATAATCTTTATTTAGAAATCAATCAAATTCCATAGCGGTTCACAAATCATAGGGGACATATACAAATATAATATAGAGATGAAGCAGCACTCCGAAAAGTTAGGTGAAAAAAGTGATATTTATTCCACCAGTGATGCGACGTTTCGTCTTATCATTAAAGACATTTTCAAGCATAGTGTGTCAGCGGTCAGCTGACTTAAATAGGCGGTGATGCAATCACCAACATGTGTGATAATGAATACAAACAGTGAACATTCAGAGGCCTGCATATACTATAAAAATACAAAAAACGTCCTCCATAGCGATGCACAGTACATGTTAAATAGACACTCAGGTGTAAAATCATTAAAAAGCTTATACAACCATACAATCGAGACCCGTGTTACCATAGTTACTAATGTGACAACAATAGTGTAAAAAGCTAGGAGGCGGATCCATCCGTCTAAAGTGCGTATTAACAAAGTGTTCAAGTGCAACTTATACATTACATACACAACATAGAAACGTCTATTTACATAACACCATCTGACCGGATTGTTAAAACTAATCCTTATAAGTCCGATTTATTATGTGCGGGACATGCGCACAAGTGATCTGTTTATACTTCGGCCATCTTGTTTAAGGGCAAAGCCCAAAACTCCATGCGTCCATACTCTGGTGGTGGGACTAGGATGCTCTAGACGGGATGTGTACTGGGGGTCTCTGGAACGGTATCAAGTGGTCCATGGGGAGACATGCGCCGCTAAATGCAGACATCCAGTAGAACCATACGGTCAAAGGAATCTTGCCAGCAAGCTATGCCCCATCCGGGATCGCTGTCACCTCTTCAGGTTCCACTGATTCCAAAAGGTCCCGGTCACCCCAACGTCACCGCTTGTTGAGCTATCCCTTGTGTCCACACCCGTATCCAGAGGCACTATGGAAAAGCAAAGAGAAAGGGTAAGTAATATGGACCGATAAATCAGATAACTGAAAATGTGTCAGATAGTTGTAAAACATGACATGTTGTGTGGTTTAGATCATAAAATACTCGTACATGTTCATTTTCATAGGAGGAGGGATGGATACAGGTTCGGATCCCCTAGTGTGCCTATTTTGGTTATACAAAGACATTAAGTGGAAGTTCCCTATTGAGACCATGTGGACTTAAGGACTTAAGTCTATGGATCCATTGTACTTCCCTTTGTTTCAACAGCAATTCCCTATTCCCTCCTCTTTTTAGTGGGGGGATCCTGTCTATAATAAAAAACCGTAGATCCTCGATTTTGTGGCCGGCTTCATTAAAGTGGTATGGAACCGGGAGGTCAACTTTCTTAGTGCGGATACTCGATTTATGGTTATTTAAACGCACTCTACACTCTGTAGTGGTTTCACCCACATAGAGGAGATTGCACGGACATAGTAGTATATAAATGACATAATCACTCCTGCAAGTGAGAAATGACATAGTTTTAAATGTTTTGTTCAAAACTGGATGGGTAAAAACTTCACCTTTTAACATCAAAGTGCAATTGTCACATGACATGCACGGGAAACACCCTCTGCGAACAGTTTTCTCTCTCTTATGTATAGAAATGTCCGTTTTAACAAGTCTATCTTTGAGGTTCTTGCCCCTCTTGTAGGAAAAAAGGGGAGGTAATTGAAATTCCTGTATGTTCTTGTAATATGTACTTAGAATACGCCAATTCTTGCGAATAATAGAGGCAATATCTAGGCTATGTGTGGTGTACGTCGACACCATAGGGATGCGGGAGGTGGTTTTGTGAGATGTATTCTGTGACCGAAGTGTGGAGCAATCCAAGGTCTGTACTTTTTCAATAGACTGTCTCACCAAGGGTTTGGGATAGCCTCTATTAACAAACTTTCTCCCCATGGTCTGTAGTTCAGCTGTTCTTAGGTCATCATCATCAACTATTCTCTGAACCCTCAAGAGTTGGCTGTAAGGTAATGAGCGGACCATATTTCTAGGGTGATTACTATTGTATCTCAAGAGAGTATTACAATCAGTTGGTTTAACATGTAAAGTCGTCTTTAATTTATTGTCCACTACGTATACTTTGGTATCAAGGAATTGTAAATGTGATTCAGAAACCACCATCGTGAATTTAATGTCGGGATCCACATTATTCAAAAATTCAAGAAACAGATCAAGGGATGCACGGTCCCCAGTCCAAACAGAGAAGACATCGTCGATGTAACGCCACCACTCCAGCACATGACTGAAGTGGTGGGACACATAGACGCATGCCTCCTCCAGATCTGCCATCACGATGTTTGCGTAGGCTGGGGCCACATTGGACCCCATCGCCGTCCCACGGAGTTGAACATAAAATTCATCATTAAACATAAAATAGTTACATGTAAGGATGATTTCAAGTAAACCCAATATGAACTCTTTGTTCTCGTTGCTGAAATTTGACCTAGAGAGTGCTCTGGCGACACTAGCAACACCTCGTTCGTGGTTAATTGATGTATACAAACTTGTGACATCAAATGACACAAGTAAAGCTCCCGTGGGAATATCAAGGATAGAGATTTTATTTAAAAAATCGGTTGTGTCCTTGATATAGGATTTAGCATTGATGGCAAAGGACCGTAAGATCTTATCTAAAAAGACAGCAGCAGGGCTAAACAATGAGTCTCGTCCCGACACTATCGGTCTACCCGGTGGAAAATCTTTACATTTATGTATCTTAGGTAGACAGTATAGTAAGGGAATCTTTGGAAATTGTGGAATAAGAAAATCATGTAAAGCCTGATCAATAATATCGACTGCCAGAGCATGATCCACAAGCAGTCTAAGTCTCTTGATAAAAGTTTTTGTAGGGTCGATGTCAACTCTTCTGTATACTAAGGGGTCATTTAGTTGGCTATAGACCTCATTCATATATTTAGGGCGGTCCATAACGACGATCCCTCCCCCCTTATCTGCGGGTTTGATTACGAGATCGTCGTTATGGACCAAGCCCTCCAAGGCCCTTCTTTCAGCAACTGACAAGTTATTGTTAACAGTAAAGCCCGATAAGTTCTCTCTATATATCTCAATATCTTGTAGAACAGCAGAAATGAACGTTTCAACAGCAGGTGAGGTAGTAGGGGGACAAAAATTGCTTTTCATGAACAAACCACAACCCTTTAAGGTAAAATCACAAGGTGTACTATGCACAGCAGCTCCCTTCTGTGCCGGATCCTTATTCAAAAACCATGCCTTAAGTTTAATTGATCTAAAAAAACGATTAAGTTCAACCTCAAAGTTCAACCAGTCCATAGCTGTAACTGGACAATACGAAAGTCCTTTGTCAAGAACTTTAAATTCATCAGTGGATAAAACATAAGAGGAAATATTTACCACAGAGCGCTGATCTATTTCTTCCTGGTCATTTGTGGCTGAGGTTTCGGACCCTTGCCACTTCTGGTTCTTTGACTGTCGTTTATATTTGCGTCCTCCCCGTCTTCTTTTGCGGTGGTTGTAACTTGTAGATCCGGTGAAGGGGATTCTAAAAAATCACTCGTATTAGGGTTTTTTGAAGGTTTATTGTCAGTCCGTTTCTTCTGGTTATCTCGTTTGTTTTTTCTAGTGTAGGTTGAGTCATCTTGTTTCCACGTATATATATTTCCCGTAGCGTAGTCTTCCTTGTCCCTGGTCCATTTGTGGCGTTTTATCTCTTCTTGATCCTTCTGATATTTAGAGAAAATAACCTTTGTTTTCTCTTTATAATTGTTGCATTCGGTATCACCCAATATCCCCCGTAAGTCCCTTTCCAGATCACTTAATTTGACTTGGCATGTTGTCATGTCTTGTTGTATGAACTCAATGTTCAATAGGATAATGTCAAGGGCATATTTATTCGATAAGCCTTCAAATCTGGTGCAAAACTCGGTGTTGGAGGGAAATATATTGGGTCGCAGATGTGATCTAAGCCCCCGTGGGACAATCTTATGCTTGTAATATTGACATAGCAGGGACAGATGCAATTGAAAGTTAATAAGACGTCTTGACAAGAATTCATACTTGCGTTTCAGGTCCACTTTAGCCGGTATGTCGAGGAAGGCACTGTCTCCTAGAGGTCCTTCAAGGATCCTGTTCACGTCCTCCTCCGTGAAAGCAAATAAGTTTGATGGTGGATTGGTAGTGTCCATGTTAGTAGAAAAACACGTGCAAACGCTCTTGGTCGAGCTCAAGTACAATTGAAAAGTTGGAGCGGCACCGTGTGAAAGATCGTGGGGTGCAGGTCTTCGTAGGGGTCCGACAGCCCCTCAATCAGTAGAACCAAATGTAGAGATGAAGCAGCACTCCGAAAAGTTAGGTGAAAAAAGTGATATTTATTCCACCAGTGATGCGACGTTTCGTCTTATCATTAAAGACATTTTCAAGCATAGTGTGTCAGCGGTCAGCTGACTTAAATAGGCGGTGATGCAATCACCAACATGTGTGATAATGAATACAAACAGTGAACATTCAGAGGCCTGCATATACTATAAAAATACAAAAAACGTCCTCCATAGCGATGCACAGTACATGTTAAATAGACACTCAGGTGTAAAATCATTAAAAAGCTTATACAACCATACAATCGAGACCCGTGTTACCATAGTTACTAATGTGACAACAATAGTGTAAAAAGCTAGGAGGCGGATCCATCCGTCTAAAGTGCGTATTAACAAAGTGTTCAAGTGCAACTTATACATTACATACACAACATAGAAACGTCTATTTACATAACACCATCTGACCGGATTGTTAAAACTAATCCTTATAAGTCCGATTTATTATGTGCGGGACATGCGCACAAGTGATCTGTTTATACTTCGGCCATCTTGTTTAAGGGCAAAGCCCAAAACTCCATGCGTCCATACTCTGGTGGTGGGACTAGGATGCTCTAGACGGGATGTGTACTGGGGGTCTCTGGAACGGTATCAAGTGGTCCATGGGGAGACAGGCGCCGCTAAATGCAGACATCCAGTAGAACCATACGGTCAAAGGAATCTTGCCAGCAAGCTATGCCCCATCCGGGATCGCTGTCACCTCTTCAGGTTCCACTGATTCCAAAAGGTCCCGGTCACCCCAACGTCACCGCTTGTTGAGCTATCCCTTGTGTCCACACCCGTATCCAGAGGCACTATGGAAAAGCAAAGAGAAAGGGTAAGTAATATGGACCGATAAATCAGATAACTGAAAATGTGTCAGATAGTTGTAAAACATGACATGTTGTGTGGTTTAGATCATAAAATACTCGTACATGTTCATTTTCATAGGAGGAGGGATGGATACAGGTTCGGATCCCCTAGTGTGCCTATTTTGGTTATACAAAGACATTAAGTGGAAGTTCCCTATTGAGACCATGTGGACTTAAGGACTTAAGTCTATGGATCCATTGTACTTCCCTTTGTTTCAACAGCAATTCCCTATTCCCTCCTCTTTTTAGTGGGGGGATCCTGTCTATAATAAAAAACCGTAGATCCTCGATTTTGTGGCCGGCTTCATTAAAGTGGTATGGAACCGGGAGGTCAACTTTCTTAGTGCGGATACTCGATTTATGGTTATTTAAACGCACTCTACACTCTGTAGTGGTTTCACCCACATAGAGGAGATTGCACGGACATAGTAGTATATAAATGACATAATCACTCCTGCAAGTGAGAAATGACATAGTTTTAAATGTTTTGTTCAAAACTGGATGGGTAAAAACTTCACCTTTTAACATCAAAGTGCAATTGTCACATGACATGCACGGGAAACACCCTCTGCGAACAGTTTTCTCTCTCTTATGTATAGAAATGTCCGTTTTAACAAGTCTATCTTTGAGGTTCTTGCCCCTCTTGTAGGAAAAAAGGGGAGGTAATTGAAATTCCTGTATGTTCTTGTAATATGTACTTAGAATACGCCAATTCTTGCGAATAATAGAGGCAATATCTAGGCTATGTGTGGTGTACGTCGACACCATAGGGATGCGGGAGGTGGTTTTGTGAGATGTATTCTGTGACCGAAGTGTGGAGCAATCCAAGGTCTGTACTTTTTCAATAGACTGTCTCACCAAGGGTTTGGGATAGCCTCTATTAACAAACTTTCTCCCCATGGTCTGTAGCTCAGCTGTTCTTAGGTCATCATCATCAACTATTCTCTGAACCCTCAAGAGTTGGCTGTAAGGTAATGAGCGGACCATATTTCTAGGGTGATTACTATTGTATCTCAAGAGAGTATTACAATCAGTTGGTTTAACATGTAAAGTCGTCTTTAATTTATTGTCCACTACGTATACTTTGGTATCAAGGAATTGTAAATGTGATTCAGAAACCACCATCGTGAATTTAATGTCGGGATCCACATTATTCAAAAATTCAAGAAACAGATCAAGGGATGCACGGTCCCCAGTCCAAACAGAGAAGACATCGTCAATGTAACGCCACCACTCCAGCACATGACTGAAGTGGTGGGACACATAGACGCATGCCTCCTCCAGATCTGCCATCACGATGTTTGCGTAGGCTGGGGCCACATTGGACCCCATCGCCGTCCCACGGAGTTGAACATAAAATTCATCATTAAACATAAAATAGTTACATGTAAGGATGATTTCAAGTAAACCCAATATGAACTCTTTGTTCTCGTTGCTGAAATTTGACCTAGAGAGTGCTCTGGCGACACTAGCAACACCTCGTTCGTGGTTAATTGATGTATACAAACTTGTGACATCAAATGACACAAGTAAAGCTCCCGTGGGAATATCAAGGATAGAGATTTTATTTAAAAAATCGGTTGTGTCCTTGATATAGGATTTAGCATTGATGGCAAAGGACCGTAAGATCTTATCTAAAAAGACAGCAGCAGGGCTAAACAATGAGTCTCGTCCCGACACTATCGGTCTACCCGGTGGAAAATCTTTACATTTATGTATCTTAGGTAGACAGTATAGTAAGGGAATCTTTGGAAATTGTGGAATAAGAAAATCATGTAAAGCCTGATCAATAATATCGACTGCCAGAGCATGATCCACAAGCAGTCTAAGTCTCTTGATAAAAGTTTTTGTAGGGTCGATGTCAACTCTTCTGTATACTAAGGGGTCATTTAGTTGGCTATAGACCTCATTCATATATTTAGGGCGGTCCATAACGACGATCCCTCCCCCCTTATCTGCGGGTTTGATTACGAGATCGTCGTTATGGACCAAGCCCTCCAAGGCCCTTCTTTCAGCAACTGACAAGTTATTGTTAACAGTAAAGCCCGATAAGTTCTCTCTATATATCTCAATATCTTGTAGAACAGCAGAAATGAACGTTTCAACAGCAGGTGAGGTAGTAGGGGGACAAAAATTGCTTTTCATGAACAAACCACAACCCTTTAAGGTAAAATCACAAGGTGTACTATGCACAGCAGCTCCCTTCTGTGCCGGATCCTTATTCAAAAACCATGCCTTAAGTTTAATTGATCTAAAAAAACGATTAAGTTCAACCTCAAAGTTCAACCAGTCCATAGCTGTAACTGGACAATACGAAAGTCCTTTGTCAAGAACTTTAAATTCATCAGTGGATAAAACATAAGAGGAAATATTTACCACAGAGCGCTGATCTATTTCTTCCTGGTCATTTGTGGCTGAGGTTTCGGACCCTTGCCACTTCTGGTTCTTTGACTGTCGTTTAGATTTGCGTCCTCCCCGTCTTCTTTTGCGGTGGTTGTAACTTGTAGATCCGGTGAAGGGGATTCTAAAAAATCACTCGTATTAGGGTTTTTTGAAGGTTTATTGTCAGTCCGTTTCTTCTGGTTATCTCGTTTGTTTTTTCTAGTGTAGGTTGAGTCATCTTGTTTCCACGTATATATATTTCCCGTAGCGTAGTCTTCCTTGTCCCTGGTCCATTTGTGGCGTTTTATCTCTTCTTGATCCTTCTGATATTTAGAGAAAATAACCTTTGTTTTCTCTTTATAATTGTTGCATTCGGTATCACCCAATATCCCCCGTAAGTCCCTTTCCAGATCACTTAATTTGACTTGGCATGTTGTCATGTCTTGTTGTATGAACTCAATGTTCAATAGGATAATGTCAAGGGCATATTTATTCGATAAGCCTTCAAATCTGGTGCAAAACTCGGTGTTGGAGGGAAATAAATTGGGTCGCAGATGTGATCTAAGCCCCCGTGGGACAATCTTATGCTTGTAATATTGACATAGCAGGGACAGATGCAATTGAAAGTTAATAAGACGTCTTGACAAGAATTCATACTTGCGTTTCAGGTCCACTTTAGCCGGTATGTCGAGGAAGGCACTGTCTCCTAGAGGTCCTTCAAGGATCCTGTTCACGTCCTCCTCCGTGAAAGCAAATAAGTTTGATGGTGGATTGGTAGTGTCCATGTTAGTAGAAAAACACGTGCAAACGCTCTTGGTCGAGCTCAAGTACAATTGAAAAGTTGGAGCGGCACCGTGTGAAAGATCGTGGGGTGCAGGTCTTCGTAGGGGTCCGACAGCCCCTCAATCAGTAGAACCAAATGTAGAGATGAAGCAGCACTCCGAAAAGTTAGGTGAAAAAAGTGATATTTATTCCACCAGTGATGCGACGTTTCGTCTTATCATTAAAGACATTTTCAAGCATAGTGTGTCAGCGGTCAGCTGACTTAAATAGGCGGTGATGCAATCACCAACATGTGTGATAATGAATACAAACAGTGAACATTCAGAGGCCTGCATATACTATAAAAATACAAAAAACGTCCTCCATAGCGATGCACAGTACATGTTAAATAGACACTCAGGTGTAAAATCATTAAAAAGCTTATACAACCATACAATCGAGACCCGTGTTACCATAGTTACTAATGTGACAACAATAGTGTAAAAAGCTAGGAGGCGGATCCATCCGTCTAAAGTGCGTATTAACAAAGTGTTCAAGTGCAACTTATACATTACATACACAACATAGAAACGTCTATTTACATAACACCATCTGACCGGATTGTTAAAACTAATCCTTATAAGTCCGATTTATTATGTGCGGGACATGCGCACAAGTGATCTGTTTATACTTCGGCCATCTTGTTTAAGGGCAAAGCCCAAAACTCCATGCGTCCATACTCTGGTGGTGGGACTAGGATGCTCTAGACGGGATGTGTACTGGGGGTCTCTGGAACGGTATCAAGTGGTCCATGGGGAGACAGGCGCCGCTAAATGCAGACATCCAGTAGAACCATACGGTCAAAGGAATCTTGCCAGCAAGCTATGCCCCATCCGGGATCGCTGTCACCTCTTCAGGTTCCACTGATTCCAAAAGGTCCCGGTCACCCCAACGTCACCGCTTGTTGAGCTATCCCTTGTGTCCACACCCGTATCCAGAGGCACTATGGAAAAGCAAAGAGAAAGGGTAAGTAATATGGACCGATAAATCAGATAACTGAAAATGTGTCAGATAGTTGTAAAACATGACATGTTGTGTGGTTTAGATCATAAAATACTCGTACATGTTCATTTTCATAGGAGGAGGGATGGATACAGGTTCGGATCCCCTAGTGTGCCTATTTTGGTTATACAAAGACATTAAGTGGAAGTTCCCTATTGAGACCATGTGGACTTAAGGACTTAAGTCTATGGATCCATTGTACTTCCCTTTGTTTCAACAGCAAAAAGAGGAGGGAATAGGGAATTGCTGTTGAAACAAAGGGAAGTACAATGGATCCATAGACTTAAGTCCTTAAGTCCACATGGTCTCAATAGGGAACTTCCACTTAATGTCTTTGTATAACCAAAATAGGCACACTAGGGGATCCGAACCTGTATCCATCCCTCCTCCTATGAAAATGAACATGTACGAGTATTTTATGATCTAAACCACACAACATGTCATGTTTTACAACTATCTGACACATTTTCAGTTATCTGATTTATCGGTCCATATTACTTACCCTTTCTCTTTGCTTTTCCATAGTGCCTCTGGATACGGGTGTGGACACAAGGGATAGCTCAACAAGCGGTGACGTTGGGGTGACCGGGACCTTTTGGAATCAGTGGAACCTGAAGAGGTGACAGCGATCCCGGATGGGGCATAGCTTGCTGGCAAGATTCCTTTGACCGTATGGTTCTACTGGATGTCTGCATTTAGCGGCGCCTGTCTCCCCATGGACCACTTGATACCGTTCCAGAGACCCCCAGTACACATCCCGTCTAGAGCATCCTAGTCCCACCACCAGAGTATGGACGCATGGAGTTTTGGGCTTTGCCCTTAAACAAGATGGCCGAAGTATAAACAGATCACTTGTGCGCATGTCCCGCACATAATAAATCGGACTTATAAGGATTAGTTTTAACAATCCGGTCAGATGGTGTTATGTAAATAGACGTTTCTATGTTGTGTATGTAATGTATAAGTTGCACTTGAACACTTTGTTAATACGCACTTTAGACGGATGGATCCGCCTCCTAGCTTTTTACACTATTGTTGTCACATTAGTAACTATGGTAACACGGGTCTCGATTGTATGGTTGTATAAGCTTTTTAATGATTTTACACCTGAGTGTCTATTTAACATGTACTGTGCATCGCTATGGAGGACGTTTTTTGTATTTTTATAGTATATGCAGGCCTCTGAATGTTCACTGTTTGTATTCATTATCACACATGTTGGTGATTGCATCACCGCCTATTTAAGTCAGCTGACCGCTGACACACTATGCTTGAAAATGTCTTTAATGATAAGACGAAACGTCGCATCACTGGTGGAATAAATATCACTTTTTTCACCTAACTTTTCGGAGTGCTGCTTCATCTCTACATTTGGTTCTACTGATTGAGGGGCTGTCGGACCCCTACGAAGACCTGCACCCCACGATCTTTCACACGGTGCCGCTCCAACTTTTCAATTGTACTTGAGCTCGACCAAGAGCGTTTGCACGTGTTTTTCTACTAACATGGACACTACCAATCCACCATCAAACTTATTTGCTTTCACGGAGGAGGACGTGAACAGGATCCTTGAAGGACCTCTAGGAGACAGTGCCTTCCTCGACATACCGGCTAAAGTGGACCTGAAACGCAAGTATGAATTCTTGTCAAGACGTCTTATTAACTTTCAATTGCATCTGTCCCTGCTATGTCAATATTACAAGCATAAGATTGTCCCACGGGGGCTTAGATCACATCTGCGACCCAATTTATTTCCCTCCAACACCGAGTTTTGCACCAGATTTGAAGGCTTATCGAATAAATATGCCCTTGACATTATCCTATTGAACATTGAGTTCATACAACAAGACATGACAACATGCCAAGTCAAATTAAGTGATCTGGAAAGGGACTTACGGGGGATATTGGGTGATACCGAATGCAACAATTATAAAGAGAAAACAAAGGTTATTTTCTCTAAATATCAGAAGGATCAAGAAGAGATAAAACGCCACAAATGGACCAGGGACAAGGAAGACTACGCTACGGGAAATATATATACGTGGAAACAAGATGACTCAACCTACACTAGAAAAAACAAACGAGATAACCAGAAGAAACGGACTGACAATAAACCTTCAAAAAACCCTAATACGAGTGATTTTTTAGAATCCCCTTCACCGGATCTACAAGTTACAACCACCGCAAAAGAAGACGGGGAGGACGCAAATATAAACGACAGTCAAAGAACCAGAAGTGGCAAGGGTCCGAAACCTCAGCCACAAATGACCAGGAAGAAATAGATCAGCGCTCTGTGGTAAATATTTCCTCTTATGTTTTATCCACTGATGAATTTAAAGTTCTTGACAAAGGACTTTCGTATTGTCCAGTTACAGCTATGGACTGGTTGAACTTTGAGGTTGAACTTAATCGTTTTTTTAGATCAATTAAACTTAAGGCATGGTTTTTGAATAAGGATCCGGCACAGAAGGGAGCTGCTGTGCATAGTACACCTTGTGATTTTACCTTAAAGGGTTGTGGTTTGTTCATGAAAAGCAATTTTTGTCCCCCTACTACCTCACCTGCTGTTGAAACGTTCATTTCTGCTGTTCTACAAGATATTGAGATATATAGAGAGAACTTATCGGGCTTTACTGTTAACAATAACTTGTCAGTTGCTGAAAGAAGGGCCTTGGAGGGCTTGGTCCATAACGACGATCTCGTAATCAAACCCGCAGATAAGGGGGGAGGGATCGTCGTTATGGACCGCCCTAAATATATGAATGAGGTCTATAGCCAACTAAATGACCCCTTAGTATACAGAAGAGTTGACATCGACCCTACAAAAACTTTTATCAAGAGACTTAGACTGCTTGTGGATCATGCTCTGGCAGTCGATATTATTGATCAGGCTTTACATGATTTTCTTATTCCACAATTTCCAAAGATTCCCTTACTATACTGTCTACCTAAGATACATAAATGTAAAGATTTTCCACCGGGTAGACCGATAGTGTCGGGACGAGACTCATTGTTTAGCCCTGCTGCTGTCTTTTTAGATAAGATCTTACGGTCCTTTGCCATCAATGCTAAATCCTATATCAAGGACACAACCGATTTTTTAAATAAAATCTCTATCCTTGATATTCCCACGGAGCTTTACTTGTGTCATTTGATGTCACAAGTTTGTATACATCAATTAACCACGAACGAGGTGTTGCTAGTGTCGCCAGAGCACTCTCTAGGTCAAATTTCAGCAACGAGAACAAAGAGTTCATATTGGGTTTACTTGAAATCATCCTTACATGTAACTATTTTATGTTTAATGATGAATTTTATGTTCAACTCCGTGGGACGGCGATGGGGTCCAATGTGGCCCCAGCCTACGCAAACATCGTGATGGCAGATCTGGAGGAGGCATGCGTCTATGTGTCCCACCACTTCAGTCATGTGCTGGAGTGGTGGCGTTACATCGACGATGTCTTCTCTGTTTGGACTGGGGACCGTGCATCCCTTGATCTGTTTCTTGAATTTTTGAATAATGTGGATCCCGACATTAAATTCACGATGGTGGTTTCTGAATCACATTTACAATTCCTTGATACCAAAGTATACGTAGTGGACAATAAATTAAAGACGACTTTACATGTTAAACCAACTGATTGTAATACTCTCTTGAGATACAATAGTAATCACCCTAGAAATATGGTCCGCTCATTACCTTACAGCCAACTCTTGAGGGTTCAGAGAATAGTTGATGATGATGACCTAAGAACAGCTGAACTACAGACCATGGGGAGAAAGTTTGTTAATAGAGGCTATCCCAAACCCTTGGTGAGACAGTCTATTGAAAAAAGTACAGACCTTGGATTGCTCCACACTTCGGTCACAGAATACATCTCACAAAACCACCTCCCGCATCCCTATGGTGTCGACGTACACCACACATAGCCTAGATATTGCCTCTATTATTCGCAAGAATTGGCGTATTCTAAGTACATATTACAAGAACATACAGGAATTTCAATTACCTCCCCTTTTTTCCTACAAGAGGGGCAAGAACCTCAAAGATAGACTTGTTAAAACGGACATTTCTATACATAAGAGAGAGAAAACTGTTCGCAGAGGGTGTTTCCCGTGCATGTCATGTGACAATTGCACTTTGATGTTAAAAGGTGAAGTTTTTACCCATCCAGTTTTGAACAAAACATTTAAAACTATGTCATTTCTCACTTGCAGGAGTGATTATGTCATTTATATACTACTATGTCCGTGCAATCTCCTCTATGTGGGTGAAACCACTACAGAGTGTAGAGTGCGTTTAAATAACCATAAATCGAGTATCCGCACTAAGAAAGTTGACCTCCCGGTTCCATACCACTTTAATGAAGCCGGCCACAAAATCGAGGATCTACGGTTTTTTATTATAGACAGGATCCCCCCACTAAAAAGAGGAGGGAATAGGGAATTGCTGTTGAAACAAAGGGAAGTACAATGGATCCATAGACTTAAGTCCTTAAGTCCACATGGTCTCAATAGGGAACTTCCACTTAATGTCTTTGTATAACCAAAATAGGCACACTAGGGGATCCGAACCTGTATCCATCCCTCCTCCTATGAAAATGAACATGTACGAGTATTTTATGATCTAAACCACAC